>NW_026529545.1:2430000-3037500 GCF_028500815.1 Rissa tridactyla
GCTATTATGCCACACAGACACATTGGTATAATCTTAGAAACAACTGGGCACATTTTCACAATTCACAGTTTGCGTTCAAACAAATTAGATTGCGCTCTCCACTGCACATATACTGCAATTTATGAAATTGTGCAGCATTCAAAGAATGGTTCCGTGACTACCATCCCTAGAAATTCAAAAATAGGGATGCAATTGTCCACGTTACAGAAACGCTTCTATTTTGGCTGTTCAAAACCCCCCTTAAATGTCCACAGCTTACAGACAAATCAAGTCTTCCATAAAAATTGTGTTTGTTTCCAACGCAAAATTAACAAAACTTATCAAAAATGGTAGACAGCTAAAGTGCTTCTCCTCTGGGTCCTGAAGAAGACCAATACTACAAAATCATCTTGAGGCTGATAAGGTACTCTGCTTTTATCTTCCAAAATGGGAACTACTCTTTACAGGATGGTATCAAAATATACACACATTTTAAAGTTAAAGTAAATACTTTAAATTAGTAGAAATTTTATTAAAGTCTTGTTCAAATTACAAGTGCTAGCCAGATACAGATGACAGTATGAGATTTAACAGTACAAAGAAAATGCTTTTTTATTTTTTATCTGACGAGAATATTCATATACCTTAGTAAGCTGGGCCACAGAAATAGATGCAGGAGAGTCACCGATCTGTTCACAAGAAAAGAAACACACAGTCGAGTTCTACAATCGAAACACGGCAATAGCTAACCTCTACTGTGGTCCCAAAGCCTGCACTATAGCCTCTGACTGTCACTGAAAGCGGCATTTCCAACCCACTGGAACTTGTATTTGTTCAAAGCAAAGCCCAGACCTACGACAGCTTAAGAGTGTGGTTAATGAGGTTAATGAGAAGAAACTACAATTACCAAACCCATTTGAGATCAACTTACTGCTCCAGAGTATCTCAGAGAGGGACCCTTCTCAAATGCTCACGACTGCTTAAAAGTCAAAGGGGTAAGGAAGCTGTCAATTTCCAGCTAAAGAGCATTAAGAAAATATTTCCTGCATTTAGAAAGTATTTCCTGCCAGTCCCCCAAATCAATCAAGCAGAAACAACACCTCCATGAAACTTGTACACAGCCCTAAGGTAATACTGCAGAAGAACTGGGGGGAAAAAATCCAAACCCAACCAGCCAACGCAACCCTCAAAAACCAAGAACCGACAGTGAATTTATTAACTCCCATTTCAAACACAAGACTAGACAGAAACTCACATGAAGCACGTGGGAAAGGGCACCAAAAACAGGAGGAAAAGGCTAGTCTCACTGCTGGAACTTTATGTGTAAATTACAGCGGTTTCCTAAAATCCAATTGCTTGGCTGAACTAAACATTCAGCCAGGAAGGATCACAGTTGTGCCTGACGGTGCTACAACAATGGGCCTGGCGCTGCGTTTCTGCAGCCTTTAAGGACAAGCCCTAACTAGAAATCCTCGCAGTTACCAAAACAGTAATACTAAACCAAAACGGAGGCACTTTCTTGCTTTGGCTGTAGTAACAGTAGGACAGCAGCGCAAATTTGGACGTATAGAATGACAGCTGATATAAGAGCGAGACAAGGAAGAAATACTCAAAGTAAAACCTTTTGTGCATCCTGTTCAAAACAATCATGACTAATTTTAATTTTGCTGCTTTACTGTTCAACAGCAGTTGGCAAGCTTTTTGGTGATTTCTTCCTCCCACACTAAGATCCAGGTTCGTCTTTGAAATACATGCAGAAATACAGGTATTTAAAAACCCAAACCGAAACAAAAAGCCCACGCTTTGAACCAAGAGTGAGTTAGCTTTAAGAATAAAGTTAATTGTGTCTCCAACACCAGAAGCACCCGAGGCTGCAGTGCTTTTACAGGGAGAGAGAGAGAGAGGATTTGTAAAGAGCGATGCAAGGCTTCCACCCTCCCCACGGCTACCCACAACCCAAATCAGGTCCAGGCAGAGCAAACTAGAAGGGAACGTTTCTGCTTCGTCTTTCATTTACTTTAAGTAGTTCTAGCTAACACTGAGGCTTCCCTCCCACTCCAGGATTTTTCCTTTTCTTGGAGACATCTGTGCTAGCAGATGGCGAGATGCGACTCAGAAACGTGACACAGACACGCCAGGGAAGACGCGAGGCGAAAAGAACGTTAACCTTCTTTTGGAACATGTGATTTGTGTTTATGCACATGGTAGTAAACAACAAGAAAAATAACCCTTTTCAAGAAATAAAAACTCGTCTGAATTAGATGAAATACTATAAACGTGGTTTACATAAATGCATAAAATTAACTACTTGGGTCACTGGGCCAGTAAACTAACTCAAACTCACAACGCGAGGCATTCATGCATTCATGGCCAAAAAGGAATTCGAACCACTCGGTGACAGAATTACAGGTGTCAGATTAAGACGTAGTGGTTTTAGACCTACATACAAAAAGCTTACAATTTTAAGTTGATTGGATACTATTCCATGAGCATCAGAGGCTGCATTCTTCACAGAACACAGAGCCAGAGTTCATCTGTTTCTAGATTTAGGTGATCCTAACAGCTTATCAAGGCATCAGATCCAGCGGTCCAGGGTTAGTGTAATGCCTCACACCACAGCAGTGAAGTACTTAAAATAAAGATGAAAAATAAAACCCACCAAAGAGTGATTTTTATACTGTAGGGACTATTTTGAAATGTGTAGTTACGCATAGCATTCAACCCAAGTGGCAAATCAAGATCTAGACCATTACCAGTCAAGTATTTCCTTGTGTTACTTAATTATATTTCAGCAGCCGAATGACAGTGTTTTCAAACCTGAAGAAAAATGCTGCTCCTTTTCCAAACGTAAAAAAGTGAGATTGTGATTTTACATACCGCTTTTGATGTTCCACTCACTGGCCCAGTTCGACTTCTAGAAGAAGAAAGAAAGGTGTTCAGAATTTAAAATAAAGCACTTGTGCCCAGCATCAAGCAGCAAAACCAGATTATAAAAACGGATTGTCAAAACGTTATGTTCTGATAGTCTACCGAATGTGGAAATTTATTCGTATACATAAACTGTTCTCTCTTGTACACTCAGTGGAAAGAAAAAAAAACCCAAATCACATTTCACCTTTGTCACAAATTACTCCAAGACTTACAGATACAGAACACAACAGCACAAGAGGAAGTCCTCAGGTATTTTGTCTCTGCTACCTAAGTATCAAACCCATGATGTCTGTACTATATTTTGTGTTCTTAAATAATCAACCATCAAAACAGGAAGGTAACGTTAGCCAGTCTGTATATCCCTAGTATCACAAATAGGGCCATACACAGTACTTTAGTTTCTAAGCAAGAACAGTGATGGTCTAGACCCTTCAAAGTGCACCTTTCCTTAAGCGAACCAGAAATCAGTCATCCGACAAAGACATAACAAAAATGTCAGCAGCAGAGTCTTTACGAGAGCGTGTCTTTGTGGAAGCCCAAGCACTGTGCTCAGACGGCTACCATATTTAGCCACTAAACGTGTTACATATGCTATGTGGATTCAAAATAGTACTAGAAATGTCACCTGACAGCAGTTTCTATTCAATTGAGGAGTCCCGTGACAAAAGGAAATAGCGGCCTCGATTGCCAGAATTTGTTTTAAGATGATCTTGAAAATGCTACAATAGTTTAGGAACCATTTATTACGTTTGAAAACTTGCTGAGATTCCACATACTCATTGATCTGTACGGCAGAGGCAATTCAAAGGCTGCTGTGGAATTCACGTACAAAGAGAAAGGCTCGTGCTTCCTGCCACTGCTAGACCACCACCAGGCTCACAATTACAGCCACACAGCTCCCGAAGGGGAGCAAGTACAAGGAAACACTGTCAATGACCACCCAATGGTTTCTTCATCCACTTACCTCGAAGAACACACTACAAGGTGAGTAACACATTTTTGAAGGCCTCTCCACCCTTACAGCATACGTTCATCATTCCCAAACTTTAGCCACTCTGCCAGTGGCTTCTGCAATGTTTCCAGCTGGAGGAGCAGAAAGCTCATCTGCCTGGTGAATTGTCAATGCTAGAACAGCAGTGCCGTTCTTCCCTTATCCCCACGTACAGGTATTTACCTGATCTTTGAAGCTAGCAGCATCTATCCTCTCATTGTGGGGCAGCATTACAATACCAGGAGAGGGTGCCGTCCAATCAGAAACGGAGGATGCACTGACAACGCAGCACTAAGCATACACATTTTAATTAACCCCCAGTGTTTAGAAGCACAACTCTGTGGCCTCCAGAATTACTAGGGAGTACCTGAAAGCACTGCAACAACTACGGCAGTAACATGCCCAAAGCTGACATGCAGAGCCACATAAATTCAGGGGGTTTTGCTTGCAGACACTTCATGAGTACCAGGCTGCTGCTGTACTGTTGGTGCGAGACACGCTGTAACTCATCACTCTACTCTGTTGAGAACCAACACCAGAAAGACATGGCAAAACCACAATTTAATAACATCTTTTAATTGTGGGGGAGAGGGATATCTTTAAGAAGGCCGGAAAATATGACCATTCAAACAACGCTAATGTAGCTGACATAGAACGGGTCTGTATGAATGCAGAAATGACAGCAATAATCCTGTAGTCGGGAGTGCATTTGAGCATCTGTAATTTTAATCAATACACCCGATTCTCTGTCTTCGTTAAACCTTAGGAATACAGAATTAAGACCTGGAGCACAGACATCGGCTTAGGGTAAAAACAGACTTAGAAAGATAACTAGTAACATTTGGTAACCTGCTCAACTGCTTACTGAGTTTCAAGTTTGGAAAGGATTAACTATTCCTTCATCGTACTCACACAAAAGGCTTTAGGACACTGTTCTTTTTCTCTGGCCGTAAACGGACATTGTCTTTAGGAAACTACTAGGAATCCTTTATGAATGAAACTTCTTGTTTGCATTGCTCGCCAGCTGGCAACCCTGGGTCTTTCCTCTATAGCTAGCATGCAAAAAAACCCAGATTTGGGCCGTAAGAATACCCTCCAGCCCAAATGCAAGAAATAGTCAAACACTGAGACGCAGGCTCTTCTGAGATGGGAACAAATCCTAAGATGACACTACAATGTGTATCTGCCTGTACTATAAAAGCAATAAAAGCAAACACATATAATAAGGAATTTCTCCATATGGAGATCCATGTAGAGACCATGGGTCTCGGAACAATCAGCCCCGAGAACAAACCCAGTAGAGGCATCTGAAAAGTTACAATTGGTGGAGTGTGAACCCCATGTCCCAACAGCACTAAAAATGTCAGCCTGCTTTGGGGCAGATACATTAAAATCTAGCCCATGACAACAAAAATTAACAGCAGCTTTAACAAGAAAGATACAAGCTGAAAGCCCCTGTAAACTAGTATAAATTTAAAAAGCTATCACACCAAAACCCCTTAGAAAGAATACAATGGTTTATGGATACTTACCTAACAGAGGTTTTGCTGGTAGCTTTAACTCCTCCAACAGGGATTCTTCTGACAATCACCGATGAGTTCTTAGGAATCAGGGCATTGTCATCTGTGTATTCTGAAAACAAGAGAAACACAGGAAAAAACCCTAGTCCATTCATAAGGATTAAGGATTAATACGTAATTACACAGCACTTCAGAGAATCCCTTGACAGATAGAGAAGCAAACTTTTCTATGTCACATCGCGCTTTTATCGTCTCAACACACTAACAGTACATTGCAAGAAATCTTCAGGTTTGAGAACCAAACACATACAGCAAAATTTGTCTCCTTTTTTAAAAAAAGTTGGAATGCCAACAGCAAAACACTCTCAATGGTCACTAAAAGAGAGTCTGCTAATGCATGAGGTTCTGTCCTGATCCAACTCAAGTTGCTTTTGCTTCTGTTAGGCTACAAAGCCAACAGATCTTCGGAGCAGAACAACCCCCAGCAAAGTCTCACCTGCATAAACCAGAGTCTAAAGTCTGTCTAGCTTGCCCTGCAACAAAACAGGCACCGAGCTAAAGCATGAAAACGCCATTGCTTCCATAGCTGTTAACTCAAACGATTCACCTAATGCCACCAGTGCTCAAGACTGACGGAACGCAGAAGAGACCCTGCCATCTCTGTCTATTTCTTGGAGCATCTTCCACCAACAACCACACTTCTCGGCCTCTCAGTGCTTTACATTTGAATGGAACCCAAACTGGCAGTGCTAGAATTTGCATCACAGAACTTTTGGCCTTTTTTGAGCTTGCTTTCACAAGTAGGGCAGAATTGGCTCAAACTAAAGTGGTATCTCCCCTCTGAAGCTAATCATCTCCTTTGAATTAAACGTGAAGGGACGTGAACTCTTTCAATTCCCTTCTTGCAGAGCAGAGAGACTCAAACAAAACTACATACGAAGACAGCCTCTAAAAGCCTTTAGAAAACAGTGTGTGCCTGACGCTACCTGTGCTTTGCCTTGGCTTACACCCTGTCAGTCTTTTGAAACGGAGGAAAGCCTTCTGACCTTTTACATACGACCCAAAAAAACCTGCCCTTACTACCTGAGACACTCGGACTGAGCAAGCTTAAAATGCAAAGCCCTTCCCATGAGAATGGTTGTCTATTGTACTTACACCAGCTGGATATGACTAACTGTTTTAAAGCACTACCAGCAGCCATTCCCTGTAATCTGCCTACAGTTTCAAATGCTAAAAGCCCTTACCTTTGCAGAACGATGGCCTGAAAACCAAAGATACCGGATATCAAGCCAAGCTCTGTCAGGGAGATTTTGCTCAGGGATCAGACCCAAAATAGGAATAGTTCACAATTTATGCATCGTTTTTCAGTATATTCTTCCTATGGGCATGACTTCCTTTGGAGTTAGCGGGAGCTTGTTTTGAAGACATCGCATCACAGCATTACTAAAACCGTCAAGTGCGTGCTGTAACACTGAACTCGAGCAAGTTCCGAGCTGCAGAGACAGTCTTAGAAGAGCACTCTTCTTCCTTAAAACTAATCACCCAAGAGCGTTCAGAGTCCCATTTTCCCATTTTTGGTTTTATACTTTTTTGTCTTTTGCTTGATAAGCAGAATAGCACATTCTCCAAGGGGTTTGAGACAGAATGTTACAGGGCAGGAAAGAGCACTCAAGAAACCTGAGTTCTGGAGTTTACTGTTCTACCACGATATTGTGAGAACATCTATGATAAGAAATTCAGATCAAATTAAAAGGAGGCAAGTTTAAATGTGCTATTCTTGAGTATGGGCTTTTTGAAGGCAATTCTGCCCTTACAGAACACGCCTCTAGAGTAAGCGTGGAAGAGGACATCCCCCCACCCCCTCTGTAAAATAGGTCCCAACCATCCCTTTGCCTTCCCGGCATCTCTAAAAGCATCATCTCATATTTTTCCACTGAGCTTTAAAATCCTCTTTACTTTTACCTCATACTAGCTTTGCTTCTATTACTAGATTTCCATTGTGAAAAGCAGCAGTTACTGAACTGTAAAAGCTTGGAGTACCCAGAAAAATCTGAACAAGGCGGCCATCTTCACTCAAGCTTCACTTTGTTCTTTCCAAGATCAGTTCAACATTTTGTCAGGACTGCTGCACAGACAAAGGTATAAAATGCAATACTGTATGTCCGCATATAGGAATTCCAAACATCCCACTGAGGCAGAAAATCCCGGTCTGGTTTTTTATTCCCTTTTTTTTCTGAAGGTGAGTTTAAGCATCTACATCTGACGAATAACAACTGGAAGTAACGGTTATGCATATAAACCAAAAAAGCTGGCATTCATACATATTACACCAAAACGTATTCTCTAGCTGTGCTCTGAAAACCACTGGGGTATTTTGGTGTTTTCACACGGAAAACACCCTTACCTTCACTAAGTCTCTGTGCCACCAGTGTACCAAGTTTAAAAGATTACACTCATTTTACAAAGGTCAAAGTGCAACACAACCTACCTAGAGGAGGATCGTGTCACTGCCACACACGACTGATGCTCTTTGAAGCAGGAAAGTTAGCCCCT
The DNA here is from genome assembly GCF_028500815.1 of Rissa tridactyla. NCBI lineage: Eukaryota > Metazoa > Chordata > Aves > Charadriiformes > Laridae > Rissa > Rissa tridactyla. Next base: position 2,437,975 of record NW_026529545.1, read on the forward strand.
TTCGGCCCTTTAGGCAAAGCCCCTTTAGGCCCTTTAGGCAAAGCCCCTTTCGGCAACCCCACGTTTAAGGGAACCTAGTGAAGCACATGCTTTTTCCTCACTGCCCTGAGGCCCCGCGCCCCCACGCACCTTCGTCGGTCTGGGCGTTGCTGATCTGCAGGTCACAGTTGGCCGCCTTCAGCTTCTCACGGCCCATGATCCGGCACTTGAGGTCGCGGAGGGAGATGTGGAGGCCGTCGAAGGTGACTATATCGTACTTCAGCTTGGAGAAGAACTTATAATGCACAGCAGACATGGTCGGGGGAGAAGACTCGGCTGGGGGAGGCCTCAGGAAGGCCCCGCCTCCCAGCCCCACAAGGTCTCCAGCCTGGGGCTGTCAGCAATGGCGCTGGGCTGTGGCGGCGGGGCCAGCCCGGCTCCTCCCGGCAGCCCAGGCGGAGGGTGGGCGAGGGGGAGCGGCCCCCGTGGCCCTGGCTCGGCCTCCCCTCCCTCTCTGGCAGCAGACAAAACCAGTATCTGATGAAACACAACAAATTTATTCCATGAATTGGGTGCGGAGAGCACAGCCCCGCAGCTCGGGGCTGGCACCGGCTGGGGCTTTGCTGGGAAAAACCAGGCGAGAGTCACCCTGACGTCCCACACACGTACCTCGTGCCGGGACCTGCCAACCCGTCCCTCTGCCCAGCGCCCCCACGGGATGCAGAAAGCAGCGCTGCTGGCCCTGGTGTGGCCCTGAGCCATGTCGCAGCAGACGAGTCCTTAACCAGCAGGCCTATCATGTTAAACTGACATTTGAGAAGTGATGAGACCCTAGTGGTGCACGAAAGCCTATTTTAAAAGTCGAGTTCTGTACAGGACTGCCATGGAAATTGACTGTTTGGAAAACAGTCTGTTCCCCCGCTCAATTTGCCAGCAGTCCAACAAACCCACGCTCGGATTTCTGTGCCTCGGCCTACCTTCCTTGCCCGCTGGAGTCTTGCAGTGCATTACCAGCTCAAGTGATCTAGCCCCAAAGGTAACCCTACTGAGGCGAGATCTTTCTATGAGAAACAACATCTTTCAAGGTCTTGTACATTATGGCACAGGAGGGATAAAAACCTTTTCCCGTGTCTAATTGAAAACACCTGGGTAAGTCCGGCTGCTGGCAGGAAATGCCCCAGAATTGCCTCTAGATTGTCAGCAAATCAACAGTCAGGGATGGAGCACCAGCCACATCCCTTGCCTTTGGGGATTCACAAAAGCCCAAGCCTGCTGGTGAAGTCGTTACTCACAGGAGTCGTTCCCCATTGCGGCCATGGCTCCTCGTCAGGAACAGAACAGAGGGGAAAGCTCTGGGTGACAAAGGATGCCAGGACGCGCTCCAGAAAGAGAAGATCAGCGCCAATCCCCTCACCTGAGTGCAAAGAAATAGTTGCACCCCAACAAAATAGTTAAAAAAAGAACCCCAAGCCAAACCCACAGCACAGCATCCCCCTCTACAACCGTTTCAGCGGTAGTTACAACCGCTGCACAGCTGCAGGCTGATGGCCCTGCTGGCCCTGTCACAGGACTCTCACTGACAGCAGTTACCAAGGCCCTTTTGGAAGACTGCACTGTGCGTCACCTTCACTGGAGAGGACCTGCTGCTTCCCTGTGGCTGCCTTTAGCAGCAGAGCCCTCTGGTTCTCCAGCCCACACTTTCCCACCTTGGATGCAGGAGGGACCGGCTTTCAGCCGCTGCTTTAACAGCTGCCTTTGCTGTGCTCCTCTGCTGTCTCCCTTCCCACCGCATCAGTCAGGGTGGGCTTCTTGTCATTCCAGACTGAGCCCCCAGCACATGCTAAAGAAACAACAATTAGCAAATAGGAACTCTACCCATAGCGCCTATCTGGACAGCCTATCAAGGTGTAATAGCTCATCCTACCCTTCCCAAGGTAGAGACCAGCCTATACTTTGATCCCGTATCTACCTACTGTACCATCTCTCCTAAAGCTCAAATCGTAATCACCTTTGCAAGAGGATGGCCGTTGAGGAGCAGTGGGCAGTAAACCATCAATGGTTGGAAAAAAGTAGCCAAGCAAGTGGCAAAGGAAGGAGCCGAGTTATCCCGAAGGCCAGCTCAGCCCAACAAAGCTCAGGGAGCTTTGGTCCTCCCTGTCTCCCTCGCAAAGCTAGAAATGGCGCTTTCACTATCCTGTGGGATAGAAGGCAAACTTTTCAGGCAGCAGCTGTGTCCTGCCGCGTAGGCTCTGAACTAGCCCTACTGAAAAAGCTGACCAGCACATTGGGCTACAAAGAAGCAGCTCCTCGGTAAAGATGGCTTTTGAGACACGCACAAGAGAACTTGACCAGCAGTGAGCTCATCTATGCAAGTGGGTCTATTTTTACAAGAAACCAGACGGAAATGAGCTGAAATCCACCAAGGTGCAACGAAAGACTGCAAACTCAGCTACTAAATATGAATTAAGCGTGCTTGCAAAGCGGGTCACGTCAACAACTCCTCCAAAGTGAATGGTAACAGGCGACCTCATGGCCAAGGCCAATAGGTTTCCTAGACTGTGACAATGCATATGTGAATCGCCTTAGGGTGGCACATAAGGGAGCAAGAATTGTAACACGGGGTCCTTCTCGGGCTCCCAGCCGAGAGGCGCCTTTATGGCTGGCAAGAAGAAGGGGGTTTAGCTAATGTGTACGTCTGCTGCCTTCTTCCCTGTACCCACGCAGGTACTAGAAGAGAAGAAAAGTGCGAGCGTTTTACCGTTTCTGTAGAAGTTCAGGTCAACATTTAAACAGCCAAAGCTCTGAAGAGGTACGCTGACCCTTACTTAGGCACTTCTTTTGTCTCCCTTTGAGAGATAACTAAGCACATTCCCTCCTAGCCACAGTCTAGCAGCCAGAAGCATGCAGAACACGCAGACAAACCTCCACCATTTCTTCAGGGATGTTTCGAGTCATGCGATACTTAGTGCAGGAGTTCACCAAATGTCACTAAACTCGGAGACTTTGACCCAGCCAGCCACGGCCATGGGGCTTCAGCTCACCATTTGTGTGTCAGAGCCATCAGACGGACGACCCCGTCCTCCTTGAGACACCCCTTGGGGCAGCCGTACCCAGCGCCGGGTGGCTGGATATGGCCTTTGCTCCATGGGGAGGCGCTTCCTGGGAGCAGGATCTCTCACTGGGGCACTGGGAAGCCCTCCTGAGGCCTGCATGCCTGAGGGACGGCTCTGCACTGCTCCATCGCTCACCAAAACCAGGGGCGGAGGAAGGCTGCCCTGGTGGCCTCCAAAAGAATCAGCTCCCCTGGGCTCCTCTGCGGCCACCGGGCACCTTTGCTGTCAGGCGGCTCTCCGCGCTGCTCTGCCAGCTTAACCAGCATCTCTTGCCCTCCATCTCTTCCCGCTCCTCACCAGCACTTCTCCTCCCTCCCCTCCCTGACCAGCTCCCCCCTGCTCTCCCCGGCCCTCTGGCCCTTCCTGCCCCTCTCCCCCCACCCCGCCGCCCTCTCCCAACCTTCTCTCCCTCCCTGACCTCCTCCTGCCGGCCCCAGCCGTGCTCCAGGGCCTGGCCCTGGGCCAGGGCAGCCCCGGGGAGGCGGCCATGGTTCCCGCGGGGTCAGAGGGCAGGAGGGGGCGCCCCGGGGCACGCTGGGAGTTGTGGACCCGGCACAGGGCTCCTGGCGGCCATCTTGTGTCGGCTGAGGGGAGGCTGGCACAGGCCGACAGGACAGATCTGCAGAGCCGGGAGCTGCGGTGAGTCCTGGGCCCTTGGGCTCCTGTCAGCCCTCTTCTGCCTCCCTGTTCCTCCCTGCCCTTCCCCTTTCCCTCTGGGTCCTGTTTTTCGCCTCCCTGTACCTCCCTTCCTCTCTCCTGCTGTGCTCGGCTCCCTGTCGCCCTTTCTCTTTTCTCCAAGTCCCTCTCTCTCTCTGTCATCCTTCCTCTCCCTCTACTTTCCCCGTCGCCCTTCTTTCCTGCTCCCTGGGCCTCTTGGTTTCTCTCTCTCTCTTCTGCACAGAGGCCCCAGGCTGAGTGTGCAGCTCGCACTGTGCAGTGAGGTCAAACCCATGTGGCTACTGGACAGACCTCTCTCTCCCCCTGCTGAGCACAGAGTAACTAGGTTTGGGGGTTTTTTAGCTGCCTCAGTTAAGCGACTCCAGTTAGATAGGATGAACCCTGGCTTCAAAGTTTTACTCTGTTTTTTTGTTTACTCTGGGACCAGTTAATGAAGATATGCCACTATTATGCCCAGTAGCGGCACCCCGCAAAGAAGCTCTGGGAACAGGTCACTTGGCTGATGCAGAATCTCTTGGGCGATGGCTTTAATAACAGTGGGTGTGCATCCCTACTCAAAACAGAAAGAAAACCAACAGCCACCTAATAAACCAAAAGTTAAAGATGGCAACAAAGAACCACTTGCCGCTCGTTCGGGCCTTCCCAATACGAGAAGAATCAGAAGAGAAAAGGCAAGACTCTTGGGTTGAGACAAAGGCAGTTTAACAGAACAGCAAAGGGAACAAGAAAATAACAACAGTAACACGGACAGAGGAATGTACAAACACGATTACGGAACCGCCGCTCACCAACCGGACCCGGGACGCCCCAGCCCGCTCCCCAGCAGCGACTTCCTGGCCCCTCCTCTGGCAGCTCCGCCTGGCCATGGCTCACATGGCATGGAATACCAGTGTCCCTGATGGAGCCCGGGGAGAATTAACCCCGTCCCTGCCGTCACCAGGACAATGACTTGCTTCCTTCTCCAGGAGACCTGGCTCTGCCCCACATGCCCACTGGGGCACGTCCTCACATGGTCACACAGCGCCGCTAACATTGGGGTTTTCCTCTCCTGGGCACTTCCCACACCACTCCAGACCCACCCTGTCTCTCTCCCACCTTCCCCGCCATCTCCCCAGCCCAGCCCAAAAGAGCCCCCTGGTCTGGGCTGGCCCCACAGCAGTGCTCCCCACAGGGAACTGCAGAGCTCTGGGCACTCCCCCCACAGCCCCAGCCCCTCTGAAGGGCACCGCAGCTGCTGGGGGCAGAGAGGGCTCTCAGCCTCCCCATCACCCCAAGGCTGGAGCTGGCCCCAAGGGCCAGCAGAGGACACTCACTCTCTGGCTCTCCTGCCTTCAGCTGCAGCTGATCCCCAGCCCAAACTGCCTTTGCCCTGCTCTGCCTCCCCGCCTGCCCTGCTCCCCAGGACAGCAGGAGACTCCTGGCCCTGGGGCTCCTCAGGCAGCTCCCGCATCTCTCCAGTCTCCCTTCCCTCTGCCTGCTGCATCTTCGCTGCCTCCCACGGCCCTGCAGAGTCCTGGCTTGTGGGTACCTGGATTTAGTGATTTGTCCTGGGGGGACCTATCTCTGCAACTTAAACTCTTCTGTGTCTCCATTCACTTCCCAACCCAGAGAACATGGAGTGTCCCTGTCCGCTCCTGACCACTCCAGATTCCTTTCCACATGGACTGAAATCTGCCATCAGCCCCATCATACCTGTGACAGCCTGAGGAATGTTACTGGGAGGTCATGTACCGTCTCTACTGCCCCTCTACGCAAAGAAGAGAGCCTTCAACTAAGTCTCGGTGTCTAAAATACGCCAGTGCTACTGTGACATTGTTTCCCAAAACAAGGTGGAAAGACGCTTGGGAAGTCCAGTTCCTTAGGCTTGTTCGTAGCCAAAACTGTATCAAGCAGACCCAGCCATCAGGCACCACACTCAGGAGATCCCTTTTTATTGTAGAGATGCTATTAGGGAGGAAAGAGGTGACACATGGTTCTTCAAGGATGAGACAGAACAGGAAAGAGCCTCAAGAGAAGTGCTATGAACCCAAGCAATTACTTCAAAGTATAATTATCAGAGAAAAAAATAATGGCTGAAGCCTGGCCTAGAGTAAACTTATAGCATGACACAGAGAACGGGAGGCACATTACTTTTACTGCCTCAGGATCCATCAGATGAGTTTCTTCAGGGCATCCTTGAGCTCCCGGTTCCTCATGCTGTAGATGAGGGGGTTCACTGCTGGAGGCACCACCGAGTACAGAAATGACAGCACTAGGTCTAGAACAGGTGAGGTGATGGAGGGGGTCTTCAAGTAGGAAAAAAATGAAGTACTGATAAACAGTGAGACCACGGCCAGGTGAGGGAGGCACGTGGAAAAGGCTTTGTGCCGACCCTGCTGCGAGGGGATCTTCAGCGCAGCCCTGAAGATCTGCACATAGGACACAACAATGAAAACAAAACACACAAAGAATAAACAGGCACTAAATACAATTAGCTCAGCTTCCCTGAGGTAGGATTGTGAGCAGGAGAGCTTGAGGATCTGGGGGATTTCACAGAAGAACTGGTCTAGGCCATTGCCTTGGCAGAGAGGTATTGAAAATGTTTTCGCAGTGTGCAGCAGAGCATAGAGAAAGCCACTGCCCCAGGCAGCTGCTGCCATGTGGACACAAGCTCTGCTGCCCAGGAGGGACCCATAGTGCAGGGGTTTGCAGATGGCAACGTAGCGGTCGTAGGCCATGACGGTGAGAAGACAAAAGTCTGCTGACATCAACAAGGCAAAGAAAAAGACCTGGGAAACACATCCCGAGAAGGAGATGGTCCTGGTGTCCCAGAGGGAATTTGCCATGGCTTTGGGAACAGTGGTGGAGATGGCACCTAGGTCGAGGAGGGCGAGGTTGAGGAGGAAGAAGTACATGGGGGTGTGGAGGCGGTGGTCACAGGCTACGGCAGTGATGATGAGGCCATTGCCCAGGAGGGCAGCCAGGTAGATGCCCAGGAAGAGGCAGAAGTGCAAGAGCTGCAGCTCCCACGTGTCTGCGAATGCCAGGAGGAGGAAGTGGGTGATGGAGCTGCTGTTGGACATCTGATCCCTCTGCACATGGGGGCCTGTCCAAGGAGGAAAAGACAGTGAAGAGTGAGGACAGACAGGTCGGAGTAGAACCTGTTGCACTGGTCACAGTAGAGCCCCCCAAATGACCTCCGTCCGTGCAGGAAGGCGTTTGTGCAGATCCTGGTGTGATGCCTGGTTTGTGCTGGCTGAGGGTGCAATGGGGAGGAGGGGACTCTGCTGTGGGCTCCAGAGGAGTCAGTCGTGCTGTGCAGCAAGAGGCAGAGAGGAACCAGGAGTGATCGCAGGGTAACTCTATCCCCGATATAAAAGAGCTTTTGACCACTGTCACTCCCAGGTCCCCTGGCTGCAGAACAGAGCTGGGGGGGGTTGTTTTGTTTTGTTTTGTTTTTCTCCTGTTACCCCTGTCCCACCTGAAGAGTCATGTTTGAAGGTAGAAATCCCTGGCATTTCTGCTACCCTACGAGTTCTATTGTGAGAGTCCTGGGAGGCAGTAGGACAGACCCTTAGTGCAGAAGGAGGAGAGCTGGTCTCTCCATCCGTCCTGCTCTCAGCTGCTTTTTGCCAGCACTGCTTTGGTCTGGAGGATGATCCCACGGAGAGCAGAGGAGTCCAGTTCCAAAGTGCAGATCTCCAAACTCCCCTCCCCAGGGAAGAGCTGTCAGCTTTTGGATGCCTAGAAGATGGGGTGCCCTTTGTGGAGAGTTAACGTTATCCCCACCCCATGGACTGCATTGCCTAGAGACCCAGAGGTTAGAAGAGGCCTTGGGCACCAGGGACACATCTGCATGGCAGGACCTGCAGGGTCAGTGGCTGAGCTGCTGATGAAGCCCCCACCCCAGAGAGACTGAAAACAAGAGCAACAGCAGCAGCAGAAGGGATGGGTGGAGAAGCAAGGAGAAATGCCCCGATGCTTCTGCCAAGGGAAACAAGGCCAGGGAGGGACAGAGGGTGCTCAGGAGAGTCCCTTCTGCTGCAGCTATGGCCACAGATGAGACCCTGCTGTGAAGGACAGCCCTGGGCACCCCTGGCTGCACACCCGCCTTCATGCCCCTGCAACCATCCCCAGGAGAAGGCAGCCACCGTGTCCTGTCCCTCTGACGGTGCTGCAGGGAAGCCCTGCTCTGCAGCACACCCTTCTGCTCCTCTACACCAGAGAAAGATCCCACAGGCTGTGGGCTACGACAGCTTTATGAGAACCCTTCAGGATCGGCAGCGGCATTGCCCTGCAGCCTCACACTTACCGGGCAGAGGGCTGGGAAGCTTTCTCCCACAGTGAGCTCTCAGCTCTCCTCCCAGTCACGACTGCCTTCACGCTCTCTCTGCATTGATGGTCCCATCCTCAGTGCCTGCAGGCAGCGCCCTCAGCCCTGCTGCCCATTGCACAGGAGCTGCTCCTGGGCAGAGCTGTCTCTCTGCAGCACTGGTTGCCATGAGCTTCCTCCATCCCAGGAGGTGGGCTCAGCAGAGGAGCAGCCCAAGGCATTTTAATGACCCCTCGGGTGGGTTTGGGGCAGAGTCCCTGAACCTCAGACACTGAGAGGAAGTTGAAGAAACTGCTCAAGATGACAAACTCAGATGTAAACTCCAAGGTTTCTTAATGGGTCCCACTTAGGACCATTACCAACAAAGCCTCCTCCGGGGCTTGTTAGAGCACAAAACTGGAGGCAATAATGACAGGTAGGTAAAGGGAAATTAAAGGTGGCTCTGATGCTGAGCAAACTTAAGGTGTTACTCCTTCGGTGTCCCATACCTGCACCTCTTTCTTTGAAGGGACCTAATTGTCTTTTTGATTTCAACCCAATGTCTCACTACCCTTACTGATATCTCTCCATCCTCCCTGGCTGTTCCTGGAAAGACAAAGCCATGGGCTGGTCCAGCCTCCCCCTGGGTGTCCTCTTGTACCACAGCACTGCCCTCGGGGTGACAGTTTCTTCTGGTCATTTCTGGTCTCAACCTCCCAATCCAAACTTTGTGGCATCCTTCCTTTCTCCTGCTTTTTTTTCCACCGTGAAGAAAAGCTCTAGCACCTCTGAAACCACCTTCAAGCAGTTACAGGTCATGACTGTGACGCTCTGAGCCCCCACTTCATCAGGCTGAAGGAGACCAGGATCCCCAGCCTCCCCTCATGGGGCGTGTGCTTGAGGCCATGAATCCCATATTGGCAGAGCTTCTCTGGACACTCTCCATTCCTCCCCACTTGTCTAGAACAGGAAGCCCCAGTGAGGGGCACACGAGCCCCGAGGTGGCCACTCCAGGTTTCAGTGGAGTGAGACGACAGCTCCCCTGGTGTGGGTGACCCACGCTCCTCCTAGTGCAGCATCCTCCCTACAATATGAACCACCTGTCCCCTATAATACCACCTACAATATAGAAACACCTGCCTTTGAGGTTTCAAAGATCATTTGGTACCAATAATGCGCTACTTTTTGCAAAAAGAGATACATCTCAATTGTATTGGTTAGCCTTTATCTCTGTTTAGAATCACAGAATCATAGAATGTGTTGGGTTGGAAGGGACCTCTAAAGGCCACCTAGTCCAACCCCCCCTGCAGTAAGCAGGGACATCTTCAACTAGATCAGGTTGCTCAGAGCCTCATCCAGCCTGGCCTTGAACACCTCCAGGGATGGGGCCTCCACCCCCTCTCTGGGCAACCTGGGCCAGTGTCTCACCACCCTCATGGTAAAGAACTTCTTCCCAATGTCTAATCTCAACCCACCCTGCTCTAGTTTAAACCATTGCCCCTTGTCCTATGGCTACATGCCCTTGCAAACAGCCCCTCCCCCGCTTTCTTGTAGGCCCCCTTCAGGTACTGGAAGGCCACTATCAGGTCTCCTCATAGCCTTCTCTTCTCCAGGCTGAACAACCCTACCTGTATCAGACTGTCTTCGTAGGAGAGGTGCTCCAGCGCTCAGATCATCTTTGTGGCCTCCTCTGGACCTCCTCCAACAGGTCCATGTCCTTCTTGTGCTGAGGGCTCCAGAGCTGGACACACTACTCCAGGTGGGGTCTCACGAGAGCAGAGGAGAGGGGCAGAATCACCTCTCTGGATCTGCTGGCCACAGTTCTGTTGTTGCAGCCCTGGATGCGATTGGCCTTCTGGGCTGCAGGCTCACATTGTTGGCTCATGTCCAGCTTTTCACCTACCAGTACCCCCCAGGCTTTTTTCCGCAAGGCTACTCTCTATCACATCATCCCCCAGCCTGTATTGATAACCAGGATTGTCCCGACCCAAGTGTAGGACATTGCACTTGGTCTTCTTGAACTTCATAAGGTTTGCTCAGGCACACCTCTCCAGGTCGTCCAGGTCCCTCTGGATGCCATCCCCTCCCTCTGGCCTGTCAACTGCACCACTCAGCTTGGTGTCATCGGCAAACTTGCTGAGGGTTCACTTGATCCCACTGTCTATGTCATTGATGAAGATATTAAACAGCACTGGTCCCAAGACAGATCCCTGAGGGACACCACTTTTCACCCCTCTGCATCTGGGCATCGAGCCATTGACCACTACTCTCTGGATGCGACCCTCCAGCCAGTTCCTTATCCACCGAACAGTCCTCCCATCAAATCCGTAGTCTCCAACTCAGAGAGAAGGATGTTGTGGGGGACCATGTCAAAGGCCTTGCAGAAGTTCAGACAGAGGATATCCATTGCTCTTCCCTTGTCCACTGATGCAGTCACTCCATTGGAGAAAGCCGCCAGGTTGGTAAGGCAGGACTTGCCCCTGGTGAAGCCATGCTGGCTCTCTTGAATCACCTCCCTGTCCTCCACGTGCCTTAGCATAGCTGCTAGGGGGATCTGTGCTGTGATCTACCCAGGCACAGAGGTGAGGCTGACAGGGCGGTAGTTCCGGGGTCCTCCTTTCTACCCTTTTTAAAAATGGGTGTAATGTTTCCCTTCTGCCAGTCACCGGGAACTTTACCTGACTGCCATGACTTTTCCAATATCATGGAGAGTGTCTTGGCAACTACATCAGCCAATTCCCTCAGGGCTCTGGGGTGCATCAGGCCCCATGGACTTGTGTATGTTCAGGTTCCTCAGGTGGTCACAAACTTTGTCTTCACTTACAGTGGGAGGGACTTTGTCCCCCAGGTCCCCGTCTTGAAGTCCTTCAACTTGGGAGGTGTGAGGAGAGAGGCTGGCAGTGAAGACTAAGGCAAAAACAATTGTTGAGAACCTCAGCCTTCTCCTCATCTCTTGTTACCAGTTTGCCATTCTCAGTCATCAGGGAGGGCACGCTTTCTTTAACCTTCCTTTTCTGCTTTGACCAGCAGGTCCCAACTCAGCCATGCTGGTCTCTTCCCTTTCTTGCTTGATTTCTGACACCTGGGGATCGAGAGCCCTTGTGCTCTATGGAAAGCATCCTTGAAGATCTGCCAGCTCTCTTCTGCCCCCTTGTCCCTGAGGACCATTTCCCAGGGGGTCCTATTGACTAACTCTACGATGATCCGGAGGTTTGCTTTCCTAAAATTCAAGGTCCTGACTACGCCCTTGTCTGACACGTATCCCTTAGGACTGTGAACTCCACCAGTGCGTGGTCACTGCACACCAGGCTGCCTCCAATCTTGACATCCCCAATGAGCTCACTCGCATTGGTGACTGTCAGGTCCAGTATGGCATCCCCTCGGGCAGGGCTGTCTATTTCCTGTCTTAGGAAGTTATCGTCGAGGCACTCCAGGAACCTCCTGGATTGTCTACAGCTCACCGTGTTACTTTTCCAGCGGGTGTCAGGGTGGTTGAAATCCCCCAGCAGGAGGAGAGCCTTCGAGCGCGATGCCTCCTGTAGCTGCAGGAAGAAGGCTTCATCAGCAGGTTCCCCTTGATCAGGCGGCCTGTAGTAGACACCAACCACCAGGTTCCCCTTATTTCCTCGGTCTCTAATGCCTACCCATAAGCTTTTGACTTCCTCTTGGCTGTTCTTTAGGGACATCTCTTCACACTCTATCCCTTGCTTAACAGAGAGGGCAACACCTCTGCCCCTCCTTCCTCAACAGCTTGTAGCCATTGATAGCCACACTCCAGCCATAGGATTCGTCCCACCAGGTTTCAGTAATGGCCACTAGGTCATAGCTTTCCAGCAGCATGGTAGTTTCCAGCTCCTCCTGTTTGCTACCCATGTTGCGTGCGTTTGTGTAGAGGCACTTCAGCTGGACTGTTGCCTGTGTTACCTTCTTAGAGGAGATCACCTTGAGGTGTTTCATGGGTGTTTCCCTGTTGACTCCAACAACCTCAGAAGCCCCTGGCTCATCTCTGTAAGACTTTGACTATGATGCAGTGTCCCCAGCATGCCTCCGGGCAACAGGTCAGAGGCCCTCACTAGTGCCCTGTCCCCCTAACCCTGATGTGTTATCCCACAGCTGGTCACAGACAAGCCTGATATTATCATCCCCCTCCCCCTTCACATCTAGTTTAAAGCCTTGTCGATCAGCCCCACAATCTCTTGAGCAAAGACCCTCTTCCCCCTTTCAGAACGGTGTCTCCCATTTGATACCAGCAAGCCTGGTGCTGTGTAGGCCGTCCCATTGTCAACAAAAATGAAATTGTGGTGGTGACACCAGCCATGGGCTCCAGGAAGACAGCAGACTTCTCTATGAGGAGGGTCTACCCGGCATATTGGACCCTCTGTTCTCCTCAGGAAGGAGTCACCAATGATCATAACCCTTCTTATCTTCGTTGTGGTTGTGGTTGTGATACGGGCGGTACGCCATTCTGACTGTGGAGACATCTCTGGTGTGGATTGCCCATCATCCACATCCTCATTTGACTGGCCTTCCTCAACCAGAACTTCAGATCTGTTGTTCAGAGGTACCGGGGTGGGGGACAAGGTGGGCAAGGAGGGAGTTCGCCTGCTGCCCCAACCATGAATTTGCCTCCATTCACTCTTTGCATTTAGGCTTCTGCCTTCTGCCTGACAGGGCAGGATACAGGGGTCCCTGAATCCCGGTGACTTTCTGATAGGTGCTCCTGCTTCTGTTTCAAGGAGGGCAGAGCCTGGCTCCACCAGTCTGTGTCTTGTTCAGCTTCCCTAATGCTCCTTAACCTTTTGACTTCCTCTCACAGCTCTGCCACCAGGCTGAGCAGATGGTTCACCTGTTCACAAGGCACACAGCAGCTGTTACAGCTGCCCCGCGTTACCAGTGAAAGGCTCTGGCACCCCCTGCAGCCTGTGACCTGGATGGCTGTATGTTCCTGTGGGAGCTCTCTCTGGGTTCCCACATCCATCCTGGCTAAGATTGAGAGCATGACCTTCTGCTGGGTGGAGACCAGAGCTAAACTCCATCCGAGAGGGTGATGACCGCCTTGTTGTGGTGCTCCCCGGTGACGCCCTGGGTGATGCCCATGCGCTGCGTGCTTACTCAGTGCGCAGTGACCGTCACTGTGCTCCCAAAAGGCTTCTTTTATGAGGGGGGAAGTGGTCCCAGCAAGTACGCCTCCTTTAGATCTGCCGCCCGTGGTGCTGGCTCTGCCCACACCTCCTCAGCAGACCACCCACGAGCAGCTGGTTTCCAGCACAGGCTGGCCGCTTTTCCTCACTTCAAAAAGCCCCCAAAGGAGCCCCTCGCTGGCCCTTTTTGCCATGATTCCCTTCCCCAGTGCGGACTTACCTGCACAGACATGGTCACCTCAGTGACTTTCTGTGTGTGCAACTCGATTTAGGAAACTGTTCTAAGTCTTGTGGTTGCGAGTGTCTGATTTGATTCAGGAAACTGTCGTACGTGTCTGGTGAACCTTTCCTTTTTTGAATCTTTAAATCTGTCACTGTGGTGGTTATAGCTAATTTTGATAAATCACTTTGAGAACTGGCAAATGATGAAATATTGTTAGAATCATACGACTTAACCCCGTGTTACTAAATCTGAAATTGCTGCCCCCTCAAAGTTGGGCAGGATCCCAAATCAACATTCACAACGAGACTGGACATGAAGAGAAAGAAATGTCCCATGAAGGACAGTGGTGTGACTGCTGAGGTCACCCAGAGGGAGCCTGGATCAGCGCAACGCTGGGTGTTCCAAGGAACAGGCAGGGAGGAAGAAGAGCTGTCAGGAAAGGCGAGGAGATGCCCCAGTGGGAGCAAGGGGAGGAAAGAGGTTGGGTGTCCACAGCCTGCAGGTCTTTGTCCCCTTGGCTGTGGCTGTTGTCTTTGCTACCAAGGCCTGAAAGGAGACACCTTAATCTCATGGAACCGGGGCCTCACTGCTTCCTCGCACCCCCCAGGGAGGCCGGGAGGTGTGGTGCCGTTGTCCTTCACTCGGCATTGCCTACCCCACACCTCACTGCCCCGGGAGGAGCCCTGAGCCAGTGTGAGGGACAGGATCCCCCTTCTCAGGGCTGGCCGCTTGGCGGGATAAAATACATCACGGCTTTACTCAGCATCAGCTCCACCTGCACAGTGCCTTTGCCTCCCTGTAATCACAGCCTCCAGTTGCCTGCTCGAACAAATCCATGGGGAGGCTTGGTCTGTCATGGCCCTCAGTGGGGACAATTAATGCTCCAAGACACTTTGGCGTTTGCTTCGGACTTGAATTCCTGCACAGGTTGTTCAAGCTCCTCTCACTATCTGGCATTCCTGGGCTCAGCAGCAAATGCCCCATGGGGCTCGTTAAAGTGCAGAAAGCCCTAAGGAGCCACAGCTCTTGCATGATTTTCTTCAGGGCTTCTAGCCTGGTACAGCTCAGTGGAGAGGTCTCAGGAGTCTACTTAAAGTGGAAGGTTTCAAGAAGCACTTAATAAAAAGGTAATTTTTCATTTGGAAAGGGCTTTTCATTAGTCTTTTTATTTTTCCAGAGGAAATGCTTGCAGCTTTCTCCAACTGATACTGAACCAGAGGGTCTCCTAAGGAGGACCGGAGAGGTAGCAACTGCCATCTCCTCGAGGTCCCCCACTGTACGGACAACGTTTCCCCCCCCCCTCCTCCTCCCCACTGTTTCTCTTGGGGCTGCCTGGGACTTGCATTCTTTTCCTACATCAGACTTGTGCGCTGAGTCTGCAGCTGAATGTTCACAGCTCCTTTGCACCAATTCCTGCCCGATTCCCCCGCAGACTTGGCTGTAAATAGACAAGGGATTCTTATTAAATTTGAACAGCCAGAAGGACAAAATGATACCAATTAGTTAAAGAAACCCAATGCTTTCCTCCACTATATGCCAAGTCCAAGCCTCCAATAAGCTCCACCTTCCTCAAACCATCAACATAAAAGAAATACGTTGGAGAGATTGATAGGAAATTCTAAATATACGCACAGTTAGTGAGTTGGCTAAAGAGACAGTGTGGCAGATTAAGTAAACTGTGCCTTATTCTTGGCCAAATTTCCATCCCAGAGCCTTGTCACCAACTCTTGTCTCTAGTCATGTCCCTGCCCATGCTACATTATGTGCTTGTTAAACAAAACTTTTCTTCTCCAGCAAACTCTAGCAAAACTCTTCCTTGGAGACAGTCTCTCCTCAAAGTCCCCTTGCAACCATACGGTGAATTGAGATGCAAGAATAAACTCATTACAGTTCCTTCATGTTAACGAGCTCCCAGGGGAAAGTCACGCAGTGTGGAGGGCCCTGGCAGGAATAAAGAGCCTTGGAGGTTCAGCAGGGTCTGCTGAGGGCTGTGGGTGACGAAGCTGCTTCAGGAAATGGAAGCGTGACTCCCTGGGGACTGGTTAGAGCAGAAAACCAGAGGCAGTGATTTCAGGGTGACAAAGAAAGGAGGCAGAGACATCCTGTGTGCTGTAGCCCACTGGATGTGCCCTGCCAAGCCAAGGGGCCCAGTGCTAATCCCCAGCTCATTGCAATGGGGATGCTTTTGGTCATCACCACATGAGCTTTCCCTCTGCTCACCACCCGGGCCCATACACGCTGAGTGCCTTCCACACTCTTGCCCCTCAGACTCGGCACGACGCAGCTCCCCCTAAGCCTTTGCCTGGACCCTAACCCTAATCCCTCACCTGCAGCTCTCATCTGTAGCCCTTCCCTGAACACTAACGCCAAAACTGAAACCCTCACCACATGCCTCACGTCCAAAGCTGTTAGAGCGGGTCAAGAGATGGATCACCAACAATAATTGGAGGGCCGGAAGACCTCTCCTAGGAAGAGAAACTGAGAGAGTTGAAGTTGTTGAACGTGGAAACAAAAAAGTTCCAAGGAGACCTTCTTATATCCTTTCAGTATACATTGGAGGCTTATAAGAGAGAGAGAGAGAGATTTTACCAGGGCCAGTAATGACAGCACAAGGGCCAATGGCTTTACACTGAAAGAGGGCAGATTTAGATTGGACATAGGGAAGAAATTTTTCACAATGAGGGTGATGAGACACTGGAAAAGTTTGCCCAGAGAAGCTGTGGATTCCCCATCGTTGGCGGTGTTCAGGGTCAGGTAGGGTGGGGCTTTGAGCATCCTGATCGAGTCGCAGATGTCCCTAAAAAACAGGGATTGGACCACATGACCTTTAAACATACCTTCAAATCCATGGCATGCTGGGACACTATGAGAGCAGATGTGGCCACACCAGTGCTGAGTCAAGGGGGACAATAACTGCCCTTGTCTGGGTCGCCGCAGTCCTTCTAACACCACCTCATATGCAGCTGGCCTTAATGGTGCTGAGCCTTTACCAGAGGCTCATATGGCATCCCTCAAAATGCCCAGGCCCCTCTCCTCAGACTCACTCCTCACCTCGTCCTCTCCCACTTTGCCCCTTCTCCTTCAAAAACTTGAGGAGGTTTCTGTTGGCCACGTCCCCAGGTGTGTCAAGGTCCCTGTGCATTGAAGCTCCAGCACGTCAGCATTTAGATTGCATGTGCAGATGGCTCATGCTGAGTCGTGGTTCCTCTAATGAGACAACTTGAGTAGCTGTAGGACAGCAGAGGTAAGAAAAGGGGTTACTAGAGTCATGGACGTCATGAGGAAGGTGGAAAGTGCCACTGTCACCATCTCCGAAACACCAAGGGAAGGGCCAACAAGGAAACGGTGAAAAAGAGTTGTCTCTCTGTATGGGATGGGATGAGGATGATCCAAGAGAAGAACTTGAGAGTGGAAAAAGAGTGGAAAAGGGCATGAAATCAGAAGAGAAACATCAAATTGCCTTGGTTGGGAGGGACCTTTCAGATCACCTACTCCAACCATCAACCTACCTCTGACAAAAGCCATCACTAAACCATAGTTCTAAGCACTATGTCTGTCCGTCTTTTAAATACCTCCACGGATGGTGCCTCAACCACCTCCCTGTGCAGCCTGTTCCAATGGTTAATAACCCCTTCAGTTTAAAAACTTTTCCTAATATCCTGTATAAACCTCCCGTCACACAACTAGAGGCCGTTTCCTCTTGTCCTATAGCCTCTTACTTGGAGAAACAGACCGAGCCCCATCTCTCTGCAACCTCCTTTCAGGGAGTTAAAGAGAGTTAGAAGGTCTCCCCTCAGCCTCCTTTTCTCCAGGCTAAACAACCCCAACTTCCTCAGCCACTCCTCATAAGATTTATCCTCCAGGTCCCTAACCAGCTCCGTTGCCCTTCTCTGGACCTGCTCCAGCACCTACGTGTCTTTTTTTGTGGTGAGGGGCCCAAAACTGGACACAGTACTCCAGGTGGGGCCTCACCAGTTCCGAGTACAGGGGGACGATCACTTCTCTACTCCGGCTCACCACACTGTTCCTGATACAGGACAAAATCGTGTTGGCCTTCCTGGCCACCTGGGCACACTGCTGGCTCATATTCAGCCGGCAGTTGACCAACACCCCCAGGTCCTTTCCTGCAGGGCAGCTCTCCAGCCACTCCTCCCCAGGCTTGTAACGCTGCATGGGGTTGGTGTGACCCAAGTGCAGGACCCGGCACTTGGACCTGTTGAACCTCATACCACTGGCCTTGGCCCATCGATCCAGCCTCTCCAGATCCCTCTGCAATGTGTTCCTACCCTCAAGCAGATCGACACTCCCACCCAACTTGGTGTCATCTGCAAACTTACTGAGGGTGCACACGATCCCCTCATCCAGATCATTGATAAAGATCTTAAAGTGAACTGGCCCCAATACCGAGCCCTGGGGAACAAGCATCAGGGTGACCATCTGCACACAAACATTAACAGTGACCAAATGGAGCCTGAGTCCAGGGGCAGCTGGAGAGACGCTGGGATTTGGCCAACAGAAATTCTTGAAGTTTTTCAAGGAGAAGTGTCCAGTCCTGCATCCCGGGGAAGAATAACCCCAATGCAGCAGGACAGGCTGGGACCTGATGTGCTGAGCAGTGACCCTGCGGAGACGGGGCTGGGCACCCTGAGGGACGCCTCATGAGCCAGTGGTGCACGCTCACTATGAACAAGGCCGGCTGCCTACGGGGCTGCAGGAGGAGGAGCGTGTGCCCCCCAGGCAACTTGAGTCACCTTCCCCTGTGACTCAGCACTGCTGTGGCCCAACGCACACAGCTGTGTCCCAGTGTGCGGCTCCCCATTTTGGAGAAGTGGAGAGGACCTGGAGAGTGTCCAGAGGAGGTCTGCCACGATGGGCTTTAGGGCCCAGTGCACATGTGCTTTGTGGAGAGTCTGAGGGATGTGGGCTTCTCTGGAATAGCCTGAACCTGGTTGAAAGGTTGTTTCACAGACGATGGATTTTTCCTTTGGTGGGAAACAGCAGGAGAAAGAAAAAATGCAACAAAGGGCAGCTTGGGAGGTTGAGACTGGACACCAGGAGAAAGAAATGCCACTGCAAGGGCAGCGCTGTGCTGCAACAGATCACCCAGAGGGAGTCGGGATCAGCCCAAGGCGTTGTGTTTCAGGAACAGACAAGGACGATGGAGAGAGATGAGTAAAGGCAGTGAGATGCTGAGGGGAGAGCAAGACGGGGAAGCAGGGGGGATGTCTGCAGCCTGCAGGGGAAGAGGAGCAGATGTGGGACATCATAGCACAGCCTGTGGTGGAGACGATCAAGGGAGTTGGCAAGGCTGAAAGCCCCCAACAGTGCTTATGTCTTTCTCCTCTTGGCTGTGGCTGTTGTCGGTGCCACCAAGGCTACCAGAAGACACCTCATCCTTACAGCACTAGGGCCTTAGCGCCTCCTCTTCCCCACCCAGGAGCCGTCATTCTGTCTTTCTGCCCTTGGCATTGCACGTCCTCCCATCACAATGCCCCAGGAAGAGCCCTGAGCTGTGCTTGTGGGGCAGGATCTCCCTTCCCAGGGGCTGGCAATGGGAAGAGATTTGCTGAGAGCTGTCCTGACTTGTGAGTGGGCTTTCCTCCTTTGGCAGTACCTCGGGAACAAAGGGATCCGATGTCCAACAGCAGCTCCATCACCCACTTCCTCCTCCTGGCATTTGCAGACACGCGGGAGCTGCAGCTCTTGCACTTCTGCCTCTTCCTGGGCATCTACCTGGCTGCCCTCCTGGGCAATGGCCCCATCATCACTGCCATAGCCTGTGACCACCACCTCCACACCCCCATGTACTTCTTCCTCCTCAACCTCGCCCTCCTCGACCTGGGCTGCATCTCCACCACTCTGCCCAAAGCCATGGCCAACTCCCTCTGGGACACCAGGGCCATCTCCTTCTCGGGATGTGCTGCCCAGGTCTTTCTGTTTCTCACCTTCATCTCAGCAGAGTTTTATATTCTCACCGTCATGGCCTATGACCGCTACGTTGCCATCTGCAAACCCCTGCACTATGGGTCCCTCCTGGGGAGCAGAGCTTGTGTCCACATGGCAGCAGCTGCCTGGGGCAGTGGCTTTCTCAATGCTCTGCTGCACACTGCGAAAACATTTTCAATATCTCTCTGCCAAGGCAATGGCCTAGACAAGTTCTTCTGTGAAATCCCCCAGATCCTCAAGCTCTCCTGCTCACAATCAGACTACCTCAGGGAAGTTGGGCTTCTGGTGGTTAGTGCTTTTGTTTTTTTGGGATGTTCTGTTTTCATTGTGGTGTCCTATGTGTTGATCTTTAGGGCTGTGATGAGGATCCCCTCACTGCAGGGAAGACAGAAAGCCTTTTCCACGTGCCTCCCTCACCTGGCCATGGTTTCCGTCTTTATCACCACCGGGGTGTTTTCCAACCTGAAGCCCCCCTCTGTCTCCTCTTCATTCCTGAATCTAGTGGTGTCATTTCTGTACTTGGTGGTGCCTCTAGCAGTGAACCCCCTCATCTACAGCATGAGAAACCAGGAGCTCAAGGATGCCCTGAGGAAACTGATTGGACATTTTTTCATCAGCCATAGACTGTGTACCTTCCTCTGCAAAGGATTCCCTGTATCTTTGTGACAAGCATTCACTATTCCTCCCCTCCTCCTTAACTTTTCACCTCTCGTCTGTGACACAAAATACTTATGTAAACAAAGAGTCAGTAAGCGTTTTTCCGTCAGTGTGTGTTTCAATAAACAAAAAATGAACCAGCTAACACTTCTTTTTCTGAGACCCACCAGCAGCAGGGCTGAATAAACGGGAGATGAGAAGACCTTTCTGGCTGCAGCAGCCTGGGGCAGGCTGTCCCAGTGCCACTCTGTCACTGGGGCGGCAGGAGCTGCCTGAGGGTCCCCAGGGCCAGGGCTCTTGTACTGGGCTGGGGAGAGGGGATGGCACAGAGGGGCTGCAGACCCCTCAGAATATCCTGGGGAGGAGAACATAGGGGCCCACTGACTGCCTTTTCCTTGTGCCCAAATGCCCCCCATCTCTGGGGCTGACCCTCCTCTGCCCCCCAGCAGCTGCGGTGCCCTTCAGGGGGGCTGTGGCTGTGGAGTGAGTGCCCAGAGCTCTGCAGCACCCTGGGGCAGGCTCTGCTGTTGGGCCAGCGCAGACTGGGCTGGGATGGAGAGAGGGCAGGGGAGGTGGCAGAGCTTGGAGGGAGCTGGGCTGGGCTGGAAAGTGCCCAGGAGGAAAAATCCTCGGAGTGCAGCTTGTACCGTGTGACCATGCGGGGTGAGGACTCACACCAGAGTGTTTGTGGTGCAGGGCCAGGGCTTGTGGAATTGGTGTCCGTCTCCAGGTTTTGGTAGTGGTGGGGCTGAAGGCATGGGCCTCTGTGAGAAGAGACCAGGGGCTGCTTCCGTGCCAGACAGAGCTGGTTCCAGACAGCTCCAAAAGAAACCCACCGCTGGCCAAAACTGAGCCCGTCAACGAGGATGGTGGAACCTCTGTGAGAGTGTATTTAAGAAAGGACACAAGTGCTCGAGTGGGAGAGTGGTGAGGGAAAAACCAGTGTGAGAAACAGCCCTGAAAACACCAGGGTGAGTGAAGAAGGAGGGAGAGGAGGTGCTCCGGGTGCCAGAGCAGATGGTCTCCTGCAGCCTGTGGAGAATACCACAGTAGAGCAGGCATTTCCCTGCAGCCTAAGGAGAGGAGCACAGCGGAGGAGGTAATCCCTGCACTTGGTGGAGGACCCAACACTGGAGAGGTTGGATATTTCCTGAAAGAATTTCAGCTTGAGGAGAGCCCATGCTGTAGCAGGTTTATCTCGAAAGACTGTAGCCTGTAAGAGGGACCCCATGGGAAAAGTGGTAGAAGGAAGGAGCAGCAGAGAGGAATTGTTATGGACTGACCAGGACCCCCATTCCCCATCGCCCTGCACTGCTCAGGGGGAAGGAGGGAGAGGAGCTGGGAAGGAAGCAGCAAAGTTCAACAAGGAAAAAAATGGGTGGAAATAGTCTTTCCAGGTGATAAGGTCTTCCATCGGTCCTATGCTTCTTTGACCCTCAGCCTTTGCAGCTGCACATGCCTGGCCTGCCCACTTACCTTCACTCCTGTCCCCTTTGTACGAGGCCCACACACATCTTGGCACGCCCAGCGTAACGTGCCCTCCACCAAAGCTGGAGCCCACCTGGCCTTGGAGGCAGGGAGGGGCCCGGTCCCCTCTGTCCGGGGCTGGGCACAGCTTTTCCCTGGGAACCTCCCTGAGGAGCACTCCTCCTCTGTGTCAGCCTGGGGCCCGGCAGGGGTGGCCCAGGGACAAGGGCTGCTGGGGCAGGGCTGAAGGAGCTCAGCTGGGACAGCGTTAGACTGAAGATCTAAAGGTGCCTGGTTCAGCCCTGGGCTTCAGCAGTGATTTTTCTCCCTCTGCTTTTTCCAGAGCCCGTCTGCCGCCTTCCAGCCTGCCCCAGCCCTGCTTGCTCCTTCACCTCTTGCCAGAGCACTGTCCCTGCCCTGGACCTCCACATCTGCGGCTTAGAAGGAGCCTTCCTCCAGCCCCACAAGTCGAGGAGGAGACCAGCTCCAGTGCAGGTAAGGCCTCACTGGGGAAGGGGATCGCGGCGGGTAAGGCCGGCAAAAAGGCTCTTTTGAGGGCTTTCGTGGCTGGGAAAAGCGGCTGCCTCGTGGCGGAACTGGCAGCTCGGGGGTGGGCTGCTGACGTGGCGGGGGCGGAGACAACGACTCACCGGCAGTTCTAAACGGACTGTCCCGGAGCGCAGTGGCTGGCCGCTGCGCACCCAGCACCCAGGCAGCTGGGCGGTGTCACCCCGGCGAGAGCAGTCGTATAGGACGAAGCTCCTTGAACAGTAAGTTACTGGAAGTGTCTCGACGTGACCAGGACGTCATGGTAAGAACTCGGCAGAAGGCCATGCTATCCCTGAGCTCTGCACCGAGCAGCTCCGATGTGGCCACTCAGACGGAGCTTGCATGGGAACATGCTGCCACCCAGGTGTCAGGCTGCAGGGTGTGCCCTGCTCTTGCGCCTGTGTTGAATGGCAGTGGTGAGCAGACCTGTGGGAGGTGTGCCCAGGGAGAGGAACTCCTTCACCTCGTGATGGAGCTCCGTGAGGAGGTAAGTCGTCTGAGAAGTATAAGGGATTGTGAACAGGAGATAGATAACTGGAGTCGCATCCTGCCTTCCCTGAAAGAAGCAGCTCAGGCAGACAGAGCTCCACATACAGAGCACTCCCCACGCTCTAGCAGCACAGCTGAATGTGGAGATTCAGAGGACAGGGGCCAGTTGCAACAAGTCCCTGTCCAGCGTGGCAGGCGTGCCACCCAGGTGACCCCCACACCATCCGAGGTGCCCTTGCAGAACGGATATGATGTTCTGCAAAGGGAACCGGAGGATGAGAAGGACAACAGCTTACTGAACTTGGAGTTGTCACTGAGGCCGAGATGGATTAAGCCTCGTATAACAACATCTTCGGTTAGGAAAGAAAGACGGGTCCTTGTAGTAGGGGACTCGATTCTGAAGGGAGTAGAAGGTCCCATATGTAGACCAGACCCAGTCTGTAGGGAGGTCTGCTGTCTCCCTGGGGCCAAAGTTAAGGATGTCCAGAAGAAACTCCCTACCCTAGTTAAGCCTGCTGACTACTACCCTTTATTGATTTTTCAGTTAGGCAATGATGAAATTTCAGGAAGAAGCCTGAGGGCAATGAAGAAAGACTTCAGGGCCCTGGGACGGATGGTTAGGGGATCAGGAGCACAAATAGTGTTTGCTTCTATCCCAACAGTTGCAAGGATTGATGAGAAGATTAATAGGAAATGCCAGCTGTTCAATGCCTGGCTCAGAGACTGGTGTCATCGGCAGGACTTGGGGTTCTTTGATTATGGGCTGCTTTTCAGGACGCCAGGCCTGCTGGCAACAGACGGCAAAAACCTGTCTCAGAGGGGGAAAAGGGTTTTAGGGCAAGAGTTGGCGGGGCTCATTGACAGGGCTTTAAACTAGATTCGAAGGGGGATGGGGATAGATCCAAGCTTGCTAGCAAAAAGCCTGAAGGTGGCATGCTGGCACTAGACTTGGAAAAGATAGGGGGCGTAACCAGGCTCTTTATTCCTAAGTCTGGGGGTGGCAGAATTTCGGCTCCCGCCAGTAAAAAGGAGAAGGGACCTATAGCCCAGCTGAAGTGCTTATACACTAATGCACGTAGCATGGGCAACAAACAGGAGGAGCTGGAAGCCATTGTGCAGCAGGATAATTATGATGTAGTCGCCATCACAGAAACGTGGTGGGATGACTCACATAGCTATAGTGCTGCCATGGATGCCTATAGGCTCTTCAGGAAGGATAGGCAAGCAAGGAGAGGCGGCGGTGTGGCCCTGTATGTTAAGGAGTGTTATGAATGCTTTGAACTTAATGATGGTGATAATGAGACTGAGTGTTTATGGGTAAGAATCAGGGGCAGGGCTAACAAGGCAGATATCGTAGTAGGAGTCTGTTATAGACCGCCCAATCGGGATGAGGAGGCAGATGAAATATTCTATAAACAGCTGGGAGAAGTCTCAAGATCGCGAGCTCTTGTCCTCATGGGGGACTTCAATTTGCCGGACATCTGCTGGGAATACAATACAGCAGGGAGGGAACAGTCTAGAAGGTTCCTGGAATGTGCTGGGGATAACTTCCTGACACAGCTAGTGAGAGAGCCAACTAGGGAAGGTGCCCTGCTGGATCTGTTGTTTGTAAATAGGGAAGGTCTTGTGGGGGATGTGAAGGTTGGAGGCTGTCTTGGGAACAGTGACCATGAAATGATAGAGTTTTCGATTCTGCGAGAAGAAAGGAGAGGGGTCAGCAGAACTGCTACCTTGGACTTCCGGAGGGCGGACTTTGGGCTTTTCAGGAGCCTGGTTGACAAAGTCCCCTGGGAGGCAGTCCTCCAGGGCAAAGGAGCCCAGGAAGCCTGGATGATTTTCAAGAAGGAAGTCTTAAAGGCGCAGGAGCAGGCTGTCCCCATGTGCCAGAAGACAAGCCGTCGGGGAAAAAGGCCGGCCTGGCTAAACAGGGAGCTAGTGTTGCAATTTAGGGAAAAAAAGAGGATCTATGGCCTCTGGAAGGAAGGGCAGGCCACTCAAGACAACTACAAAGAGGTAGTTAAGCTATGTAGGGAAAAAATCAGGAGGGCCAAAGCCCAGCTAGAGCTAAACCTGCCTTCTGTTGTCAAGGACAACAAAAAAAGTTTCTATAAATATATTAGCAATAAGAAGAGGACTAAGAATTATCTCTGTCCTCTAGTAGATGGGGCCGGCAACATAGTGACCAAGGATGAGGAAAAGGCTGAGGTACTTAATGAAGTCTTTGCCTCAGTCTTCAGCAGTAGGACCAGTTGTTCTCTGAGCACCCAGACCCCTGAACTAGAAGACAGGGATGGGGAGCAGAATGAAGCCCCCGTAATCCAAAGGGAAACGGTGAGGGACCTGCTTCAGCACCTGGAGGTGGACAAATCTATGGGGCCGGATGGGATCCACCCAAGGGTATTGAAAGAGCTGGCGGAGGTGCTCGCCAGGCCACTTGGTATCATTTATGAGCAGTCCTGGACAACCGGGGAGGTCCCAGCTGACTGGAGGTTGGCAAATGTGACACCCATCCACAAGAAGGGCCGGAAGGAGGATCCAGGGAACTACAGGCCAGTCAGCCTGACCGCGGTGCCTGGGAAGGTCATGGAACAGATCATCCTCGGTGCCATTGCACGGCACATGCAGGAGAAGAGGGTGATCAGGCCCAGTCAGCATGGGTTTGTGAAGGGCAGGTCATGCCTGTCAAACCTAATATCCTTCTATGATAAGGTGACCCACTTAGTGGATGAGGGAAAAGCTGTGGATGTTGTCTACCTGGATTTTTGCAAAGCTTTTGACAGTGTTTCCCACAGCATTCTCCTGGAGAAACTGTCTGCTCATGGCCTGGACAGGTGTACTCTTCGCTGGGTAAAAAACTGGCTGTATGGCCATGGCCAGAGAGTGGTGGTAAATGGAGTTAAATGCAGTTGGTGTCCGGTCACAAGTGGTGTCCCCCAGGGCTCGGTGCTGGGGCCGGTTCTCTTTAATATCTTTATCAATGATCTGGATGAAGGGATCGAATGCACCCTCAGTAAGTTCGCAGATGACACTAAACTGTGCGGGCATGTTGATCTGCTTGAGGGTAGGTTGGCTCTGCAGAGGGATCTGGACAGGCTGGACCGATGGGCGTAGGCCAACGGTATGAGGTTCAACAAGGCCAAGTGCCAGGTCCTGCACTTGGGTCACACCAACCCCATGCAGCGCTACAGGATTGGGGCGGAGTGGCTCGAAAGTTGGCCGGCAGAAAAGGACCTGGGGGTGTTGGTGGACAGCCGGCTAAATATGAGCCAGCAGTGTGCCCAGGCGGCCAAGAAGGGCAAGAGCATCCTGGCCTGTATCAGGAATAGTGTGGTGAGCCGGACTAGGGAAGTGATCATCCCCCTGTACTCGGCACTGGTGAGGCCCCACCTGGAGTACTGCCTTCAGTTTTGGGCCCCTCACTACAAGAAGGACAGTGAGGTGTTGGAGCGTGACCAGAGAAGGGCTACAAAGCTGGTGAGGGGTCTGGAGGACAAACCTTATGAGGAACGACTGAGGGAGCTGGGGGTGTTTAGCCTGGAGAAGAGGAGGCTGAGGGGAGACCTTATCACCCTCTACAACTCCCTGAAAGGAGGTTGTAGAGAGACGGGGGCTGACCTCTTCTCCCTGGTGACAAGTGATAGGACGAGGGGAAACGGGTTCAAGTTATGTCAGGGGAGGTTTAGGTTAGATATTAGGAAACATTTTTTCACTGAAAGGGTTATTAAACATTGGAACAGGCTGCCCAGGGCGGTGGTGGATTCACCATCCCTGGAGGTGTTTAAAAAAAGGGTGGATGGGGCACTTAGGGACATGGTTTAGAAGTGGTTTTTGTCAGGGTAGGCTAAAGGTTGGACTCGATGATCTTAAAGGTCCCTTCCAACCTCAACAATTCTATGATTCTATGATTCTATGATTCCCAGTAGTGGCACCCCGCAGAGAAGCTCTGGGAACACGTCACTTGGCTGATGCAGAATCTCTTGGGCGATGGCTTTAATAACAGCGGATGTGCATCCCTACTCAAAACAGAAGGAAAACCAACAGCCACACGATAAACTTTCACCAAAGTTCAATCCCGCAAATCAGCAGAAATCCTCAACCAAGCACCAATGACTGCATCCTGAGCACACGGAAACATTTAACAGGCACAGCTGAGGAAACAGCCACGACAGACTCATGCACTCCAGCGTGAAGGGGAAGGTACTTGCTACCTTACAGGATGGATCTTATTCCTAACCACAGTCTTACTAAAAAATGTGCCGATAATAAATGGGACGCTTCCCTCAATAGAACTGACATAGTCACCCGTTCACTGGGACATGTTCTTGCACATTTGATCAGCAAAAACACTTGTTTTATGTTTTCAGCTACAGCTGTAGTACTCTGCGTTGACTGTAAAAATAGTTCTGTAAAAATGTGCCGTGGTTTTGGCCAGATTGGCCGATCAGAACAACAGATGGCCCTCCCCCAACTCTCTCCTCAGGGAGGAGAGGAAGAGATAAGGAGATTTACGAGTTTAGAAAAAGAACTAAACTACTTTAATGAAAATAATGATAAATAAGAAAATAGTAAATAGTAATAGAATAATAAAAATTAAAGAAAAGAAGTGTACAATATATACAAAACCGTATCCGGCTCCCAGGATGACGATGGCGTCAGCAGCAGACACAGGGAAAGTCCCAGACTGGAGTCGGTGACGGACAGGAGCTGAATTCCGGAACTAGAGTCACGAGTGCTCGGATCGGGATCAAAGGCAGACGAACAGACAGGGTCCTCCTCAGACGTCGGCCATTGAAGAAAAAACGAGCCAGAGCCCCCTTTGCCCCTTTGATCCCTCAGCTTTTACACTGAGCGTGATGCAGATGGGATGGAATACCCTGTTGGTCAGTCTGGGGTCACCTGTCCCCTCTGCTCCTCCCTGCGGGTGGGACCCTGTGTATCGCAATGTTTTCAGTTAGCTGCATCATACAATAGAATGCAACAAATGTGGAAGTCGTTGACAGTATTTACCATTTAACCCAGGGTAAACAAAATTATGCATAAAGTAAATATATTCCTTTTCTGACCTCTTCAAGTCTGCCCAAAGCATCGTTCAGTTTTCTTCTTCTTTCCAAGGCCAGAAGCCAGACTTGCTGCCATTTGCTGACTAGAAGGTTTGCCCGTGGATTCTGGGTTTCCATTTGCGCCTGGGCTGCTGACAGATACGTGCCTGGTGCTGGGGAACGCTTTCCTGTTAAAACATGACAAAATGGGTTAAGTCTCACTCCGTTCAAACAAAACAAACATTCACAGGAAGGGTACTTGACCTTCCTCAAACTACTCCTTCCTGTCCCAGATAACGAGCCCATACCCTGATGGGATTGCATCGGGTGGGATTTTTTGTTTGTATTCTTTTACCATCGCTGGGGAAGGAAGGACCACGTGGTGCTTGAAGTATTTTTTGTGTAGTGGCTGCACTAGTGAAGCCACACAGGTTAAATCGAATCTTTGCAGACCTCCCAGAGAGCTGAAAGGTAAACAACCTGATTTTGGAAGCAGGTTCCACGGACGGGTAAGTATAAAGTACAACGGGTAAGCATATCTAAAAACGCAAAAAGCAATTTCCTCACTTGGTGATTCACTTTCCATTCGACTTCACTGAACACACTTCCTAATTGGATCCACGTAAATGGATAAATGCGCAGCTCATTTGATTTAGTTCTTCTAAGCTAAGCACTGGAAGGTATTCGTTATTTTATTTTCCTAACAGGGAGAAAAAGAGGGATATTCACAGAAGCAGATGCATCTTTTCCCGTCCTTCCTGATGAGGCTCACTAGGAACAAGGTCTATTCTTGCCAAAGTTATTCCAGAGATGGATGTTTTTCCATCTGTGGGAACTTCCTAACCTATAAACTCCGTTTTACAAAAAGGAGGCAGATTCATTCATGTGTTTGCTGAACTCCTTCAGCACTGAAGGCAGATGAAGCCACAAACGACGTCTGGACGCTTCTTCAGAGTAAACCGCTTCCGTTAGATAAGAATATAAAAGGTTCATGGAGCGGACGCTGGATTTGTGACTTTATTTTTTTTGAGGGCCTGTTTCTAACAGTAGTTGCACAGGGCACGTAGGTATTTTCTCTGCTCAAGTTCCAACCGACCACACAAAAGGCTTCAGCAGCTGCAGAGCTGCATTACCACAAACAAGGAAAATGCCTTAATTATCCGTGTCCCGTCAATTTCAATCAATTCTCTCTAAATCCAAAATGGGCTCTGAATACTTCTGACATCATCTGCAGGCCAAAAATTAAATGGCAGATTGAAAGGAAAGGAGAGGATTTAGGAGGTTAGTTTGAAATCTTCAGGCCTAGAAACAACACATCATCATGGACAGCACACCAAGTCACACGAGGAGGCAGAGAAGATCTCTTGCTCCTGGGAGGCACTCTTCAAAATAAAAGGCACAACAGAAGCATTCTTCCGCGGGCTCCACAGGCACAATAATCAGTAAAAATACTAAAAAAAAATATTTAAAAAACCCCTAAATTGTATGTAACAAGAGAAGAAGATGGGGGCATGGACACCTTCCTAAAGTTGGCTGAGATTTTCAGAGAAGCATTCCATTCTTCTTGTTAGTTGGATCCAATTGGGATAAAATTCTGCAGAATTCAAAACAGCAAATCGCTATTTTCTGAGAAGGAAGAAACAAGAACGAAAGATGCGTAATGGCCGCATACATTTTGTGAGACCTGGCTTAAACAGAACTAATCAAGGAGGTTACTGCTTCAGGGACAGCAGCAGGTCCAATAACTTTTAAGTTCCCTGGGTCAAATTAAGGTGAATAAAAGTGGAGACTAGGGTGAGTTGCTCCGTTTAGCTAAAACCTATGTCACTTGCATGGCACACGCAAAGGAAGGAAAGAATATGGAGGAGTAAGAGCAAAAATATTAGTTATTCCAAGCCTGCGTTTCAGCTATACTCTGCATCTTGAAAATCTCTAGAGAATTATTTACGGAGTGCTAAGTTTTACTACAAGACTCATCACTCAGATAAACATCAAAGGAACATTTCAGTTAACGCTCATCATAATTACACACATGATGTTTGGCAAGTTCAATTTCAATAGCCCTGGGGTCTCCACCCAGAGGTTTCTGTTCATTCAGCAAGTCTTCTGTATGCGTCAGCCACGTCAGCAACTCATCCAGGGCGCGCTGGAACTGCCCCAAGGCGAACAAGGCACCTTCCAGCTTGCGCTAGAGTAAAAATAAAATTAACAAGGAAATGGTTTCACAATGCTATTGAATTGGCTTATGTTAGCATTAGTCACCACAATCCAGAGCAGCGTCCGTGCATCTGATATCATAAACCCAGGGAGAAACAGTCATCCAAGACAAGCAACAGCTTCGTACTCAGAGCCGAGGTTGCCATTCCCCTGTAAAGCCTCACACGCCAGGCTTAAATCCCGAACCTTCAGAGACCCCATGTAGCCAGAGCAGAGTTAAGCTGGAAGGTTCTCTCGTCGGAGATACGACAGTAGTTTTTTATCACTTACAACAGAATTTCAATAGAAATGCCATTTGCTGCATGATCTTTAAAACCTTTTCTTTGCTGTGAAATGATTCAATTTAGGAAAAAAAATACACTTCAAAGCACTGCATCTTTAAATCTCTCTTTCACTTTGATAATTTAAGGAAAGAGCACTGAAACAGTTAAGGATTAAGTTTGTCTTTTTTTTTTTTTTTTAAAGTGCTCAGTTCAGCAGCTAATATTACTTTTGCACATATAAACATGTTTTCAACCGCTACTTAAGATATCATCAACTAATCAAAATGAAATAAAAATGATTCAAGATGGCACTGCTCACAGAGGAAGTGACAAAAAATACTGCTTAGGGTTTAAAAACCACAAAAGCAACTCAATAAATTGTAAAATTCAAATTATATTATATATAGAATCATAGAATCGCTGAGGTTGGAAAGGACCTTTAAGATCATCAAGTCCAACCATTAACCTACCCTGACAAAAACCACTTCTAAACCATGTCCCTAAGTACCACATCTACCCTTTTTTTAAACACCTCCAGGGATGGTGAATCCACCACCTCCCTGGGCAGCCTATTCCAATGTTTAATAACCCTTTCAGTGAAAAAATGTTTCCTAATATCCAATCTAAACCTCCCCTGACATAACTTGAACCCATTTCCTCTTGTCCTATCACTTGTCACCAGGGAGAAGAGGTCAGCCCCCATCTCTCTCCAACCTCCTTTCAGGGAGTTGTAGAGGGTGATAAGGTCTCCCCTCAGCCTCCTCTTCTCCAGGCTAAACAACCCCAGCTCCCTCAGTCGTTCCTCATAAGGTTTGTCCTCCAGACCCCTCACCAGCTTTGTAGCCCTTCTCTGGACACGCTCCAACACCTCAATGTCCTTCTTGTAGTGAGGGGCCCAAAACTGAAGGCAGTACTCGAGGTGGGGCCTCACCAGTGCCGAGTACAGGGGGATGATCACTTCCCTAGTCCGGCTCACCACACTATTCCTGATACAGGCCAGGATGCTGTTGCCCTTCTTGGCCACCTGGGCACACTGCTGGCTCATATTCAGCCGGCTGTCCACCAACAAACCCAGGTCCTTTTCTGCCAGGCAACTTTCGAGCCATTCCGCCCCAACCCTGTAGTGCTGCATGGGGTTGGTGTGACCCGAGTGCAGGACCTGGCACTTGGCCTTGTTGAACCTCATACCATTGGCCTCAGCCCATCGGTCCAGCCTGTCCAGATCCCCCTGCAGAGCCAACCTACCCTCAAGCAGATCAACACGCCCGCCCAGTTTAGTGTCATCTGCGAACTTACTGAGGGTGCATTCGATCCCCTCATCCAGATCATTGATAAAGATATTAAAGAGAACCGGCCGCAGCACCGAGCCCTGGGGGACACCACTTGTGACCGGACACCAACTGCATTTAACTCCATTTACTACCACTCTCTGGGCACGGCCGTCCACCCACTTTTTTACCCAGCGAAGAGTACACCTGTCCAGGCCGTGAGCAGCCAGTTTCTCCAGGAGAATGCTGTGGGAAACGGTGTCAAAAGCTTTGCAAAAATCCAGGTAGACAACATCCACAGCCTTTCCCTCATCCACTAAGTGGGTCACCTTATCATAGAAGGAGATCAGGTTTGACAGGCATGACCTGCCCTTCACAAACCCATGCTGACTGGGCCTGATCGCCCTGTTCTCCTGCATGTGCCGTGCAATGGCACCGAGGATGATCTGTTCCATGACCTTCCCAGGCACCGCGGTCAGGCTGACTGGCCTGTAGTTCCCTGGATCCTCCTTCCGGCCCTTCTTGTGGATGGGTGTCACATTTGCCAACCTCCAGTCAGCTGGGACCTCCCCGGTTGTCCAGGACTGCTCATAAATGATGCAAAGTGGCCTGGCGAGCACTTCCGACAGCTCCTTCAGTACCCTTGGGTGGATCCCATCCGGCCCCATAGATTTGTGCACCTCCAGGTGCTGAAGCAGGTCCCTCACCATTTCCCTTTGGATTATAGTTCTGTAATTTCCAAACCAAAAGGAATAAATGTGTAAATTGATGCAAACATGATACACACTAAGAAGCTTTTCTCAAAAATCTAAGTCATGAAGAAAGACCCCACCGTCAAGTTTATTTACCCGTCTATTGATGACTTTTTCTTCTAGGCTGTCCCACATTAGTTTGAGCTCTGAGAGAAGGTCTTGAACTGCTGCTTGTCACTCTCCTCTGTTACCCTCTGCAGCAACAGCTCTGCCTGACGGCTCAGTCCTATTTCCATCTGCTGCTGACAAGCTTCTGTCTTAAATTGCTACGGTAAATAGAAAAAGAATACACGTAAACTTATCACAAGTAGTGACCTTCTGGAATACAGCACAGTACAGCAGTATTTACAATACCAATGCATCCCTCTCAGCTTTCGTACGTTTGGGGGGCTGTCATCCAGGGTAAAAATGCTTGTAAGACACCGATCACCCCGACGGTCGCAGCAAACTGAGAATCTGCAGCAGTGTCTTAATGGTCTAGCAGGTATTGCTAACTGTGACCACAGAATGGCAAAGATGGCTAATAGGAAAGTATTCTCCAATGATCTCTCTGGTCTGTACAAAAGGCAGAACGCATCTGGAGTCACTTCTAGCTCTGGGGGTTGTGATAACACCATCCTTGAAACTTCAGATAGAATTGTTTTTCATAAGACCTGAAAGCAAATTTTCTTCAGTAGAACACCCTCTCTGGTACATGCAACTGGGACAGCACTCTGAACAACTCGCGTAGGTGTGTTCTTCTGAAGTACGTAAGATTATGGGTCATTTGAAGTTACATCATAAAATAGATAGACTAAACAACCTGCCCACAGCCAAAAAAAGTACAAGCGAGCCATGAAACCAAGGACGTTACCTGATTGTTTTACATCCCTGGTTTTTATATATCGCATAACGGCCTACCAACGTCAGGAGCATACTCAAGTCACAGATCCACAAAGACAGGTTTCTGAAGGTCTAAGTTAGCCTGAAATTTTGATTTTCAGCTTACTAATGTACTGGGAATGTTGTGATCTGTGTGAGCATTTAGGTAAAGCCTGTAATTGCAGAAGTGAAGCTGTGGAGGCATTCTTTCAGAGCCTCAGGGAAGCTGTTCACGGTAGAAACCAGAACACGTAAAAGTCACAGCAAAAGAACCCTGCACATAATAACCTTACAGCCTGTGAAAGACAAGGAATGCCACTACAAGTATTTCTCGGCTATCGGAACATAGTCACAAAATAAAATGTACTTTCACCAAAATTTGGAATAGATTTTAAAATTAAACACATTTTAAAATGAAAAGTGTGCAATGAAATGTTATCTGAAATTTTCATACAGATTCTTTTCTACTAGAAGTTGAAAGTTGCTTTTGACTCTTGAAAAATACAGAAAAATACTAAACACCACAGGAAAATGCAGACCGATGAAAATAGAAATGAAATAAATTGCTCGTTCATACATTAAGTTCCTCAGTTTGCTGCTTCACTGTCTCCAGACCTGTTCCAACTGGGGACATAGATGCCAACCCACTGCCAGCAATGCCCACCCAGTCAAACATTTCCTGAAAATCACAGTATCAAACTGAAGCATGAGCAGAGAAATAGTGTCAAAGTTGCATTAAGAAAAATACCAGAATTTTTTACTCCAGAGAACAAGATTGCTGTGCGCTTTGAAAACAACACAAAGCAAAACAAAAACAAACAGCTTTCTCCAGCGGAACCTAGGGGTTTTTGCAATACAAGGGATCCAGTATTAACTAAAGTATTGCACGTAATGGTTACGAGAATGTACATGCTGCAAGACTGAACCCCTATTAGCAGCAATATCCTGCCAGTACTATTCATGCGGACTAGTACTCTACTTCTGGAGTAAAATCAGCAATTTTTATGAATACCCCGAAAGGTAAATACAAGACAAACTCTGTTCTGCACTCCTTCGGAGCAAAGATGGAAGGTGGTAGCTGAATGATAACACACTTTAAATGATGATGACACAAGAACTTCTGTTGAAGGATAACGGTATCTGTGTAAGGAAGATGGAACACGACCCATTCAGTACAGATTAGACAGTGATGGCCAATACCTGAGCTTGACTGAATCTCCTCAGGATAAGGCAGCTGGAACTTCAAAAAACAAATGAAGTCTCCCCAGATCTGAGGCTTTGTGGGTACTTCCCTTACTCCTGATATAATGCAGAACAACCTCAAGAACACTCCAGTTAAAGATTAAGAACACCTATAGCACTCTGGGCAATTCATTACATAGAGGAAAAAATACCTCTGCCAGGCCCTTTTTCCTCCTGCCTGTTATCTGTGATTCATTACGGAGAAGGGCTTAGGATGGCTTCTCAGAGCTGCCCACTGCTACACAACTCCTTGGCAAAAGGAGAACTAACCCCCCCAACACGCTCAACAGGGTGAGGCAGCCGTAGCTAACAATCTGCCCACAATACTTTTAATAGTGTCTATTGAAATGAGCGTAAGGCGGCAGTTAAATACAGTTCTTGTACAAAGTACCAAGCTTGTAGGATGCAAAACGTGCAGCCCCAGGAAATACAAAGCTCTTAAAGCAACGGCAATGTTCCTAATGTAACCCTACTAGTCAACCTCTGGGCAGTATGAAAATAAGAGACCTTGGAGAAAAAAACATGGAAAACAAGGTATTGCATTATTATTAAGATGTGTTCTGCTGCTCGGTCTGCACCGAACACACAAGCAACTGCCCTCAGTGTCAGGTGAAACTCTGTTTTTAAAGATCCAATGAACCAAGACAGACAGTAATTCCACTGGGCAAAAAGACAGCTTTGCAAAATCTGACCATGAAAACCCTTCTACTGTTTCCATCTTCCAGCCATTCACTGACAAAAGACATGAGGCCTGCCACTCAGCCAAAACTTGCAAAGAATAGGCAAAAAAATGAAATAAAATACAGCACATATAGAGAAAAGATATCTTAAAAAACCGCTGGAAAGTTTACCTATTGATTTTAAAAGTGAATCATCTTCCAAAGTATTGTGATTGGATAAATTACGCTAAGAATTAGTATGATGGTCCAGTATGCCTATATTCTTAGTATAATTATGCTAAGAATTCCTGGAATGGTCCAGTAACATTATGTTAATATTTTGGGCTTAAAATAGTCAAACTGAAATATTTCACTTATAAAAAAGGTGGAATAAAATTGAAGTTCTTTCACTGTCCTCCACTCAAAGAAAACAGCTGCAGGTGAGTATACGGACCTGTATTCTGTTCCTTTCAGATCATGTAAACATGTCACACCCTCAACTCGCCTATTATGTTACGTACTGACTGCCACCAGGAAATGTGAGCAGGATTACTATAAACTTGTGTCTTACCAATAAAGGGCACATCAATTTCGAATCTATACATAGAAGAGTATATGAACAACTACATACAAAAAACAACCCAAACAGACTTAGTCTTCAATGGAAGAAAAACCTCCAACCCAACCAACCCCGAGAAAAAATATCTGCCTACTGAAGAAAACAGTCGCTAGAATCAGTGACACATGTCACCTTCCCAATCACGTAACATTTTTTACTACAACCACATTAAATCCTATTGACTCAAGATTGGGTTAGATGTATCACACCATCTTACCTGCAGTCCATCTTGCTATGGAACAGCTGCCTGCAGAGCTTCAACAAGCTTATCTGCCCGGTCTTTCCTTGTTTTGCTTAAGGCATCCCAGGCAGAATTCAGCTGCAAGTAGGTGAAATTTACTCCAATGGACAAACGAATGTTACTGCTGCTGTATAATGTGCGTTCACTCATTATTCACTCATCAATAACACCAATAAACTAAGCATGAATAGTTCACATTAATTCCATGTTAAAACTCTTGTTCTCCTTATCACTGCATAGTTACTTTCCTTCAGAGTGCACTCGATGTTCTGGATGGCAAAAGCTGTAAAATTCAAAACTGATTATTGAATAGTTTTCTTAACCTACGGATTACAGTCAATATCGGAAATAGTATCATTAAATCATTTGGAACTGCATCCTTATCAAAAAGGTAGCTTAAAAGAAACATACACTGCTAAACACTGGAGAAATTGTCAGTACTCTGTAATCATCCAAGCAGGACTGTCTCAGTCAAGATGCTGCACTTGGCATAAACCAGATACATTTCAAATTTATTCCAGCATTCCTATTGCAAAAAGTAGCCATCTATTGCAGTAATCAGTGACTATTTCCACAAAAAACCTTTCTGTCTTTTACAGAACTTTTAACCCATAAATCAATACAATAAAATCGTCTATACATTCTAAACTAATACGAGCCAAGATCCATTTACTTGAAAAGCAAACCTTATGTTATCATAAAGGCTTCAGGGGTATCTTACATTTGCCGCAAAATGTCTATTTGCAAAATGTGTTGGGGGCAGGGAGGATATACCAATTTCAGCTGAACAAGCACCTGGCGTAGCAGATCCAAGCACCTGCATTTCCCATACCTCATCTATGCTCTTGTGGACAATAGGTTTGTCAGGCTCTCCACAAGCAGCTCCAAGGTCAGAGCCAAGGCTCAGAACTGTTGCTAGTTCCTCTTGCAGTCCATCAATTTCGTCTTTAGCAGCCTACAAAGAGAAAAAAAATCAATGCCGCTCACACTAACTTTAATAATCTATGTACAGCTTGTTTTCAAGAGAGGACATGGCAGGATTCGGCCTGTGGTTTCTTTAAAGTCCCTTGGACTTACAATCTGACGCTTAAAACACAAGCATCCCTTTGCAGGGTCAGAGTGAAATCAACTGACACCAGTCTAAATTAGAACAATGGCTTATGATGTCACTTTGCATGAGATGAAAAAAAAATAAACAGGAAGTTTTCAATTAGATTTCTTTAATCAGAGTGTTTTCTTTTTCAGAGGTTGTCAGTCAACCCTCAAATCTTTAACTATCAGCATGAATAATTACAGGCTTAGAGCATAATACATAGAGCACGATACATGCGTACACCTTTCATTTAGATGTTACCTATTACTCAGGGAATCTCAAGCACGTATCACTTTCAAAAGTCTCAGTGACGTGCTTATTATATACGTGTTTATAAGCAGATATGCAAATATAAGGACAGGCACCTGTTGCATGCTCATTGCAATTCAGAACTGGTACATGTTATTTACCACAGACTCTCGAGATATCACTATAGTAAATTCCTACACAATTATCCCTCTTGGTCTCTAAAAAAATAGCCTCCTGTGGTATTTCACGGTAATTCTGTCTTTTCTCCGCATACCGTAAATAACATACTTTAAGTCAACAAAATACTTTCTACTGACCTCAGCGTCTTCTTGCTGTTGCTTGACTATAGATGGGTCAACTCCAGGTCCCTCCAGTTCTCCAATGAGCTCCTGAGTATCTTTAATAGTAGCTGCAAGAGCCACGTGACTACACCACAACTTTGCGGCTAGTTTCATTACATCCAACAATTTGGCCTCCCTCTCCTCAGTCAAGGTCTGGATGTCTTCCCAAACGAGGACCATTTGGTCTAGTTTATCTTGAACAGCTAAACAACAGAGGAACTAGATTACTACCTTGGCAAACGATTCTTGGCCAAAAATCTCTCTACAGTTTTACAGCAGAAACATATGGGTATCTTTTAAAATTTAGACTGTAAAGTTGTTTCTTTACAGGACGACTCATAACCTTAGGTGGAAACAACCACCACAACCTTAAAAAATAAAACAAAGGTCATATCCACGATGAATTATTTTAAACAAATACTTTGCTTTTATACATCTTCTCCAGCTTCTCCAGGAGAACACAATCCCCAGAGCAGTGGTCATCAGAAATGAAGATTTTTATATGCTGCAGCTTGCTGCATTTCCACTACATGAAACTTTCCTCCATCTATTACCTTTAGCAGATATATCCTTATCGGCTCCTTCTGAGCGAGCAATCATTTCCTTCCCTCTCTGTTTAAGCATCTCATACACCGGCTGAAGTCCTTCCAGATCCACTGACACGTTCTTATCTTCACTGATTTGCTCTTTAATCTTCTCAGCCTCTGCTGAGATCGAAGGTGGCTGCCTCAGACGTTCAGCTGTGCCCTTCAGACTCTCAAGAGTCAAATCTATTTTGTCATGAAACTGGTAGGGTGGTAAAGGACAGAAAGAAGTGGCAGAGAAATTAGGAAAAAAAAACAACTGAAAAATGGCATTTGAAATTCTCTTGGAAAAAGGTACTTTAAAATTAACATATTTAACATCTCTAGCCAACAGAGGTATGTGCCACTTGCAAGACTGCCCTTC
Source organism: Rissa tridactyla (assembly GCF_028500815.1). Taxonomy (NCBI): domain Eukaryota; kingdom Metazoa; phylum Chordata; class Aves; order Charadriiformes; family Laridae; genus Rissa; species Rissa tridactyla. The sequence goes on from NW_026529545.1 coordinate 2,476,300, forward strand.
GTGGTTCTTCCCCTCTCTCAATATCTACATTACAAAAATGACCTTGCAAAATGGTACTTCCTCTCAGATTGAAGAATTTTACTGTGAAATCCGGTTTCAGTCCTGAGACATTCCATCTGAAGATACTATACATAGAGCAGAATCTACTTGCCTTTACTCCTGTGTCATTCATACAGTAGGTTGTACCTTATTTTGGAGAGCCACGACTCGTTGGCTCTTTCATGAGCCATTTCATCATTTTAGCAAGCTGTTTACCTGAGTAGTAAATACATACTTTTTCATATCAGGACCAATACACTGGCATATAACCACTGGTTAAGATGCGATATGTCTGGTCATTCAAAAAGACGTCTCTTAGTGCCCAGGTGATGCTTGTTACTGCAGTAAAGGAACGTTACTTTCTGCAACTAAAAGCACACAACAGCGCGTGTTATGTTGACCCACAGTTGACTGAGCCCAGGGAGGTGTCCAGAAACTCAATTACAGCTCTGTAACATGGTTCACCCTTTGGTATAGGTCCAAAGATAGCCTTTACTACATGCATTTGGATCCCTAGAGACTCCTAAAAACACCTCACCACCGTGCCCCTTTCAGTTTACAGAAATTAGTAAACCTTGGGTTCATTTAACGATCCCTCCGGGATCTACAAAAAGCACTCTTGACTACACTTGGGAAAGGTGCCAGAAAGAGCACAGCAAAACAAGATTGCCTGATGGGAACAAATAGCTCCATCCTTTCTATTCAAAGGAATACAGGCAATGCGAATGCAATGACTTCTTCCCACCACACAACCCACTTCAAATCAGACACTGTGACCAACGTTATGGACTCAGTGTTTTTGTCAGAAGTGCGAATATCATACAAGCCAGCAAAATGTGTTCTGGAAGATGAGTAGCCTTCCCACCTTCCGGACTTCTGGAAAACTGATTGCAGCAACAAAACCTTACAAAAGTGGTAAAGACGGGAATTAAATTGGCACTATTCAGGTCTAATTTTAGGAGAGATATATATTAAATTTTAAAATTGTTGGTACATTCAGTGGTCTTCCTTGTACTCGTACTTCAATGAATGAGACGAGGTGTTTTAGAACTTCAAAGGAAGAAAATGCAAGTCATTACAACCTCTCATTCTGGCTCCATAGGTTATGGGGTGCCTTTGATACGTAGTGCTGCCACATATTCCTCTTGGATAGAAAAACCTTCTCCTGGGCTCAGCTCCAGCAACTGAGGCCCAGGTTTGTCCATCTTACCTATATGAGGCTTGTGCTCAGCCATCAGCCCACGCAGTTGCTATAACAAACAAAACGACTTATCAGTTTCTTATGCTTGCACCACCACGTTACAGCTGTCCACACTTCCAACACATCCAGCTGGCGAGAAATGCCAAACACCCTTCATCCTAATGTCAAGCGCAAATACTATCAAACAAAGGTAGTGATTGCTCTGCCAGTGATGGCTCCCATTCCAACAGAGAGCTACCCAGGCTTTAAACACCACAATTAGAGACACACTGGAAAGGTCCAGGCAATACCCTCGTAGGACGGATGATTGATTACAGGCAAAATATAAGATGCTAACTATGCATATGATCTTGGCAACAGACACTCCCCATATCTAGTACCTGTAACGACAGAAATGGCAGCAATATTCCAGGCATGTGCATAACACCACTGCATATATACTTTTCATGGTGGTATTTGTCACTTGCCTCAAACCCTTCCATTGAAGAACATCACAGAAAGAGGTACTGGCATTGCAAGAATATGAATTCAAATGATCCTTGCTTTAAGAAGAGGGAAGTAGCACAAGGAAGAGTCAAAGAAATCTGTGAAAAGGAGAAAAGGACAAGGAAGACCGATTAGGAGAGACTATCAACCTAGTTTAGCAGTCTCCTCTCTGGCCACAAGACCCCTCTGTCTTCACAACAGCGCTACTTCTTAATTGACACAAAGTTTAGCAAGTAATTAATAAGTAAATTAAATCTGATCTCAGCTGTCTACTCCCTCTCATCATCCACCCCCTAAGTAAGTCAAAACTGTGCATAAACCTTGTGGAAGTGAAAGGTCACAAGGTGCCTTCCAACTTGCCGAAGGATTTGGGTTTTGTTGACTTGCACCCGTAGATCTGACAAAAGGGAAAGGTTTCTTGTGGGAGTAGCCCCATCCTTCCCTCCACTTTTATTTATTTTCTCAGCTCATTCCTCCCTTTTCAGGACAATCCCACTCTCTTGTCAGGCACTGTCCCTCCCGGTGCTGTGAACTCCCCGCGTTTCTACCCTATAGCCCCTGTGCAGGAACATGAGAGGCACATGCTCTGTTCCGCTCAGCTCAGACTTTGTTTAAGTTAATGAAGGCACAGAAAAGGGCCTGTGTCAGTCCCAGTGTAAATACATCCTCTTGTCTTCAACTAAGCTTCTTCCCTTAAAAAGACATCCTGATACTGGCTCGCTTACTTGCTCCTCCCCAGAAGAGGAGAGGTTGAGAAGATGGACAAGACACTGACCATGACTCTCAGCAGCCCTCTGAGGGCAAAACAGCAATGAAAACACAAACCCCCGTGACCCTAGCTCTTACCCAGAATGTAACTCCTTGTACACCCTGTAGCAAGAAAAACAATGTTGATTAGTGGAGAAGAGGCAAAGGTGAAACTAAGAGCAGCCTGAAATTTTTTAGAAAATGATTTTGTGTGTTTTATTTCTGTGCACAAATAGATGATTTGACACAAGGCCCACAAGAGTGCACATTTCTGGGTCCAAACCTTACGCTAGTGCTCTGCCCACGGCTTAGTTCAAACCAAACTGACTGCGTGCTACTCACACAGAACCGACTCTATGAATTCCATGACTGGGAATAAAGACAGGCATCAGTAAATACATCAGAACAGAAAGGTAAGTGAATACAGAAAACGGTTTTCCATTCACATTCAGAACCTTTTTTTTTTGAGTACAACAATAAAATCATTTGTTCTTGTCCACTATCTACCATTGGGTAAACAATTCCAGTAAACAAGTATTCCAGATCAGATTACGTGTTAAAATTGCCTGACATTAATCTTCTACTTAACAAACAAATCCCAGCTAATGGCATAGCCCAGGGAAAATGCAAAAATAGAAGCTCGCTCATCTGAAGGGCCTCTCATGCAGGCAGAATGATTGGGGGGACAATCCTGTAAGTAAAGCAAGCATGATTTGGCTCACAGTGACTGATCAAGCTAGTTTGTCAAGCTCATGTTATATAGCTAGTCTTAATAGAGCCTGTTTGTTCACTGTGGACATAACAGGAAGACAAATGAGTGAACCCACTGTTTACCAGTACATAATAGTGGCATATCTTCATTAACTGGTCCCAGAGTAAACAAAAAAAAAAAAAAACAGAGTAAAACTTTGAAGCCAGGGTTCATCCTATCTAACTGGAGTCGCTTAACTGAGGCAGCTAAAAAACCCCCAAACCTAGTTACTCTGTGCTCAGCAGGGAGAGAGGTCTGTCCAGTAGCCACATGGGTTTGACCTCACTGCACAGTGCGAGCTGCACACTCAGCCTGGGGCCTCTGTGCAGAAGAGAGAGAGAGAAACCAAGAGGCCCAGGGAGCAGGAAGGAAGGGCGACGGGGAAAGTAGAGGGAGAGGAAGGATGACAGAGAGAGAGAGGGACTTGGAGAAAAGAGAAAGGACGACAGGGAGCCGAGCACAGCAGGAGAGAGGAAGGGAGGTACAGGGAGGCGAAAAACAGGACCCAGAGGGAAAGGGGAAGGGCAGGGAGGAACAGGGAGGCAGAAGAGGGCTGACAGGAGCCCAAGGGCCCAGGACTCACCGCAGCTCCCGGCTCTGCAGATCTGTCCTGTCGGCCTGTGCCAGCCTCCCCTCAGCCGACACAAGATGGCCGCCGGGAGCCCTGTGCCGGGTCCACAACTCCCAGCGTGCCCCGGGGTGCCCCCTCCTGCCCTCTGACCCCGCGGGAACCATGGCCGCCTCCCCGGGGCTGCCCTGGCCCAGGGCCAGGCCCTGGAGCACGGCTGGGGCCGGGAGGAGGAGGTCAGGGAGGGAGAGAAGGTTGGGAGAGGGCGGCGGGGTGGGGGGAGAGGGGCGGGAAGGGCCAGAGGGCCGGGGAGAGCAGGGGGGAGCTGGTCAGGGAGGGGAGGGAGGAGAAGTGCTGGTGAGGAGCGGGAAGAGATGGAGGGCAAGAGATGCTGGTTAAGCTGGCAGAGCAGCGCGGAGAGCCGCCTGACAGCAAAGGTGCCCGGTGGCCGCAGAGGAGCCCAGGGGAGCTGATTCTTTTGGAGGCCACCAGGGCAGCCTTCCTCCGCCCCTGGTTTTGGTGAGCGATGGAGCAGTGCAGAGCCGTCCCTCAGGCATGCAGGCCTCAGGAGGGCTTCCCAGTGCCCCAGTGAGAGATCCTGCTCCCAGGAAGCGCCTCCCCATGGAGCAAAGGCCATATCCAGCCACCCGGCGCTGGGTACGGCTGCCCCAAGGGGTGTCTTAAGGAGGACGGGGTCGTCCGTCTGATGGCTCTGACACACAAATGGTGAGCCATCAACACACAAATGGGAGACAGGGAGGACCAAAGCTCCCTGAGCTTTGTTGGGCTGAGCTGGCCTTCGGGATAACTCGGCTCCTTCCTTTGCCACTTGCTTGGCTACTTTTTTCCAACCATTGATGGTTTACTGCCCACTGCTCCTCAACGGCCATCCTCTTGCAAAGGTGATTACGATTTGAGCTTTAGGAGAGATGGTACAGTAGGTAGATACGGGATCAAAGTATAGGCTGGTCTCTACCTTGGGAAGGGTAGGATGAGCTATTACACCTTGATAGGCTGTCCAGATAGGCGCTATGGGTAGAGTTCCTATTTGCTAATTGTTGTTTCTTTAGCATGTGCTGGGGGCTCAGTCTGGAATGACAAGAAGCCCACCCTGACTGATGCGGTGGGAAGGGAGACAGCAGAGGAGCACAGCAAAGGCAGCTGTTAAAGCAGCGGCTGAAAGCCGGTCCCTCCTGCATCCAAGGTGGGAAAGTGTGGGCTGGAGAACCAGAGGGCTCTGCTGCTAAAGGCAGCCACAGGGAAGCAGCAGGTCCTCTCCAGTGAAGGTGACGCACAGTGCAGTCTTCCAAAAGGGCCTTGGTAACTGCTGTCAGTGAGAGTCCTGTGACAGGGCCAGCAGGGCCATCAGCCTGCAGCTGTGCAGCGGTTGTAACTACCGCTGAAACGGTTGTAGAGGGGGATGCTGTGCTGTGGGTTTGGCTTGGGGTTCTTTTTTTAACTATTTTGTTGGGGTGCAACTATTTCTTTGCACTCAGGTGAGGGGATTGGCGCTGATCTTCTCTTTCTGGAGCGCGTCCTGGCATCCTTTGTCACCCAGAGCTTTCCCCTCTGTTCTGTTCCTGACGAGGAGCCATGGCCGCAATGGGGAACGACTCCTGTGAGTAACGACTTCACCAGCAGGCTTGGGCTTTTGTGAATCCCCAAAGGCAAGGGATGTGGCTGGTGCTCCATCCCTGACTGTTGATTTGCTGACAATCTAGAGGCAATTCTGGGGCATTTCCTGCCAGCAGCCGGACTTACCCAGGTGTTTTCAATTAGACACGGGAAAAGGTTTTTATCCCTCCTGTGCCATAATGTACAAGACCTTGAAAGATGTTGTTTCTCATAGAAAGATCTCGCCTCAGTAGGGTTACCTTTGGGGCTAGATCACTTGAGCTGGTAATGCACTGCAAGACTCCAGCGGGCAAGGAAGGTAGGCCGAGGCACAGAAATCCGAGCGTGGGTTTGTTGGACTGCTGGCAAATTGAGCGGGGGAACAGACTGTTTTCCAAACAGTCAATTTCCATGGCAGTCCTGTACAGAACTCGACTTTTAAAATAGGCTTTCGTGCACCACTAGGGTCTCATCACTTCTCAAATGTCAGTTTAACATGATAGGCCTGCTGGTTAAGGACTCGTCTGCTGCGACATGGCTCAGGGCCACACCAGGGCCAGCAGCGCTGCTTTCTGCATCCCGTGGGGGCGCTGGGCAGAGGGACGGGTTGGCAGGTCCCGGCACGAGGTACGTGTGTGGGACGTCAGGGTGACTCTCGCCTGGTTTTTCCCAGCAAAGCCCCAGCCGGTGCCAGCCCCGAGCTGCGGGGCTGTGCTCTCCGCACCCAATTCATGGAATAAATTTGTTGTGTTTCATCAGATACTGGTTTTGTCTGCTGCCAGAGAGGGAGGGGAGGCCGAGCCAGGGCCACGGGGGCCGCTCCCCCTCGCCCACCCTCCGCCTGGGCTGCCGGGAGGAGCCGGGCTGGCCCCGCCGCCACAGCCCAGCGCCATTGCTGACAGCCCCAGGCTGGAGACCTTGTGGGGCTGGGAGGCGGGGCCTTCCTGAGGCCTCCCCCAGCCGAGTCTTCTCCCCTGACCATGTCTGCTGTGCATTATAAGTTCTTCTCCAAGCTGAAGTACGATATAGTCACCTTCAACGGCCTCCACATCTCCCTCCGCGACCTCAAGTGCCGGATCATGGGCCGTGAGAAGCTGAAGGCGGCCAACTGTGACCTGCAGATCAGCAACGCCCAGACCGACGAAGGTGCGTGGGGGCGCGGGGCCTCAGGGCAGTGAGGAAAAAGCATGTGCTTCACTAGGTTCCCTTAAACGTGGGGTTGCCGAAAGGGGCTTTGCCTAAAGGGCCTAAAGGGGCTTTGCCTAAAGGGCCTAAAGGGGCTAACTTTCCTGCTTCAAAGAGCGTCAGTCGTGTGTGGCAGTGACACGATCCTCCTCTAGGTAGGTTGTGTTGCACTTTGACCTTTGTAAAATGAGTGTAATCTTTTAAACTTGGTACACTGGTGGCACAGATACTTAGTGAAGGTAAGGGTGTTTTCCATGCGAAAACACCAAAATACCCCAGTGGTTTTCAGAGCACAGCTAGAGAATACGTTTTGGTGTAATATGTATGAATGCCAACTTTTTTGGTTTATACGCATAACCATTACTTCCAGTTGTTATTCGTCAGATGTAGATGCTTACACTCACCTTCAGGAAAAAAAGGGAAAAAAACCCAGGGATTTTCTGCCTCAGTGGGATGTTTGGAATTCCTATATGCGGACATACAGTATTGCATTTTATACCTTTGTCTGTGCAGCAGTCCTGACAAAATGTTGAAATGCTCTTGGAAAGAACAAAGTGAAGCTTGAGTGAAGATGGCCTCCTTGTTCAGATTTTTCTGGGTACTCCAAGCTTTTACAGTTCAGTAACTGCTACTTTTCACAATGGAAATCTAGTAATAGAAGCAAAGCTAGTATGAGGTAAAAGTAAACAGGATTTTAAAGCTCAGTGGAAAAATACGAGATGATGCTTTTAGAGATGCCAGGAAGGCAAAGGGATGGTTGGGACCTATTTTACAGAGGGGGTGGGGGGATGTCCTCTTCCACGCTTACTCTAGAGGCGTGTTCTGTGAGGGCAGAATTCCCTTCAAAAAGCCCATACTCAAGAATAGCGCATTTAAACTTGCCTCCTTTTAATTTGATCTGAATTTCTTATCATAGATGTTCTCACAATATCGTGGTAGAACAGTAAACTCCAGAACTCAGGTTTCTTGAGTGCTCTTTCCTGCCCTGTAACATTCTGTCTCAAACCCCTTGGAGAATGTGCTATTCTGCTTATCAGGCAAAAGACAAAAAAGTATAAAACCAAAAATGGGACTCTGAACGCTCTTGGGTGATTAGTTTTAAGGAAGAAGAGTGCTCTTCTAAGACTGTCTCTGCAGCTCAGAACTTGCTTGAGTTCAGTGTTACAGCAAGCACTTGACGGTTTTAGTAACGCTGTGATGCGATGTCTTCAAAACAAACTCCCGCTAACTCCAAAGGAAGTCATGCCCATAGGAAGAATATACTGAAAAATGATGCATAAATTGTGAACTATTCCTATTTTGGGTCTGATCCCTGAGCAAAATCTCCCTGACAGAGCTTGGCTTGATATCCGGTATCTTTGGTTTTCAGGCCATCGTTCTGCAAAGGTAAGGGCTTTTAACCTTTGAAACTGTAGGCAGATTACGGGGAATGGCTGCTGGTAGTGCTTTAAAACAGTCATATCCAGCTGGTGTAAGTACAATAGACAACCATTCTCATGGGAAGGGCTTTGCATTTTAAGCTTGCTCAGTCCGAGTGTCTCAGGTAGTAAGGGCAGGTTTTTTTGGGTCGTATGTAAAAGGTCAGAAGGCTTTCCTCCGTTTCAAAAGACTGACAGGGTGTAAGCCAAGGCAAAGCACGGGTAGCGTCAGGCACACACTGTTTTCTAAAGGCTTTTAGAGGCTGTCTTCGTATGTAGTTTTGTTTGAGTCTCTCTGCTCTGCAAGAAGGGAATTGAAAGAGTTCCCGTCCCTTCACGTTTAATTCAAAGGAGATGATTAGCTTCAGAGGGGAGATACCACTTTAGTTTGAGCCAATTCTGCCCTACTTGTGAAAGCAAGCTCAAAAAAGGCCAAAAGTTCTGTGATGCAAATTCTGGCACTGCCAGTTTGGGTTCCATTCAAATGTAAAGCACTGAGAGGCCGAGAAGTGTGGTTGTTGGTGGAAGATGCTCCAAGAAATAGACAGAGATGGCAGGGTCTCTTCTGCGTTCCGTCAGTCTTGAGCACTGGTGGCATTAGGTGAATCGTTTGAGTTAACAGCTATGGAAGCAATGGCGTTTTCATGCTTTAGCTTGGTGCCTGTTTTGTTGCAGGGCAAGCTAGACAGACTGTAGACTCTGGTTTATGCAGGTGAGACTTTGCTGTGGGTTGTTCTGCTCCGAAGATCTGTTGGCTTTGTAGCCTAACAGAAGCAAAAGCAACTTGAGTTAGATCAGGACAGAACCTCATGCATTAGCAGACTCTCTTTTAGTGACCATTGAGATCGTTTTGCTTTTTAAAAAAGGAGACAAATTTTGCTGTATGTGTTTGGTTCTCAAACCTGAAGATTTCTTGCAATGTACTGTTAGTGTGTTGAGACGATAAAAGCGCGATGTGACATACAAAAGTTTGCTTTTCTATCTGTCAAGGGATTCTCTGAAGTGCTGTGTAATTACGTATTAATCCTTAATCCTTATGAATGGACTAGGGTTTTTTTCTGTGTTTCTCTTGTTTTCAGAATACACAGATGACAATGCCCTGATTCCTAAGAATTCATCGGTGATTGTCAGAAGAATCCCTGTTGGAGGAGTGAAAGCTGCCAGCAAAACCTCTGTTAGGTAAGTATCCATAAACCATTGTATTCTTTCTAAGGGGTTTTGGTGTGATAGCTTTTTAAATTTATACTAGTTTACAGGGGCTTTCAGCTTGTATCTTTCTTGTTAAAGCTGCTGTTAATTTTTGTTGTCATGGGCTAGATTTTAATGTATCTGCCCCAAAGCAGGCTGACATTTTTAGTGCTGTTGGGACATGGGGTTCACACTCCACCAATTGTAACTTTTCAGATGGCTCTACTGGGTTTGTTCTTGGGGCTGATTGTTCCGAGACCCATGGTCTCTACATGGATCTCCATATGGAGAAATTCCTTATTATATGTGTTTGCTTTTATTGCTTTTATAGTACAGGCAGATACACATTGTAGTGTCATCTTAGGATTTGTTCCCATCTCAGAAGAGCCTGCGTCTCAGTGTTTGACTATTTCTTGCATTTGGGCTGGAGGGTATTCTTACGGCCCAAATCTGGGTTTTTTGCATACTAGCTATAGAGGAGAGACCCAGGGTTGCCAGCTGGCGAGCAATGCAAACAAGAAGTTTCATTCATAAAGGATTCCTAGTCGTTTCCTAAAGACAATGTCCGTTTACGGCCAGAGAAAAAGAACAGTGTCCTAAAGCCTTTTGTGTGAGTACGATGAAGGAATAGTTAATCCTTTCCAAACTTGAAACTCAGTAAGCAGTTGAGCAGGTTACCAAATGTTACTAGTTATCTTTCTAAGTCTGTTTTTACCCTAAGCTGATGTCTGTGCTCCAGGTTTTAATTCTGTATTCCTAAGATTTACGGAGGACAGAGAATCGGGTGTATTGATTAAAATTACAGATACTCAAATGCACTCCCGACTACAGGATTATTGCTGTCATTTCTGCATTCATACAGACCCGTTCTATGTCAGCTACATTAGCGCTGTTTGAATGGTCATATTTTCCGGCCTTCTTAAAGATATCCCTCTCCCCCACAATTAAAAGATGTTATTAAATTGTGGTTTTGCCATGTCTTTCTAGTGTTGGTTCTCAACAGAGTAGAGTGATGAGTTACAGCGTGTCTCGCACCAACAGTACAGCAGCATCCTGGTACTCATGAAGTGTCTGCAAGCAAAACCCCCTGAATTTACGTGGCTCTGCATGTCAGCTTTGGGCATGTTACTGCTGTAGTTGTTGCAGTGCTTTCAGGTACTCCCTAGTAATTCTGGAGGCCACAGAGTCGTGCTTCTAAACACTGGGGGTTAATTAAAACGTGTATGCTTAGTGCTGCGTTGTCAGTGCATCCTCCGTTTCTGATTGGACGGCACCCTCTCCTGGTATTGTAATGCTGCCCCACAATGAGAGGATAGATGCTGCTAGCTTCAAAGATCAGGTAAATACCTGTATGTGGGGATAAGGGAAGAACGGCACTGCTGTTCTAGCATTGACAATTCACCAGGCAGATGAGCTTTCTGCTCCTCCAGCTGGAAACATTGCAGAAGCCACTGGCAGAGTGGCTAAAGTTTGGGAATGATGAACGTACGCTGTAAGGGTGGAGAGGCCTTCAAAAATGTGTTACTCATCTTGTAATGTGTTCTTTGAGGTAAGTGGATGAAGAAACCATTGGGTGGTCATTGACAGTGTTTCCTTGTACTTGCTCCCCTTCGGGAGCTGTGTGGCTGTAATTGTGAGCCTGGTGGTGGTCTAGCAGTGGCAGGAAGCACGAGCCTTTCTCTTTGTACGTGAATTCCACAGCAGCCTTTGAATTGCCTCTGCGATACGGATCAATGAGTATGTGGAATCTCAGCAAGTTTTCAAACGTAATAAATGGTTCCTAAAATATTGTAGCATTTTCAAGATCATCTTAAAACAAATTCTGGCAATCGAGGCCGCTATTTTCTTTTGTCACGGGACTCCTCAATTGAACAAAATTCTAGAGACTGCTGTCAGGTGGCATTTCTAGTACTATTTTGAATCCACATAGCATATGTAACACGTTTAGTGGCTAAATATGGTAGCCGTCTGAGCACAGTGCTTGGGCTTCCACAAAGACACGCTCTCGTAAAGACTCTGCTGCTGACATTTTTGTTATGTCTTTGTCGGATGACTGATTTCTGGTTCGCTTAAGGAAAGGTGCACCTTGAAGGGTCTAGACCATCACTGTTCTTGCTTAGAAACTAAAGTACTGTGTATGGCCCTATTTGTGATACTAGGGATATACAGACTGGCTAACGTTACCTTCCTGTTTTGATGGTTGATTATTTAAGAACACAAAATATAGTACAGACATCATGGGTTTGATACTTAGGTAGCAGAGACAAAATACCTGAGGACTTCCTCTTGTGCTGTTGTGTTCTGTATCTGTAAGTCTTGGAGTAATTTGTGACAAAGGTGAAATGTGATTTGGGTTTGTTTTTTTTCTTTGCACTGAGTGTACAAGAGAGAACAGTTTATGTATACAAATAAATTTCCACATTCAGTAGACTATCAGAACATAATGTTTTGACAATCCGTTTTCATAATCTGTTTTTGCTGCTTGATGCTGGGCACAAGTGCTTTATTTTAAATTCTGACCACCTTTCTTTCTTCTTCTAGAAGTCGAACTGAGCCAGTGAGTGGAACATCAAAAGCGGTATGTAAAATCACAATCTCACTTTTTTACGTTTGGAAAAGGCGCAGCATTTTTCTTCAGGTTTGAAAACACTGGCATTCAGCTGCTGAAATATAATTAAGTAACACAAGGAAATACTTGACTGGTAATGGTCTAGATCTTGATTTGCCACTTGGGTTGAATGCTATGCGTAACTACACATTTCAAAATAGTCCCTACAGTATAAAAATCACTATTTGGTGGGTTTTATTTTTCATCTTTATTTTAAGTACTTCACTGCTGTGGTGTGAGGCATTACACTAGCCCTGGACCGCTGGATCTGATGCCTTGATAAGCTGGTAGGATCACCTAAATCTAGAAAGAGATGAACTCTGGCTCTGTGTTCTGTGAAGAATGCAGCCTCTGATGCTCATGGAATAGTATCCAATCAACTTAAAATTGTAAGCTTGTTGTATGTAGGTCTAAAACCACTACGTCTTAATCTGACACCTGTAATTCTGTCACCGAGTGGTTCGAATTCCTTTTTGGCCATGAATGCATGAATGCCTCGCATTGTGAGTTTGAGTTAGTTTACTGGCCCAGTGACCCAAGTAGTTAATTTTATGCATTTATGTAAACCACGTTTATAGTATTTCATCTAATTCAGACGAGTTTTTATTTCTTGAAAAGGGTTATTTTTCTTGTTGTTTACTAGCATGTGCATAAACACAAATCACATGTTCCAAAAGAAGGTTAACGTTCTTTTCGCCTCGCGTCTTCCCTGGCGTGTCTGTGTCACGTTTCTGAGTCGCATCTCGCCATCAGCTAGCACAGATGTCTCCAAGAAAAGGAAAAATCCTGGAGTGGGAGGGAAGCCTCAGCGTTAGCTAGAACTACTTAAAGTAAATGAAAGACGAAGCAGAAACGTTCCCTTCTAGTTTGCTCTGCCTGGACCTGATTTGGGTTGTGGGTAGCCGTGGGGAGGGTGGAAGCCTTGCATCGCTCTTTACAAATCCTCTCTCTCTCTCTCCCTGTAAAAGCACTGCAGCCTCGGGTGCTTCTGGTGTTGGAGACACAATTAACTTTATTCTTAAAGCTAACTCACTCTTGGTTCAAAGCGTGGGCTTTTTGTTTCGGTTTGGGTTTTTAAATACCTGTATTTCTGCATGTATTTCAAAGACGAACCTGGATCTTAGTGTGGGAGGAAGAAATCACCAAAAAGCTTGCCAATCACTGTTGAACAGTAAAGCAGCAAAATTAAAATTAGTCATGATTTTTCTGAACAGGATGCACAAAAGGTTTTACTTTCAGTATTTCTTCCTTGTCTCGCTCTTGTATTAGCTGTCATTCTATACGTCCAAATTTGCGCTGCTGTCCTACTGTTACTACAGCCAAAGCAAGAAAGTGCCTCCGTTTTTGTTTAGTATTACTGTTGCGGTAACTGCGAGGATTTCTAGTTAGGGCTTGTCCTTAAAGGCTGCAGAAACGCAGCGCCAGGCCCATTGTTGTAGCACCGTCAGGCACAACTGTGATCCTTCCTGGCTGAATGTTTAGTTCAGCCAAGCAATCGGATTTTAGGAAACCGCTGTAATTTACACGTAACATTCCAGCAGCGCGACTAGCCTTTTCCTCCTGTTTTTGGTGCCCTTTCCCACGTGCGTCATGTGAGTTTCTGTCTAGTCTTGTGTTTGAAATGGGAGTTAATAAATTCACTGTCAGTTCTTGGTTTTTGAGGGTTGCGTTGGCTGGTTGGGTTTGGACTTTTTCCCCCCAGTTCTTCTGCAGTATTACCTTAGGGCTGTGTACAAGTTTCATGGAGGTGTTGTTTCTGCTTGATTGATTTGGGGGACTGGCAGGAAATACTTCAGTAGAAATTTAGAGGGAAAAAAAAAAGTCACGAGAATGTAGGATCATTGGAAGAGGAAGATGTTTGTTGGGCAGATGTACTAACTAGTACACGAATTATCTATCACCTGCATTTGATAACTGTTTAGTAGAAAGGAGTGCTATCGCCACCTTTAAGAAATCAGACTGTTGCCTGCAGGCCATATAATAACTGCTCCCTAAAAAAATACCGGAACTACTTAATAGTTTATGAACGGTTATGTTTCAGTTCCTGGTCAGTACAGGACTGTTTAATGCCAGACTCCAAGAGAGCACCTTCCCACTCTCTGAAAAACTGCAAAACGGTGGTGATTGTGCCTGCCGTGAGAGAGCACGGGCCTGTTTTGCGCATGGGAAAGAGAGTGGCAGACGGAGCATGAAGCTGTTGGCCCAAATCTGGGTGTGCGAAGAGCTGAGCCACACACGGAGTGGAGACGGGTGTTTATTTCGTGTCTGCGCAGAGGTGGGGGCTGGGGGGAGCTCCACAAAGCTAGCACACCTTGGCTTACATGTTGTAAGCTTTCATATTTTACAAAAAGCGACTCATTGGCAGACTAGACTAATTTCTCACACTTCCCAAACTGATTTGGGTAGTATGGCTTGTGGTCTAATAAAACACAAGAAATCAGTTTTCTCAGTGTTTGCTCTGTCGTGGTAAACACCTTTATTTCAATAATTGGAGCAGTAAATTTTTTTCTAGACTAGGTGGTGTGTTACTTTTATGGCTGATGTTTTGGACTGGTGTTTTTATTTGGGTTTCGTGGGGTATGGTGAGTTTGGCATTTTTAAACGTAGTGACAGGAGAGGCAGAGTTCACGTTTCAGGGCTGATATGCCGGTGCTTTATTTTGACAGGCACCTGCTGTCTTCATCCAAGTGTAACCGTGTGCATTTATAAATGATGAGACATAAACCGATTAATTTTCAAACTACACCGAAGATAAGTTTCCTGTAGTGCTGCTTCCTTCTTGAGTAAACTTGAATTTATTTTCTGAATGCTCTTTAGCTGGAAATTGACAGCTTCCTTACCCCTTTGACTTTTAAGCAGTCGTGAGCATTTGAGAAGGGTCCCTCTCTGAGATATTCTGGAGCAGTAAGCTGATCTCAAACGGGTTTGGTAATTGTAGTTTCTTCTCATTAACCTCATTAACCACACTCTTAAGCTGTCGTAGGTCTGGGCTTTGCTTTGAACAAATACAAGTTCCAGTGGGTTGGAAATGCCGCTTTCAGTGACAGTCAGAGGCTATAGTGCAGGCTTTGGGACTACAGTAGAGGTTAGCTATTGCTGTGTTTCGATTGTAGAACTCGACTGTGTGTTTCTTTTCTCGTGAACAGATTGGTGACTCTCCTGCATCTATTTCTGTGGCCCAGCTTACTAAGGTATATGCATATTCTCGTGAGATACTTAAAAAATAAAAAAGCATTTTCTTTGTACTTTTCAATCTTATACTGTCATCTGTATCTGGCTAGCACTTGTAATTTGAACAAGACTTTAATAAAATTTCTACTAATTTAAAATATTTACTTTAACTTTAAAATGTGTGTATGTTTTGATACCATCCTGTAAAGAGTAGTTCCCATTTTGGAAGATAAAAGCAGATACCTTATCAGCCTCAAGATGATGTTGTAGTATTGGTCTTCTTCAGGACCCAGAGGAGCAGCACTTTAGCTGTCTACCGTTTTTGATAAGTTTTGTTAATTTTGCGTTGGAAACAAACACAATTTTTATGGAAGGCTTCATTTGTCTGTAAGCTACGGACATTTAAGGGGGTTTTGAACAGCCAAAATAGAAGCGTTTCTGTAACGTGGACAATTGCATCCCTATTTTTGAATTTCTAGTGATGGTAGTCACGGAACCATTCTTTGAATGCTGCACAATTTCGTAAATTGCAGTATATGTGCAGTGGAGAGCGCAATCTAACTTGTTTGAACGCAAACTGTGAATTGTGAAAATGTGCCCAGTTGTTTCTAAGATTATACCAATGTGTCTGTGTGGCATAATAGCAGATGTGGCCCTCTGAAACTGTTGTAATGCCATGTTTGGCTATGGAATCGCTTGCATTTTTGGCTCAATAACGTGTGACTTTGGCCGGGAGAGCACTAGTGATGGCCCTTGGTGCACAGACGTAGTGCTGTGCAATGAAATTACTCGTCTTGAAAGAGCACAAAGATTAGAGGAGGCAGGGCCTAATGCAGAGGAGACAGTTCTTTCTTCTGAAAATAAAGGCCGGAATTCATTTCCAAGAAGGAGAGATCTCTTCCTGCTGGTAACTTCTTCCCTCTCTCACTGCAGAAATTCAATTGTGTACAATTGAGAAAAAAAAATAGTTTGGAAAGCAGCCAACAAAAGAAATTGGTCTCTGTTAGTGCTGTCCTTGAACGTGTCCTTGGTTCTGTAAACTCCTGTGAAGTTTTGCTCAAAAAAGTGAAAAACCGTCCAAGCGGTGTACACATTTAAGCTTTTGAGAGATTTTAACTATTTCAGAAAAATGCAGGAACATACCATAAAGCAGGTCAAAGCCGTTACTTACTCTAACCTCTTCGGTGCAGGCTGGCTTAGCATGGAGGCAAGGTGTTCAGAGTTCTCTGTTTTTTTATTACTGTGCATTAAAGGCCATAATTGAATGTTGGTGTATTGCCAGTGATGTTTTGTGGGTTTTGGACGTGTTTTGTAAACCGTTTGGGTTCAAACAAATTAGTCAATGATCTCTAAAGTTTTCTGGAAATGTAAATGGCAGTGATTTCATAGAGGTCGATCTGGATTATGTTACTGTTGAGAAAAAGCTGTGTATGTGAAACAAGCATTTAAGAAAATGTTGAAACTAGTTGGCTGCTTTTGTGCATGAATGCCATTAAAACCAAAACCACGAGTGGCTGATCTGACCAATAGGTGCTTGAAGGTCCAGATCACTGAGAGTCACTCCCTTAGACCCTGCTCGTATCTGGACTGGCGTGTAATTTGAACATTTGAACTAATACGTCTCTACTAATCAGATGGCTTCAATAATTTGAAAATCTGATTCTGCATAAGGTCGATATGACAATCTGTGTGAGCTTAACTGTGTTTCTAATGTGCCTGTCAAATAATTCCCTGACGCCATGTGTTGAATATTTGCATGTTTTAATTACACGAGCCTCTGGTTGCGTATTCATGCCATTTAACGTTAGTCACTGAACGTATGTGCGGGAGGTATGAACTCGGCCTTCCTACAGAGATGGTGAATCTAAGTTTCCCCAGTGACTGGCTCAGAGCCCTGAATTGAGATCTCCCTCTGAACTGTGCTTTGGAGGAGGAGCGGATTTGTGTCTCTTCTCGGAGTGGATGGTGAGCTAAGGGATATTTCACCCTTAAGGAACCTGAAGTTAAGGCAAAGGGTGTCAGATGAGTTCAAACCACTGCTCAAGCCTTTGGAACATCCTGGCTATCTTCATTTAGGAACATAAGTATTTGAGTCAAGCAACCCTTCTGCTGGGTAAAAGGAGAGGATGAAAGGCTTTTGCCGCTTAACAGAATCACTGACAGATCACTTTAAGTGTGGGTCTTGAGATGAGACGTGCCTGCATTTCTTTTCTTAGCAGGACAAAAGTTTGGAGCCTGTTCCCAGAATTAAAAAGAGCACAGGAATTCCAAGGAGTTTCACGATGGAGGTGAAAGATCCCAAAACAAAGGGTGCTATGCTGAGAAACACTGGAAAATACGCAATACCAACTATTAATGCGTAAGTATGGAATTAATTGGACTGACCAAAAACTGAAGGAGAGAAACCACGAGTGAATGTCTGAGTGGCAATGCAGCCGAGTTGGCCGGCATCTGTAATTGCAGGGGAGGAAGCATTGTCACCGTATCTTAACCTTAAAATCTGCCATACTTTCTAATATGAAAACAGGGTGGTCCTACTGTTTGTGCCCCTGGAAGTTGGTTAAACGTGTGGTAGGCTGAGAATCTATTTCTGCAAAACATTTCCGTAGTGTTTACACTTGGAGTTGTTCTCTCAGAAAGCTCGTTTTGCATCTGGTTTGTGTTTCAAAGGCTTCTTGCAAAATTTATCAAATTGGACTGTTGGGCTGAGGTTTCCTTCCCCTCTGCCTTTTATCAAATCTCACGTGTGAAACAGACTGAAGTTTTCCTCTTGCTCCAAACTAAAAATGCTACTGTGTGCTGACAAGAGTGGTTCTCTTAAAAAGGAATCGGTAGCACTTCTGTTTTTCTGTCACGGATCTCCTTTGGTAGGAGCTGGAACATAGACTTCGTTCACTTATAAAATGCAATTACTCGAAGGCCAACTCTATCCTGAGCCTGCAATTTATATTTACCCTCTGGCAAAGGAGGGCTGGGATTCATTTCCCCTGATTTCTAGCCGTCAAAAAATGATTTTTCTAGTCTGAGCTAATTTCTTACTTGATCCAATGAATGGTAGAGTTCTGCAGAAGGAAAATTGTTCCCCCCTCCCTTCTCTGGCAGTTGAAACTAAATGCCTGTGTTTTATAAGGCTAATGCGGAGTGAGAATAATTCCATCCGTTATCTTCCTTTGATAAAATTAAAAGCTCGGAACAGTTTTCATATCCACATCTTTAAATTTTTCTTTATCCTTCCCCACCCCACCCTCCAGGGAAGCTTCTCCTAGAGGAAAGAAGGAAAAGCCGCCCTTTTTACCTTCATCCTCTGATGATCCGATTCCGGATGAGTTGCTGTGTCCCATTTGTAGAGTTACGATAACCGATGCAGTTGTTATTGCCTGCTGCGGAAACAGTTTTTGTGGCGAATGTAAGTGTTACTCCCCTGATTGTTGATTCAAAACCTGATCTTCTGAAAGCAGAAATAGGAGAGAACTGAATGATTGTGTTACCACTTCTATTTACTACTTAAGTATCCCCTGAGTAGGAAAAGAATTTTCTCACATAAAGGAAAGAAAAATAAGGCAGAAAGCTTTTTTTGCTTTTTATGCATGTAGTTAAATCCTCTTTACACGCGGAGGGATGATTATGAGAAGAGTGTGTAATTGTGCAGGTGATTACAGGATTAGATAGTGAATGCATTTAGTGTCTTTCTCTCACACAAAATTATGTGGCCAACTCTGGTGACTTGCTGTGGTCTGCAACAAGCGGATCGTTAGGCATTTAATCCACATTCTTCTCCACAGGAGAGTTGGTTAAAGCCGGCAGAACTCAACCCTACTATCGTTTTTTTGAGATGAGTTTTTTTCAAGAACCTTGAGGTTGGTGACTTGTCACCGTAGAGCCTGGAAAAAAAGAGGAGTTGAACCATCAAGACGCAGCCTGCCCTACATCTTCAAATGTTCAATAGTGAAGTACCAAAACTGCGTAGCTATTTACTGCATACTAGGAATTTTTTACACTCTGGAACGTTTATAGCTTGATGCTCTCAGGGCAAGAGCAGATTCACCCATTAAGCATATACGTCTTCTTATAAATGATTAGAACCCTCAACATTTCCTTAGTTTGGCTAAAAACTATTTTGATGATTCTAATGATTCGCAGGTATTAGAACAGCATTACTGGAATCGGAGGAACATACGTGCCCAGCATGTCATCAGGCAGATGTTTCTCCTGATGCTTTAGTTGCCAACAAGTGCCTACGCCAGGTAACATGATGACTTTGATGTAAACTGTTTGCATGAAAAGTCTATTTGTAAAAAGCTGAAAGGGAAGAAAAGAATAATTTACGTCTCCTTAAGAAAGGCTAAAGTGAATGAGGCTAAATTTACTTTTCAAATGCTTCATCTGTTATTACAGAAGCTTACACCTTTAGAGACAGTCTGGCAAATTCGGGTCACACTTTTGTTTAACGTGATTGCCTCCCTTTCCAATTCGATGTTAACACAGAATTACTTTAAGTGCAGATACTCTGAGGTGCCAATCATTACTGACACTGTTTAACGTCCCGTGTTTGTGTATCCGCACGTTGATTTATTTCAGGGTTGGTGGCATTTCCAGGAATACACCAGTAATTTTACTCTGTGGAGGTTTTTGTTCGCCTATCTACTGACGTTTCGTAGTACGTTTTTGTAAATGTTTTTCTGCCTCTAGGCTGTGAACAACTTCAAAAGTGGAACTGGCTACAGAAAGCGGATTCAGCAGCAACAGCAGCGGCAGCCGCCACCGCCACCACCTTCACCACCACTCGTGAGACAAGCAATAACCCGCAACCTGCAGCCTCTGCTCCGGCCAAAAATGTCCAGACAGCAGGCGCCACTAATGATTTCGTTAGCTTCTCTGGCTTCTCCTTCTGCTTTGGCATCGTTGGCCCCTGGTCCGTCACCTGTGGCAGCCTGGCTGCCAGTAAGTCCCTCTTCTGTCATTGTCCCTGATCTCCCTCCAGCAGTGCCCCTACCTCTCCGTGCTGAAAAGCCAGATAGACCTTCTCGGTAAGTAAAGCTATAGAGCAACATGAATATGAAACGCTGAAGTTAGATTCTTCTTCTTGCGCTCCTCTGCTCGCGAGTGACGTTTAGTGACATTCATTAGTGACATCAGTGACAGTTCCAGCTATTTTATTTTACTTTGAGTGAGGACACTTTGATAAGTTGGAAGTACACCTCATGCAAGAAGCTTCTCAGAAGTATTTGTTGTTTGGTTCCCCTATCAGTCGTTCAGTCCAGGTTTACCCCGAGAGAGGAACCTTTCTTCCCCAGGAGCCCTCTGATTTGAAGTGGCTAGGAATTCCTAAAGTAACCATTCGGTTATGTCAGACCTTCTTGAGTGCATTCATTTCTGTGTAGTACTGAGGATCTCATGTTCTCATGAAAAGTGTAAAACCAGCTGGAGGTAACATTGATCAGGTGTTTTCATGTTACTTTTTCCTACAGTATTTCTGCCATCAATGGGACAATAAGTCAGAGCCATCCTCAGTAGTCACAGGGTAGTCAGTGATGCATGCAGATTGGATAACAAACATTGAAACACTACATTTGAAGTATTTACAAACATGACAGTCTAACTTTGCAACCCAGTGAATTAATATGAAAACACGTGAAAAATCTGAACTCTAGTTTAGGGTTTATCTTCTTTCAGCTCGATGCCTTGAATGCAAACAGCCACTCTGTCCAGAAGGCTGTCAGGCTCCGCCATACCGTTGAATACAGGGGCTCACAATTCAAAAGAACCTCTCAGGCAGCCTCCGAACTAGAACACAGCCGATTCCTAATAGAATTTCCGTTCTTGCATCGTCCAAAACTGAGGTTCATCATGTGGGTTATACGTACTCTAATCCTCCCATGTGCAGCCAGCTTAACAAATTCTGTTTCCAGTGAGCTGTCTCTTTGAATGCCGGTATTCCACGTAGACTTCTCTTCAGGGCTTCATGTGGAATCGCCCAACTTCCGATTGGTAGATCTGGTGAAGATTACTTTTTCTTTATTTGTTTCCATTTACAGTAGTCAGCCTTTTCTCACCTTGGACTTTATATTTCCAGTAGCACATCAAAACACTGTTTGAATAACAAAAATTCATGTTTTTTGTAGCGGTGCTGATACTGTTATACCTCCTGGTGCTCTGGTGACTGCTGCTGAGCTTTCTAGATCTTCCTCTCTGTCAGTCAGCAGTTTGTTGGAAGAGAAGGTAAATTTTATTTCAACATATGCAGTGAGTCCTGTATTTTAGTAGAGCTCATTTTCCAACTGTTTGCGTTTTTTCACAAGGGCTGTCAGATTCCTGTACTAAGACAACCAGCATTACCAAGTCTTCTGGGCCCCCAAGGGCAATCAATGCCCACGACTGGTAAGTAACTAAAACTTTAGAATTTCTTTTCAGAAATTATCATCTGATAAACTGAACGGGATTTTTTTCTGTTTCCTCTCCCCACTCTGAAAGGTCATCCAACGAGAGCCAGTACACCTCGCTCAGCGGGTGGCAGACCAGGCTGGGACCTGTAAGTGTTCTGCAGAAATTCAGTATATTACTGCTCGAAACCTGTTAAATGAGGCCGTAGCACGTAACTTAGATAACAGCTGATTTATAATGAGGTAAGTGTGCCCAGATAGCTGTGGAGAATACAAGTGGTAATCGGGAGACCTTATTGTGGCCTTCCAGTACCTGCAGGGGGCCTACAGGGAAGCTGGGGAGGGGCTGTTTGCAAGGGCATGTAGCGATGAGCGGCAATGGTTTAAACTAGAGCAGAGCATGTTTAGATTAGACATGAGGAAGAAGTTCTTTACAGTGAGGGTGGTGAGACACTGGCCCAGGTTGCCCAGAGAGGGGGTGGAGGCCCCATCCCTGGAGACATTCAAGGCCAGGCTGGATGAGGCTCTGAGCAACGTGATCCAGTTGAAGATGTCCCTGCTGACTGCAGGGGGGTTGCACTAGATGGCCTTTAGAGGTCCCTTCCAACCCAACACATTCTATGATTCTGTGATTCTAATTAGTTTTGAAATGGCTTGATTTTAATTGTCTTTGACGAAGGGCATATGTGATGGCACTAAGATGATTTAAAGTAAAACTCCAGTACACGATTGAAAAGAGGACTCTGAAAAATTAACACTTTTTGAGGAAACCGTAAGTACATCTAAAAATGAAATACAATTAAAGAATCAGGTGGAAAGATGCCCTCTTGATTACTGGCTGAATCGGGCTGAAGAAATTGATTTCCCCATAGAATTCGGCCTCCAGCATTCTTTTTTTAACAACCTAGTTGATACTGATTGAGCAAATTATTGGAAAAGTCAACGTTCTTATATGATGACAATTTTGAATTCCTTCCATTTAGTCATCTCAAATAGCCAAGCTGCTTTCTCTCAGTTGGAGGGAGAGAGAAGAGTCTGTTTGATCTATCACTGCCGCGTCAAGTGAGTCCTCCCTTTTGGTATATATTTGTTCTAGACAGATTTTAAGGGTGCATTGTGTTTGTAAAATCTTGAGGAAAAATGAAAACAAAAGCCAGGGTCCATGCCACAGATTATCTAAAAATCTCAAATTCAGTAAGCAAGAAAATAACAATTTGGGGGTGAGAACAGGCCAAATACATCATCGTGAGTCCGCAACATAGGAAGCATACGTGGAAGAAGTCCAAAGACGTTTGAGAGAAGATTAGTTATTATTTGTGCAGTACTTTGAAGGTCAGAAGTGTGAAGTATGAGGTGTATCAAGGATTGGTAGAGGAGCGGTGGGCACTTGGCACGTGGGAGTCTCTCCTAAGCACGGGCAGCCTCCATCCACAGTCGCAAAGCTGCCTGGCAGAAAAGGACCTGGGAGTGTTAGTGGACAGCCGGCTTAACATGAGCCAGCAGTGTGCCCAGGTGGCCAAGAAGGCCAATGGCATCCTGGCTTGTATCAGGAATAGCGTGGCCAGCAGGAGTAGGGAAGTCATCGTGCCTCTGTACTCGGCACTGGTGAGGCCTCACCTCGAGTGCTGTGTTCAGTTTTGGGCCCCTCACTACAGGAAAGACATTGAAGTGCTGGAGCGTGTCCAGAGGAGAGCCACCAAGCTGGTGAGGGGTCTGGAGAGAAGTCCTACGAGGAGAGGCTGAGGGAGCTGGGCATATTTAGTTTGGAGAAGAGGAGGCTGAGGGGAGACCTCATTGCCCTCTACAACTACCTGAAAGGAAACTGTAGAGAGGCAGGGGTTGGCCTCTTCTCCCAAGGGAATAATGACAGGACCAGAGGAAATGGTATGAAGCTGCGGCAAGGGAGATTTAGATTAGATATTAGGAAGAATGACTTTACTGAAAGAGTGGTCAGGCACTGCAACAACCTGCCCAGGGAGGTGGTGGAGTCACCATCCCTGGAGGTATTTAAGAAACGTGTAGACATGGCTCTTCAGGGCATGCTCTAGTGCCCAAGATTATTGTTTGTGGTGGGGTGTTGTCTGTGGGGTTGTGGGTGAGTAGTAGTGGGTGTGGAGTTTAGTAGGTGGGTGCTTTTTGGTTTTTTTTTTTGTTTTTTTTTTTTTTTCTGTGGTTGGACTCGATGATCTCAGAGGTCCCTTCCAACCACTAAGGTTCTGTGATTCTGTGATTCTGTATAGGGAGAGAAGACTGAGGGAACTGCTGGGGGTGAGGATGTGGGAGGCAAGTGTGAGGAACAAGAAATGAGCGTAGTCTCAAATGGAAGCAGGGAGAAAAATGCTTAGGCTGAGAACACGCAGTGCTCGCCACCACGCTCCGGCTTCGTTCGCTTTCCTCTCTGAAATCAGAGCAGAGTGTAACAAACGGTGACACGTGTATTTGGGTTTCTTTAGAAGTTCCAGTCGAGGACGCCTGCGTGGTGAACGTACCCAGAGGACTCAAGCCCCAACGCTACCAGCATCGACAGCAGTCTTCGTGCCAGCGCCTCCGCCTTCCTTGGACCCTCCACCACCCCAAGCACTTCCTCTTCTACCGGGGACACTACGACCACAGTTTCCTCCCCAGTTTCCACCTGGTCAGCCTCCACCTGCCAGCTACACTGACTCCCCTCCAGGATATCCCCCAGCTCCTGCAAACACGTCATCAGCCTGGGTACCAACAGCAGTACCAACGGCGCATTCCGATCCCATCCCAGTGACACAAGCTCCTCCTTTATCTAGGGAGGAGTTTTACAGAGAACACCAGCGACTGGAAGAGGAGTAAGTACTTGGCTCAAGGAAGTTGTGTTTGTTCTTTTTCATTTTTGTATTTTGAGAGCGTACTGGACTGCAGTTACACTGAAGTGCATCTGACATAAGCAAAAATGACATAGTATTTTTTTCAACAGGCTTTTTTCTTGCAGATGGCAAACGTGCAAAACTAAAAGAAGACAAACGTAATTCTAAAACTGTCCCTTCAACTTACAGGAATTCTAAACTGGTTTTGCTTAAATAGGACATGCACCTTTTGCGCTTGCGTGCAGTATATGTTTTCTCACGTTGGGCACGGTTTGTTTCTTGGTGTCGTTTTGTCCTAAAGGTCAAACTCTAATTGTAATAAAGGTCAAACAAATGCTTTTGCTAAGGAGTTGATGGAATACAAAAGGTGCAAAAGGAGCGCAGGCGTTCATTTTCCAGGTAAGTGCTCGACATGTCCATAACGGAGAAGCAGATTGTCTAGAAGAATCCGGAGGAGTTCCGCTCCACCCCTCGGTCATTCGATGGACTGGATGGTTCGAGGCGTTAGCAGTGACAGGAGTTTCATATGTAGCTTACTAGCTCAGGTACATGGCAGAGGTTGCAGTTGGCTGACAGGTATAATTTGGCAGTTGTTGTTCAGGAACAAGGGTCCCTTTTAGTAGAGTTTAGCTGCAGTGACGCCCCTCACCTCCTGACAACCTGAGAGGGCTCGAGACCGAATAGGAGCAGTTGCTGGATTTTCTGCGTCTCCCTGGTCTGATTGCAACCATTACCTCAAAGCACTTTGGAGGAGATACATGAGGGAAATTGTCTTCGTTTCCTCTTTTGTCTGTCTCATGTGGATACACGGAGAGTTTTAACCTGGATCGCAAACTGGTGGCTTTCGCTAGTATTTTGTTGACACTGTTAAATTTTCCTTAGGAATTAAAAGATCAGGCTTGTTCGTCAGGAAATCTAGAATTTGTGAGGGACTTTGAGAGGAGGAATGATGCTGATGAACATATGCGGGATAATGTGAAACGCTTCTTTAAAAAATAAGAAAAGAAAAGCTTGTGAAGAAAAGCCTCAGGGTAGCTGATGTTTTCTGTCCCGAAAGATGACTTGGGCAGGTGTCTGAATAGCTCTTTAGTAGCAATGCGGTCAGTCTCTTTCCTGGAGGAATGGCATTGAGTTGTACTACTAGAGGCTGAGTTTAGAAGCTTTTAGGTATGATTTTTCTTGAAATGTGGTCACTACCCTTGGTCAGAGCTAGAGGCCTGTGCAAAATTTTGCTAGGACGTCCGTCTCGAGGTCCTGTATGTAAGATTGCAGTACGAGCATTTTGCATCCTTGCCAAATAAGCAGTGAGGTTAAATCGACTAAATTGGCATTTTAAAATTAAGCTTTCCTGGCGTCAGGCTAAATCGTGTTTTCTTGATCATAGAATCATAGAATCATAGAATTGTTGAGGTTGGAAGGGACCTTTAAGATCATCGAGTCCAACCTTTAGCCTACCCTGACAAAAGCCACTTCTAAACCATGTCCCTAAGTGCCCTATCTACCCTTTTTTTAAACACCTCCAGGGATGGTGAATCCACCACCGCCCTGGGCAGCCTATTCCAATGTTTAATAACCCTTTCAGTGAAAAAATGTTTCCTAATATCCAATCTAAACCTCCCCTGACGTAACTTGAACCCGTTTCCTCTCGTCCTATCACTTGTCACCAGGGAGAAGAGGTCAGCCCCCATCTCTCTACAACCTCCTTTCAGGGAGTTGTAGAGGGTGATAAGGTCTCCCCTCAGCCTCCTCTTCTCCAGGCTAAACAACCCCAGCTCCCTCAGTCGTTCTTCATAAGGTTTGTCCTCCAGACCCCTCACCAGCTTTGTAGCCCTTCTCTGGACATGCTCCAACACCTCAATGTCCCTCTTGTAGTGAGGGGCCCAAAACTGAAGGCAGTACTCCAGGTGGGGCCTCACCAGTGACGAGTACAGGGGGATGATCACTTCCCTAGTCCGGCTCACCACACTATTCCTGATACAGGCCAGGATGCTGTTGCCCTTCTTGGCCACCTGGGCACACTGCTGGCTCATATTCAGCCGGCTGTCCACCAACACTCCCAAGTCCTTTTCTGTCGGGCTGCTTTCGAGCCACTCCGCCCCAATCCTGTAGCGCTGCATGGGGTTGTTGTGACCCAAGTGCAGGACCTGGCATTTGGCCTCGTTGAACCTCATACCACTGGCCTATGCCCATCGGTCCAGCCTGTCCAGATCCCTCTGCAGAGCCAACCCACCCTCAAGCAGATCAACACGCCCGCCCAGTTTAGTGTCATCTGCGAACTTACTGAGGGTGCATTCGATCCCTTCATCCAGATCATTGATAAAGATATTAAAGAGAACCAGCCCCAGCACCGAGCCCTGGGGGACACCACTTGTGACCGGACACCAACTCCATTTAACTCCATTTACCACCACTCGCTGGGCACGGCCATCCACCCAGTTTTTTACCCAGCAAACAGTACACCTGTCCAGGCCATGAGCAGCCAGTTTCTCCAGGAGAATGCTGTGGGAAACAGTGTCAAAAGCTTTGCAAAAATCCAAGTAGACAACATCCACAGCTTTTCCCTCATCCACTAAGTGGGTCACCTTATCATAGAAGGAGATCAGGTTTGACAGGCATGACCTCCCCTTCACAAACCCATGCTGACTGGGCCTGATCACCCTGTGCTCCTGCATGTGCCGTGCAATGGCACCGAGGATGATCTGTTCCATGCCCTTCCCAGGCACCGCGGTCAGGCTGACTGGCCTGTAGTTCCCCGGATCCTCCTTCCGGCCCTTCTTGTGGATGGGTGTCACATTTGCTAACCTCCAGTCAGCTGGGACCTCCCCGGTTGTCCAGGACTGCTCATAAATGATACCAAGTGGCCTGGCGAGCACCTCTGCCAGCTCTTTCAATACCCTTGGGTGGATCCCATCCGGCCCCATAGATTTGTGCCTGCTGAGAAACCTGAGCCGAGCAGCAGCAAAGTTAAACAAAAGAAAGCAAAGGGAGAAGTGAGAAGAAAAGTAACAGCAGCTGATGGATGTAGTTCAGCTCTTGTAAATTACACCAGGTACCTCATCATTTCTTTTCCTATTCTTTCTTTCCTCCTCCCCGCACCCCAAAAATGTCAAATTATTTGTGGTGACTAATGAAAGGAACAGCTAAATCCATGCTACGTGAGTGAATAATCCGTGACTTTTCCTGTTAAACGGTCCTTGGGTCAGAATGAAATTTTGTTAAAGAAAACAAACAGTCTGTACTGCGCAGAAAGCTCATGAGGTTAATTCATTGCTGACGTGTTTGACCCTTCCTCTGGGACTTTTTCCCCCTCTTCTTATTCATTACATGGTGACTCTGAGGAGCCCTCCCCATGTCTTCCTTCCCATCCAGCTGACTGCTAAAGGCAAGGATAACAGACACGTCTATACCGTGCAATACTTTGACATTAACAATTGCAGGGTGCTGTAATGATCTGCCTTTGTCAGTGTGACATGAAATCGATCCTTGCAGAAATAGCAGCTTGGTCGCCAATACACTGCACTGATTTTAGCTTTGAGCACAGTGCCACGGCGACACAGCTGCACTGCTTCCAGCTCAGTGCCGACTCCTTCGGCTCTGACCTTGGAGATGAGTCTTCTATATTCCATTGTGCGACATGTGAAAAACAGGAAAGTGATCTGGTGTGGGGCTGCTGTTCCTTACAGTCCAGCACCTAAAGAAGCACAACAAAGCAAACTCAAAACATTGAAGACATCGCTGTAGGCTTAAGACAGTGTCTTGATAGTCTAAAAAGTTTCCAAAACGTAATTTTTTCTAAAGAAGAACATGGGACTTGAGGATAAAATTTGGGTTGTGTGTACCTCTCCGTAATTGCTTGCTTCCACGTTGAAACGGGAACGTGTATCTAATTCATCTACCATTGGTAGAAGTGGGACGTGAAGGAATTAGCAGCTCAGACAGACCCCAATCCGATAATCCTGTGTCTTTGTTAATGAAATGTGGAGTAGGAAGACACTAAATTAATTGATTGCTCCTCATGTTAGCTAGTGGACTCGTTCTGTCTCTTGCCTGTTCCCCTAATTGAACATCCTTTGAAGAAATGCTGCAGACAGAGAATTGAAAGAAAAGCTCTTTTATAAAATGTTACAAAAGATCGTGTATCCCAGCCATTATTGAGGTACGCTTTTTTCCTCTCAGCAGTAGTTCTACTGGAGGAAGTGCCGTTAGAAAGACCGAAGAAGAGCCAGATACAAAAGGAGGCGTCGTTGAGGCAATGGAGGAGCACAGTAATGATATCCCAGCCCCAGCTGAAGACGTCGTGAAGCTGAAGCCTGAAGCAAGGGGAAGTCACAGTCTAAGCAGTCCCCGTGTTAGCCGCAGCCGCGGTCAAAGCCCTTCTGAGAGTCGGACTCGAAGGCACAGGGGCAGTGCCAGCTCAGCAGCGAGTCACGGCAGCAAGAAAAAGAAAAAGAAAAAAGAGAAGCAGCAGCACAAGAAGCACAAGAAACACATTGGAAAGAACATGGAATTGGGAAAGAGGCAAAAACACCAGCACAAGAAGAAAACAATGAAGAAGAGCAAAGAGAAAGAAAGAGGACCAAAAAGTGAAATCCGTCACTACACAGAATGACAGATAATTTAAAAAAGACTGAATTCCCAAGGGATCTGTACTAATTTTTCCTAAAATGTAAACAAATTTGGGCATTGCAAATAATGACACAGAAAGAGCCTGTGCTGCACTTCCAATTTTGCTGCTTGATTATTTCATTTTTACATCAGAGCTTTGTAAAAGTGAGTATTTTGTACGGAGTTGTTAGTTGTGACCATGTAACACGGAAGGTTTACTGGGGCATCTTATTTTTAGCCACCGTTAAATAGTTCAGGTGGAATTTTCTGTACTGTGAAAATTTTCCTAGTTGAAGGTTTGTTTAGTTGCCTGGCAGAAGCAGCTGGTATCAGCTATAAAATACCAGCGGAATGATTTGCAGAGACATTACAGCCCTCTTATGTCACTTTTTGATGAGAATAAAACGTTTTTGGTAAACTGTCCAATGTGAGATTTCCAGAGATAGCTGAACATTAGCAAAGGTCAGTGACTTTTAGCAAAGGTCAGCCTTCTTTGCTTCGGTCTTTACTGCTCAGGCCAGCCCTCAGGAGCCCCAGACTTTGGAAGTGACAGTGAAAGTCTAGACGAAGGAGGACTTCCCCTTGGTTGAGGAGAATTAAGTCAGAGATCAGGGAAGTAAGCTGGATATCCACAAGTCCATGGGTCCTGATGGGATGCACCTGAGAGTGCTGAGGGAGCTGGCGGAAGTTGTTGATGGGCCGCTCTCCATCATCTTTGAAAGGTCCCGGAGAACAGGCGAGGTGCCTGAGGACTGGAGGAAAGCCAATGTCCCTCCAGTCTTCAAAAAAGGGCAAGAAGGAGGAGCCGGGGAACTACAGGCCGGTCAGCCTCACCTCCATCCCTGGAAAGATGATGGAACAGGTCGTTGTGGGCGTCATCTCAAGGCATGTGGAGGAAAAGAATGCTATGGGCAGTAGTCAACACGGATTCACCAAGGGGAAATCCTGTGCGACTAACCCGATAGCCTTCTGTGATGGCGTGACTGGATGGATAGATGAGGGGAGGGCAGTGGATGGTGTCTACCTTGACTTCAGCGAGGCTTTCAACACTGTCTCCCACAGCATCCTCATAGGGAAGCTTAGGAAGCGTGGGTTAGATGAGTAGACATTGGGGTGGATAGATAACTGGTTGAAAGACAGAGCTCAGAGGGTGGTGATTAGGGGCACAGAGTCTAGTTGGAGGTCAGTGAGGAGTGGTGTTCCCCAGGGGTCAGTGCTGGGTCCAGTCCTCTTCAATATCTTCATCAGTGACCTGGATGAAGGGACAAAGTGCACCCTCAGCAAGTTCACTGATGACACAAAGCTGGGGGTGTGGCTGACACACCAGAAGGCTGTGCCGCCATCCAGAGAGACCTGGACAGGCTGGAGAGTTGGGCAGAGAGGAGCCTCATGAAATTCAACCAGGGCAAGTGTTGGGTGCTGCACCTGGGGAGGAATAAACCCGTGGACCAGGACAGGTTGGGGCTGACCTGCTGGAGAGCAGCTCTGTGGAAAGAGACCTGGGAGTCCTGGTGGACAACAGGATGACCATGAGCCAGCAATGGGACCTTGTGGCCAAGAAGGCCAATGGCATCCTGGGGTGCATCAAGAAGAGTGTGGCCAGCAGGTGGAGGGAGGTCATCCTCCCCCTCTACTCTGCGTTGGTGAGGCCGCATCTGGAGTGCTGTGTCCAGTTCTGGGTTCAAGAAGGACAGGGAACTGCTGGAGAGGGGACAGCAAAGGGCTACCAAGATGCTGAGGGGACTGGAAGACCTCTCTTATGAAGAAAGGCTGAAGGATTTGGGTCTCTTCAGCCTGGAAAAAAGACGACTGAGGGGGGATCTTATCAACACTTATAAATAGTTAAAGGGTGGGTGTCAGGAGGATGGGGCCAGGCTCTTGTCAGTGGTGCCCGGGGACAGGACAAGGGGCAATGGGAACAAGCTGGAAGGTGGGAAGTTCCATCTGAACATAAGGAAAAACTTTACCTTGATGGTGACAGCGCTGGAACAGGCTGCCCAGAGAGGTGGTGGAGTCTCCGTCTCTGGAGATCTTCCAAACCCACCTGGACACGATCCTGTGCAACCTCCTGCAGGTGAACCTACTTTGTCAGGGAGGTTGGACTAGAGATGATCTCTAGCGGCCCCCTCCAACCCCTACCATTCTGTGATAGTGTGGTTCAGCTCCAGCAAAACGCTTTGCATGATCTCCCTCAATATTCTTTTACCACTGGTGACACCACTGGTGACCGGCTGCCAAGAGGATTTCACCCCATTAATCACAACTCTCTGGGCACGGCCATCCAGCCAGTTTTTAACCCAGCAAAGAGTACACTTGTCTATGCCATCATTCACCAGCTTCTCCAGGAGAATGCTGTGGGGGATGGTGTCAAAGGCCTTGACAGCCAGCAAGCTGTTCCAAGTTCCAGCCAGCTCCAAAAGAACCCCACCGCTGGCCAAAACTGAGCCCATCAACGAGGATGGTGGAACCTCTGTGAGAGTGTATTTAAGAAAGGACACAAGGGCTCGAGTGGGAGAGGAGTGAGGGAAAAACAGTGTGAGAAACAGCCCTGAAAACACCAGGGTGAGTGAAGAAGGAGGGAGAGGAGGTGCTCCAGGTGCCAGAGCAGATGGTCTCCTGCAGCCTGTGGAGAATACCACAGTAGAGCAGGTATTTCCCTGCAGCCTAAGGAGAGGAGCACAGCGGAGGAGGTAATCCCTGCACTTGGTGGAGGACCCAACACTGGAGAGGTTGGATATTTCCTGAAAGAATTTCAGCTTGAGGAGAGCCCATGCTGTAGCAGGTTTATCTCAAAAGACTGTAGCCAGTAAGAGGGACCCCATGGGAAAAGTGGTAGAAGGAAGGAGCAGCAGAGAGGAATTGTTATGGACTGACCAGGACCCCCATTCCCCATCGCCCTGCACTGCTCAGCGGGAAGGAGGGAGAGGAGCTGGGAAGGAAGCAGCAAAGTTCAGCAAGGGAAAAAATGTGTGGGAGGAGGCTTTCCAGGTGATAAGGTCTTCCATCGGTCCTATGCTTCTTTGACCCTCAGCCTTTGCAGTTGCACATGCCTGGCCTGCCCACTTACCTTCACTCCTGTCCCCTTTGTAGGAGGCCCACACACATCTTGGCACGCCCAGCGTAAGGTGGCCTCCACCAAAGCTGGAGCCCACCTGGCCTTGGAGGCAGGGAGGGGCCCGGTCCCCTCTGTCCGGGGCTGGGCACAGCTTTTCCCTGGGAACCTCCCTGAGGAGCACTCCTCGTCTGTGTCAGCCTGGGGCCCGGCAGGGGTGGCCCAGGGACAAGGGCTGCTGGGGCAGGGCTGAAGGAGCTCAGCTGGGACAGCGTTAGACTGAAGATCTAAAGGTGCCTGGTTCAGCCCTGGGCTTCAGCAGTGATTTTTCTCCCTCTGCTTTTTGCAGAGCCCGTCTGCCGCCTTCCAGCCTGCCCCAGCCCTGCTTGCGCCTTCACCTCTTGCCAGAGCACTGTCCCTGCCCTGGACCTGCACATCTGCGGCTTAGAAGGAGCCTTCCTCCAGCCCCACAAGTCCCCAGCCTCCCCCTGGGCAGGACTCTCCACTCAGGGCTGCTTTGGGGTGGTCTCCAGCTGTGCCTCCTTCCCTGCTCCACAGGATCGGGATGTGTCCTCTGCGGGGTCTCTGCACGACCCAATTCCTCTCCTCTTTGTCATGCTCAAGGGTGCAGAGTCTGTTCCCCTCCTCAGGCGCCTCCTGCACCTTGTCTCCATTCCCAGAGCAGAGGCCACTGGACCCATAGTCCCAGGGAGAGGCACTCCCTGGAGCTGCGGCCTGAATGGCAGCATCCTTCCCCCGGGGGGGTGTTGCAGTGAGACCTCTGATGTGCCCAGGACAGCTGACAAAGCCACGCTGAGGATCACCCACCGGAGTGCATGGCCATCGGTATTGTTTAGTCACACGCTGTCCTGAGCAGAATTTCTTGTCCCCCTTTGCCCCCCTTGCTCCAATGACTGGTAACACACCAATATGCTCCTCTCTGGGCATCAGCCCCATGGAGATGGACACCTGCCCTTCACCCCACCTCCAGGGATGCTGCGGGGCAGAGGGGTGCAGGAGGAGGCCCGCTACATGGATGAGGGCGTGTGAGCTTTCTGCCCCCACGTTGCCCCATCGCACACCCTGGGGTGCCATCAGAGCCTGGGGGCACCTCACCCCAGGGAGGGCATGTCCCTCACCCTGTTGTACTTCTCCTCCTGTGCCGCTGCGCACAGATGTGGCACACAGCGGGGTTGCCCTTGCCCTGGGGGGCAGAGGAGGCTCAGGAGTGTTCTCCTCTCCGTTGGCCCTGGAGGGGGCCAGAGCGTGGGAGCAGCACCTGCAGCCAGAGCCTCCTTCTGCCCCATCGCTCTTCAGAGACGCTGGAGGGGCAGTGCTCTGCAGTGCAGCCCTGTGCCAGGATCAGGCCCCAGGGGAGAGGCAGTGCGGACTTCCCCCATCTCAGGAGGGCTCAAGTGCTGTTTGCTGCAGAGGGTCCCTGGGCACCCAGGGGACAACGGGGCTGTGCTTGTCACAGACCCCTCGTGGGAGGAGAGTGTCTCCTGCTGGGAAGGCTCCAGAGGGTGTAGCTCAGTGGCAGAGCGCCCACTTTGCATGTGGGAGATCCTGGCTTCCATCCCCAGCACCTCCAAGGGGGTTCTTCCCTGAATGCCCAGCCTCAGGGAAAGGCTGGAGCTGGAGCCTCTGGTCCTCTGCAGGCACTGTGGGCCTGCCCTGCCCAGCCAGGGTCTGGCTGTGGGGTGAGGAGGGCTGTGTGCGCTGCCTCTTTGGAGCCCCCTCTCAGGAGAGAGGCGGGCAGCTGTGCTGGACCTGAGCTCAGCTCACTGCCCTGCACCACACACCCACCCGAGACATGCCCCTTCCCCACCACCATGTCTTTGGGCTCTGGTTTCCTCCAGCCACCCTCAGGGAGACACTAAAGCACCTGGGCAGGCAAGCACAGCTCTGGCTCAAAGGCTTTTAATAAGAACCGATATGGGGGCCCCTGTGTAAAAACAGGGGAATCAAAATCGAGGAAACCCCTGGCAGTTTCTGCTGCCCGTGGGAAAAGGGAGAGGGTTCCCTGGTGCTCACGGCTCTCCCAGCTGCACAGACCTCTCCTCCCTCCTGGCTGCCCCCAGCTGCACTGCAGGGACGGGCTCTCCTGGCCCGGGGCTCAGGGACCGTTGTGCACTGAGCTCCGGTGTCACAGCCTCTGTGTCCTCAGGGGGATGTGCCACAGACACCTCTTCAGCATCGTCATAGCCCGTGCTCTCTGGGGACAGGGACCAGCCATCCCCCTCAGCTCCGGGGGCACCAGCACCTCTCTGGGAGAGCAGGTTTGGCCCTGCAAGAAGCAAGGCAGGCCATTGCATGTTCACCCCATGGGGAGCCTCTCCTGGGCTGTACATCACCTTCCTCCCTTCTCCTCACCAGTCCTGAGACGTTCAGCTCCCTCTCCCACCCACGGTACCCCAGAAGAAACTCCAGGGGCAGGTTCCCCCACCCCAGCACGTTGGGCTCTCAGTGTGACAGCGATTCATCCAGCACCGGGGATGCCACCCCAGGAACCAGCAGCTCTTTCTTTCCCTCTCACCTCCAGGGGTATCCGTGGGTCCAGATCCTTCCTCTGTCACCCTGGGCATTTCCCAGTCTTCCTGCCCAGGGGAAGGATCCTCCCCAGGGTCAGAAACCTCCCTGGCATCATCATAGCCATCAGCTGGGTCACCTCCAGGCAGGACAGGGACATCTGAAAGGAGAGGAGAGCTGGTGACAGTGAGAAGATGCGTTCTGCAGAGCAGAGGATGGGAGGATGCGCAGGGACGTGGGGCTCCGACATTGGTGTTTGCAGCCCCACAGGAGATCCTGCCCGATCTCCGAGCTCCGAGGGTGACGCTCAGTGACACTGCTGTCCATCACATGTCTGCAGGGAGGAGACATCCACCCCTTCCTGCCCCCCATTACCTGGTGCTGGCCATGGACCATCCTCCTCCTCGCTGTCCCCGGGGTAGGGCTGCAGCTTGCTCAGGGACCCCTCTGAATAGGAGCCTGGAGAGAGGCCCAGCGGGTGTCAGGGGAGTGTGCTGTGCTGACCCAGCTTGTGCTCAGTGCTGCTGGGGACGTGGGACCCACAGAGCCACGGCTGCACGGGGACGAGGGCTCAGGACTCACCCTGCTGCCCTGGGACAAAGCCCATCTCCAAGGGCCTGCCAGAGCTGCCCTGGGACAGCCCCTTCCCTCACCCCTCAGGTGTCCCCCAGGGTGCAGGGGCAGGCAGAGAGGGGCTGTCCCCAAATGGGACGCGCAGAGCAGGTGGGGAGAAAGCTTCTCTCCTGGGCCCAGGACATGGGTGCTCCCCACACAGATCCAACAGCCCCACAACCGCACGAACCATGGGTTAGGGGGCTGCAGGGGTCAACCTTGGGTGGCAGCCAGGGGAAAGAGCACTGTAGATGTGTCCTCAACGAGGGACGCACACCAACCTGAGCCGCTGAACCTTGCCTGCTTCTGCCATGCTGGGCTGGAACCAATCTCCTCGTACACGACCTCAGGGAAGGGCTCCTGAGCTCTCTCAGAGCCTGTGGACAGAGGCAGGGCTGGCCCAGGGATGGTCAGAGAGGGGATGGGATCCCGCAGAGAGCACACACTCTTGTCCCCCCAGCTCTGCCTCTCCCACTCACTGACACCCCACGGCACCCCTGGCCTTGCCAGCAGGCATCTTCCCCTGGGAAGGGACCCACCTCTGCGCCCAGCCCTGGCGCTTCGCACTTGCCCGGCCAGGAGGGCCAGGAGCAGGCAGAGAAGGGCTCCCAGGATGATGCACATGATGACGGGCAATGAGACTCTCCCGCTGCCGGTCAGACGGCCCCGCGTGGGATCTGCATGGCAGGAACACAGAAAGGGCAGCACCAGGCCTGGGAGAGGTGAGGGGCCGGCACACCCCAGTCCTGACCCCCATTCCATACCGGGTTTCAGGGGACGAGGGATGGGGAAGCTCCCACCTGACTGGGTGAATGACAGCCCTCCCCAGCCTCCCGCCCCACCGCTACCCCGGTGCCTCCTCCTGGGAGTTTCACAGCCCAGCAAGGAGCCCTTTCCCCCCGGCTGTGGGTCACAGCCTGGCCCCAAGAAGACCCAGCGCTGGTGGGGAGGACGGGTTACCTGCTGGAGGGGTTGGTGCTGCCGTCCTGGGTGCATCTGCAGAGGAGGAGAAGGAGAGCTGGGCTGAGAGGGTGGGGGTGCAGGTACCAGGGAGCCTCCTCTCTGACACACCGTGTGTGCGTGTGTGTGTGCGCACGTGTGCATGTGCAGACATCCCTGCCACATCCCACCCAAATCGCCCCTCCTGCACGACTGGTGAGCATGGCCAGGAAGGAGCGCAGGGCCCAGAGCAGGGACAGAGCCGGCAGCCCGGGAGATGCCCCTGGGGGCTGCAGGGCCCTGCGGGCAGAAGCTGGAGGACACCCAGCCCCACAGAAGCTGCTGCCCACTCGGCAAAAGGCTCTCCTGCTCTGCAGGGATGGCCTTGCTCTCAGGAGCTCTGGAGCCATGATGGCAGCCAATGGGGAAAAGGGCTCCCTGTGAGGTGTCCCAGCCCTGCCGCTCACCTGAGCAGTTCACGGCCGCGTCCTCCTTATGGCGGCAGGCACCGCTGTCCCCAGGCCGGGCCCAGCAGTCCTGCAGAGATGGCTCTGTCCCCCGGCACTCCACCTGCTCCAGCCAGATGGGGCCGCTCCCCTCCCCAAATGCAGCCTCGGCCAGGGCAGACACCGCAGGGCCACAGCCCAGCTGCCTGCATGCCACCTCGGCATCCCGCATGTCCCAAGAGTCGTCACACACCGTCCCCCAGGAGCCGCGGTGCCACACCTCCACTCGGCCAGAGCACCCCTTCTCCCCTCCCACGGCACGAATCTTCTCCCTGTCTGGAGAAGGCAGAGAGCTCCCAGGGCCGCGGGACAGCAGGCAGAGCCCTGCCAGGCGAGAGGGGCATGCAGAGGAGCAGCTACCTGTGCAGCTCGGGGTGCTGGGGCACGCAGCCATTGGGGCCGGGGGCGTTTCTGGCTGACTCCCTGCAGAGGGAAACGCTGTGGTGAAGGGGCTGCTGCAGGGGGCCGTGCAGCAGAGAGCGGGGCTCAGCTCAGCTCGTGCCACCCACCCATGGCAGCAGCTGAACCCCGGTCCTTCGGGGGACACACACTCGGCAACGTGGGGGACCCTGACTGCTCAGCCCCAAAGGGACCCTGGGTCACAGAGCAGCAGGAGGGTGTCCATGGAAGGGACACTCCTCAGAGCCCTGGCTGTTCCCTTCTGGGACCTCGCCTCGAGAAACCTCTGCCTCAACCAGGCGAAGCTGGGAGCCCGGCTGGCAACCGCTGGTGAATGTGTGGGGCTCCAGGAGAGGAAGTCCCATTTTTGGTACCAGCAGCAGCAGCGTCTGGCTTGGAAACGAAAGGCCCCTGCAGGCCCAGGAATTTGACCATGCCCAGCCAGGAGCAGGAATGCAGGGGATGCTGGTGCCCGGCTAGCTCAGAATTACCCTTGCAGGTGATGTGGGTCTCCTCTCGCAGGTCGTCGCATGACTGCGGGTGCCAGGGAGCGGAGGGACACTGCCAGAAGGAGCTGTTTCTCTCCCCACACTCCACACGGTCCAGCCAGGCCGTGCCAGACAGCCTGCCGTAGGGCCGTTGTGTTTCCAGGGACCCTCTGTCCCCGCAGCCCAGCTCCTTGCATGCCAGCGACACAGTTTCAGGAGTCATGGAGTTGGAGCAAATGCTCCCCCACGTCCCATTGTAGAAAACCTGCAGGCGCCCGGAGCAGTTGGTGCCGTTCTCCAGCCTCAGGGCCATGAACTCTGGGAGGAAAGGCAGCGAGGGGGAACAGGCTGGGCTGGGGCTGGGGGAGCAGGGACACCCCTGCACCCGCCAGGCCCTCAGACAGGCAAAGGCACGTCCAGCAAGTCCCCCTTGCACCCACGGACAGAGAAATGTCCCTGATGGACAGACACCCCTGCCCTCCCTGCTGCCCGTCAGGGACAGCGGAGCTCCCCAGGGACCCCCGGTGGGACTGAGGGCACCTGTGCATGGGTGTCCCCACGGTGGCCTTTGTCAGGGGCTCAGAGCTGGCCAGGAACAGCCTCGGCCGTGTCCGGCTCTCCCCTCGTCCCGGCCTGCCTGGGGACTGGGCTCCCACCACAGCTCCCGGCACACACCTGAGCAGACGACTCCTGCGTCCTCTTTATGCCCGCAGTCGTGCTGCCCCCAGGACCCTGCCGGGCAGTCCCAGAGAGCAGCTTTGGCCCCGGAGCAGTTCACGCTCTCCAGCCAGATCTGAGCAGAGCCTTCCCCGAAGCGAGCGGAGCCAACCGCCTCCAGCGCCCCTCCGCAGCCCAGCTGGCGGCAAACGACGGCAGCATCAGACAGGTCCCAGCCGTCATCGCAGACGCTCCCCCAGCTGCCCTGGTAGTAGATCTCCACTCTCCCAGCGCAGCGCCCAGGCCCGTTCACCAGCCGCACCTGACGGCTCCCTGTAGCAGGAGGAAACCCCGGCTGCCGTCAAGGGCCGGCTGCCCACCCAGCCCAGAGCCTGGGGGGGCCGTGCAGTGCCACTCACCCCAGCAAACGACCCCCACGTCCTCGGCAATCCCTGCTTCCAGCGCACTCTCAGGCAGGGAGGTGTTGCAGAGGGTCAGGTTGGCCTCGTGCCCTGCACACCGTACCCCGCGCAGCCCCACGGGACCCGTCCCTCTCTGAGCCTTCGGGGGGTTGTAGGCTGCCTCTGCCTCTCCGCACTGCAGCTGCCGGCACACCACGCTGGCCTCCTGCACGTCCCACTGCTCATCCAGGACTCTGCCCCACGTCCCGTGCTGGAAGATCTCCACTCGCCCGTCGCACGGGCTTCCTCCACCCACCAGCCGCAGGGATGCGAAGCGAGCTGGGCCTGGGGAGAGCAGCCATGCCCCAGCCCTTGGCGGCATCAGGGAGCCCGGCAGCCTGCAGCATGTCTCCAGGCTCTGGCACCCTTGCAGGAGGGCCTTGGAGCTCGCCTGCCTGCCGCCAGCCCTCTGTGGGGACCTTCTGAGCCAGAGCCTTGCACTGCCACAGGGTCCCCTGCTTTGGGAGCATTTAAGAGGAAAACAGAGTAACCGAGTGTTTTCCTGCACTCACCTGAGCATATGACAGCAGCGTCGTTCTCATGGGAGCACGGCGAGGCCCCCAGGGCAGTCACTGGGCACTCTCCCAGGTGGGCTTCAGTCCCGTCACAGTGGAAGGAGTCTCTCCAGACAGGGCCGCTTCCTCTCCCAAAACGCCCTCCTTTAGGAATGGACTCAGCAAACCCGCAGTTGAGGTGACGGCAGAGAACGTGGGCGTCCAAGAGGTCCCAGCGGGAGGCACAGAGGGTGCCCCAGGTCCCCTGCACATGGACCTCCACCCTCCCCTCACACGCCGTGCTGCCGTTCACCAGCCTGAACCCTGTGAACTCGGGACAGAGAAGGATGAGACAGGGCAGACTTGTGCTTTTGCTGCCTTGGGTGGTGGAGTAGAGGCCAAGTGGACACCCTGCCTTTCTCCTCCTTCTGCACCATTTTAGGGCTGCAGACAAACATTCAAGGTCAGGTCTAATGGGGCTCTGAGCAACCTGATCTAGTTGAAGAGGTCCCTGCTGGTTGCAGGCAAGTTGGACTAGATGACATTGAAAGGTCCCTTCCAACCCAAACCATCCTATGGTTCTGTGATCACCCCTTCTGTCCTCACACCCAGCACAGCACAGTCCCGTCCCTGCTCCCCCATCATCGGCACACCCCCGGTGGTAACACCCTGCCCTGAGTCCTTACGTGTGCAGGTGACACCGGCAGCATTCGCGTGGGTGCAGGGCTGCTCCCTGGGGGACCCCGTGGGGCAGGAGCTGAGAAGGGATTCATTCCCCACACACTGCAGCTCTCTGTCCCACATGGGACCAGCCCCTTCTCCAAAGTGAACTGCCCCGGGGACAGACAGGGCTGTGCCACACTGCAACTCTCTGCAGACCACGTCGGCAGCTTTGGG
This sequence comes from Rissa tridactyla, assembly GCF_028500815.1. Classification (NCBI taxonomy): domain Eukaryota; kingdom Metazoa; phylum Chordata; class Aves; order Charadriiformes; family Laridae; genus Rissa; species Rissa tridactyla. Next base: position 2,516,132 of record NW_026529545.1, read on the forward strand.
ACCAAAGGCGGAGTCACAGACAGTTTTCCACTCGTTCCTATCATGGATCTCCACTCGTCCTGAGCAGGGATTGTCCCCTCCAACCAGCCGGACAAATCCTGGAGTAACCAAAGAACCCTGTGAGTTCCCACAGCCCTCTGGCAGTTACATACCCATGTCCCACCTGGCCTGCAAGGTGGCCACAGGCAAAGAGCCCCACGACCCTCCCAGCAGCTCCCAATGGGTGCTGATGGCACAAACACACCATGGACCCCCTGCTGCTCCCCCAACATCATCACAGCACTCGTGGGCTGGCTTTTCTCCCAAACCCACAGCCACAGGAAGCGCTCAGAAAAACTGCTGCCCTCCCGGAGACCCTGGGCTACCTGGCACTGGCCCCAGGCACTGCAGCGCCCCGAGCACTTGAGCCCAAGGAGATGGGCTGAGGTTCTGCTGGCTGCTGCAGCCTGCTCTGCCCCACCAAGCTGAGAGCCAGGCTGAGGAACCCCTTGGAGCCACCAGAAATGGAGCCCATTGGGGCACTGCTATTAGATGGGACATGTCAGAGGGAGCAGATGTGCAGCTGTACCTCCAGTCGCTGTCTCCACCAGCCCCCAGCTCCTGCACCTGGCTGGGGAGGGTCCTCAGCCAGGGCCAGAGAACACTGCCAGGGGTGCACATCCCTGGCCCCCAGCTGGGTAGAGGGCAGGAGAGGGGGCAGAGGAGCAGCCCTGGGCTGACACGAGCTCCCAGGGCAAGGAGAGCCAGAAAGTGCTGGTAAGTGCCCTTGGCACAGGGCAGGCAGGGGCTGGGGTAGGCAGGAGAGGCTGGGCAGCAGGTCAGCGCTGCCTGCACAGGGGTGTTTCCCTGTGGGCTCGCTCTCATGGGGTGGCTCTGGAAGGGGAATGGGGTGGCCATGAGCCACCCAGCTCTTCTGCCCAAGCCCAGGGCCCCTGCCCTCTGAGCAGCCCCTCTGCTTTGGGGGACTCATGTCTGCCAGGGGACACAACCCAAAAGTCCCTGACCTCCTTGGGCCCAGGGTTGTGGGTGGCCACGTGAGCTGCTCTAAGTTCCTTTTGCATGAGGGCACCATCTCCCAGCCCCAGGCACTGACGGAGGGTGGGCTGAGACACATCAGGGGTCAGGCAGTGGCGGGTTCCCACTGTTTTTTCCTCAGGGACCGGGGAAACCAGCAATGCCAGTCCCAGCTCAGCAGTGTGACCAGCTACACCAGGCCCTTCTCCAGTAACCCCTTGTTTCCTTGAGGGCACAGCCAGGTCCCTTCCCCCGTCCTGGTCACAAAGGTGGGGAACAGGCTGGCACCGTACCTGAACACGTCACTCCAGCATCCCGACTGTGATCACAGTATTGTCGAATCCATTCTGTGTCTGTGCAATCAGACAGGGCTGACTCGTTGCCATGACACTCAACAACAGCCATCCAAATGGCGCCAGATCCTGGCCCAAAGTGTGCTTCAGCATGAGCTTTAACAGCAGACCCACAGCGCAGCTGCTTACAAACCACTGCAGCATCGTCCATGTCCCAGCTGATGCCACACACAGTCCCCCACTGGCCCTGGTGTTTCACCTCCACTCTCCCAGTACAGGGTCCGCTGCCATCCTCCAGCCTCACCTCCGCAGCCCCTTCAAACATCGACATGGGACCGCTCAGGAGAGCACCGAGCCCCAGAGTGCAGGTCTAGAAGGCCCCCCCTGCCCAGGCTGAGTCCGAAGCACCACGGTGGGAGGGTGGGAGTCCTCACCCCTCCAGGCTGTCCCTTGGCCAGTGTGGGGGTCCCTGCTCTCCCCACAGCCTGTGAAGGCTAGGGGTGCAGTACTCCAGCCCTTCTGGGATGGGCTATTCACCATAACACAGCCCTGGGAACCTCCTCCCACTCCCATGGCCCCCTCCCATGACCACCCACTCATTGTGCCCCCAGGGCCTGCACAGGGAACCCGCTCCTCCCCAGCCCAACACACCATAACAGCCCCATGCCCCCAGCCCCACAACTTCCCCTACCGACCACCTCTTCCCAAAGGGCTCCACCTACCTAGGTAGGCTTCCACCTACCTACCCTCTTCCCAAAGGGCTCTTGATGACCCCACTGGTACCCGATGGCCCTGGGCTGTGGGAAAAGGGAGCCGGCACTTACCTCTGCAGAGCTGCACCCAGAGGAGCAGCCACAGCACCCGAGGGGACAGGAGTCCCTCCATTCCCATCCTGAGCCTCCTGCCCTGCTGGCACAGACCCGCTCTTCCCCACTTCCTGTCACAGCCCCTGGGGACTCACGGGGACAACGATGATGGGAGGGTGATATATCTCTGCAGATGCCGACCCAGCTGCGGAAGGAGCCAATCGAAGCAGCAGCACCTTTTTAGACGTTATCGGGAGCTATCTCCCCTCCGACACAGCCCAGCCCGCCAATGAACTTCTCCAGCGCCGTTCATGACCATATATGAGGGACATATATGTCCCGCTGCCGGTGTCATGGTCGCTGTGGTGGCGGATCATCATGGGACAAGCTGGGTGTGCAGGGGAATTTGGTTAGTCACCTCTTGCACCCTGCTGTGGGCCTGGAAGCACTGAGCATCTGCTGCGCTGGGCTCATCCAAGAAGCCATGAGGCAAGTGTCCAGCTGCCCCCAAGCTGCGGTGACCATGGAGCGGGGACTGCACCAGGGTCTGTGTCAGGATGGGGAGGAAACAGCCCCTGCCCCTGCCATGGACCTCACTGTGCTGGGAGCAGCAGCTGGGAGAGGTCTTCATCCAGGGCAAGGGCTCCATCCCAGGAGTGTTGGCTTGTCCGTCCCACCCTGCAGACCCCCACAGTGAGTCCCTCGCAGGAGCCAGAGCTGGATCATGTCCCTGCCCTGGCAGCAGACAGACAGCCCAGAGGCTCAGACGTGTCCCTGACTCTCAGTGTGTCACCCAGGGGCCGTTATTCCCCGCGGGCGGAGCGGGAGCTGGAGCCTGCAGGTGCACAAACCACAGCCCACGTGGCCTCGCCGCGCTCCCCCCGCTCCCCCCGCAGCGCCCGGGCAGGAAGTCTGTGGTTTCCTCCTGGCGCCGTGCCCAGGCACATCCCTGGGGTGCCCCCGAGCCACCCCCACCCCGACTGCTCCAGCCAGGGCCGCAGGGGCTGCTCCTTCGGCCTCGCTGACATGGGGAGGGGCAGCTCCCAGCCCCCGTCATGCCCCTGTCATGCACACGGCCGCTCTGCACCAAGCCCCATGGGCACAGGGTGACATTGGGGACGTGACCTCACACCCTTCCTACTGCCCAAGCTGTGTGTTTGTGGGTTATACTGACGGTGACCTCACACTCTCCTACTTCTGCTGCCGTGTGCTCATGAGTGGTACCGACAGTGACCTCACGTCCCTCCTGCTGCCACCACCGTGTGCTCAGGGGTTACAGTGACCATGACCTCACACCCTCCTGCTGCTGCTGCTGCGTGCTCAGGAGTCCCGCTGTCACGTGTGTGTGTGTGTGTGTTGTGTACGGGCTTCTGATGACGATGGTTCTTCCAAAAAGCCATATTGGGGTGGGGTCCAAGTATTATTGTAATGGCATCAGAAGCGGCCACACAAGCCATATGCCTGCTCCTTGCCCAAAAGCTACACAGGCAGCGGTGAAATCACAAGAGCGACATTCACAAGCCACGTTCCTGCTCCTGGCCTATCAGGTATTCAGACACCAATGACGTCACAAACACCTACATAAACTACTGCTTGGCTCCCAATCTGTCATCTACTCGGGCACCCGTGACACCACAACACCCTACACCACCCATGTTCCTGCTCCTGCCCTACCAGGTACGCGGGCAGCAGTGACTTCACCAGCTCCTACACAACCCATGGGCCCCTTCCTGGCCTGTCAGCTGAGCGGTCACAGGTGACCCTGCAAACACCTACACAAGATGGGGGCTTAGTCCTGGCCTACCAGCTTCTCAGGCACCTGGGACCTCAAAACACCCAACAGAAGACATGTTTCTCCTGGGCTCCTCAGGCACCAGTGACATCGCAGAGACATCCACAAGCCAGGTGACAGCTCCTGGCCTCTCGTCTGCGCAGGCACCAGTGACCTCCAGGCACCTACACAATCCCTAGGCCTGTTCCTGGCCCACTGGCTACTCAGGCGTGAGTGACCTCATAAGCACAGACGCAGGGCGTGGCCTGCTCCTGGCCTGTCAGGTGTCCAGACATGAAGGGTCTCACCAAACCTACACGATCCGTGGGTCAGCTCATGGCCTGTCAGCTGAGCGGGACCTCACAAGTGCGTATCTGCCCGTTTGCCACGTACTTGCCAGTGAGGGACTCAGCCACCAGTGACCTCACAGGCACCTACACGAGCTGTGCACCTGGGCCTGCCTTATCAGCTACTCAGCCAAGAGAGACATCACAAGGACAAGCCCGAGCCACGTGTCTCCTATCAGCTACACCAGCACCAGTGACCTCACCAGCCCCTACAGGAGCCCTGGCCTTGCTCCTGGTCTATCAGCTACTCAGGCACCAGAGACCTGACCCCCACATCTCCCCCTGCTTGCTGTCTGCTCACCTCTGAGATACGACTCCTCACAAGCTCCTACACAGACCAGAAGCCTCCTCTTGGCCTGTTGGCTACTCAGGCAGCAGCTCCTCACAAGCACATACCAACCTATTTGCTGCGTGCTCGTCTTTTGGGGGGACCCAAGCCAGTACTGACCCCCCTCTCTGTCACTTGCTCACCCCTCCTAGAAGGGGGCCGTAGCCCCTGGGCATGTTCCAGCGTGTCCGTGCCCCACCACCTTTCGGGCACCCCTCCGCCCTCTTGAATTCCCCCCAGCCCACCCTGTCAGGGCTTGTTCTGCAGCCTGGTAAAGTGGGGGACCCCCACCCGGCCTTTTCCTTCTGCTTCCGTTCACATTTAAACTCTAATTCTTCACTACACTAAATCTTATTGAAGAAGGATTTATCCAATTAAAAACAATTCAAATTTAGAAACATTCAAAATTTTCAATTCAAAATTATTAATTTAATTTCTATACCTTTATTAATGTTTACCTAGATCAAAATATATACACATATATAGATATATATATAAGTAGTGTATCTATTTATAAATGAATAAATAAATTCATTAATAGAATTATACACTTCCTTTCATAGATACATTCCTCTAGGTGTATATATTGCCTACCAATCTTACAGTTTTATACCCAAGCACTTCTGGGCCAAAGGAGGCAGGCAGCCAATCCCAGGGGCTGTGTTCCTCTAAAGAAGTTGCCATGGTCGGTGGCCCAGCTGAAGTGCCTCTGTACCAACGCACGCAGCCTGGGGAACAAAGAGGAGGAGCTGAGCACCCTTGTGCAGCTGGAATCCTCACGGCTGGGGTTTGCTACAGGCCACCCGAGCAAGAGGAGCCTTTTGACGAAGCGTTCTTACTTCACCTCCAGGAAGCACCACACTCAGAGGCTGAGATCTACTGGGGGACTCCAGTCACCCTGGCAACTGCTGGAAGAGCATCCCATGAAGCTGTGAGCAGTGCAGGAGACTCATGGAGTGTGTTGACGAAGGGATTGAGAGCAGCCCTGCAGAGAAGGGCGTGAGGATGCTGGGGCTGGAGTAACTGAACATGAGCTGGCAATGTGCGCTGGCAGCCCAGAAAGCCAAGCGCATCCTGGGCTGCATGAGAAGAAGCGTGGCCAGCAGGTGGAGGGAGGGGATTCTCCTCCTCTACGCTGCTGTGGTGAGACCCCAGCTGGAGAACAGCGTCCAGCTCAGGGGTGCCAAGCACAAGACAGATACGGACCTGTTAGCGTGCGTGTAGAGGAGGGTCACAAACATGCTGTGAAAGCTGGAACACCTCTCATGGAGAAAAGCTGAGAGAGTTGGGGGTGTTCAGCACAGAGAAGGGAAGGCTCCAGGGAGACCTTATTGCAGGGATCCAACACAAAAAGGAGGCTCATGGGACAGTCGAGGAGAGACTGTGTACCAAGGCCTGCAGTGACAGGACGAGGACCAGGGCTTTAAGGTGTGTCCCCAGGGTGTCCCCGTCCCACCCGACCTGCGCCTCCTCCCCCGGCAACCCCAGCTCCGCCATGATGCCAGCGGGCTGTGGGGCAACGACCACTCAAGCCGGAAACCGGACCCACTTCCGGCGCAGGGGATGATGGGGGATGGAGTACGGGCCAGTGCGCACCAGCCATGCCAGTACGGGCCAGTGACCCCAGTATGGACCAGTGATCCCAGTATGGACCAGCATGACCCGTTCCCAGTGCGCTCCCAGTGCTCCCAGTATGAACCCGTGACTCCTCGCAGTGCTCCCAGTTTAGTCCCAGTGCTCCCAGTATCACTCCCTGACTCCCCCCAGTGCTTCTACTGCGGTCCCAGTGCTCCCAGTATGGCTCCCTGAGTCCCCCCAGTACTCCCAGTGCGGTCCCAGTGCTCCCAGTATGACCTCCTGACTTCAACCAGTGCTCCCATTGCTATCCCAGTGGTCCCAGTATGACTTCCTGACTCCCCCCACTGCTCCCAGTGCGGTCCCAGTGCTCCCAGTATGACTCCCTGATTCCCCCCAGTGCTCCCAGTGCCCTCCCAGTGCTCGCAGTATGACTCCCTGACTCCCCCCAGTGCTCCCAGTGCGGTTCCAGTGCTCCCAGTATGAACCCCTGACGCACCCCTGTGCTCCCAGTGCTTTCCCAGTGCTCCCAGTACGACCCCCTGACTTCAACCAGTGCTCCCAGTGTCCTCCCAGTGCTCCCAGTATGACTCCCTGATTCCCCCTAGAGCTCCCAGCATGGTCCCAGTGCTCCCAGTATGTCTCCCTGACTCCCCCCACTGCTCCCAGTGCTCCCAGTATGACCCCCTGACTCCCCCCAGTGCTCCCAGTGTCGTCCCAGTGCTCCCAGTATGACTGCCTGACTCCCCCCAGTGCTCCCAGTGCGGTCCCAGTGCTCCCAGTATGACTCCCTGATTCCCCCCAGTGCTCCCAGTGCCCTCCCAGTGCTCGCAGTATGACTCCCTGACTCCCCCCAGTGCTCCCAGTGCGGTCCCAGTGCTCCCAGTATGACTCCCTGATTCCCCGCAGTGCTCCCAGTGCGGTCCCAGTACTCGCAGTATGACCCCCTGACTCCCCCCAGTACTCCCATGTTAATCCCAGTGCTCCCAGTATGACCCCCTGACTCCCCCCAGTGCTCCCAGTGCTCTCCCAGTACGCCCAGTACGAACCCCTGACGCTCCCCAGTGCTCCCAGTGCGGTCCCAGTGCTCCCAGTATGACTCCCTGACTCCCCCCAGTGCTCCCAGGCTTGTCCCAGTGCTCCCAGTATGACCCCCTGACTCTCCCCAATGCTCCCAGTGCGGTCCCAGTGCTCCCAGTATGACCCCCTGACTCCAACCAGTGCTCCCAGTACGGTCCCAGTGCTCCCAGTATGACCCCCTGACTCCCACCAGTGCTCCGAGTGCGGTCCCAGTGCTCCCAGTATGACTCCCTGACTCCCCCCAGTGCTCCCAGTGCGGTCCCAATGCTCCCAGTATGACTCCCTGGTTCCCCCCAGTGCTCCCAGTGTCGTCCCAGTGCTCCCAGTATGACTCCCTGACTCCCCCCAGTGCTCCCAGTGCGGTCCCAGTGCTCCCAGTATGACCCCCTGACTCCCCCCAGTGCTCCCAGTGCGGTTCCAGTGCTCCCAGTATGACTCCCTGACTCCCCCCAGTGCTCCCAGTGTCGTCCCAGGGCTCCCAGTATGACCCCCTGAGTCCCTCCACTGCTCCCACTGCGGTCCCAGTGCTCCCAGTATGATTCCCTGCCTCCCCCCAGAGCTCCCAGAGCGGTCCCAGTACTGCCAGTATGACACCATGACTCCCCCCAGTGCTCCCAGTGTGATCTCAGTGCTCCCAGTATGACCCCCTGACTCCCCCCAGTGCTCTGAGTGCGGACCCAGTGCTCCCAGTAAGTCCCCCTGAGTCCACCCAGTGCTCCCAGTTTAGTCCCAGTGTTCCCAGTATGACTCCCTGGTTCCCCCCAGTGCTCCCAGTGCGGTCCCAGTGCTGCCAGGATGACCCCCTGACTCCCTCCAGTGCTACCAATGCCATCCCAGTGCTCCCAGTATGACGCCCAGACTCCCACCAGTGCTCCCAGTGCAACCCCCTGACTCCCCCCAGTGCTCCCAGTGCGCTCCCAGTGCTCCCACTATGGCTCCCTGACTCCGACCAGTGCTCCCACTGCTGACCCAGTGCTCCCAGTATGAACCCGTGACTCCCACCAGAGCTCCCAGCGTGGTCCCAGTGCTCCCAGGATGACTCCGCGACTCCCCCCAGTACTCCCAGTGCAGTCCCAGTGCTCCCAGTATGACCTCCTGACTCCCCCCAGTGCTCCCAGAGCGGTCCCAGTGCTCCCAGTATGACCCCCTCACTCACCCCAGTGCTCCCAGTGCGGTCCCAGTGCTCCCAATATGACTCCCTACTTCCCCCCAGTACTCCCAGTGCGCTCCCAGTGCTCCAAGTATGACCCCGTGACTCCTCGCAGTACTCCCAGTTTAGTCCCAGTGCTCCCAGTATCACTCCCTGACTCCCCCCAGTGCTTCTAGTGCGGTCCCAGTGCTCCCAGTATGACTCCCTGAGTCCCCCCAGTACTCCCAGTCCGGTCCCAGTGCTCCCAGTATGACCTCCTGACTTCAACCAGTGCTCCCATTGCTATCCCAGTGGTCCCAGTATGACTTCCTGACTCCCCCCACTGCTCCCAGTGCGGTCCCAGTGCTCCCTGTATGACTCCCTGATTCCCCCTAGTGCTCCTAGTGCCCTCCCAGTGCTCCCAGTATGACCACCTGACTCCACCCAGTGCTCCCATTTTAATTCCAGTGCTCCGAGTATGACTCCCTGATTCCCCCCAGTGTTCCCAGTGCTCCCAGTATGAACCCCTGACGCACCCCTGTGCTCCCAGTGCGGTCCCAGTGCTCCCAGTACGACCCCCTGACTTCAACCAGTGCTCCCAGTGTCCTCCCAGTGCTCCCAGTATGAACCCCTGACGCAACCCTGTGCTCCCAGTGCGGTCCCAGTGCTCCCAGTACGACCCCCTGTCTTCAACCAGTGCTCCCAGAGTCTTCCCAGTGCTCCCAGTATGACTCCCTGATTCCCCCTAGAGCTCCCAGCATGGTCCCAGTGCTCCCAGTATGTCTCCCTGACTCCCCCCACTGCTCCCAGTGCTCCCAGTATGACTCCGTGGTTCCCCCCAGTGCTCCCAGTGTCGTCCCAGTGCTCCCAGTATGACTCCCTGACTCCCCCCAGTGCTCCCAGTGCGGTCCCAGTGCTCCCAGTATGACCCCCTGACTCCCACCAGTGCTCCCAGTGCGGTTCCAGTGCTCCCAGTATGACCCCCTGACTCCCACCGGTGCTCCCAGTGCTGTCCCAGTGCTCCCAGTATGACTCCCTGGTTCCCCCCAGTACTCCCAATGCGGTCCCAGTGTTCCCACTACGACTCCCTGATTCCCCCCAGTGCTCCCAGTGCGGTCCCCGTGCTCCCAGGATGACTCCCTGGTTCCCCCCAGTGCGCCCAATGCAGTCCCAGTGCTCCCAGTATGACCCCCTGACTCACACCAGTGCTCCCAGTGCTACCCCCTGATTCCCCCTGTGCTCCCCATGTGGTCCCAGTGCTCCCAGTATGACTCCCTGACTCCCCCCAGTGCTCCCAGTGCGGTCCCAGTGCTCCCAGTATGACTCCCTGATTCCCCCCAATGCTCCCAGTGCCCTCCCAGTGCTCGCAGTATGACTCCCTGACTCCCCCCAGTGCTCCCAGTGCGGTCCCAGTGCTCCCAGTATGACTCCCTGATTCCCCGCAGTGCTCCCAGTGCCCTCCCAGTGCTCGCAGTATGACCCCCTGACTCCCCCCAGTGCTCCCATGTTAATCCCAGTGCTCCCAGTATGACCCCCTGACTCCCCCCAGTGCTCCCAGTGCTGTCCCAGTACTCCCAGTATGAACCCCTGACGCTGCCCTGTGCTACCAGTGCGGTCCCAGTGCTCCCAGTATGACCCCCTGACTCCCCCCAGTGCTCCCAGTATGGTCCCAGTGCTCACAGTATGACCTCCTGACTCCCACCAGTGCACCCAGGGCGGTCCCAGTGCTCCCAGTATGACCACCTGACTCCCACCAGTGCTCCCAGTGCGGTCCCAGTGCTCACAGTATGACTCCCTGGTTCCCCCCAGTACTCCCAGTGCACTCCCAGTGCTCCCACTATGACCTCCTGACTCCAACCAGTGCTCCCAGTGGTGTCCCAGTGCTCCCAGTATGACTCCCTCGTTCCCCCAAGTGCTCCCAGTGCCCTCCCAGTGCTCCCATTATGACTCCCTGACTCCCCCCAGTGCTCCCAGTGTGGTCCTAGTGCTCCCAGTGCAACCCCCTGACTCCCCCCAGTGCTCCCAGTGCAATCCCTGTGCTCCCAGTATGACCCCCTGACTCCCCCCAGTGCTCCCAGTGCGGTCCCAGTGCTCCCACTATGACCCCCTGACTCCCCCCAGTGCTCCCAGTGGGGTCCCAGTGCTCCCAGTAAGACTCCCTGACTCCCCCCAGTGCTCCCAGTGTGGTCCCAGTGCTCCCAGTATGACTCCCTGACTAACCCCAGTGCTCCCACTGTGGTCCCAGTGCTCCCAGTATGACCCCCTGACTCCCCCCAGTGCTCCCAGTGCTGTCCCAGTGCTCCCAGTATGACCCCTGACTCCCCCCAGTGCTCCCAGTGTCGTCCCAGTGCTCCCAGTATGACTCCCTGACTCCCCCCAGTCCTCCCAGTACGGTCCCAGTGCTCCCAGAGCAACCCCCTGACTCCCCCTGTGCTCCCAGTGAGGAGTGGAACCTTATGACATTCAAACAGGGCAATTGTCGGGTTCTGCACCTGGGGAGGAATAACCCCGTGCACCAGGACAGGTTGGGGGCAGTTGCTCAGCGCTCGTGGGCCAGTGTGCCAGTATTTCTGGTAGCCAGAAGGCACAGCACATCTCAAGGGTCACAACTACACACACGACTCCCTCTCTGAAATGCTGAGACACCAGTGCACGCGGCGTGGGGAATGAGCAGGAAGAGCTGGAGGTCTGTGCGTGGTCGCAGGGCCACGATCTCATTGCAGTCGCTGAGACGTGGTGGGACAGCTCGCGTGACTGGAATGCTGTCATGGGTGGCTACGTCCTTTCCCGGAAAGACAGGCCAGCGAGGCGTGGTGGTGGAGTTGCACTCCATGGGAGAGAGCATTTGGAATGCATCGGGCTCTCACTAGTTGTCATCTCACTTGATGACAACTTCTTGACACAGGTGGTGCAGGAGCCAACAAGGAGAGGAGCACTCCTGGACCTGGTACTGACAAACACAGAGGGACTGGTGGGGGACATTAAGGTTGGGGGCACCCTAGGCTGTAGTGATCATGAAATGATGGAGTTCAGGATCATGGGTACTACGCACAAAACAACAAGAAGTAAAATTACTACCTCGGTTTTCAGGAGGGCTAACTTTGACCTCTTCAAGAAACTGCTTGGAGAGATCCCGTGGGCTGGGGCTCTGGAAGGCAAAGGGGCTCAAGAGAGCTGGTTGGTATTCAAAGACCACTTCCTCCAAGCTCAGGATCGGTGCATCCCGAAGAGAAAGAAATCGGCCAAGGGACACAGGAGACCTGCATGGTTGAGCAGGGAGCTTCTGAAAAAGCTCAAGCGGAAGAAGGAAGTCTACACTATGTGGAAGAAGGGACTGACCCCTTGGGAGGATTACAGGAATGCTGCCAGAGCGTGCAGGGATGAAACAAGGAAAGCCAAGGCCACCTTGGAATTAAACCTGGCCAGGGATGTCAAGCTCAACAGGAAGGGCTTCTACGGGTATATTGGAAGCAAAAGGAAGAGCAGAGAAGTTGTGGGCCCACTGTTGAATGAGACAGGAGCCATGGGGACAGAGGATGCGGAGAAGGCGGAGTTACTGAATGCCTTCTTTGCTTTGGTCTTTACTGCTCGGCCCAGCCCTCAGGAGTCCCAGGCATTGGTGGAAGTAACAGGGAAAGAAGAAGACTTCCCTTGGGTTGAGGAGGATCGAGTGAGGGATCAATTAGATCAATCAGATATTCACAAGTCCATGGGCCCCGATGGGATGCACCCGAGAGTGCTGAGCGAGCTGGTAGACGTCATTGCTGGGCTGCTCTCCATTATCTTTGAAAGGTCCTGGAGAACAGGCGAGGTGCCTGAGGACTGGAGGAAAGCCAACGATCCTCCAGTCTTCAAAAAAGGCAAGCAGGAGGAGCCGGGGAACTACAGGCCGGTCAGCCTCACCTCCATCCCTGGAAAGATGATGGAACAGCTCGTTGTGGGCGTCATCTCAAGGCATGTGGAGGAAAAGAATGCTATGGGCAGTAGTCAACACGGATTCACCAAGGGGAAATCCTGTGTGACTAACCCGATAGCCTTCTGTGATGGCGTGACTGGATGGATAGATGAGAGGAGGGCAGTGGATGGTGTCTACCTTGACTTCAGCGAGGCTTTCGACACGGTCTCCCACAGCATCCTTGTAGGGAAGCTTAGGAAATGTGGGTTAGATGAGTAGACAGTGGGGTGGATTGAAAACTGGTTGAAAGACAGAGCTCGGAGGGTTGTGATTAGGGGCACAGAGTCTAGTTGGAAATCAGTGAGGAGTGGTGCTCCCCAGGGGTCAGTGCTGGGTCCGGTCCTCTTCAATATCTTCATCAGCGACCTGGATGAAGGGACAAAGTGCACCCTCAGCAAGTTTGCTGATGACACAAAGCTGGGAGGGGTGGCTGACACACCAGAAGGCTGTGCCACGATCCAGAGAGACCTAGGCAGGCTGGAGAGTTGGGCAGAGAGGAGCCTCATGAAATTCAACCATGGCAAATGTAGGGTGCTGCACCTGGGGAGGAATAACCCCATGCACCAGGACAGGTTGGGGGCTGACCTGCTGGAGAGCAGCTCTGTGGAAAGAGACCTGGGAGTCCTGGTGGACAACAGGATGACCATGAGCCAGCAATGGGACCTTGTGGCCAAAAAGGCCAATAGCACCCTGGGGTGCATCAAGAAGAGTGTGACTAGCAGGTGGAGGGAGGTCATCCTTCCCCTCTACTCTGCACTGCTGAGGCCGCACCTGGAGCACTGTGTCCAGTTCTGGGCTTCCCAGATCAAGGACAGGGAACTGCTGGAGAGGGTGCAGCAGAGAGCTACCAAGGTTAGTTTGCAGCAACAGAAAAGGCTGCTCCGCAACACCTCCTCCCTGGGCCTCCACCTTGGCTGTGCCCCGTATTAGCTCCAGGGTGGAGACGGTCTTGAGTGGTCAAAGTCCAATGGCTCATGCTCTGTGCTCAGGTTCACCTCCAAAGGGGGTGCAGAGAGAAAGCTCAGGTTGGAGGTTCATGGGAAGGTTAGAAGGCCTGTGTCCTGTCACTGCACTGCAGATGTCTATGTTGGTACAGTTTAACGTGACACGAACAACGGATGAGTGTCTGACCGAGGCAGCCTTGCGTGGCTCTATCGCCAATAGCACAAATGACCCTTCCAGAAGAGAGCATCTCCTGCCCTCCTGTGAGGCTCACGCAGCCCTTGATTTCTTACTCTGCAACTCTACGCATGGGTCGAGCCCTACCGTTCAGCAGTTCTTCACCCACCGCACCCTCCACCTGCTCATCTCCAAGTTGGACAACTTGTCCGGAAGGATACTTTGAGGGACACTGTCAAAAGCTTTACTAAAATCCAGCAAAACTACATCCACCACCTTCCCTTCATCCTCTAGGCAGGTGACCTTATTGTGGTTCGTGGTGAATGGCCTGTTCCCCTTAATGTTAACTCCTTCTCCCAGGTGGGCGTTAGGGCTCTAGATGGCCCCCAGTTCAGGCTCGGCTGTTCGCTCTCCAGGAAGGGCACTCTGTGGAGACTGCAGCAGTACTGAGAGGGTTTCCCAGCAAAGTCCAAGGTAACAAGAGGAGGAGAAAGCCCAAGCTCTGACTCCATGAAGAGAAACTGGAGGTGCTGGAGATAATCTGGCCAAAGATTCCCCATGACAGGGGAATCCCTTCCCACCACTACCACTGGAGGGATCTCCAGGGAGATTTCCAGCATTGCTAGAGGGCCAAAATACCCAAAGAAAGTCCTTTTGTGTCCCTGCCCTGCCCTCCTGCCTGGCCTGCCTGGTGACCAAGGCTGTAGCCAAGCTTATCCCAGTGCTTGACCCAGCCATGGGACCTTTCTTCCTTGCAGAGATAGATTGTGACTTCACAATCAACAGCCAAGTCATTTTCCCAGTTCTGGCCTCTGAGGTTCTCAGACAGAATTGACTTCAGGCACCTTCACAGACACCTGCCTCTTACTCACCTGTGAGGTTCTGAGGCACAGCTGACATAAGAGTAGCTTCCCCACCATCACCCACCTTGTCACCCACAAGCTGATCTGATACACGTCATCTCACATTTCGTCTTCCAATGTCAGGCGACTGCTCCAGGACCTCACAGGCTCTGCATTCACTCTGCCTCTGGGGGAAAAACAGCTTAGAGAGAGGTTTGGAGGGCAAGGGAAGGTTAGGGGTTCCGAGGGAGGCCGCTAGGGCTTTTGGGTTAGGGGTTTCTGTTACCAGTTTTCTTCCATGTGAACCAAAAACTCTGGTCAGAGTTTCTGCTTCATGATCAGGGTGGGGGTGGGGGTCATGGTGAGGCTCAAAATGAAGGTTTGGGATTCTTCTTAGGGCTTCTTGTAATTGATCTGAGTCCTGCTCAGCTTTGTGGGTTAAGGGGTTGGGTTAGGGCTAGAGGCTTAGGGTTAGGCCAGAGTTAAGGCATTTCAAGAGCAGGAACCTCACCAAGTGCTGTCCCTCCCACACACTTCTCCCTTCACCTATCCCATGCTCCCTTCTCTCTTTGATGAAACTCTCAGGCATGTCGAGCACTTCACAACGCTGCTCCTCACACGCAGCTTCCTCCAGCAATAATGGCATCACGATCTACTCGCCAGCAATGGCACCTTTGCCTTCATCTTCCTCTTGCCTGCCCCTAACATCTCATCATCTCCCTGGCCTTTCCCTCCAGAACTTCACAATCCCTGCCCTCCTTCTGCATACTGGGAAACATGAGTAACACTTAGGGGAGGGGCTGGAGATGGAAGTGTGTTGAGGGACAGGATTAGGGAGCTGGCTTTGGGTTTAGGCGTGAGGCGTCTGATGAGGGTTTCAGCTTTGGCATTCGTGTTCAGGGAAGGGCCACAGATGAGCGCTGCAGGTGAGGGATTAGGGTGGGGGTCCAGGCAAAGTCTCAGTGTGAGCTGGGCAGTGCTGGGTCAGAGGGGAAGGGTGTGTAGCCACTTTGCGTGTTTCTGCCCTCGTGATGACCAGGGGGAAACCTCAGCTGCTGATGACCAAAAGCAGCATCATTCTAATGAGCTTCCAAAATCAAATCACACACACGCACACAAACACAAGGCTTACAAGAGAGCTTTTTAAATCAAATTGCACCCACACAAACAGATACAGAGGTTAACCTATATAATGAAGATGTTTCTCTTTTTGCAAAAAGTAGTACATTCCTGGTACCAAATGATCTTGGTCACCTTGAGAAATCCAATAGTAGTGAATGACTCACTCTTTTCCTTCGTCTGCATTTGTCAGCAGATGATCTCTGAAATCCTTGTGAAATCTACTCTGAAATCCAATCTTCAAAAGCCTCGTGAAATCTACTTTTGAAATCCTTGCAAAACCTACACTTTGATATCCTTGGAAAATCCACACTTTGATATCTTCATATCCTCTTATCCTCATGCATGCTTTGATAGCCTGATATCCTCGATACCTTGGGCACCTACAACTTCTCTGGAAAACTTGTTCCATCATCTCACAACCCTTTTCATAAAAAAATTCTTTCTTAGGCCTATTCTAAATCTACTCTTTTTCAGTTTAGAACTGTTGCCTTTTATCCTGTCACTGCAGGCCTTGGTAAACAGTCCCTGTCTTACATATAACTCCCCTTTAAACTATATAAACTGTCGTACGTGTCAGGCGAACCTTGCCATGTTTGAATCTTTCAATAAGTCGCTGTGGTGGTTATAGCAAATTTTGTTAAATCATTTTGATAATTGCCAGGTGATCAATATTGTTAACATCATACAACATAACCCCATGTTACTAAATCTGAAATTGGTGCCACCTCAAAGTTGGGCAGGATCCCAAATCAACATTCACAACGAGACTGGACATGAGGAGAAAGAAATGTCCCATGAAGGACAGTGCTGTGACTCCTGAGGTCACCCAGAGGGAGCCTGGATCAGCGCAATGCTGGGTGCTCCAAGGAACAGGCAGGGAGGAAGAAGATCTGTCAGGAAAGGCGAGGAGATGCCCCAGTGGGAGCAAGGGGAGGAAAGAGGTTGGGTGTCCACAGCCTGCAGGTCTTTGTCCCCTTGGCTGTGGCTGTTGTCTTTGCTACCAAGGCCTGAAAGGAGACACCTTAATCTCAGGGAACCGGGGCCTCACCGCTTCCTCGCACCCCCCAGGGAGGCCGGGAGCTGTGGTGCCGTTGTCCTTCACTCGGCATTGCACACCCCACACCTCACTGCCCCGGGAGGAGCCCTGAGCCAGTGTGAGGGACAGGATCCCCCTTCCCAGGGCTGGCCGCTTGGCGGGATAAAATACATCACGGCTTTACTCAGCATCAGCTCCACCTGCACAGTGCCTTTGCCTCCCTGTAATCACAGCCTCCAGTTGCCTGCTCGAACAAATCCATGGGGAGGCTTGGTCTGTCATGGCCCTCAGTGGGGACAATTAATGCTCCAAGACACTTTGGCGTTTGCTTCGGACTTGAATTCCTGCACAGGTTGTTCAAGCTCCTCTCAGTATCTGGCATTCCTGGGCTCAGCAGCAAATGCCCCATGGGGCTCGTTAAAGTGCAGAAAGCCCTAAGGAGCCACAGCTCTGCCATGATTTTCTTCAGGGCTTCTAGCCTGGTAAAGCTCAGTGGAGAGGTCTCAGGAGTCTACTTAAAGTGGAAGGTTTCAAGAAGCACTTAATAAAAAGGTAATTTTTCATTTGGAAAGGGCTTTTGATTAGTCTTTTTATTTTTCCAGAGGAAATGCAGCTTTCTCCAACTGATACTGAACCAGAGGGTCTCCTAAGGAGGACCGGAGAGGTAGCAACTGCCATCTCCTCGAGGTCCCCCACTGTATGAATGAGACGGGTGCCCTAGTGGTGGAAGACACAGAGAAGGCAGAGCTACTGAATGCCTTCTTTTCTTCGGTCTTCACTGATAAAGCCGTCCCTCACACATCCCATACCCTGGAGGCAAGGGGGAAGGTCTGGAGAGAGGAAGATTTTCCCTTAGTTGAGTAGGACCAGGTCAGAGACCACTTGGCCAAGCTGGACATTCATAAATCCATGGGCCCTGACGGGATGCACCCGCGAGTGCTGAGAGAGCTGGCAGATGTTATCGCTAGACCACTCTCCATCATCTTTGAAAAGTCATGGGGAACAGGAGAGGTGCCTGAGGACTGGAGGAAGGCTAACGTCACTCCAATCTTCAAAAAAGGCAAGAAGGAGGACCCAGGGAACTACAGGCCGGTTAGTCTCACCTCTGTCCCTGGGAAGGTAATGGAGCGACTCATTCTGGATGTCGTCTCCAAACACATAGAGGAACAGGAAGTTATTGGAAGTGGTCAGCATGGATTTACCAAGGGCAAATCATGCCTGACCAATCTGATAGCTTTCTATGATGTTATAACGGGTTGGCTGGATGAGGGGAGAGCCGTAGATGCCATCTACCTTGACCTTAGCAAGGCTTTTGACACTGTCTCCCATAACATCCTCATTAGGAAGCTGAGGAAGTATGGGCTAGACGAGGTGACAGTGAGGTGGATCGAGAGCTGGCTGAGTGACAGAACCCAGAGGGTTGTGATCAGCGGCACAGAGTCCAGTTGGAGGCCTGTAACGAGTGGTGTTCCTCAGGGGTCAATACTTGGACCAATTTTGTTCAATATATTCATTAATGACCTAGATGAGGGGACAGAGTGTATCCTCAGCAAGTTTGCTGATGATACCAAGCTGGGAGGGGTGGCCGACACTCCAGAGGGCCGTGCTGCCATCCAGCGTGACCTGGACAGGCTGGAGAGCTGGGCAGAGAAGAACCTAATGAGGTTCAACAAAAGCAAGTGTAGGGTCCTGCACCTGGGAAGGAAGAATGCCAAACACCAGTATAGGTTAGGGGCGGACATGCTGGGAAGCAGCTCTGAGGAGAAGGACCTGGGGGTCCTGGTAGACAGCAAATTATCCATGAGCCAGCAGTGTGCCCTTGTCGCCAAGAAGGCCAATGGCATCCTGGGCTGCATAGGGAAGACTGTGGCCAGTAGGTCGAGGGAGGTCATTCTCCCCCTCTACTCTGCACTGGTGAGGCCACAACTGGAGTACTGTGTCCAGTTCTGGGCTCCCCAATTCAAGAGGGACAGGGAACTACTGGAGAGAGTCCAGCAAAGGGCAACCAAGATGATTGTGGGACTGGAGCACCTCCCTTATGAGGAAAGGCTGAAAGAGCTGGGACTCTTTAGCCTGGAGAAGAGAAGGTTGAGGGGGGACCTGATTAATGTTTACAAGTATCTAAAGGGTGGGTTTAAGGAGGACGGAGCCAGGCTCTTTTCAATGGTTCCCAGCGACAGGACAAGGGGCAATGGGCACAAGCTAGAACATAGGAAGTTCCGTTCAAATACACGGAAAAACTTCTTTACAGTGAGGGTGACAGAGCACTGGAACAGGCTGCCCAGGGAGGTTGTGGAGTCCCCTTCTCTGGAGATTTTCAAGACCCGCCTGGATGCAGTCCTGAGGGATGTGCTTTAGGCAACCCTGCTCTAGCAGGGGAGTTGGACTAGATGATCTCTAGAGGTCCCTTCCAACTCTGAAGATTCCGTGATACCGTGATTCCGTGATTCCGTATGGACAACTTGCCCCCCCACCTCCTCCTCCCCACCGTTTCTCTTGGGGCTGCCTGGGACTTGCATTCTTTTCCTACATCAGACTTGTGCACTGAGTCTGCAGCTGAATGTTCACAGCTCCTTTGCACCAATTCCTGCCCGATTCCCCCGCAGACTTGGCTGTAAATAGACAAGGGATTCTTATTCAATTTGAACAGCCAGAAGGAAAAAATGATTAATTTTTTATTTTTTTATTAATTAATTAATTAATTAAAGAAACCCAATGCATTCCTCCACTATATGCCAAGTCCAAGCCTCCAATAAGCTCCACCTTCCTCAAACCATCAACATAAAAGAAATACATTGGAGAGATTGATAGGAAATTCTAAATATACGCACAGTTAGTGCGTTGGCTAAAGAGAGAGTGTGGCAGATTAAGTAAACTGTGCCTTATTCTTGGCCAAATTTCCATCCCAGAGCCTTGTCACCAACTCATGTCTCTAGCGATGTCCCTGCCCATGTTACATTATGTGCTTGTTAAACAAAACTTTTCTTCTCCAGCAAACTCTAGCAAAACTCTTCCTTGGAGACAGTCTCTCCTCAAAGTCCCCTTGCAACCATACAGTGAATTGAGATGCAAGAATAAACTCATTACAGTTCCTTCACGTTAACAAGCTCCCGGGGGAAAGTCACGCAGTGTGGAGGGCCCTGGCAGGAATAAAGAGCCTTGGAGGTTCAGCAGGGTCTGCTGAGGGCTGTGGGTGATGAAGCTGCTTCAGGAAATGGAAGCGTGCCTCCCTGGGGGCTGAGTAGAGCAGAAAACCAGAGGCAGTGATTTCAGGGTGACAAAGAAAGGAGGCAGAGACATCCTGTGTGCTGTAGCCCCCTGGATGTGCCCTGCCAAGCCAAGGGGCCCAGTGCTAATCCCCAGCTCATTGCAATGGGGATGCTTTTGGTCATCACCACATGAGCTTTCCCTCTGCTCACCACCAGGGCCCATACACGCTGAGTGCCTTCCACACTCTTGCCCCTCAGACTCGGCACGACGCAGCTCCCCCTAAGCCTTTGCCTGGACCCTAACCCTAATCCCTCACGTGCAGCTCTCATCTGTAGCCCTTCCCTGAACATCAACGCCAAAGCTGAAACCCTCACCACATGCCTCACGCCTAAATCCAAACCCAGCTCCCTCGTCCTGTCACCAACTCAGAGATACTTATTAGAGAGGCCAAGACTGGTCACCGCCTGTGCTGCAGCGTTCAGCCCCTGGTGGAATTCATGATCTGAAGGGATATATGCCAGCTGAAAACTGTAGTCAAGACCCTAAACCTTGGGAAAGGAACTCTCAGCTGTTTTGGTCACTGGTAAATGGGACACGTGTGACCCTCTGGAAGTGCAACAAGGCCACATGCAAGGTCCTGCACCTGGGTCGGGGCAATCCCCAGTATCAATACAGATGGACTGATGAATGGATTGAGAGCAACCCTGTAGAGAAGGACTTGGGGATGCTGGTGTGTGAAACATTGGACAAGAGCCGTCAACGTGCACTTGCAGCCCAGAAAGCCAATCATAGCCTGGGCTGCATCTACAGAAGCGTGGCCAGCAGGTGGAGGGAGGGGATTCCCCCTCTCTACTCCAATCTCATACGACTTCATCTGAAATGCTGTGTCCAGTTCTGTGGGCCCCAGCACAAGAAAGACATGGACCTGCTAGAGAGGGTCAAGGGAGGGATCACCAAAAATCATTGGAGGGATTGAAGACTAGAAGGGATGGAAAAGAAGCTGAGAGAGTTGAAGTTGTTGAGCCTGGAAACAAAAAAGCACCCAGGAGAACTTCCTGTGGCCTTTTAATCTGTGAGGGAGGATTATAAGAGAGAGAGATATTTTACCAGGGCCAGTAATGACAGGACAAGGGGCAATGGCTTTACACTGAAAGAGGGTAGATTTAGACTGGACATAGGGAAGAAATTTTTCACAATGAGGGTGGTGAGATGTGGGAATAGAGAGCAGCATAGGTCTGTTCGACCTTGATGAGATAAAGCTGTGTCGTTGAGAGAGGGCTTGAGAGAACAGAAAAACAAGTAAGAACTAGCAAGAAACAGGACGTGAGAATGAAGTTGTTGCTCCTCGTGAACAGACAGCAGAAACCAATCGGAAAAAGTAGAGAAGTGCGTGGCAGTCGACCTTCAACCTATCAGCAGGACACAACTATCGCATGGAGAGTGTGTATAGCTGTAAAGTCTGTCAGATTGTTGCAATAAAGGTCTTTGGTCTGTACCCCGCCAGAGTCCGTGAATCCATGCTCCACACATGGTGCCCGAACAGGGACAGAAATTGGAGGGACATACGAGGGACTTGAATCGTAGGAATGTACGACCGGTGGAGCAGCCCGGCTGAACGAAAAAAGGCAGCAGGATAGGAGAGCTGCAGTCCGGACGAATAATCACCAGAAAAAGGTGAGCAGCCGGGGACGTGTGAGGATGGGATCGAGAGAGTCCTCAGAGGAAAAGGCAATCATATGTATATTAGAATAGTTTTTAAGTAGAAGGGGTATTCAATACGATGAAGGAACTTTTCAACTTTTACTGGCATGGCTAAAAAGCAAGGGTCTTCCCGCTGATTCTACAACACCTTTCCAATTATCAAGTTGGGAGCAAGCGGGTGAAACTTTATTTGAGACTGCAACAAAAGGGGATGCGACTGCCACAAAGGTTTTGACAACCTGGAGGCTGATTAAAGATACTTTACAGCAGGTAAAATCCGAACGAAATGCCACAGCAGCCTCCGCTGCAGCTATGGCACCGTGCCACTACTGGGAAGTAATTACCCAGGCCAGCGATGGGTGGGCTGTTGGAGTTGCTGATGAACTTCTTGGAAAAAGGGACAAATTAGGAAGAAGGGAGCATTCCTGGTGTGCAGAATGGCTAGGTCCCAAAGAGCAGCTGTCAGCATGGCACAGAGATGAAGAAACATTCTCGTGTTGGGAGGAGAGGGAGAAGTGGCTACGTGGCCCTGCTCGCCCCATCACCCCCATGGGGCTGGTCCCACCACATCGAGTCCCAGCATCAGGTTGTTCTTGTCTGCTTCCACCTTCGCCATGAGGGCGTCCACTCAGTGGTGGGACGGGTGACAATGGACAATGCAGCGTCCCCGTTGGTAGGTGGCTGTGGGGGGCGGGGCATCGCCTAGCAACAGGGGACGCTGCCTTGTCCCTTGTCACCCGTCTCGCTGGTGCGACCACTCTGCTGCGAGGAGCCAGCAGAGGAGGAGGAGGAGGAAGAAGAGGAGGAAGAGGAAGAGGAAGGCTTCAAGTGCCCATCCCTTCCAGCCATCCCGGGCCCCCCCTCAGGCAGAAAGGTTCCCATCCCCCTCAGGTGCCTCCATGGCTTTGGGCAGGGCAGCAGCCATGGCCCAGCTCAGCCTGTACCAGCTGCTGGACGAGGCCATCGGGACGCCCGAGCTCGGGGCAGTCAACTTCATGGCGCTGCGCAGCCTGCTGCTCGCCATGCTCGGGCACCTGGGCCTGCGGGACCTGCCTGCCCAGAAGCAGGGGGACAGCCTGACCCTGCTCTGGGAGGGGGACCAGCCTGCAGAGGCACCCCCTGTGCTGGAGAAGGAGGGCGACAGGGCCCAGGACAGGGGGCAGCAGCCCCAGGAACCGGGGCAGTGGCTGCCTGGGAAGGACTTGCTCCAGGAGAGCACGAGCAGCCCCCCGCTGGCCTCCGTGGCCACCGACGTGGGCTGGATGAAGGACAAGATCAAAGCCAACGAGAGCGGCATCTCCAAGGTAGAGGCTCTTGCCCATCCCCTGGCTGCTCCCGTGCACGACACCCCATCCTCCGGGGTCCAGCCGCCGTTGTGCTGCCCTTAGACCAAGGGCTGGTATAAGCCTGAGCTGAGGGTGGCACGTGGGGCTTCAGTGAAGGAAAGGGGTGAAGTCTTGGGGAGGAAAAGCTGGGGCTGAAATGCTGCTCCGCTTGCTCTGGGTCTTCCCCACGTTGCCGTCAGCCAGTTCTGGTGGGGCCGATACCCAGCGAGTCCCTGGTGCCCTTGGCTCCCTTGGATGGAGGCTCGGCACCCTGGAGGTCCGGCCTCACCACCCTCTCCAGCCCTCTCTTCCCCGCTCCTCACCTTCAGCCAGTACCACATCCACTCCTGGGGCAGCTGAGAGGCTCCACCAGCACCTCCTGGGCCTCATCTCCCACCGCTTGCCCACGGGCTAAAGCCGGCACTGGTGGGAACCAGAGAGGGGCCTCACCCTGCATGGTGCTGAGCCACCGGTGACCATGCATCGCCAGAGCGTCCCCTGTGGGGAGAACTAAGCTCGGGCTGAAGGAAAGAGCCACCATCAGCACTGCCGGGCCAGGTCCTGCCAGGGCTGGGACACCGCGGGAGATGGCGGCAGGGAGGGTTCCCCGCGCAGCTGGAGATGATGGTGGCCACTTTGTTAGCAGTGGCTGCTGCTGCCCTGGCCAGGCTGTGCTCGAGGGGGCTGCAGCGGCTCTTTGCCCTTTGGATGGGCTGCAGGGATCTCACTGGGAGCCTGGCAGGGGCAGCGGGGCTGGGGGCGTCCCTGCTGAGCCGGGCCGTGCAATGGGTCCCCCCGGGGCAGGGGTGGGGGTCTCTGGGGAGCTGCTGCCCCATCTCAGCTCTTGAAGATGTGATGGATGGGACGTGCTGCCCGCGCTGCCCTGCCAGCCTGGCACTGCCCCCCGGCTCTGGGCAGGCCACAGCGGTGGCAATGGTCCTGGTCCCCAGGGACCCTCTCCTGGGGCTCACCCCCACCACCCCTTTCTGCCAGGCCACAGCTCTCTCCGAGGAGCTCCTCCAGGAGATGGGTGCGATGAAGGAGGCGCAGTCCCACCTGGAAGAGGAGCTCCGGGCCATGCAGGAGGCACTCGGCTTGGTGAGCTGCTGCCAGTGCCCCGAGAGGGAGCTGGACCCTCGCCCCCTCCCTGCCCCTCTCCCCATCACCACCCCAGCCCCTGCCCCGCGGCCATCAGCCCTCCCTGTCCCCCAGCAGGAAGGGCACCAGGAGGGCAGAGTGGGAAGGATGTCCCAAGGAGGGCAGCAGGGCAGCTCAGCCACCCCCACCCAGAGCTCCCCACCCTCTGCCCGCCAGCACGGCCCCAGGGAGGGTAGAAATGGGCACCGCTGCCTGCAGCTCAGGCTGGGGCGATAAGGAACTGTGGCCATCACCCAAAGGGATGCTCAGGCGCTTTGGAACCAAAGAGCCATCAAAAAAGACACCTGGGGGCTGGGAAGGAGGGAGAGAAAGCTCTGCCCCCGGGCACCACAGCCACAGCCCCCGGGCACAGCCCTTCCCAGCGCCCCTCTCTCTTGTGCCCAAGGCAATTTGGGGATGCTCCTTTGAAATGTGCTCCCACAGCCAGACTGGTGTCCCTGTCCTCTCCCTGCTCCAGGGGAAACTCCAGGACGCCGGCAGCCAGCTGCCAGGCCCCCGTCACAAGAAGTGTCGTGGTGAAGTATGGCCACGGGGGGTCCTGGATCCTGCACTGAGACAGGAGGTAGCTGTGTCCCCAGCTCCCCTGGGGGGACCATCCCTCCTGTGCCGGGGCATGGTCCATGGGTGGTGGGTGCTGGGCAGTGATGCTGGGGGGTCCTGTCCCCGAGGGGGCCGTCCCTGCCAGCTACGTGGCCGGGCTGAGCCCTTGATGCCTTCCTTCCCCAGAAAAGCCTGAAGGAAATGCGGAGCCTCAGCCCAGTCCCGGAGGAGGTGCGCAGCATGGTGGGCTGGGAGGTGCTGGGGGGTGGCTCGCCTGGTGGGCAGCCAAGCAGAAGGGGGAGGAGGAGGGGGCAGATCCCAGCATTTGGCACTGTGAGATGGTTTCCAAGTCCCGCCGGGGGCTGCTGCTCCTGAAACACCAGCGCAGCCCCTTGGGCTGGGAAGCGGGTCTGGGCAGCAGGCCTGGAGCACCGAATGCCCTTGCTGGAGAGCAAAAGGCCTCGCTGCCGTGGCCCGGGGAGTCAGGGAGGGTTTGCCGCTCCCCAGGCTCGACTGCTCAGACGCTGCCGGCCCAGAGGCCAGCAAAGCACTAAGGGGGCTGGGGAGGTTGCGGGAGGCTGTGGCCGTGGGCCCCGGGGCTCTGTGCGGGGGGGGCAGCCTTTGCCTTGGGGCTCTCGTGGTGTCCTTGAGTTTGGCCCCGGGAGGCGGTGCCTTGGAGACAGGCAGTGGGGACATGGCGGGGGGGCCTGGGCTCTGTCCTTGCCGCTGCATGGCTGCCTGTAACCCTGCTCCCCTTGGCCTCCTCTTCCCAGGAGGGCAGTGGCAGCCTTTCTTCCCCCACCGAGTCCCCCCAGGCGGACGTGGACACCCAGCACGGGGCAAGCTCCGTGCTGGGGACGGAGGAACCAGGACCACAGCCTGTGCCCAGCACAAGCAAGGGGGCTCCCGGGACACAGCCTGGCTCCGAGGAGACGGAAGCAGGGACACACAGAGCACCAGTGAGCCCTGAGAAGGCGGCAGGCGCTCCTTCAGATGGGAAGAGCATGTCTGATGCCAGCGCCACAGCCCCCAGGATGCAGCCAGGGTCCCCTGGCACTCAGAGCACCACACAGGGGATGGAGCCAGGATCCCCCAGCACCCAAATCACCACCCCGGACATGCAGCCAGCATTCCCTGGCATCAAGACCACCAGCCCAGCAAAGCAGCCAGGGTCCCCTGGCGCCCAGAGCACCACCCCAGGGATGCAGGCAGGACCCTCCAGCACCCAAATCACCACCCCGGGCATGCAGCCAGCATTCCCTGGCATCAAGACCACCAGCCCAGCAAAGCAGCCAGGGTCCCCTGGCACCTGGACCGCCACCCCAGGGATGCAGGCAGGACCCTCCAGCACCCAAATCACCACCCCGGGCATGCAGCCAACGTTCCCTGGCATCAAGACCACCAGCCCAGGAGAGAAGCCAGGGTCCCCTGGCACCTGGACCGCCACCCCAGGGGTGCAGCGAGGATCCCCCGGCATGTCCCATTTGCAAGAGCCAGCAATGCCCTGGGGGTCCTCAGCCTTCAGCAGTGCCTCTGGCCATGGCATGGAGACAGTGGAGGCTCTCGGCCAGTCTGGGCAGCTTGGCCACCCGAAGGAGCAGGTGGCCCACCTGGAAGCCACCAAGTCAGACCATGCCGAGCGTGAGCAGACGCACCTGCTCTTGCCGGAGGGAGGTAGGAACCCTGAGGGGGCTGGTGGGGGCTGTTTAGCGTGGGAACACCCTGGGCTGGGGGCTCATCGTGCTCAGAGGCTGGCCCCAAGGGCGAGACCCCCTCACTGACAGCATGTCCCCTTGGACCATGTCCCTCTAGATGACAACAGCATCGCCCTCCGGGGTCAGGTGTCCTCCCTGCAGAGCCTCGCCAGCGAGCTGCAGGAGGTGAAGGAGAAGGTGAGCCGGTGGCAGTGCCCGAGGGGGCTGCAGGGATGTCAGGGGGGATTTGGAGATGGAGGGGGCAGCCAAAGGGCCCCCCCTGCAAAGGGACAGCACGGGGTGCCATGCCCTGACTCTGCCACCACCGCCGTTCCCAGATCAGGCAGCTGGAGGATGCCCTTGGAAAGCTGTGGGTGGCTGGAGCGGACTGGAGAGCAGATGGCAGTGACCAGATCGCCCTGCAACTGGGGTAAAAGGATGGGAGAGGGTTTGCTACCCCATGGGGCTGCAAGGGAGCGCAGTGGCTGGGAGCATCCCAGTTTGGGGGGCGAGGGACACCCCCCTGAGTGGCCCCGATGAGGCTAAGCCTGCCTGTGTGCCCATCTTGCTGGCCAGGTCCATGCTGCAGGAGACAAAGCAAGAGGTGTTGGAGCTGAAGGAGCTGGGACTGGAAGACTTAAAGCGAGAGTTGTTGGAGCTGAAGGAGCTGGGACTGCAGGAGTTAAAGCGAGAGGTGTTGGAGCTGAAGGACCTGGGACTGCAGGAGTTAAAGCAAGAGGTGTTGGAGCTGAAGGACCTGGGACTGCAGGAGTTAAAGCAAGAGGTGTTGGAGCTGAAGGACCTGGGACTGGAAGACTTAAAGCGAGAGTTGTTGGAGCTGAAGGAGCTGGGACTGCAGGAGTTAAAGCAAGAGGTGCTGGAGCTGAAGGACCTGGGACTGCAGGAGACAAAGCAAGAGGTGCTGGAGCTGAAGGAGCTGGGACTGCACGAGATAAAGCAAGAGGTGTTGGAGCTGAAGGAGCTGGAATTACAGAAGATAAAGCATGAGCTGAAGGAGCTGGGAGAACACCAGGACATGACCGAGGCCACGCTGAAGCAGCTGGTGACAGAGGTGGCCCAGCTGATGCAGGCTCAGGTGAGGTCTAGGGGGAGTGCTCCCACTGCCCGCCGGCTGGGTGGGGGGGTCCTGGCAGGGTTCCCGGCCACGGCCCCTGGCCGGCTGCAGCCATCGAGCCTCCACAGCACCTTGGCTTGTTGGCTGCATCCATTCCATCTCAGAGCCGATCCCTTCTCCCCTTCCTGCAGCAGGACAAGCTGAAGGCAATGGAGAGCGCAGGGCAGGAGCAGGCAGAGGCGCAGGCAGCATGCCCTGCCTGCTGTGGGGACACCGGAGCGCAGGTGGGGCAGCTCCTGCAGCGCTACGAGAAGCTCCAGGAGGTGGTGGACTCCCTAATGTCCCGGCGGGCGGTGGGCAAGGTGCCGAGGCAGCTGCCGAGGCAGAGCCAGGTAGGGAGATGGCAGCATGGGGGGCTTGGGAGGGGGCTGCCGGGACTCCCCTGGCTGGTCGTGCTTTGCTGTAACATGGGGGACCCCTCGCTGCTCCCCACATTGCCTTGTACAAGTCAGCAGCACGGAAGGAAATGAAAGCCTCGGTGCAAATGTCCTGCTGGCACCGAGAGCCTTTGGCCAGCGGCCAAGTAACCTGGCTCTGTCCCCACGGGGCAGCCAGTCCCCCCTTGCACAGCACCGCCCTGTCATCTTCCTCCCGGCAGCAGGATGAGGAGGTGCTGAAGCGCGTCCAGGCCACCCTTGTGCAGGTGCAAGGCAGCTACGAAAAGCTCAGCTCCGTCGTGGGGAACCTCCTGCGTGACAGTCAGCGGCAGCAGCAAGATACCAAGGTGGGTGGCTGAAAGCCCCACGGGGTCAGAGCATCCTCCAGGCAGAGCCTGGGCACCACCAGGGATTTGTCCCTTTCCCGCAGGTTTTTAAGGGGGGTGGGAGATGGACGGGGGGCGCTGAGCTGGCCGGGAGGCAGCTCCGACGCTGCCGTGGCATCATGGGGTGCTTTCTGTGTTGGCAGGCTCTGTTCCAGTCCCTGGAGAAGCTGGTGAAGGGCAAAGCGGACAAGAATGACCTGATGCTGGCACTCGATGTGGTATGGCCTCGAGGGTCCCCAGCACCAGCCAAGGGGGTCCCAGGCAGGGTGACAATCACCCCTTGTCCCTTGGGTGCTTGGTGGCAGCACCTGCCGGGGGGAGGGAAGATTTCCAGACTGGCTGCGCGTCCCTCGCCAGGTCCCTCTGTCTCCCCACGGGTCCCTTTGGCTGCTGGCACCAACCCCATGGGGGTGATGGGGCAAGCAGGGCCACGTAGCCACTTCTCCCTCTCCTCCCAACACGAGCTGGCCCTGCCTAGGCTACCTTCGTCCTCTCCCCACCGCTCTCCTGCCTTTCCCTCTTGCTAGAAAGCAGACAAAACCAGCCTGGCTGGCAAAGTCAACCGCAGCGAGTTCGACACAAGGATGGAGCGGCTGACTGAGATGCTCGAGGAGGTGCTGAGCCGGCAGACGGGCCAGGAGAAGGTCCAGCAACAGCTTAGTGAAGAGGTGGCCTCCAAGGTGAGGGGTGTCTCGTCTCTGCCACGCAAAACCTGCTCCTTCAGGGCTTGGCATCCCTCCGAGGATCCCTCTGCCAGCTGTCCCAGCCAGGGACCACCGTGTCCCATCCCGGGGCAGCTGGCTGAGGGGGGGCACCTGTCCACAGCTGGACCGCCAGGAGCTGGGGGCTCTGCAGAAGCAGCTGGAGGGGCACTGGGAGAGCAACCTCAAGCAGCTCCAGAAGGGCTCACAGGCAGGGGCTGATGATGCAGCTGGCCTTAAGAAGTGAGTGCAATGGGGACGGCGGCGGCTTCAGGGACACCTCGCTGCTGCCTGCGAGCTGCCTGCCTGTGTCCCCCCCAGGAGCTCACCCAGCCCTTTTCTCCCCACTCCAGCCCGCTGCTGACCCATTTCCACTGCCTGTCCTGCGACCGGCCCCTCGACATGTCGGTGCCTGGCCCGTGAGTAGCACCTGGCGCTGTGGGCGGGACGGGGGGGCGATGGGTGCTGGCAGTGCCCCGCTGTGCCAGGCACAGGGGTTCTGGGCTCTGCCTGGGGGGTCTGACCCTGCCCAGCCCCCTCGCGGCCCTGCCTGGCAGCAGGGGGACGCAGAGCCCTCCCCGGGGAGCAGGGGGTGCCGTGGGCTACAAGCCCATGGGTTTCAGGGCACTGCCCCGTCACCCATCTACGGCTCCTGCCCTCCCCAGGCACATCGTGACCATCCCATCCCTGCCGCCGCTGTCCCCCCGCCTCGCCGAGCACCCCCGTCCCATTCTCAAGCCAGAGCAGCAACAGCAGCACGACCACAGGTAGGGGACACGGGGACCCATCCCTGTCCCACTGGGGTGCAGGGTGGCCTGGCCCCGGCGAGGGAGAGCTCTTCCCCAGGTGGGGGCGCAGGGGTTCGGGCGGACCTGGGCAGGGCAGGGGAGCAGAGCTGTGCTGCAGAGGGTCAGCTGTGCTTACCCCGCCTCTGGGGGGTTTTACAGCCCCCCCTCGCTGCCCGTCTGGCCCAAGTCTCTGTCTCAAGGGCGCTGAAGCCACGTGCGATGAGTTGTGTCTGGTCTCAGCCTGACCTCGGGCTTAGGGAGGTCAGGTTCCTTCTCCCAAACAAGTTGCTGAAATCGAGCGCTGCAGCCGGGACAGCCCAGCTCCTGCCTCCTGCTGTCCTTGGCGTGGGGTGCAGGGACCTGCCACTGCCACGGCCAGCTCCCGGGGGCTGTGGGGAAAGAGCAGATCCAGCAGGACGGCCGGGGGGTCTCCTGCAGCAGGCGGAGGGGAGCCGGGAGGGACAGACCCCACCGGGGAGCAGCCCCTGGCCCCCTCCCTGCCGTAGCAGGCTGAAGCACGGGCTGCCACGGTGCCGGGCACTGAGCATCCGCGTACCCCGTCCCACAGGCAGCCGCCAGCCGAGGGCAAGTACCCCACCGTGCTGCGGAGCTGCGGGGGCCGCCACACTCTCACCACCCCGCTGCAGCGCCACCAGGGCCTCCAGCTCCCCCGGCGCCTCCAGCCGCTCCTGCTCCCCAACAAGGTAGGGATGACAAAGGTAGGGATACGGCGGGGGCGACTGAGGCCGAGCCTCTGCAGGGGCGGGGGGGGCATCTGTGCCTCAGTTTCCCCAGGGAGAGCTGGCTGTGGGAGGGTTGCCAAGGGATGCCGAGTTCGGCCCTGTGGCTCAGCCAGCCCGCTCTCTCATTCCCAGTGCAACGTGGTGGACCTGTTGGCAAAAGACGGCTGCATGTCCAGGGAGCAGCTGGACAGTCCCGTGCTCATGGACAAAGAGGGTACGGCCGGGGCTGGCTTGGGGAGAGGATCCCATGGGTGTGAAGGGGCAGTGGGGAGGGCAGGGCACCCACGAGGTGCTGGGTTTTCCCCACCCTTGTCCCCCCCACTGCCCCCACCCCAGCTCACTCTGCTCTCTCCTGCCACCCCTGCTGCCTGACAGGGCCAGCACAGCACCAGCCCGGGCTGCACAAGGCAGCGGAGAGCAAGAGCGACTCGTCCGACTGCCACCTCCCTCACGCACCAAGGCCCCCGCGGGACAGACCCAGGAGCCGGGCAGCTGGGCAGGGACAGCTGCTCTCCAGAAAGTGATTTTTTATTTAATTAATAAAAAGTCTTTGACCTTATTTTCTGTTGGGTTTTTTTCCCTTTGTTTTGGGCCATGAACGGCGGTCACAGGGACAGAGGGGCATCCCCTTGATAAATCACAGCCCCCAGTTCCGCTCTCCCCCCTCAGAGCCCAGTGGGAAATACAGCAGGCAGTGGGCTTGTGGGCTCCTGTCGCCTCTGCGCGGGAGTTCTGCTCTGGGCTTCCCTGGGATGGTGACGCAGCTTTCTGCCATTGGGAGCCACGATGCAGATTTCAAGCGCTGTCATGGAACGGCGCTGGCTGCAGTGCTGCGCCTGCCAAGTGAGCGCCTCCGACGCACAGGAACACCAGGAGCGACACAACACACTCCCTTTTACGTGGCACCGTGATTTATGATCAAAGCGCAACAAATTGCTGCGTTTCTTTGTCAGCGATGGAATAAAAGGACGCGGTCTTGTTTTGTAGCTCCAGCAAAACTCCAACCTTCAACGGTTTATCCTTGCAGAATAATGTTCCTTGATCTCTGTGCCACTCTTTGGGTGCTCTTTGGGACCTAGCCATTCTACGCACCAGGAATGCTCCGCTCTTCCTAATTTGTCCCTTTTTCCAAGAAGTTCATCAGCAACTCCAACAGCCCACCCATCGCTGGCCTGGGGAATTACTTCCCAGTAGCGGCACCCCGCAGAGAAGCTCTGGGAACACGTCACTTGGCTGATGCAGAATCTCTTGGCGATGGCTTTAATAACAGCGGATGTGCATCCCTACTCAAAACAGAAAGAAAACCAACAGCCACACGATAAACTTTCACCAAAGTTCAATCCTGCAAATCAGCAGAAATCCTCAACCAAGCACCATCCTGAGCACACGGAAACATTTAACAGGCACAGCTGAGGAAACAGCCACGACAGACTCACGCGCTCCAGCGTGAAGGGGAAGGTACTTGCTACCTTACAGGACGGATCTTATTCCTAACCACAGTCTTACTAAAAAATGTGCCGATAATAAATGGGACGCTTCCCTCAAGAGAACTGACATAGTCACCCGTTCACTGGGACATGTTCTTGCACATTGATCAGCAAAAACACTTGTTTTATGTTTTCAGCTACAGCTGTAGTACTCTGCGTTGACTGTAAAAATAGTTCTGTAAAAATGTGCCGTGGTTTTGGCCAGATTGGCCGATCAGAACGACAGATGGCCCTCCCCCCACTCTCTCCTCAGAGAGGAGAGGAAGAGATAAGGAGATTTACGAGTTTAGAAAAAGAACTAAACTACTTTAATGAAAATAATAATAAATAAGAAAATAGTAAATAGTAATAGAATAATACAAATTAAAGAAAAAAGCGTACAATATATACAAAACCGTATCCAGCTCCCAGGATGACGATGGCGTCAGCAGCAGACACCGGGAAAGTCCCAGACTGGACTCAGCGACAGACAGGAGCTGAATTCCGGAACTAGAGTCACGAGTGCTCGGATCGGGATCAAAGGCAGACGAACAGACAGGGTCCTCCTCAGACGTCGGCCATTGAAGAAAAAACGAGCCAGAGCCCCCTTTGCCCCTTTGATCCCTCAGCTTTTATACTGAGCGTGATGCAGATGGGATGGAATACCCTGTTGGTCAGTCTGGGGTCACCTGTCCCCTCTGCTCCTCCCTGCGGGTGGGACCCTGTGTATCGCAATGTTTTCAGTTAGCTGCATCATACAACAGAATGCAACAAATGTGGAAGTCGTTGACAGTATTTACCATTTAACCCAGGGTAAACAAAATTATGCATAAAGTAAATATATTCCTTTTTTGACCTCTTCAAGTCTGCCCAAAGCATCGTTCAGTTTTCTTCTTCTTTCCAAGGCCAGAAGCCAGACTTGCTGCCATTTGCTGACTAGAAGGTTTGCCCGTGGATTCTGGGTTTCCATTTGCGCCTGGGCTGCTGACAGATACGTGCCTGGTGCTGGGGAACGCTTTCCTGTTAAAACATGACAAAATGGGTTAAGTCTCACTCCGTTCAAACAAAACAAACATTCACACGAAGGGTACTTGACCTTCCTCAAACTACTCCTTCCTGTCCCAGATAACGAGCCCATACCCTGATCGGATTGCATCGGGTGGGATTTTTTGTTTGTATTATTTTACCATCGCTGGGGAAGGAAGGACCACGTGGTGCTTGAAGTATTTTTTGTGTAGTGGCTGCACTAGTGAAGCCACACAGGTTAAATTGAATCTTTGCAGACCTCCCAGAGAGCTGAAAGGTAAACAACCTGATTTTGGAAGCAGTTCCACGGACGGGTAAGTATAAAGTACAACGGGTAAGCATATCTAAAAACGCAAAAAGCAATTTCCTCACTTGGTGATTCACTTTCCATTCGACTTCACTGAACACACTTCCTAATTGGATCCACGTAAATGGATAAATGCGCAGCTCATTTGATTTAGTTCTTCTAAGCTAAGCACTGGAAGCTATTCGTTATTTTATTTTCCTAACAGGGCGAAAAAGAGGGATATTCACAGAAGCAGATGCATCTTTTCCCGTCCTTCCTGATGAGGCTCACTAGGAACAAGGTCTATTCTTGCCAAAGTTATTCCAGAGATGGATGTTTTTCCATCTGTGGGAACTTCCTAACCTATAAACTCCGTTTTACAAAAAGGAGGCAGATTCACTCATGTGTTTGCTGAACTCCTTCAGCACTGAAGGCAGATGAAGCCACAAACGACGTCTGGACGCTTCTTCAGAGTAAACCGCTTCCGTTAGATAAGAATATAAAAGGTTCATGGAGCGGACGCTGGATTTGTGACTTTATTTTTTTTGAGGGCCTGTTTCTAACAGTAGTTGCACAGGGCACGTAGGTATTTTCTCTGCTTAAGTTCCAACTGACCACACAAAAGGCTTCAGCAGCTGCAGAGCTGCATTACCACAAACAAGGAAAATGCCTTAATTATCCGTGTCCCGTCAATTTCAATCAATTCTCTCTACATCCAAAATGGGCTCTGAATACTTTTCACATCATCTGCAGGCCAAAAATTAAATGGCAGATTGAAAGGAAAGGAGGGGATTTAGGAGGTTAGTTTGAAATCTTCAGGCCTAGAAACAACACATCATCATGGACAGCACACCAAGTCACACGAGGAGGCAGAGAAGATCTCTTGCTCCTGGGAGGCACTCTTCAAAATAAAAGGCACAACAGAAGCATTCTTCCATGGGCTCCACAGGCACAATAATCAGTAAAAATACTAAAAAAAATATTTAAAAAAACCCTTAAATTGCATGTAACAAGAGAAGAAGATGGGGGCATGGACACCTTCCTAAAGTTGGCTGAGATTTTCAGAGACGCATTCCATTCTTCTTGTTAGTTGGATCCAATTGGGATAAAATTCTGCAGAATTCAAAACAGCAAATGGCTATTTTCTGAGAAGGAAGAAACAAGAACGAAAGATGCGTAATGGCCGCATACATTTTGTGAGACCTGGCTTAAGCAGAACTAATCAAGGAGGTTACTGCTTCAGGGACAGCAGCAGGTTCAATAACTTTTAAGTTCCCTGGGTCAAATTAAGGTGAATAAAAGTGGAGACTAGGGTGAGTTGCTCCGTTTAGCTAAAACCTATGTCACTTGCATGGCACACACAAAGGAAGGAAAGAATATGGAGGAGTAAGAGGAAAAATATTAGTTATTCCAAGCCTGCGTTTCAGCTATACTCTGCATCTTGAAAATCTCTAGAGAATTATTTACGGAGTGCTAAGTTTTACTGCAAGACTCATCACTCAGATAAACATCAAAGGAACATTTCGGTTAACGCTCATCATAATTACACACATGATGTTTGGCAAGTTCAATTTCAATAGCCCTGGGGTCTCCACCCAGAGGTTTCTGTTCATTCAGCAAGTCTTCTGTATGCGTCAGCCACGTCAGCAACTCATCCAGGGCGCGCTGGAACTGCCCCAAGGCGAACAAGGCACCTTCCAGCTTGCGCTAGAGGAAAAATAAAATTAACAAGGAAATGGTTTCACAATGCTATTGAATTGGCTTATGTTAGCATTAGTCACCACAATCCAGAGCAGCGTCCGTGCATCTGATATCATAAACCCAGGGAGAAACAGTCATCCAAGACAAGCAACAGCTTCGTACTCAGAGCCGAGGTTGCCATTCCCCTGTAAAGCCTCACACGCCAGGCTTAAATCCCTAATCTTCAGAGACCCCATGTAGCCAGAGCAGAGTTAAGCTGGAAGGTTCTCTCGTCGGAGATACGACAGTAGTTTTTTATCACTTACAACAGAATTTCAATAGAAATGCCATTTGCTGCATGATCTTTAAAACCTTTTCTTTCTTGTGAAAAGATTCAATTTATGAAAACAAAATACACTTCAAAGCACTGCGTCTTTAAATCCCTCTTTCACTTTGATAATTTAAGGAAAGAGCACTGAAACAGTTAAGGATTAAGTTGTGTCTTTTTTTTTTTTTAAACTGCTCAGTTCAGCAGCTAATATTACTTTTGCACATATAAACATGTTTTCAACCGCTACTTAAGATATCATCAACTAATGAAAATGAAATAAAAATGATTCAAGATGGCACTGCTGACAGAGGAAGTGACAAAAAATACTGCTTAGGGTTTAAAAACCACAAAAGCAACTCAATAAATTGTAAAATTCAAATTATATTATATATAGAATCATAGAATCCTAGAATCGCTGAGGTTGGAAGGGACCTTTAAGATCATCAAGTCCAACCATTAACCCACCCTGACAAAAACCACTTCTAAACCATGTCCCTAAGCACCGCATCTACCCTTTTTTTAAACACCTCCAGGGATGGTGAATCCACCACCTCCCTGGGCAGCCTGTTCCAATGTTTAATAACCCTTTCAGTGAAAAAATGTTTCCTAATATCCAATCTAAACCTCCCCTGACATAACTTGAACCCGTTTCCTCTCATCCTATCACTTGTCACCAGGGAGAAGAGGTCAGCCCCCATCTCTCTACAACCTCCTTTCAGGGAGTTGTAGAGGGTGATAAGGTCTCCCCTCAGCCTCCTCTTCTCCAGGCTAAACAACCCCAGCTCCCTCAGTCGTTCCTCATAAGGTTTGTCCTCCAGACCCCTCACCAGCTTTGTCGCCCTTCTCTGGACACGCTCCAACACCTCACTGTCCTTCTTGTAGTGAGGGGCCCAAAACTGAAGGCAGTACTCCAGGTGGGGCCTCACCAGTGCCGAGTACAGGGGGATGATCACTTCCCTAGTCCGGCTCACCACACTATTCCTGATACAGGCCAGGATGCTGTTGGCCTTCTTGGCCACCTGGGCACACTCCTGGCCCATATTCAGCCGGCTGTCCACCAACACCCCCAGGTCCTTTTCTGCCGGGCAACTTTCGAGCCACTCCGCCCCAATCCTGTAGCGCTGCATGGGGTTGGTATGACCCGAGTGCAGGACCTGGCACTTGGCCTTGTTGAACCTCATACCATTGGCCTCAGCCCATCGGTCCAGCCTGTCCAGATCCCTCTGCAGAGCCAACCTACCCTCAAGCAGATCAACACGCCCACCCAGTTTAGTGTCATCTGCAAACTTACTGAGGGTGCATTCGATCCCCTCATCCAGATCATTGATAAAGATATTAAAGAGAACCAGCCCCAGCACCGAGCCCTGGGGGACACCACTTGTGACCGGACACCAACTCCATTTAACTCCATTTACCACCACTCTCTGGGCACGGCCGTCCAGCCAGTTTTTTACCCAGTGAAGAGTACACCTGTCCAGGCCATGAGCAGACAGTTTCTCCAGGAGAATGCTGTGGGAAATGGTGTCAAAAGCTTTGCAAAAATCCAGGTAGACAACATCCACAGCCTCTCCCTCATCCACTAAGTGGGTCACCTTATCATAGAAGGAGATCAGGTTTGACAGGCATGACCTGCCCTTCACAAACCCATGCTGACTGGGCCTGATCACCCTCTTCTCCTGCATGTGCCATGCAATGGCACCGAGGATGATCTGTTCCATGACCTTCCCAGGCACCGCGGTCAGGCTGACTGGCCTGTAGTTCCCCGGATCCTCCTTCCGGCCCTTCTTGTGGATGGGTGTCACATTTGCCAACCTCCAGTCAGCTGGGACCTCCCCGGTGATCCAGGACTGCTCATAAATGATGCAAAGTGGCCTGGCGAGCACTTCCGACAGCTCCTTCAGTACCCTTGGGTGGATCCCATCCGGCCCCATAGATTTGTGCACCTCCAGGTGCTGAAGCAGGTCCCTCACCATTTCCCTTTGGATTATAGTTCTGTAATTTCCAAACCAAAAGGAATAAATGTGTAAATTGACGCAAACATCATATACACTAAGAAGCTTTTCTCAAAAATCTAAGTCATGAAGAAAGCCCCCACCTTCAAGTTTATTTACCTGTCTATTGATGACTTTTTCTTCTAGGCTGTCCCACATTAGTTTGAGCTCTGAGACAAGGTCTTGAACTGCTGCTTGTCACTCTCCTCTGTTACCTTCTGCAGCAACAGCTCTGCCTGATGCCTCAGTCCTTCCATTTCCATCTGCCGCTGACAAGCTTCTGTCTTAAATTGCTACGGTAAATAGAAAAAGAATACACGTAAACTTATCACAAGTAGTGACCTTCTGGAATACAGCACAGTACAGCAGTATTTACAATACCAATGCATCCCTCTCAGCTTTCGTACGTTTGGGGCGTTGTCATCCAGGGTAAAAATGCTTGTAAGACACCGATCAATCACCCCAACGGTCGCAGCAAACTGAGAATCTGCAGCAGTGTCTTAATGGTCTAGCAGGTATTGCTAAATGTCAGAATGGCAAAGAGGGCTAATAGGAAAGTATTCTCCAACGATCTCTCTGGTCTGTACAAAAGGCAGAACGCATCTGGAGTCACTTCTAGCTCTGGGGGTTGTGATAACACCATCCTTGAAACTTCAGATAGAGTTGCTTTTCAGAAGACCTGAAAGCAAATTTTCTTCAGTAGAACACCCTCTCTGGTACATGCAACTGGGACAGCACTCTGAGCAACTCGCCTAGGTGTGTTCTTCTGAAGTACGTAAGATTATGGGTCATTTGAAGTTACATCATAAAATAGATAGACTAAACAACCTGCCCACAGCCAAAAAAAGTACAAGCGAGCCATGAAACCAAGGACATTACCTGATCGTTACACATCCCTGGTTTTTATATATTGCATAACAGCCTACCGACGTCAGGAGCATACTCAAGTCACAGATCCACAAAGACAGGTTTCTGAAGGTCTAAGTTAGCCTGAAATTTTGATTTTCAGCTTACTAATGTACTGGGAATGTTGTGATCTGTGTGAGCATTTAGGTAAAGCCTGTAATTGCAGAAGTGAAGCTGGGGAGGCATTCTTTCAGAGCCTCAAGGAAGCTGTTCACGGTAGAAACCAGAACACGTAAAAGTCACAGCAAAAGAACCCTGCACATAATAACCTTACAGCCTGTGAAAGACAAGGAATGCCACTACAAGTATTTCTCGGCTATCGGAACATAGTCACAAAATAAAATGTACTTTCACCAAAATTTGGAATAGATTTTAAAATTAAACACATTTTACAATGAAAAGTGTGCAATGAAATGTTATCTGAAATTTTCACACAGATTCTTTTCTACTAGAGGTTGAAAATTGCTTTTGACTCTTGAAAAATACAGAAAAACACTAAACACCACAGGAAAATGCAGACCAATGAAAATAGAAATGAAATAAATTGCTCGTTCATACCTTAAGTTCCTCAGTTTGCTGCTTCACTGTCTCCAGACCTGTTCCAACTGGGGACATAGATGCCAACCCACTGCCAGAAATGTCCACCCAGTCAAACATTGCCTGAAAATCACAGTATGAAATTGAAGCATGAGCAGAGAAATAGTGTCAGATTTCAAAGTCGCATTAAGTAAAATACCAGAATTTTTTACTCCAGAGAACAAGATTGCTATGCGCTTTGAAAACAAAACAAAGCAAAACAAAACCAAACAGCTTCCTCCAGCGGAACCTAGGGGTTTTTGCAATACAAGGGATCCAGTATTAACTAAAGTATTGCACGTAATGGTTACGAGAATGTACATGCTGCAAGACTGAACCCCTATTAGCAGCAATATCCTGCCAGTACTATTCATGCGGACTAGTACTCTACTTCTGGAGTAAAATCAGCAATTTTTATGAATACCCCGTAAGGTAAATACAAGACAAACTCTGTTCCGCACTCCGTCGGAGCAAAGATGGAAGGTGGTAGCTGAATGATAACACACTTTAAATGATGATGACAAAAGAACTTCTGTTGAAGGATAACGGTATCTGTATCAGGAAGATGGAACGCGACCCATTCAGTACAGATTAGACAGTGATAGCCAATACCTGAGCTTGACTGAATCTCCTCAGGATAAGGCAGCTGGAACTTCCAAAAACAAATGAACTCTCCCCAGATCTGAGGCTTTGTGGGTACTTCCCTTACTCCTGATATAATGCAGAACAGCCTCAAGAACACTCCAGTTAAAGATTAAAAACACCTATAGCACTCTGGGCAATTAATTACATAGAGGAAAAAATACCTCTGCCAGGCCCTTTTTCCTCCTGCCTGTTATCTGTGATTCATGACGGAGAAGGGCTTAGGACGGCTTCTCAGAGCTGCCCACTGCTACACAACTCCTTGGGAAAAGGAGAACTAACCCCCCCAACACGCTCAACAGGGTGAGGCAGCTGTAGCTAACAATCTGCCCACAATACTTTTAATATTGTCTATTGAAATGAGCGTAAGGCAGCAGTTAAATACAGTTCTTGTACAAAGTACCAAGCTTGTAGGATGCACAACGTGCAGCCCCAGGAAATACAAAGCTCTCAAAGCAACGGCAATGTTCCTAATGTAACCCTACAAGTCAACCTCTGGGCAGTATGAAAATAAGAGACCTTGGAGAAAAAAACATAGCCAGGGTGCACCGGAAAACAAGATGTTACATTATTATTAAGATGTGTTCTGCTGCTCGATCTGCACCGAACACACAAGCAACTGCCCTCAGTGTCAGGTGAAACTCTGTTTTTAAAGATCCAATGAACCAAGACAGACAGTAATTCCACTGGGCAAAAAGACAGCTTTGCAAAATCTGACCATGAAAACCCTTCTACTGTTTCCATCTTCCAGCCGTTCACTGACAAAAGACATGAGGCCTGCCACTCAGCCAAAACTTGCAAAGAATAGGCAAAAAAATGAAATAAAATACAGCGCATATAGAGAAAAGATATCTTAAAGAACTGCTGGAAAGTTTACCTACTGATTTTAAAAGTGAATCATCTTCCAAAGTATTGTGATTTGATAAATTACGCTAAGAATTAGTATGATGGTCCAGTATGTCTATATTCTTAGTATAATTACGCGAAGAATTCCTGTAATGGTCCAGTAACATTATGTTAATATTTTGGGCTTAAAATAGTCAAACTGAAATATTTCACTTATAAAAAAGGTGGAATAAAACTGAAGTTCTTTCATTGTCCTCCACTCAAAGAAAAATGCAGCAAGTGAGTATACGGACCTGTATTCTGATCCTTTCAGATCATGTAAACATGTCACACCTTCAACTCGCCTATTATGTTACGTACTGACTGCCACCAGGAAATGTGAGCAGGATTACTCTAAACTTGTGTCTTACCAATAAAGGGGACATCAATTTCGAATCTATACATAGAAGAGTATATGAACAACTACATGCAGAAAAGAACAGACTTAGCCTTCAATGGAAGAAAAACCTCCAACCCAACCAACCCCGAGAAAAAATATCTGCCTACTGAAGAAAACAGTCGCTAGAATCAGTGACACATGTCACCTTCCCAATCACGTAACATTTTTTACTACAACCACATTAAGTCCTATTGACTCAAGATTGGGTTAGGTGTATCACACCATCTTACCTGCAGTCCATCTTGATATTGAACAGCTGCCTGCAGAGCTTCAACAAGCTCATCTGCCCGGTCTTTCCATGTTTTGCTTAAGGCATCCCAGGCAGAATTCAGCTGCAAGTAGGTGAAATTTACTCCAACGGACAAAAGAATGTTACTGCTGCTGTATAATGTGCGTTCACTCATTACTCACTCATCAATAACACCAATAAACTAAGCATGAATAGTTCACATTAATTCCATGTTAAAACTCTTGTTCTCCTTATCACTGCATAGTTACTTTCCTTCAGAATGCACTTGACGTTCTGGATGGCAAAAGCTGTAAAATTCAATACTGATTATTGAATAGTTTTATTAACCTACGGATTACAGTCAATATGGGAAATAGTATTATTAAATCATTTGGAATTGCATCCTTATCAAAAAGGTAGCTTAAAAGAAACACACTGCTGAACACTGGAGAAATTGACAGTACTCTGTAGTCATCCAAGCAGCATTGTCTCAGTCAAGATGTCGCACTTGGCATAAACCAGATACGTTTCAAATTTATTCCAGCATTCCTATTGCAAAAAGTAGCCATCTATTGCATTCATCAGTGACTATTTCCACAAAAAACCTTTCTGTCTTTTACAGAACTTTTAACCCATAAATCAATACAATAAAATTGTCTATACATTCTAAACTAATACGAGCCAAGATCCATTTACTTGAAAAGCAAACCTTACGTTATCATAAAAGCTTCACGGGTATCTTACATTTGCCGCAAAATGTCTATTTGCAAAATGTGTTGGGGGCAGGGAGGATATACCAATTTCAGCTGAACAAGCACCTGGCGTAGCAGATTCAAGCACCTGCATTTCCCATACCTCATCTATGCTCTTGTGGACAATAGGTTTGTCAGGCTCTCCACAAGCAGCTCCAAGGTCAGAGCCAAGGCTCAGAACTGTTGCTAGTTCCTCTTGCAGTCCATCAATTTCGTCTTTAGCAGCCTACAAGGAGAAAAAAAATCAATGCCGCTCACACTAACTTTAATAATCTATGTACAGCTTGTTTTCAAGAGAGGACATGGCAGGATTCGGCCTGTGGTTTCTTTAAAGTCCCTTGGACTTACAATCTGACGCTTAAAACACAAGCATCCCTTTGCAGGGTCAGAGCGAAATCAACTGACACCAGTCTAAATTAGAACAACGGCTTATGATGTCACTTTGCATGAGATGAAAAAAAAATAAACAGGAAGTTTTCAATTAGATTTCTTTAATCAGAGTGTTTTCTTTTTCAGAGGTTGTCAGTCAACCCTCAAATCTTTAACTATCAGCATGAATAATTACAGGCTTAGAGCATAATACATAGAGCACGATACATGCGTACACCTTTCATTTAGATGTTACCTATTACTCAGGGAATCTCAAGTACGTATCACTTTCAAAAGTCTCAGTGACGTGCTTATTATATACGTGTTCATAAGCAGATATGCAAATATAAGGACAGGGCACATGTTGCATGCTCATTGCAATTCAGAACTGGTACATGTTATTTACCACAGACTCTCGAGATATCACTACAGTAAATTCCTACACAATTATCCCTCTTGGTCTCTAAAAAAATAGCCTCCTGTGGTATTTCATAGTAAGTCTCTCTTTTCTCCGCATACCGTAAATAACATACTTTAAGTCAACAAAATACTTTCCACTGACCTCAGCGTCTTCTTGCTGTTGCTTGACTACAGATGGGTCAACTCCAGGTCCCTCCAGTTCTCCAATGAGCTCCTGAGTATCTTTAATAGTAGCTGCAAGAGCCACGTGACTACACCACAACTTTGCGGCTAGTTTCATTACATCCAGCAATTTGGCCTCCCTCTCCTCAGTCAAGGTCTGGATGTCTTCCCAAACGAGGACCATTTGGTCTAGTTTATCTTGAACAGCTAAACAACAGAGGAACTAGATTACTACCTTGGCAAACGATTCTTGGCCATAAATCTCTCTACAGTTCTACAGCAGAAACATATGGGTATCTTTTAAAATTTAGACTGTAAAATTGTTTCTTTACAGGATGACTCATAACCTTAAGTGGAAACAACCACCACAACCTTAAAAAATAAAACAAAGGTCATATCCACGATGAATTATTTTAAACAAATACTTTGCTTTTATACATCTTCTCCAGCTTCTCCAGGAGAACACAATCCC
The DNA here is from genome assembly GCF_028500815.1 of Rissa tridactyla. NCBI lineage: Eukaryota > Metazoa > Chordata > Aves > Charadriiformes > Laridae > Rissa > Rissa tridactyla. The sequence goes on from NW_026529545.1 coordinate 2,558,900, forward strand.
CAGATCAGTGGTCATCAGAAATGAAGATTTTTATATGCTGCAGCTTGCTGCATTTCCACTACATGAAACTTTCCTCCATCTATTACCTTTAGCAGATATATCCTTATCGGCTCCTTCTGAGCGAGCAATCATTTCCTTCCCTCTCTGTTTAAGCGTCTCATACACCGGCTGAAGTCTTTCCAGATCCACTGACACGTTCTTATTTTCACTGATTTGCTCTTTAATCTTCTCAGCCTCTGCTGAGGTTGAAGGTGGCTGCCTCAGACGTTCAGCTGTGCCTTTCAGACTCTCAAGAGTTGAATCCATCTTGTCATGAAACTAGTAGGGTGGTAAAGGACAGAAAGAAGTGGCAGAGAAATTAGGAAAAAAAAACAACTGAAAAATGGCATTTGAAATTCTCTTGGAAAAAGGTACTTTAAAATTAACATATTTAACATCTCTAGCCAACAGAGGTATGTGCCACTTGCAATAGTGCCCTTCGTGGTTCTTCCCCTCTCTCAATATCTACATTACAAAAATGACCTTGCAAAATGGTACTTCCTCTCAGATTGAAGAATTTTACTATGAAGTCTGGTTTCAGTCCTGAGACGTTCCATCTGAAGATACTATACATAGAGGAGAATCTACTTGCCTTTACTCCTGTGTCATTCATACAGTAGGTTGTACCTTATTTTGGAGAGCCACGACTCGTTGGCTCTTTCATGAGCCATTTCATCATTTTAGCAAGCTGTTTACCTGAGTAGTAAATACATACTTTTTCATATCAGGGCCAATACACTGGCATATAACCACTGGTTAAGATTCGATATGTCTGGTCATTCAAAAAGACGTCTCTTAGTGCCCAGGTGATGCTTGTTACTGCAGTAAAGGAACGTTACTTTCTGCAACTAAAAGCACACAACAGCGCGTGTTATGTTGACCCACAGTTGACTGAGCCCAGGGAGGTGTCCAGAAACTCAATTACAGCTCTGTAACATGGTTCACCCTTTGGTATAGGTCCAAAGACAGCCTTTACTACATGCTTTTGGATCCCTAGAGACTCCTAAAAACACCTCACCACCGTGCCCCTTTCAATTTACAGAAATTAGTAAACCTTGGGTGCATTTAACAATCCCTCCGGGATCTACAAAAAGCACTCTTGACTACACTTGGGAAAGTGACACAAGGCCCACAAGAGTGCACATTTCTGGGTCCAAACCTTACGCTAGTGCTCTGCCCACGGCTTAGTTCAAACCAAACTGACTGCGTGCTACTCACACAGAACCGACTCTATGAATTCCATGACTGGGAATAAAGACAGGCATCAGTAAATACATCAGAACAGAAAGGTAAGTGAATACAGAAAACGGTTTTCCATTCACATTAAGAACCATTTTTTTTTTAATAGAACAAAAAATCATTTGATCTTGTCCACGATCTACCATTGGGTAAACAATTCTAGTAAACAAGTATTCCAGATCAGATTACGTGTTAAAATTGCCTGACATTAATCTTCTACTTAACAAACAAATCCCAGCTAATGGCATAGCCCAGGGAAAATGCAAAAATAGAACCTCATCTGAAGGGCCTCTCATGCAAGCAGAATGATTGGGGGGACAATCCTGTAAGTAAAGCAAGCATGATTTGGCTCACAGTGACTGATCAAGCTAGTTTGTCAAGCTCATGTTATATAGCTAGTCTTAATAGAGCCTGTTTGTTCATTGTGGACATAACAGGAAGACAAATGAGTGAACCCACTGTTTACCAGTACATAATAGTGGCATATCTTCATTAACTGGTCCCAGAGTAAACAAAAAAAAAAAAACCAGAGTAAAACTTTGAAGCCAGGGTTCATCCTATCTAACTGGAGTCGCTTAACTGAGGCAGCTAAAAAACCCCCAAACCTAGTTACTCTGTGCTCAGCAGGGAGAGAGGTCTGTCCAGTAGCCACATGGGTTTGACCTCACTGCACAGTGCGAGCTGCACACTCAGCCTGGGGCCTCTGTGCAGAAGAGAGAGAGAGAAACCAAGAGGCCCAGGGAGCAGGAAAGAAGGGCGACGGGGAAAGTAGAGGGAGACGAAGGATGACAGAGAGAGAGAGGGACTTGGAGAAAAGAGAAAGGGCGACAGGGAGCCGAGCACAGCAGGAGAGAGGAAGGGAGGTACAGGGAGGCGAAAAACAGGACCCAGAGGGAAAGGGGAAGGGCAGGGAGGAACAGGGAGGCAGAAGAGGGCTGACAGGAGCCCAAGGGCCCAGGACTCGCCGCAGCTCCCGGCTCTGCAGATCTGTCCTGTCGGCCTGTGCCAGCCTCCCCTCAGCCGACACAAGATGGCCGCCGGGAGCCCTGTGCCGGGTCCACAACTCCCAGCGTGCCCCGGGGCGCCCCCTCCTGCCCTCTGACCCCGCGGGAACCATGGCCGCTTCCCCGGGGCTGCCCTGGCCCAGGGCCAGGCCCTGGAGCACGGCTGGGGCCGGGAGGAGGAGGTCAGGGAGGGAGAGAAGGTTGGGAGAGGGCGGCGGGGTGTTCCTGACTCCCCCCAGTGCTTCCAGTGCTGTCCCAGTGCTCCCAGTATGACCCCCTGACTCCCCCCAGTACTCCCAGTGCTGTCCCAATGCTCCCAGTACGACGCCCAGACTCCCCCCAATGCTCCCAGTTCTGTCCCAGTTCTCCCAGCATGACTTCCTGACTCCCCCCAGTGCTCCCAGTGCAGTCCCAGTGCCCCCAGTATGACTCCCTGACTCCCCCAGTGCTCCCAGTGCAGTCCCAGTGCTCCCAGTATGACCACCTGATGCTCCCTGGTGCTCCCAGTGCGGTCCTGGTGCTCCCACTGCGGTCCCAGTGCTCCCAGTATAAGTTCCGCAGTCCCCCCAGTGCTCCCACTGCGGTCCCAGTGCTCCCAGTGTGACTCACTGACTCCCCCCATTGCTCCCAGTGCGGTCCCAGTGCTCCCAGTATGACTCCCTGACTCCCCCCAGTGCTTCCAGTCAGGTCCCAGTGCTCCCAGTATGACCCCCTGACCCCCACAGTGCTCCCAGTGCGCTCCCAGTGCTCCCAGTATGACTCCCTGACTCACCCCAGTGCTCCCAGTGCAGTCCCAGTGCTCCCAGTATAAGTTCCGGAGGCCCCCCAGTGCTCCCAGTGCGGTCCCAGTGCTTCCAGTATGACTCCCTGACTCCCCCCAGTGCTCCCAGTGCGCTCCCACTGCTCCCAGTATGACTCCCTGACTCCCCACAGTGCTCCCACTGTGGTCCCAGTACTCCCAGTATGACCCCCTGACTACCCCTAGTGAGCCCAGTGCGGTCCCAGTGCACCCAGTATGACTCCCTGATTCCCACTAGAGCTCCCAGTACGGTCCCAGTGCTCCCAGTATGACCCTCTGTCTCCGACCAGTGCTCTCAGGGCTATCCCAGTGATTCCAGTATGACTCCCTGACTCCCCCCAGAGCTCCCACTGTGGTTCCAGTGCTCCCAGTATGAGCCCCTGACTCCCCCCACTGCTCCCAGTACGGTCCCAGTGCTCCCAGTATGGCTCCCTGAGTCCCCCCAGCGCTCCTCGTGCTGTCCCAGTTCTCGCAGTATGTCTTCCTGATTCCCCCCAGTGCTCCCAGAGCGGTCCCAGTGCTCCCAGTATGACTCCCTGACTCGCCCCAGTGCTCCCAGTGCGGTCCCAGTGCTCCCAGTATGACTCCCTGACTCCCCCCACTGCTCCCAGTGCGGTCCCTGTGCTCACAGTATGACTCCCTGATTCCCCCCAGTGCTCCCAGTGCGGTCCCAGTGCTCCCAGTATGACTCCCTGATTCCCACTAGTGCTCCCAGTGCTCTCCCAGTGCTCCCAGTATGACCCCATGACTCCCCCCAGTGCTCCCAGTGCTGTCCCAGTGCTCCCAGTATGACTCCCTGACTCCCCCCAGTGCTCCCAGTGCGGTCCCAGTGCTCCCAGTATGACCCCCTGACTACCCCCAGTGCTCCCAGTGCGGTCCCAGTGCTCCCAGTATGATTCTCTGCCTCCCCCCAGTGCTCCCAGAGCGGTCCCAGTGCTCCCAGTATGATTCCCTGACTCCCCCCAGTGCTCCCAGTGCTGTCCCAGTGCGCCCAGTATGACTCCCTGACTCCCCCCAGTGCTCCCAGTGCGGTCCCAGTGCTCCCAGTATGACTCCCTGACTCCCCCCAGTGCTCCCAGTGCGGTCCCAGTGCTCCCAGTATGACTCCCTGATTCCCCCCAGTGCTCCCAGTGCGGTCCCAGTGCTCCCAGTATGAATTCCTAATTCCCCCCAGTGCTCCCTGTGCGGTCCCAGTGATCCCAGTATGGCTCCCTGACTCCCCCCAGTGCTCCCTGTGCTGTCCCAGTGCTCCCAGTATGACACCCTGACTCCCCCAGTGCTCCCAGTGCTGTCCCAGTGCTCCCAGTATGACACCCTGACTCCCCCCAGTACTCCCTGTGCTGTCCCAGTGCTCCCATTATACGTTCCGGAGTCCCCCTAGTACTCCCAGTGCGGTCCCAGTGCTCCCAGTATGTCTCCCTGACTCCACCCGAGTGCTCCCAGTGCGGTCCCAGTGCTCCCAGTATGACCCCATGACTCCCCCCAGTTCTCCCAGTGCTGTCCCAGTGCTCCCAGTACGACCCTCTGACTCCCCCCCGTGCTCCCAGTGCAGTCCCAGTGCTCCCATTATGACCCCCTGACTCCCCCCAGTGCTCCCAGTGCGGTCCCAGTGCTTCCAGTATGAACCCCTGACCCCCCCCAGTGCTCCCACTGTGGTCGCAGTGGTCCCAGTATAACCCCCTGACTCCCCCCCGTGCTCCCAGTGTGTTCCCAGTTGTCCCAGTATGACTCCCTGACTCCCACCAGGGCTCCCAGTGCAGTCCCAGTGCTCCCAGTATGACTCCCTGACTCCCCCCAGTGCTCCCAGAGCGGTCCCAGTGCTCCCAGTATGATTACCTGACTCCCCCCAGTGCTCCCAGTGCTGTCCCAGTGCTCCCAGTATGACACCCTGACTCCCCCCAGTGCTCCCAGTGCGGTCCCAGTGCTCCCAGTATGACTCCCTGAGTCCCCCCAGTGCTCCCAGTGCGGTCCCAGTGCTCCCAGTATGAATTCCTAATTCCCCCCAGTGCTCCCTGTGCGGTCCCAGTGATCCCAGTATGGCTCCCTGACTCCCCCCAGTGCTCCCTGTGCTGTCCCAGTGCGCCCAGCATGTGTTCCTGATTCCCCCCAGTACTCCTAGTGCGGTCCCAGTGCTCCCAGTATGATTCCCTGACTCACCCCAGTGCTCCCAGTGCGGTCCCAGTGCTCCCAGTATGACTTCCTGATTCCCCCCAGTGCTCCCAGTGCGGTCCCAGCACTCCCAGTATGACTCCCTGACTCCCCCCAGTGCTCCCAGTGCGGTCCCAGTGCTCCCAGTATGACTCCCTGACTCCCCCCAGTGCTCCCAGTGCAGTCCCAGTGCTCCCAGTATGACTCCCTGACTCCCCTGAGTGTTCCCAGTGCTGTCCCATTGCTCCCAGTATGACTCCCTGACTCCCCCCAGTGCCCCCAGTGCTGTCCCAGTGCTCCCAGTATTACCCCATGATTCCCTCCATTGCTCCCAGTGCGGTCCCAGTGCTGCCAGTATGAGCCCCAGAGTCCCCCACTGCTCCCAGTGCGGTCCCGTTGCTCCCAGGATGACCCCCTGACTCCACCCGAGCGCTCACAGTGCTGTCCCAGTGCTCCCAGTATGACTTCCTGACTCCCCCCAGTGCTCCCATTGCAGTCCCAGTGCTCCCAGTATGACTCCCTGAATCCCTGGTAACTCTCTGAGTTCTCAGGGCTCAGTGGGAGGCTTTGAACTGGATTTGGAGGGGGGTGGGGATGGTCCTGCGCTTGCTTGGGAGCTGCCAGGGCGCAGTTGCTCAGCGCTCGTGGGCCAGTGTGCCAGTATTTCTGGTAGCCAGGAGGCACAGCACATCTCAAGGGTCACAACTACACACACGACTCCCTCTCTGAAATGCTGAGACACCAGTGCACGCGGCGTGGGGAATGAGCAGGAAGAGCTGGAGATCTGTGCGTGGTCGCAGGGCCACGATCTCATTGCAGTCACTGAGACGTGGTGGGACAGCTCGCGTGACTGGAATGCTGTCATGGGTGGCTACGTCCTTTCCCGGAAAGACAGGCCAGCGAGGCGTGGTGGTGGAGTTGCACTCCATGGGAGAGAGCATTTGGAATGCATCGGGCTCTCACTAGGGGCGGATGACGAGAGGGTCGAGAGCTTATGGGTGAGGATTAAGGGGCAGGCCAACATGAGGGACACTGTTGTGGGTGTTTATCACAGGCCACCTGATCAGGATGGGGAAGCTGATGAGGCTTTCTAGAGACAGCTGAAGGTAGCCTCGCAATCGCAGGCCTTGGTTCTCATGGGGGACTTCGATCACCCCGATATCTGCTGGGCAGACCACGCAGCCAGGCACGCACAGTCCAGGAGGCTCCTCCAGTGCATTGATGACAACTTCTTGACACAGGTGGTGCAGGAGGCAACAAGGAGAGGAGCACTCCTGGACCTGGTACTGACAAACACAGAGGGACTGGTGGGGGACATTAAGGTTGGGGGCACCCTAGGTTGTAGTGATCATGAAATGATGGAGTTCAGGATCATGGCTACCCAAACTGCTTGGAGAGATCCCGTGGGCTGGGGCTCTGGAAGGCAAAGGGGCTCAAGAGAGCAGGTTGGTATTCAAAGACCACTTCCTCCAAGCTCAGGATCGGTGCATCCCTAAGAGAAAGAAATCGGCCAAGGGACACAGGAGACCTGCATGGTTGAGCAGGGAGCTTCTGAAAATCTGATGCGGAGAAGGCGGAGTTACTGAATGCCTTCTTTGCTTCGGTCTTTACTGCTCGGCCCAGCCCTCAGGAGTCCCAGGCGTTGCGGGAAGTAACAGGGAAAGAAAAAGACTTCCCTTGGGTTGAGGAGGATCGAGTGAGGGATCAATTAGATCAATCAGATATTCACAAGTCCATGGGCCCCGATGGGATGCCCCCGAGAGTGCTGAGGGAGCTGGTGGATGTCATAGCTGGGCCGCTCTCCATCATCTTTGAAAGGTCCTGGAGAACAGGCGAGGTGCCTGAGGACTGGAGGAAAGCCAACGATCCTCCAGTCTTCAAAAAAGGCAAGCAGGAGGAGCCGGGGAACTACAGGCCGGTCAGCTTCACCTCCATCCCTGGAAAGATGATGGAACAGCTCGTTGTGGGCGTCATCTCAAGGCATGTGGAGGAAAAGAATGCTATGGGCAGTAGTCAACACGGATTCACCAAGGGGAAATCCTGTGTGACTAACCCGATAGCCTTCTGTGATGGCGTGACTGGATGGATAGATGAGAGGAGGGCAGTGGATGGTGTCTACCTTGACTTCAGCGAGGCTTTCGACACCGTCTCCCACAGCATCCTCAGAGGGAAGCTTAGGAAGAGTGGGCTTGACGAATGGACAGTAAGGTGGATTGAAAACTGGTTGAAAGACAGAGCTCGGAGGGTCGTGATTAGGGGCACAGAGTCTAGTTGGAGGTCAGTGAGGAGTGGTGTTCCCCAGGGGTCAGTGCTGGCTCCAGTCCTCTTCAATATCTTCATCAGCGACCTGGATGAAGGGACAAAGTGCACCCTCAGCAAGTTTGCCGATGACACAAAGCTGGGGGGGTGGCTGACACACCAGAAGGTTGTGCCACCATCCAGAGAGACCTGGACAGGCTGGAGAGTTGGGCAGAGAGGAGCCTCATGAAATTCAACCAGGGCAAGTGTCGGGTGCTGCACCTGGGGAGGAATAACCCCGTGCACCAGGACAGGTTGGGGGCTGACCTGCTGGAGAGCAGCTCGGTGGAAAGAGACCTGGGAGTCCTGGTGGACAACAGGATGACCATGAGCCAGCAATGGGACCTTGTGGCCAAGAAGGCCAATGGCATCCTGGGGTGCATCAAGAAGAGTGTGGCCAGCAGGTGGAGGGAGGTCATCCTCCCCCTCTACTCTGCCTTGGTGAGGCCGCACCTGGAGCACTGTGTCCAGTTCTGGGATCCCCGGTTCAAGAAGGACAGGGAACTGCTGGAGAGGGTGCAGCAGAGAGCTACCAAGGTTAGTTTGCAGCAACAGAAAAGGCTGCTCCGCAACACCTCCTCCCTGGGCCTCCACCTTGGCTGTGCCCCGTATTAGCTCCAGGGTGGAGACGGTCTTGAGTGGTCAAAGTCCAATGGCTCATACTCTGTGCTCAGGTTCACCTCCAAAGGGGGTGCAGAGAGAAAGCTCAGGTTGGAGGTTCATGGGAAGGTTAGAAGGCCTGTGTCCTGTCACTGCATTGCAGATGTCTATGTTGGTACAGTTTAACGTGACATGAACAACAGATGAGTGTGTCTGACCAAGGCAGCCTTGCGTGGCTCTATCGCCAATAGCACAAATGACCCTTCCAGAAGAGAGCATCTCCTGCCCTCCTGTGAGGCTCACGCAGCCCTTGATTTCTTACTCTGCAGCTCTACGCATGGGTTGAGCCCTACCGTTCAGCCAGTTCTTCACCCACCGCACCCTCCACCTGCTCATCTCCAAGTTGGGCAACTTGTCCGGAACGATACTTTGAGGGACACTATCAAAACCTTTACTAAAATCCAGCAAAACTACATCCACCACCATCCCTTCATCCACTAGGCAGGTGACCTTATTGTGGTTCGTGGTGAATGGCCTGTTCCCCTTAATGTTAACTCCTTCTCCCAGGTGGGCGTTAGGGCTCTAGATGGCCCCCAGTTCAGGCTCAGCTGTTCACTCTCCAGGAAGGGCACTCTGTGGAGACTGCAGCAGTACTGAGAGGGTTTCCCAGCAAAGTCCAAGGTAACAAGAGGAGGAGAAAGCCCAAGCTCTGACTCCATGAAGAGAAACTGGAGGTGCTGGGCCAAATCTGGCCAAAGATTCCCCATGACGGCGGAATCCCTTCCCACCACTACCACTGGAGGGATCTCCAGGGAGATTTCCAGCATTGCTAGAGGGCCAAAATACCCAAAGAAAGTCCTTTTGTGTCCCTGCCCTGCCCTCCTGCCTGGCCTGCCTGGTGACCAAGGCTGAGGCCAAGCTTATCCCAGTGCTTGACCCAGCCATGAGACTTCCCTTGCCTATCACCAGCAGAGACAGATGACAGAATGGAAGGGGTTGGAAGGGTCCTTCCGAGATCATCTAGTCCAACCCCGTGCCAAAGCACAATCAACAGCCAAGCCATTTTCCTACTTCTGGCCTGTGAGGTTCTCAGACAGAATTGACTTCAGGCACCTTCACAGACACCTGCCTCTTACTCACCTGTGAGGTTCTGAGGCACAGCTGACATAAGAGTAGCTTCCCCACCATCACCCACCTTGTCACCTACAAGCTCATCTGATACACGTCATCTCACATTTCGTCTTCCAATGTCAGGCGACTGCTCCAGGACCTCACAGGCTCTGCATTCACTCTGCCTCTGGGGGAAAAACAGCTTAGAGAGAGGTGTGGAGGGCAAGGGAAGGTTAGGGGTTCCGAGGGAGGCCGCTAGGGCTTTTGGGTTAGGGGTTTCTGTTACCAGTTTTCTTCCATGCGAACCAAAAACTCTGGTCAGAGTTTCTGCTTCATGATCAGGGTGGGGGTGGGGGTCATGGTGAGGCTCAAAATGAAGGTTTGGGATTCTTCTTAGGGCTTCTTGTAATTGATCTGAGTCCTGCTCAGCTTTGTGGGGTAGGGGGTTGGGTTAGGGCTAGAGGCTTAGGGTTAGGCCAGAGTTAAGGCATTTCAAGAGCAGGAACCTCACCAAGTGCTGTCCCTCCCACACGCTTCTCTCTTCACCTATCCCATGCTCCTTTCTCTCTTTGATGAAACTCTCAGGCATGTCAAGTACTTCACTAATGCTGCTCCTCACACGCAGCTTCCTCCAGCAATAATGACACCACGATCTACTCGCCAGCAATGGCACCTTTGCCTTCATCTTCCTCTTGCCTGCCCCTAACATCTCATCATCTCCCTGGCCTTTCCCTCCAGAACTTCACAATCCCTGCCCTCCTTCTGCATCCTGGGAAACATGAGTAACACTTAGGGGAGGGGTTGGAGATGGAAGTGTGTTGAGGGACAGGATTAGGGAGCTGGCTTTGGGTTTAGGCGTGAGGCGTCTGATGAGGGTTTCAGCTTTGGCATTCGTGTTCAGGGAAGGGCCACAGATGAGCACTGCAGGTGAGGGATTAGGGTTGGGGTCCAGGCAAAGTCTCAGTGTGAGCTGGGCAGTGCTGGGTCAGAGGGGAAGGGTGTGTAGCCACTTTGCGTGTTTCTGCCCTCGTGATGACCAGGGGGAAACCTCAGCTGCTGATGACTAAAGGCATCATCATTCTAATGAGCTTCCAAAAATCAAATCACACACGCGCACACAAACACAAGGCTTACAAGAGAGCTTTTTAAATTGAATTGCACCCACACAAACAGATACAGAGGTTAACCTATATAATGAAGATGTTTCTCTTTTTGCAAAAAGTAGTAAATTCCTGGTACCAAACGATCCTGGTCACCTCGAGAAATCCAATAGTAGTGAATGACTCACTCTTTTCCTTCGTCTGCATTTGTCAGCAGATGATCTCTGAAATCCTTGTGAAATCTACTCTGAAATCCAATCTTCAAAAGCCTCGTGAAATCTACTTTTGAAATCCTCGCAAAACCTACACTTTGATATCCTTGGAAAATCCACGCTTTGATATCTTCATATCCTCTTATCCTCATGCATGCTTTGATAGCCTGATATCCTCGATACCCTGGGGCACCTACAACTTCTCTGGAAAACTTGTTCCATCATCTCACAAGCCTTTTCATAAAAAAATTCTTCCTTAGGCCTATTCTAAATCTACTCTTTTTCAGTTTAGAACTGTTGTCTCCTGTTCTGTCACTACAGGCCTTGGTAAACAGTCCCTGTCTTACACATAACTCGCCTTTAAACTGTATAAACTGTCGTACGTGTCAGGCGACCCTTGCCATGTTTGAATCTTTCAATAAGTCGCTGTGGTGGTTATAGCAAATTTTGTTAAATCATTTTGATAATTGCCAGGTGATCAATATTGTTAACATCATACAACATAACCCCGTGTTACTAAATCTGAAATTGGTGCCACCTCAAAGTTGGGCAGGATCCCAAATCAACATTCACAACGAGACTGGACATGAGGAGAAAGAAATGTCCCATGAAGGACAGTGCCGTGACTCCTGAGGTCACCCAGAGGGAGCCTGGATCAGCGCAACGCTGGGTGTTCCAAGTGTGATAAATAATTTAATCGCAAACAGGATTCCAATTAGAATTTATAATTTATTAAAGGAACAAAGGCAAGCAAACAGCGCTGGGTGTGCCGGGGGTCTCTGCCCAACCAAGACACACACCTTACAGACCCCATTTTTGGTTTATATCTCCTATACTAATACATATTCATAACTGCCTCTAAAGTGGTTGGCCCTTGCCAAAAATGGGTGTATCCCCCCCTTACAGGTCACTATGCAGATAACAACAGGACCGGTTTAAGTTGGTATTCTAGAATGTTCGCCAGGTGGCTCCTGCAAAACACAGACACGACAGACACACCGTCTCGTCTGCGATAGACACACCGTCTCGTCTGCGGCCATACAGACAAAACAGTCAAAGGTCACACTTCACCCTGTGGCCCTAACACTGTTCCACACTGACACGAATCAGTTCAGCACATTTCACACAAGGAACAGGCAGGGAGGAAGAATAGCTGTCAGGAAAGGCGAGGAGATGCCCCAGTGGGAGCAAGGGGAGGAAAGAGGTTGGGTGTCCACAGCCTGCAGGTCTTTGTCCCCTTGGCTGTGGCTGTTGTCTTTGCTACCAAGGCCTGAAAGGAGACACCTTAATCTCATGGAACCGGGGCCTCACTGTGTCCTTCCTCGCACCCCCCAGGGAGGCCGGGAGCTGTGGTGCCGTTGTCCTTCACTCGGCATTGCACACCCCACACCTCACTGCCCCGGGAGGAGCCCTGAGCCAGTGTGAGGGACAGGATCCCCCTTCCCAGGGCTGGCCGCTTGGCAGGATAAAATACATCAAGGCTTTACTCAGCATCAGCTCCACCTGCACAGTGCCTTTGCCTCCCTGTAATCACAGCCTCCAGTTGCCTGCTCAAACAAATCCATGGGGAGGCTTGGTCTGTCATGGCCCTCAGTGGGGACAATTAATGCTCCAAGACACTTTGGCATTTGCTTCGGACTTGAATTCCTGCACAGGTTGTTCAAGCTCCTCTCAGTATCTGGCATTCCTGGGCTCAGCAGCAAATGCCCCATGGGGCTCATTAAAGTGCAGAAAGCCCTAAGGAGCCACAGCTCTTCCATGATTTTCTTCAGGGCTTCTAGCCTGGTACAGCTCAGTGGAGAGGTCTCAGGAGTCTACTTAAAGTGGAAGGTTTCAAGAAGCACTTAATAAAAAGGTAATTTTTCATTTGGAAAGGGCTTTTCATTAGTCTTTTTATTTTTCCAGAGGAAATGCTTGCAGCTTTCTCCAACTGATACTGAACCAGAGGGTCTCCTAAGGAGGACCGGAGAGGTAGCAACTGCCATCTCCTCGAGGTCCCCCACTGTATGGACAACTTGCCCCCCCACCTCCTCCTCCCCACCGTTTCTCTTGGGGCTGCCTGGGACTTGCATTCTTTTCCTACATCAGACTTGTGCACTGAGTCTGCAGCTGAATGTTCACAGCTCCTTTGCACCAATTCCTGCCCGATTCCCCCGCAGACTTGGCTGTAAATAGACAAGGGATTCTTATTCAATTTGAACAGCCAGAAGGACAAAATGATACCAATTAATTAAAGAAACCCAATGCATTCCTCCACTATATGCCAAGTCCAAGCCTCCAATAAGCTCCACCTCCCTCAAACCATCAACATAAAAGAAATATGTTGGAGAGATTGATAGGAAATTCTAAATATACGCACAGTTAGTGCGTTGGCTAAAGAGAGAGTGTGGCAGATTAAGTAAACTTTGCCTTATTCTTGGCCAAATTTCCATCCCAGAGCCTTGTCACCAACTCATGTCTCTAGTCATGTCCCTGCCCATGTTACATTATGTGCTTCTTAAACAAAACTTTTCTTCTCCAGCAAACTCTAGCAAAACTCTTCCTTGGAGACAGTCTCTCCTCAAAGTCCCCTTGCAACCATACGGTGAATTGAGATGCAAGAATAAACTCATTACAGTTCCTTCACGTTAACGAGCTCCCAGGAGAAAGTCACGCAGTGTGGAGGGCCCTGGCAGGAATAAAGAGCCTTGGAGGTTCAGCAGGATCTGCTGAGGGCTGTGGGTGACGAAGCTGCTTCAGGAAATGGAAGCGTGCCTCCCTGGGGGCTGATTGGAGCAGAAAACCAGAGGCAGTGATTTCAGGGTGACAAAGAAAGGAGGCAGAGACATCCTGTGTGCTGTAGCCCCCTGGATGTGCCCTGTCAAGCCAAGGGGCCCAGTGCTAATCCCCAGCTCATTGCAATGGGGATGCTTTTGGTCATCACCACATGAGCTTTCCCTCTGCTCACCACCAGGGCCCATACACGCTGAGTGCCTTCCACACTCTTGCCCCTCAGACTCGGCACGATGCAGCTCCCCCTAAGCCTTTGCCTGGACCCTAACCCTAATCCCTCACCTGCAGCTCTCATCTGTAGCCCTTCCCTGAACACTAACGCCAAAGCTGAAACCCTCACCACATGCCTCACGCCTAAAGCTGTTAGAGCGGGTCAAGAGATGGATCACCAAGAATCATTGGAGGGCCGGAAGACCTCTCCTAGGAAGAAAAGCTGAGAGAGTTGAAGTTGTTGAGCCTGGAAACAAAAAAGCTCCAAGGAGACCTTCTTGTGACCTTTCAATGCATGAGGGAGGCTTATAAGAGAGAGAGAGAGAGAGATTTTACCAGGGCCAGTAATGACAGGACAAGGGGCAATGGCTTTACACTGAAAGATGGCAGATTTAGACTGGACATAAGGGAAGAAATTTTTCACTAATGAGGGTGGTGAGACACTGGAAAATGTTGCCCAGAAAAGTTGTGGATTCCCCATCGTTGGCGGTGTTCAGGGTCAGGTAGGGCGGGGCTTTCAGCATCCTGATCGCAGATGTCCCTAAAAAACAGGGATTGGACTAGATGACCTTTCAAGGTCCCTTCAAACCAAAACCATTCTGGGATACTATGAGGGCAGATGTGGCCACACCACTGCTGAGTTGAGGGGGACAATAACTCCCCTTCTTTGGATGGCCACAGTCCTACTAACACCACCCCATATGCAACTGGCCTTAATGGTGCTGAGCCTTTACCAGAGGCTCATATGGCATCCCTCAAAGTGCCCAGGCCCCTCTCCTCAGACTCACTCCTCACCTGGTCCTCTCCCACTTTGCCCTTTCTCCTAGAAAAAATTGAGGAGGTTTCTGTTGGCCACGTCCCCAGGTGTCTCAAGGTCCCTGTGCACTGAAGCTCCAGAACATCAGCATTTAAATTGCATGTGCAGATGGCTCATGCTGAGTCGTGGTTCCTCTAACAAGACACCTTGAGTAGCTGTAGGACAGCAGAGGTAAGAAAAGGGGTTACTAGTGTCATGGACGTCATGAGGAAGGTGGAAAGTGCCACTGGCACCATCTCAGAAACACCAAGGGAAGGGCCAACAAGGAAACGGTGAAAAAGAGTTGGCTCTTTGTATGGGAGGAGATGAGGATGATCCAAGAGAAGAACTTGAGAGTGGAAGAAGAGTGGAAAAGGGAACAAAAGGTTAATAGAATCATAGAATTGTCTTGCTTGGGAGGGACCTTTCAGATCACCTAGTCCAACCATCAACCTACCTCTGACAAAAGCCATCACTACACCATATCTCTAAGCACTATGTCTGCCCATCTTATATTATTGTTCCGTGGCCTTGCCTTGTGACGAATAGCAGATATGGGAACGAGATAGTACTACGGAACAGACAACCTGCCTACTTGCTTACTACGAAACAGATAAGCGGCCTACTCACTACCTGAGCCAACGTTTCATCAAATTTTGATGAAATTTTGTCCTTTGTGCGAACTTTGCTCATTACAACGTACCGAAACACACCTCCATCCCAGAGGCTACCCGCCCCCAAGGTGCAACCACTCCTCCTTGAGTACACCAATCATAATAAAAGAATTTATGACTAAAGTCACTCAAACTCCACTTTGAAGATAAAATAAATAGTATAAAAATAGCCCGAGAGAGGGGGGATATCGGGGAAGACACCATCGCGAACAAGTCAGGAGAATTCCGTCACTAACTTCCGGGACCAGTCGACTGGCTGAGCCTTTCTTCCCCGCCATAGGGACGCCTTTGGGTAAGACTTAGATCATACCGAGTGTTTCCTCGGGAAACTTAGAAATCTCTGTAGAGAATCTCTCTCCTACATTTATAGCCAGGCTGTATTGTATATAACATCATTGTGCCTTTTGTATATTTAACAATATCGTTATTTGCACATGCTTTGCAGACCGTGTATTTATCACCGTCAATCCTATATACCTGTTGTTTAAATAAACAGCACTGTCTCAGTAGCTGGTCGTTTTGGTTTCTCACTGAACGCGACCAAACACTCAAGAGTGGCCGTGCTAGTTCAGGAGCACGACTAGACTGAAGGTGCAGTCCACTATCAGTGTATCCAAATCATAACATTTTAATACATATTAAACGCGATTGGACTGATAGTGCTGGATTGGGCATCACTCCGAATTTAAACCCAGCCGCACCTGGTCCCCCACCTCAGTGAGGAGTGTTAGAACGCAAGGGGGTTTATCTTCTGCCAAAACCGCTTTGCCCCTTTTCACGCAACAGGAGGGACCTTTCAGATCACCTAGTCCAGCCATCAACCTAACTCTGACAAAAACCATCACTAAACCATAGCTCTAAGCACTATGTCTGCCCATTTTTTAAATAGCTCCAGAGGTCGTGCGTCAACCACTTTCTGGGCAGCCTGTTCCAATGCTTAATAACCGCTTCAGTGTAAAAAATTTTTCCAAATATCCTCAGCCTCCATTTCTCCAGGCTAAACAATCCCAGCTCCCTCACCCACTCCTCATAAAATTTATCCTCGAAATCCCTCACCACCTCCTTTGCCCTTCTCTGGACCTGCTCCAGCACCTCAATGTCTTTTTTTGTGGTGAGGGGCCCAAAACTGGACACAGTACTCCAGGTGGGGCCTCACCAGTGCCGAGTACAGGGGGACAATCACTTCCCTACTCCTGCTCACCACACTGTTCCTGATACAGGCCAGGATGCTGTTGGCCGCCTTGGCCACCTGGGCACACTGCTGGCTCATATTCAGCCGGCAGTCAACCAACACCCCCAGGTCCTTTCCTGCAGGGCAGCTCTCCAGCCACTCCTCCCCAGGCTTGTAACGCTGCATGGGGTTGGTGTGACCCAAGTGCAGGACCCGGTACTTGGCCTTGTTGAACCTCACACCATTGGTCTTGGACCATCAATCCAGCTTCTCCAGATCCCTCTGCAATGTGTTCCTACCCTTAAGCAGATCGACACTCCCACACAACTTGGTGTCATCTTACTGAGGTGCACTCGATCCCCTCGTCCAGATCATTGATAAAGATCTTAAAGTGAACTGGCCCCAATACCGAGCCCTGGGGAGCAAGCATCAGGGTGACCATCTGCACACAAACATTAACAGCTGACCAAAGGGAGCTTGAGTCCAGGGACAGCTGGAGAAACGCTGGGATTTGGCCAACAGAAACATCTTGAAGTCTTTCAAGGAGAAGTGTCCAGATCTGCATCCCGGGGAAGAATAACCCCAATGCAGCAGGACAGGCTGGGACCTGATGTGCTGAGCAGTGACCCTGCGGAGACGGGGCTGGGCACCCTGAGGGACGCCTCATGAGCCAGTGGTGCACGCTCACTATGAACAAGGCCGGCTGCCTACAGGGCTGCAGGAGGAGGAGCGTGTGCCCCCCAGGCAACTTGAGTCACCTTCCCCTTTGACTCAGGACTGCTGTGGCCCAACGCACACAGCTGTGTCCCAGTGTGCGGCTCCCCATTTTGGAGAAGTGGAGAGGACCTGGAGAGTGTCCAGAGGAGGTCTGCCAAGATGGCCTTTAGGGCCCAGTGCACGTGTGCTTGGTGGAGAGTCTGAGGGACCTGGGCTTCTCTGGCCCAGTGGCAGGGAGGCTCTGGGCACTATTGGAATGGCCTGAAACTGGTTGAAAGGTTGTTTCAGAGACAATGGATCTTTTCTTTGGCGGAAAACAGCAGGAGAAAGAAATAATGCAACAAAGGGCAGCTTGGGATGTGGACACTGGACAGCAGGAGAAAGAAATGCCACTGCAAGGGCAGCGCTGTGCTGCAACAGATCACCCAGAGGGAGTCGGGATCAGCCCAAGGTGTTGTGTTTCAGGACCAGCCAAGGACGATGGAGAGAGATGAGTAAAGGCAGTGAGATGCTGAGGGGAGAGCAAGACGGGGAAGCAGGGGGGATGTCTGCAGCCTGCAGGGGAAGAGGAGCAGATGTGGGACACCATAGCACAGCCAGGGGTGGAGACGATCAAGGGAGTTGGCAAGGCTGAAAGCCCCCAACAGTGCTTATGTCTTTCTCCTCTTGGCTGTGGCTGTTGTCGGTGCCACCAAGGCTACCAGAAGACACCTTATCCTTACAGCACTAGGGCCTTAGCGCCTCCTCTTCCCCACCCGGGAGCCGTCATTCTGTCTTTCTGCCCTTGGCATTGCATGTCCTCCCATCACAATGCCCCAGGAGGAGCCCTGAGCTGTGCTTGTGGGGCAGGACCTCCCTTCCCAGGGGCTGGAGGCCAGGGCTTGGCCCTTTGCCTTCCTCTCACACATTCAGCATTAGCCAGCGTCAGAGACACCTCTCCATTGCCTTTGCCTACCTGCCCTCACTGCCTCCAGTTTTCCCTCGAACGAGCCCCCAGGAGCCTTTGGCAGTAATGGCCCTCAGTGGGACCCATTAACACTCCAAGAAACTTTGGAGTTTGCGTCTGATGTTGAATTCTGGAGAGGTTTCATCAGCTTCCCCTGTGTCTGAGCTTCATGGGCTCAGCACCAAAACCACCAGAGAGGGCATTAAAATGCCTTGGGCTGGTCCTGCTCAGTACAGAAATGGGGGTCGGCCGGGCAGCAGGAATCCGTGTTCACTGCTCGGGATGGGCATCGGGGGGTAAGCAATTGTACTGCATCACTCCTGGTTTCCTATATTCTTTTACAATGATTGTTAGTTTCTTTCCCGTTACTGGTCTATCAAACTGTCTCTATCTCAACCCATGAGATTTTTATTCCTTTTTCTCCCTCTTATCCCTATCCCTCTGCAGTGAGTGTGGGGGGAGTGAGTGAGGAGCTGTGTGGTCTTTCCCCCCACAACAAGGCTGAGGAGTGAGCTGGCTCTGCTCATGTCACTGCAGTTTGAGGACAACCAGGAGTTTCCTTGAGGTTTTCCTGCAGGAATATGCTGAGCAGCTCCTCTGTGTTACAAGTGGATTACAGATGAGGTAACTAGTGAATGGCAGAAGCTGTAACCCCTTTCCCCAATCCCCGCGGCTGTGGAGCAGGGATGACTCCTTGGGAGCCCACAAGCAGAGCTCTGCTCCTCATGGCACACTTGGCCAGCAACAATGAGAGCTCCAACAAGGGCAATGCAGAAAGCTCCCGCAAAAAAGGACACGGGCAAAGTGTGTTTCCGCAGCTGGGGTTTGGAAGGGCAGGCAATGGGAAGAGATTTGCTCAGAGCTGTCCTGACTTGTGAGTGGGCTTTCCTCCTTTGGCAGTACCTCGGGAACAAAGGGATCCGATGTCCAACGGCAGCTCCATCACCCACTTCCTCCTCCTGGCATTCGCAGACACGCGGGAGCTGCAGCTCTTGCACTTCTGGCTCTTCCTGGGCATCTACCTGGCTGCCCTCCTGGGCAATGGCCTCATCATCACTGCCGTAGCCTGTGACCACCGCCTCCACACCCCCATGTACTTCTTCCTCCTCAACCTCGCCCTCCTCGACCTGGGCTGCATCTCCACCACTCTGCCCAAAGCCATGGCCAACTCCCTCTGGCACACCAGGGCCATCTCCTTCTCGGGATGTGCTGCCCAGGTCTTTTTCTTTGCCTTCTTGATCTCAGCAGAGTTTTATCTTCTGACAATCATGTCCTACGACCGCTACGTTGCCATCTGCAAACCCCTGCACTATGGGTCCCTCCTGGGCAGCAGAGCTTGTGTCCACATGGCAGCAGCTGCCTGGGGCAGTGGCTTTCTCTATGCTCTGCTGCACACAGCCAATACATTTTCAATACCTCTCTGCCAAGGGAATGGCCTAAACCAATTTTTCTGTGAAATCCCCCAGATCCTCAAGCTCTCCTGCACAGACTCGGACTACCTCAGGGAAGTTGGGCTTATTGTGTTTGGTGCCTGTTTATTCTTTGTGTGTTTTGTTTTCATTGTGGTGTCCTATGTGCAGATCTTCAGGGCTGTGCTGAGAATCCCCTCACAGCAGGGACGGCACAAAGCCTTTTCCACGTGCCTCCCTCACCTGGTCATTGTCTCCCTGTTTATCAGTACTGCTGTATTTGCCTACCTGAAGCCCTCCTCCATCTCCTCCCCATCCTTAGATCTGGTGCTGTCATTTCTGTACTCGGTGGTGCCTCCAGCAGTGAACCCCCTCATCTACAGCATGAGGAACCAGGAGCTCAAGGATGCCCTGGGGAAACTGATTGGACATTTTTTCATCAGCCACAGACTGTGTACCTTCCTCTGCAAAGGATTCCCTGTATCTTTGTGACAAGCATTCACTATTCCTCCCCTCCTCCTTAACTTTTCACCTCTCGTCTGTGACACAAAATATTTATGTAAATGAAGAGTCAGGCGCTCTGTGTTTAAATAAAATACATGAACCAGCTAACACTTCCTTTTCTGAGACCCATCAGCAGCAGCGCTGAATGGACGGGAAATGAGAAGACCTTTCTGGCTGCAGCAGCCTGGGGCAGGCTGTCCCAGTGCCACTCTGTCACTGGGGCGGCAGGAGCTGCCTGAGGGTCCCCAGGGCCAGGGCTCTTGTACTGGGCTGGGGAGAGGGGATGGCAGTGAGGGGCTGCAGACCCCTCAGAACATCCTGGGGAGGAGGACACAGGGGCCCACTGACTGCCTTTGCCTTGTGCCCAAATGCCCCCCGTCTCTGGGGCTGACCCTCCTCTGCCCCCCAGCAGCTGCGGTGCCCTTCAGGGGGGCTGTGGCTGTGGAGTGAGTGCCCAGAGCTCTGCAGCACCCTGGGGCAGGCTCTGCTGTTGGGCCAGCGCAGACTGGGCTGGGATGGAGAGAGGGCAGGGGAGGTGGCAGAGCTTGGAGGGAGCTGGGCTGGGCTGGAAAGTGCCCAGGAGGAAAAATCCTCGGAGTACGGCTTGTACCGTGTGACCATGCGGGGGGAGGACTCACACCAGAGTGTTTGTGGTGCAGGGCCAGGGCTTGTGGAATTGGTGTCCGTCTCCAGGGTTTGGTAGTGGTGGGGCTGAAGGCATGGGCCTCTGTGAGAAGAGACCAGGGGCTGCTTCCGTGCCAGACAGAGCTGGTTCCAGACAGCTCCAAAAGAAACCCACCGCTGGCCAAAACTGAGCCCATCAACGAGGATGGTGGAACCTCTGTGAGAGTGTATATAAGAAAGGACACAAGGGCTCGAGTGGGAGAGGAGTGAGGGAAAAACCAGTGTGAGAAACAGCCCTGAAAACACCAGGGTGAGTGAAGAAGGAGGGAGAGGAGGTGCTCCAGGTGCCAGAGCAGATGGTCTCCTGCAGCCTGTGGAGAATACCACAGTAAAGCAGGTATTTCCCTGCAGCCTAAGGAGAGGAGCACAGCGGAGGAGGTAATCCCTGCACTTGGTGGAGGACCCAACACTGGACAGGTTGGATATTTCCTGAAAGAATTTCAGCTTGAGGAGAGCCCATGCTGTAGCAGGTTTATCTCGAAAGACTGTAGCCTGTAAGAGGGACCCCATGGGAAAAGTGTTAGAAGGAAGGAGCAGCAGAGAGGAATTGTTATGGACTGACCAGGACCCCCATTCCCCATCGCCCTGCACTGCTCAGGGGGAAGGAGGGAGAGGAGTTAGGAATGAAGCAACAAAGTTCAGCAAGGGAAAAAATGTGTGGGAGGAGGCTTTCCAGGTGATAAGGTCTTCCATCGGTCCTATGCTTCTTTGACCCTCAGCCTTTGCAGTTGCACATGCCTGGCCTGCCCACTTACCTTCACTCCTGTCCCCTTTGTAGGAGGCCCACACACATCTTGGCACGCCCAGCGTAACGTGCCCTCCACCAAAGCTGGAGCCCACCTGGCCTTGGAGGCAGGGAGGGGCCCGGTCCCCTCTGTCCGGGGCTGGGCACAGCTTTTCCCTGGGAACCTCCCTGAGGAGCACTCCTCCTCTGTGTCAGCCTGGGGCCCGGCAGGGGTGGCCCAGGGACAAGGGCTGCTGGGGCAGGGCTGAAGGAGCTCAGCTGGGACAGCGTTAGACTGAAGATCTAAAGGTGCCTGGTTCAGCCCTGGGATTCAGCAGTGATTTTTCTCCCTCTGCTTTTTGCAGAGCCCGTCTGCCACCTTCCAGCCTGCCCCAGCCCTGCTTGCTCCTTCACCTCTTGCCAGAGCACTGTCCCTGCCCTGGACCTGCACATCTGCGGCTTCGAAGGAGCCTTCCTCCAGCCCCACAAGTCCCCAGCCTCCCCCTGGGCAGGACTCTCCACTCAGGGCTGCTTTGGGGTGGTCTCCAGCTGTGCCTCCTTCCCTGCTCCACAGGATCGGGATGTGTCCTCTGCGGGGTCTCTGCACGACCCAATTCCTCTCCTCTTTGTCATGCTCAAGGGTGCAGAGTCTGTTCCCCTCCTCAGGCGCCTCCTGCACCTTGTCTCCATTCCCAGAGCAGAGGCCACTGGACCCATAGTCCCAGGGAGAGGCACTCCCTGAGCTGCGGCCTGAATGGCAGCATCCTTCCCCTGGGGGGGTGTTGCAGTGAGACCTCTGATGTGCCCAGGACAGCTGACAAAGCCACGCTGAGGATCACCCACCGGAGTGCATGGCCATCGGTATTGTTTAGCCACACGCTGTCCTGAGCAGAATTTCTAGACGTTCCTTAAACACCTCTAGGGATGGTGACTCAACCCCCTCCCTGGGCAGGCTGTTCCAGTGCCTGACCACTCTTTCAGTAAAGTCATTCTTCCTAATATCTAACCTAAACCTCCCCTGCCGCAACTTCAGACCATTTCCTCTGGTCCTGTCATTATTCCCCTGGGAGAAGAGGCCAACACCCACCTCTCTACACCCTCCTTTCAGGGAGTTGTAGAGGGCAATGAGGTCTCCCCTCAGCCTCCTCTTCTCCAAGCTAAACACGCCCAGCTCCCTCAGCCTCTCCTCATATGCCCTGGTCTCCAGAGCCCTCACCAGCCTGGTCGCTCTCCTCTGGACACGCTCCAGCACCTCAATGTCCCTCTTGCGCAGAGAGGCCCAGAACTGAACACAGCACTCGAGGTGAGGCCTCACCAGTGCCCAGTACAGAGGCACCATCACTTCCCTGCTCCTGCTGGCCACGCCATTCCTCATACAAGCCAGAATGCTGTTGGCCTTCTTGGCCACCTGGGCACACTGCTGGCTCATGTGAAGCTGGCCGCCCACCAGCACCCCCTGGTCCTTTTCTGCCAGGCAGCTGTCCAGCCACTCTTCCCCAAGCCCGTAGCGTTGCTTGGGGTTGTTGTGACCGAAATGCAGGACCCGGCACTTGGCCTTATTAAACGTCACACAGTTGGCCTTGGCCCATCGATCCAGCCTGTCCAGGTCCCTTTGTAGAGCCTTCCTACCCTCAAGCAGATCAACTCTCCCACCCAGTTTGGTGTCATCTGCAAACTCACTGAGGGTGCACTCAATCCCCTCATCCACATCATTGATAAAGATATTAAACTAAACTGGCACCAAAACTGAGCCCTGAGGGACACCACTGGTGACCGGCCGCCAAGAGGATTTCACCCCATTAATCACAAGTCTGTGGGCACAGCCATCCAGACAGTTTCTTACCCAGCGAATTGTACACTTGTCTATGCCATGATTCACCGGCTTCTCCAGGAGAATGCTGTGGGGGACGGTGTCGAAGGCCTTGCCAAAGTCCAGATAGACAACGTCCACGGCCTTCCCCGCATCTAGAAGGCGGGTGACATGGTCATAGAAAGAGATCAGGTTGGTTAAGCAGGACCTCCCTGTCCTAAACCCCTCCTGGCTGGCCCTGATCCCTTGGCTGCCCTGCGCTTGCCGTGAGAGCTCACTCAAGGTGATCCTCTCCATGACCTTTCCTGGTACCAAGGTCAGGCTGACAGGCCTGTAGTTCCCCGGATCCTCCTTCCAACCCTTCTTGTAGATGGGCGTATTATTTATTGAGAATAGCTGTAGAGTTAGCAAAACTGCTCGTCAGGTTGTGTCTATGTATTAATAGGGGATTGATTAACAGTGATTTAGCACGTTGAGCACTCCGTCATCACGCTGACTTCCTTTGACAGTGGTTCATTCCTGCTGGCAGAGAGTATTAGAATAAGCGAGTTCTGCACGTAACTCTTCTGTGTCCAAAATAAACGCGTTACACTGTCATGCATTTTATTTAATGTTAAAATATGTTGGAGTTGGCGTGGCAAAAATAACAATAAACGTGACATTAATTCTTTCAGTTAATAATTGAGAAAACAGCAGGGGAAAGAGAAAGGAAGGATCCGGTTTTTGAGCGAACAAGTAATGCACGTCTAGCAAGTCCAGAAAAGTTGCCAGGGTGATACATTTTTAATGAGATGTGCTAGTGGCGACCTGTGCCTCAGCATTTGATCTCACGTTTCCTTCTCTTCTGTGGGAGACAGGGTGTTGTTTTATGCTCTTGTTTAACATCAAGGTGGACTTTGATCATCATCTAGCTTACATGCCAGAGGTCTAAAGTTTAGTTGGTGCAATGAGGAATTTTGGGGGCTACCCACACACCTTTTCCGTCCTTACCTCTAATACTGATGGGTATCTTTTGTCTTTTGAGAAACCAGAACAACTCCGAGCAGAGCTGGAAGCCGAGCAGGAGGCAAGGCTGGCAGCAGGGCAAGTAGCCGCCAAGGCAGTGACGCCTCTGACATTTCAGAGATCCAGTCTGTGTGCTCGGGTATGTCAGAGGCTGCTCCTGTTACACGCAGACCTACACCCCGAGCAGGTTCTCGGCCAGCATCAGCCAAGCCTTCTAAAATTCCAGCTCCCCAGGGAAGGCCACTAGCCAGCAAATCGTACAGATCCTGGGAGAGATGATGTGATTGGCTCCATAAAGGTCTTTTCCTTTTGCGTTAAGTATTTAAGTTCGTAAGGTGTAAAAGAGTAGATAGAAATTATTGTGAAATATGGCAAGAGGTGGATTTTGAATTCTGCAGACGGCCTTATTTGTGTGTTTGTCTTCTTCTTTTACGTGTATAATTTTTGTGTCTGGGTCTGGGCTCTCCAGGTCAAGGCTTGGACATTCTGGAGCGAGCCCAGCAAAGAGGCACACTGAGGAAGGGACTGGAGAGTTTTACACACAAGGAGTGGCTGAGAGAGAGGGAGCTCTCTGACGGGGAGACACGTGGAAGCAGACTCTCCTCAGTGGCGTCCTGTGGAAGGACGAAAGGCAACGAGCACAAGTTTAACTACAAGAGGAGGCCTTGGAAGTACAGGTTCAAACCTGGACTCTGGGTGCCAGGCACTGAAAGAGAGAACAAGCTCTTCTTTCTACAGCTCCTGGAAAAGAAAAGTCATTCCTGTTGTCTAAAAGGAGATCCAAATAACAAGCTCTCTCTAAGGATGCTCTGACTCTGGACGCTGTCAAGGAGCTCAGACCAGGAAAAGATTTGGAAAAGCTGCATTTATAAAGAGCTCTTCCAGCGCCAGAACCTACGTCCAAACAGAGAGCCCATCTGATGAGATGTTCTGTATCCTCAGTGTCACATCTGAGTGTAAAGAGACGTGCCTCTGTTTAGCGGCTGTTCTGTAGAAGTGTGAACAGCCCATTTGTGTTCTCTGAGGAGAGATCTGGCTGTGAACAGATACACAAGTGGCAACGTCTGTGCCGCAGGCGGTTCCTACAAGGCAAAGGAGGCCCGTTTCTATCTGTAAGGCTTCCGTGACTTTTTTATCAGGTAAAGGAGTTCAGGCTGGGAAAAGGCTGTGGGAAGATTTCTTTAGAAAGAGCTATTCAGGCCTCAAAACCCGCGTGTAGGCAGAGAGCGAGTGGAGGGCACTCGCCTGCCGTGCGGCTGCACTGCGCATGCGCGGACACCCCCCACCCCAGCACCGCCCACCCCGGTACTACGCTCCCATTGGTGGGAGCTCCCACTGCTGGGATCGCCACGGCGCCCTCCCATTGGTGGGATCGGCTCAGCGGGGGTGGGGCACAGTGGGGATTGACGGCAGTGACGGACCAATGGAGCGGCGCTGCCCAAGGAGGAAGGGGTGGGCGGTGGGGCGGCGGCGGCCAATGGGTGCCCGTCGTGGCCGGTCCAGAAGCTGAGGGGGCCGGGGGCAAATGGCGGCCGCCTGGCAATGAGTGCGGGGCGGTGTGGGGGGAAAGCGGGGCTGGGCGGACGGGTGGTGGGTGGGGCCGGGCCCGCGGGGCTGCCGCGAGCACGTGGTGAGGCAGCTGGAGCGCGTCAAGGTGAGTGGGCGGCCCCGAGGGGTGATGGTGGGGGCGGGAGGGCCCTGAGTGGGGCTGGGGGCAGGGGGGGCCTGCGGGGGGGCATTGTCGGGTGGGAGGGGGGTGTCTGGGCCCGGCTCCCTGCGGGGTGCCTATGTCCTGGGGGGTTTGGGGTGCTGTGGGGTGTCTGCGCTCTCTCAGTGTTGCCCGGGGGGCTGCCGAGGGGCTGAGGCAACAGAGAGGGGGAGCTGGTTTGGGGCCTGCCAGGGAGAGCGGGACTCCTGCTGGCGGGGCTGGCAAAGGGGCTGGCGTGGCTGGTTTGGGGGCTGAGAAAGAGAGAGAGTTGTGTGGCTCTGGGCTGAGGAAGAGGGCTCGAGGTGAAATGTGTGCCAGGCCCCTTGTCTCTGCGCAGAGGGTCCGTGCCGGCCCCGCTGCCGAGGGTAGAGGTGGGGTGGGGGTCCCCCGGGTCATCCCCCTTGGCTGGGTGTGACAACCAGGCTCGTTTCTCTGCTCTTCTTTTCCCAGGGTCACCTTCTGCGGCACGGCAAGAAAATCCTGCCCGTCTGATTCCGCTCGCTGCTCAGGTGGTGGCGCGCCTGGGGCGAGACGCGTGTGCGAGTTCAGGGACGCTACAGATGCTCCCCGCCAAAGCCGCAGAAAAGGCAAATTTGCTGCCAGTGCAGAAAAGCTGACGAGGAGTTTTGCGCTCGTTTTTGTGCGGATCTTTAGTGGTTTGAGGGCCGGAGCCCTCCAAGAGAAGCGTTCTAAAAAAAGGTATTTTTATTAATACTAAAATGAGCAGTGTAGAGTAACGTGAGGAATTAAGTCCGTGTTTTTTATTAGCGTTGACAGCTCCAGATTGGCCACTAACAGCACTTCAGAAGCTCTCGCGTCCAGAGTGCTCTGAAAACCATTGAGTGATTAATCCAGCGCCAAAGGTTGAGAAATCATTTCAGGAGCTCAAGTCTTGGGACGTTTAATAACGTGAGACGGAGCCTTTCGCTTGGCTTCTGGGCCAGGCTGGTGCCCAGGTCAGCGATAATCCGAAGGGGAACGGCTCACTCCAGTGGAAATAGTTGGTGTGAGTGGAAATAATTAGCGTCTCGTCACCCATGGGAGGGAAAATGGAGATCAAGAGTCCGCCTAAACGAACCTTGCGCCGTTAAGAGATCGTTCTCTGGTGGGGTCACTGCCAAAATTGTGTTTCGGGGAAGCACCGAGCAACGTGCTGCGGCCGGTCTGGGGACTAAATATCTCCAAAGTTTGGGGTTGATTAAGTGCTTTTTGGTTATGTGTTGAATATCTTGGGGTTGTTTTTTTCCCTATATACCACCTTTTACCACTAAACGAACTGCAGACATTTCCCAACTAGGCACGAAACAGCGGATTGAGCGCTGAGGGTGATGACATTATATTTTTAAAAAAAACAGTCCTCCCGTTAATTTTCCACCCCTTTATCTCCACTTTCCCCACTTTTCGGCTTCCCCTCCCCTGCCAAAAAACTGTGGTCAGGTAGTTTTATTCCAAAAAAGGTCACCACTGGGTGTTTTCACGGGGAGCGATGGCACAAAGCAAGGAAGGAGCAGTAGGTAAAGGGAAACGGAATCCTTGAGCGCTTGTTATTTAACAAGAATTCTCATTATTTTCTTTAACGGAGAAACAATTCAGAAGGGACTTGGGATGTGAAGGACGTGGAGGCCAGAAAATACACCCCGTGCCCTCGATTGTGCCCAGAAACCATCGCCAGAGGACGCAGGAGGTGGAAACCGTCCCTCCAAACCCGGGATGCCTTCAGGGGCATGTCACGGTGGCTCCGCCTGCTGATTCCCATCTCAGTACTGTCCATGACAACGAATTTGCCAGCAGGGAAGGAGGTGGGTGGCGATTTTAGCCATTTTTGAGTGTATTTAGCAAAAATCTCGTGCTGGAATGGCTTCTGTGAGCCACCGGTCACCAGTTTAGCAGCTCAGCGTCACAGCTCCCTTAAATCCCCCCAATTCTACTCAAACAACGCGGCAGGAATGGGCTTGGTGGTAATTAACACCATTGGTAACAGACTTGGTAAAGGTTCCAGGGGCCTGTTGGTGGAATTTATGGGAAATACGTAACCTGTTAATCACTTTGGAGTTGCGGTTTAAGTTCCTCCTAAACCCACGACCTGATTTGATTGTGCGACATTGTTTGGGGTAAAAACTTAGTCTAAGCATTAAAAACGCGCAATTCAAACTACTTGAGGATGGCAAGGAAGGCTAAAGGATGGTCTTGGCGGAATGATTTTTCTCTCGGGTGTTTTTTTTGATACCCCCAATTCTCTTGCCCGATGGGGCCCAGGAGGACTCAGGAGGCAGAACGGTAACGTGGTGGTGCTGGAGAAGTTCTTAGAGGAGAGCGATTAGTGCTTTCCTGGGAAACAGGGGCCGTATTTATTACAGCTCCTCACGTATCCGTGCGTTTATCCTGCTGGAGCTGTTCCCCGTTTGCCTTCCTCACCTCCTCTTCCTCACGCTTTCAGGCGCGTCAACGTCGGCAGGCAATTCCAAGCAGAGCTTCCCGACCTCCAGGACCCGGCCCGTTTGGAAGAGGAGGAAGAGGGAGCGTCGCTGGTCTGGAAACCCTGGGGCGACATGGAAACCAACCCGGAGACGCAGGAGAAAGGTTTTTCTAATGCTTTTTTTCCACTTCCACCCCACCCAGGGATACGATGGGTTGACAATTGCACCTTTTTAGGCTTCTCTCCCTCCTTTTCTTGCCCGCCTTCGTGTTCGAGGGAAGGAGATGGCTGGGTTTTGGTGGGAGGGTGTCTAGAGAATAACAGGAGACGCTCTCGGCAGCATCTTCCATGAAAAACGGGCATTTGGAGCTGTCCCACCTCATCTGCGGCGCCCTCGGGAGAGGGGAGGTTTCTCTCTGAGCTTTTAAAGTAGAGCTGTTTGGGGTATTGGACTTTTTTCTCTGCCTTCTCCTCGTGTCCGGTCTCTGCTGCGCTCGTCCTCTTTTCCCTCCCTCTCCTATCGCCCCTTTTCTCCAGGAAAATTTGACTTTTTCTCAGTTTTCGTTGCATTTGTAGTTAGAAACCTGCTCCATTTGGCTTCTCCCAACGCCGGGCCGGGGGGCCGGGTCAACGCGGAGCTGGCTCTGCATTGCCTGCACGAGGCTCAAGGCGACGTGCTGGTAAGAAGCGGCAATTTCTAATGAAGAACGGACTTTGTTACTGGTTTGAGCTGGGAGTCGCTCTGAGTTTTCTATTGCGCGGGCCGGAATCTCTTTGCTGAAGGCGCAGGAGGTGCTTGGGTGCTGCCTGTCGCCGCGTTAAGGTCTCTTGGGCTTCCAGACCCCTCTCCTGGTGCATTACGAAGAGTTTGGTTTGATTCTGGGACGATTTGGAGAATAGAATTACTTCCGAATGAAGGGATATTAGATAAAACCCGAGGTCTGCCCTCGATAAGCCCCGAGCGGGTCCGCTTTGCTCCCTCTTCTTCGAAGAAGGGACTTAACACCCCTTGGCATCTGCTGCATCGCCACGAGGAGCGAGAATTTCCCTTTTTGCTCCTCCTCCAGAGGAATTTACGTCTTTTTTCCCTATTAAATCTCGCAGGAGGCAGTGGAGATGCTGCATGCTGGGCTGCCTCGGAGACCCGAATCCCATCCCCTGGCTGATTATCGTTACACAGGTAAACGAGGAGAACAGCTCCCGCCGTTCCTTTTGCTCTGACTGATCTGAGTGTTAACAGTGTTCTTTTGGGGTGAGGGAAAAGAGCAGTTTTAACCCCTTTCCGGGGCTTTTGGAGGTGGGGGATGCCTATTCTAATAGTTCGCGTGTCGCTGGTTAATTCCTAGGCTCGGATATTTGGACGCCGGTGGAGGAGCAGTTGTTTAAAGAGATGTTTTACATCCATAAGGATGTAAAGAGACGTTTTACACCCATAAGAAGAACATCCACCATCAAAAGCAAGCGTAGCATCCAGTTTGTGGACTGGTGCCCCACAGGTTTCAAGGTGGGCATCAACTACCAGCCGCCCACGGTGGTGCCCGGGGGGGACCTGGCCAAGGTGCAGCGCGCTGTGTGTGTGCTGAGCAACACCAGGGGCATTGCCGAGGCCTGGGCCCTCCTGGACCACAGATTTGACGTGATGTGTGCCAAGCGGGTGTTCGTGCACTGGTACGTGGGGGAGGGCATGGAGGAGGGGGAGTTCTCAGAGGCCCGGGAGGACATGGCTGCCCTGGAGAAGGATTGTGGGGAGCTGGGGGTGGATTCTGTGGAAGAGGAGGGAGAGGAGGAAGGGGAGGAATAGCACGTCCACAAAACGTCTGCTTCAAACACTTCAGCTTTCTTGTGCGCTGGGGGAGAGACTCCTCGTGGGATTGGGATGGGATGATACCATGATACAGATAAGGTGCCAGTTAGCTGCCCGCTCGATACTCGGAGCCAGTGTTTTGTCACATTTTGATGAAATGCTGTCCTTTGTGCGAACTTTGCTCATTATAATGTCATTATAATACCAAAACACACGTCCATCCCGAAGGCTACCCGCCTCCAAGGTGCGACCACTCCTTCTTGAGTCTGCGCCCTGAATTTCTCGTAAACTCTACCTTTAATTGTGAAGCGAGAGAATTTTACACCAACCATAATAAAAGTATGTATGACTAAAGTCACTCAAACTCCACCTCGAAGATAACAAATAGTATAAAAATAGCCCGAGAGAGGGGGGATACCCAGGGAAGACACCATCGCGAAGAATTCCATCACTGACTTCTGGGATCAGTCGCCGGGCTGAGCCTCTCTTCCCCCCTGTAGGGATGCCTTTGGGTAAGACTTAGATCATACCGAGTGCTTCCTCGGGAAACTTAGAAATCTCTCTAGAGACTCTCTTTCCTACATTTATAGCCAGGCTGTATCGTTTATAACCTTGTCGCGTGTTTTGTATACCCTCATTTGCACGTGCTTTGCAGACAGTGTATTTATCACCGTCAATCCTATATACCTGTTGTTTAAATAAACTGCGCTGTTTCAGTAGCTGGTCGTTTCGGTTTCTCACTGAACGCGACCAAAGACTCGAGAGTGGCCGTGCTGGTTCAGGAGCACGACTAGACTGAAGGTGCAGTCCACTATCAGTGTATCCAAACCGTAACAGTTTAATACATATTAAACGCGATTGGACTGATAGTGCTGGATTGGGCATCACTCCGAATTTAAACCCAGCCACACCTGGTCCCCCCCCTCGGTGAGGAGTGTTAGAACGCAAGGGGGTTTATCTTCTGCCAAAACCGCTTGGCCCCTTTCACGCAACAAGCAAGTAATTAATAGAATGTCTTAAGGTTGTAAGAATCCTACAGGTAAAGACTGTTTAAAGAAGACAAGAGACGGGGGTGACCAGAGACTGCGGCAGTGAGCTGCGACTTCAAAAGGAGAACTGGAACGAGACGATGAAGAATCACCTGAGGCAGAGGAACGGTATGGACTTTTGCAGTTACTAAAGACTAGAGAGCTGAAAAGCTGTAAGGGAACACCCAGACCCTCTTGGAAAGAAATACCAATTATGTAATGTTTGTTTTAACTGTATATAACCGAGATATTCCTTGTCAGTCTTTGCCACTCACTGAGGAGATGGCCCAACTCTGAGTCGTCAATAACGCAAACCTAGAGGTACCCCCCGAGCAGTGAAATTCTTTAACAGATTTTGGCGACCCAGGTGGGACTCTAGGACACGAGAGAGGACGAGCCAGGTATTCCTCTGGACAGACCCGTTTCCAACACTGGAATTGCCGGCAAATCAGGCGAGTTCACCTAAGAGGCTTGGGCACGGGTAATTCCAGACAGAATTAGACTGGGATGCTCTTGTGTTTAATCTTGCAATTTATGATATAGTATAGAAGTAAAGGTGGGGTCAACAGTCAGCGTTGAAAGGGGGACGCCCCTTGCTGAGGTTCTAGAGAACTGGAAAAAGATCTGGGGAGACCCTCTTTGGAATCATTAGGAAGGAGTTGAATAAAAACATTGGAGAGACGTTGCAGAAGAGCGTCGACTTTTTTAATTGCTCACAACTGGAATGGGGAAGAAGGATTTTACTGTTGGCCATGGCTCTGAGATCAGCCCAGCCTGTTCCTGGAAGCTGGGGGCCACCTGAGGGACCTTTTCCATGGCCGCTATGGAAAGGAACCTGATTTTGGGGGCAAGAGTGAACAAGCGGGCACGTGGAGCCATGTGGGGAAGATGTGGGTGTCCCTGGAGGAGGAAGGAGAGGATGAGAGGCCTGGAGGGCACCTACCTGCAGGGGCAGTGGAGACCACGCGAGCTTCCACCCAGGGCCAGAAGGGACCAGGGAAGGAGACGGAGCAAGGCTGAGCGCCTGGTTGAACCTCATGAGGTTGGCACGGAGCCACTTCTCCAGCCTGCCCAGGTCCCTCGGGATGGTGTCCCCTCCCTCCGGCGTGTCACGCCTCCACTCATCCCGGTGTCATAAGAAGGTCCTTATTCCAACAGCTGACTGTTTTCCGTTATTCTCCTGCCCAGCACCACTGTTAGAAGACTGGCTTCATCTTCCTGAAAACCTCCCCGTAGGGACCAGCAGGTCACTATGAGGTTCCCAAGGCCACCTTTTCTGCAGCTTGAACAAGGCCCTTTCACTCAAGTTCTCCTCCCAGGCAAGTGCCCCAGCCCCTGAGCATCCAAAGGACTCTCCACTGAACTCGCTCCCACTTACACCCATCTTCCTTGCTCTGGGGACTTCTCTCTGCTCTGGCCAGTAGCCCAGCAGCCACCCAGCTGCTCCCTCCCTCCTTCCCTTCCCCAGTGGAGGCCCAACAATTAACACAGTAGCATACAGGTGCTCTAACGAGTGGTGAGCCGGGGGAGACAATTGTGCGCCTCACTCTTTTGGCAAGGCTCCTCTTCCTATGCTCCTTGACGCTGCTGGCCGACTTTGCTACCGCTTTGCATGGTGGGACCATGGTTGGCCGCCTGTCCCCCAGCACCACCAGGGCCTTCTCTGCAGAGCTACTCCCCAGCCAGGAAGTCCACAGGCCCTGCGACTGCAGGCTGCCAGGCTAGGCCAGGTGCAGCATCTGGCCTTTGTCCTTCTTGTACCTCATGAAGCTCCTGACAGGACAGTCACCCCACCTGTCAGGTTTCCCCTCAATGGCATCCCTAAGACATAGGAACGGTCCTCCCCATTTAGTGCCATTGACAAATGCCGGGAGAGTTGCCTCCTCCGGGTCATGGATGCAGGTGTTCAACCGCACAGAGCCCAGCAGAGTCCCCTGTGCAGCCCCACAACGCCCCAGTATGTCCCAGTGGCCTCAAGGTAGGGGACGAGCCCTTCACCACTGCTCCCTCAGCCTGATCATGCAACTGCTGTTTTACCCATCTGTTTCTCTGCCCATCCAGGCTGTGATACCCTAACTTGGGTAAAAGAATATTGAGGGACACCATGCAAAGCGTTTTGCTGGAGCTGACCCACACTATCACAGAATGGTAGGGGTTGGAAGGGGCCGCTAGAGATCATCTCTAGTCCAGCCTCCCTGACAAAGTAGGTTCACCTGCAGGAGGTTGCACAGGATCGTGTCCAGGTGGGTTTGGAAGATCTCCAGAGAAGGAGACTCCACCACCTCTCTGGGCAGCCTGTTCCAGCGCTGTCACCATCAAGGTAAAGAAGTTTTTCCTTATGTTCAGATGGAACTTCCCATGGTCCAGTTTGTTCCCACTGCCCCTTGTCCTGTCCCCGGGCACCACTGACAAGAGTCTGGCCCCATCCTCCTGACACCCACCCTTTAACTATTTATAAGTGTTGATAAGATCCCCCCTCAGTCGTCTTTTTTCCAGGCTGAAGAGACCCAAATCCTTCAGCCTTTCTTCATAAGAGAGGTCTTCCAGTCCCCTCAGCATCTTGGTAGCCCTTTGCTGTCCCCTCTCCAGCAGTTCCCTGTCCTTCTTGAACCCAGAACTGGACACAGCACTCCAGATGCGGCCTCACCAACGCAGAGTAGAGGGGGAGGATGACCTCCCTCCACCTGCTGGCCACACTCTTCTTGATGCACCCCAGGATGCCATTGGCCTTCGAGGCCACAAGGTCCCATTGCTGGCTCATGGTCATCCTGTTGTCCACCAGGAGTCCCAGGTCTCTTTCCACAGAGCTGCTCTCCAGCAGGTCAGCCCCCAACCTGTCCTGGTGCACGGGGTTAGTCCTCCCCAGGTGCAGCACCCGACACTTGCCCTGGTTGAATGTCATAAGGTTTCTCTCTGCCCAACTCTCCAGCCTGTCCAGGTCTCTCTGGATGGTGGCACAGCCTTCCGGTGTGTCAGCCACCCCCCCAGCTTTGTGTCATCGGCAAACTTGATGAGGGTGCACCCTATCCCTTCATCCAGGTCGTTGATGAAGATATTGAAGAGGACTGGACCCAGCAGTGACCCCTGGGGAACACCACTCCTCACTGACCTCCAACTAGACTCTGTGCCCCTAATCACCACCCTCTGAGCTCTGTCTTTCAACCAGTTATCTATCCACCTTACTGTCCACTCATCAAGCCCGCTCTTCCTAAGCTTCCCTATGAGGATGCTGTGGGAGACGGTGTCGAAAGCCTCGCTGAAGTCAAGGTAGACGCCATCCACTGCCCTCCCCTCATCTATCCATCCAGTCACGCCATCACAGAAGGCTATCGGGTTAGTCGCACAGGATTTCCCCTTGGTGAATCCGTGTTGACTACTGCCCATAGCATTCTTTTCCTCCACATGCCTTGAGATGACGCCCACAACGAGCTGTTCCATCATCTTTCCAGGGATGGAGGTGAGGCTGACCGGCCTGTAGTTCCCCGCCTCCTCCTTCTTGCCCTTTTTTGAAGACTGGAGGGACATTGGCTTTCCTCCAGTCCTCAGGCACCTCGCCTGTTCTCCAGGACCTTTCAAAGATGATGGAGAGCGGCCCATCAACAACTTCCGCCAGCTCCCTCAGCACTCTTGGGTGCATCCCATCAGCTCCCATGCACTTGTGGATATCCAGCTTACTTCACTGATCTCTGACTTAATTCTCCTCAACCAAGGGGAAGTCCTCCTTCGTCTAGACTTTCTCTGTCACTTCCAAAGTCTGGGGCTCCTGAGGGCTGGCCTGAGCAGTAAAGACCGAAGCAAAGAAGGCATTCAGTAACTCCGCCTTCTCCGCATCCTCTGTCCCCATGGCTCCTGTCTCATTCAACAGCGGGCCCACATTTTCTCTAGTTCCCCTTTTGCCTCCAATACACCTGAAGAAACTTTTCCTGTTGGCCTTGACCTCCCTTGCCAGGTTTAGTTCCAAGGAGGCCTCGGCTTCCCTCATCAGTCCCAGCTGTTAAGAGCGGCTAGACGTTTGGGGCCATATGCTACCTCTGACAAGACGAAAACAAGGCCACTTGGCACATGGAAAACATGCACCTCCTGCCAATGCCTCCCCACATTGCATCAGTTCCAAAGATTTAACGTCCTGCCAATCTTTTCAAAACTAAACCCGTGGATATGTTATTTTTCATACGCGTTAGCTACCAGCAAGCTTTTCCTGGCAGCTTTTTCCTGTCACTGACCTTTGCTAATGTTCAGCTATCACTGGAAATCTCCTCACATTGGACAGTTTACCGAAAACGTTTTATTCTCATCAAAAAGTGATATAAGAGGGCTGTAATATTTCTGCAAATCATTCCGCTGGTATTTTATAACTGATACCAGCTGCCTCTGCCAGGCAACTAAACAAACCTTCAACTAGGAAAATTTTCACAGTACAGAAAACTCCACCTGAACTATTTAACGGTGGCTAAAAATAAGATGCCCCAGTAAACCTTCCGTGTTACATGGTCACAACTAACAACTCTGTAGAAAATACTCACTTTTACAAAGCTCTGATGTAAAAATGAAATAATCAAGCAGCAAAATTGGAACTGCAGCACAGGCTCTTTCTGTGTCATTATTTGCAACGCCCAAATTTGTTTACATTTTAGGAAAAATTAGTACAGATCCCTTGGGAATTCAGTCTTTTTTAAATTATCTGTCATTCTGTGTAGTGACGGATTTCACTTTTTGGTCCTCTCTCTTTGCTCATCTTCATTGTTTTCTTCTTGTGCTGGTGTTTTTGCCTCTTTCCCAATTCCATGTTCTTTCCAATGTGTTTCTTGTGCTTCTTGTGCTGCTGCTTCTCTTTTTTCTTTTTCTTTTTCTTGCTGCCGTGACTCGCTGCTGAGCTGGCACTGCCCCTGTGCCTTCGAGTCCGACTCTCAGAAGGGCTTTGACCGCGGCTGCGGCTAACACGGGGACTGCTTAGACTGTGACTTCCCCTTGCTTCAGGCTTCAGCTTCACGACGTCTTCAACTGGGGCTGGGATATCATTACTGTGCTCCTCCATTGCCTCAACGACGCCTCCTTTTGTATCTGGCTCTTCTTCGGTCTTTCTAACGGCACTTCCTCCA
The DNA here is from genome assembly GCF_028500815.1 of Rissa tridactyla. Taxonomy (NCBI): domain Eukaryota; kingdom Metazoa; phylum Chordata; class Aves; order Charadriiformes; family Laridae; genus Rissa; species Rissa tridactyla. The sequence goes on from NW_026529545.1 coordinate 2,594,926, forward strand.
GTAGAACTACTGCTGAGAGGAAAAAAGCGTACCTCAATAATGGCTGGGATACGCGATCTTTTGTAACATTTTATAAAAGAGCTTTTCTTTCAATTCTCTGCCTGCAGCATTTCTTCAAAGGATGTTCAATTAGGGGAACAGGCAAGAGACAGAACGAGTCCACTAGCTAACATGAGGAGCAATCAATTAATTTAGTGTCTTCCTACTCCACATTTCATTAACAAAGACACAGGATTATCGGATTGGGGTCTGTCTGAGCTGCTAATTCCTTCACGTCCCACTTCTACCAATGGTAGATGAATTAGATACACGTTCCCGTTTCAACGTGGAAGCAAGCAATTACGGAGAGGTACACACAACCCAAATTTTATCCTCAAGTCCCATGTTCTTCTTTAGAAAAAATTACGTTTTGGAAACTTTTTAGACTATCAAGACACTGTCTTAAGCCTACAGCGATGTCTTCAATGTTTTGAGTTTGCTTTGTTGTGCTGCTTTAGGTGCTGGACTGTAAGGAACAGCAGCCCCACACCAGATCACTTTCCTGTTTTTCACATGTCGCACAATGGAATATAGAAGACTCATCTCCAAGGTCAGAGCCGAAGGAGTCGGCACTGAGCTGGAAGCAGTGCAGCTGTGTCGCCGTGGCACTGTGCTCAAAGCTAAAATCAGTGCAGTGTGTTGGCGACCAAGCTGCTATTTCTGCAAGGATCGATTTCATGTCACACTGACAAAGGCAGATCATTACAGCACCCTGCAATTGTTAATGTCAAAGTATTGCACGGTATAGACGTGTCTGTTATCCTTGCCTTTAGCAGTCAGCTGGATGGGAAGGAAGACATGGGGAGGGCTCCTCAGAGTCACCACGTAATGAATAAGAAGAGGGGGGAAAAGTCCCAGAGGAAGGGTCAAACACGTCAGCAATGAATTAACCTCATGAGCTTTCTGCGCAGTACAGACTGTTTGTTTTCTTTAACAAAATTTGATTCTGACCCAAGGACCATTTAACAGGAAAAGTCACAGATTATTCACTCATGTAGCATGGATTTAGCTGTTCCTTTCATTAGTCACCACAAATAATTTGACATTTTTGGGGTGCGGGGAGGAGGAAAGAAAGAATAGGAAAAGAAATGATGAGGTACCTGGTGTAATTTACAAGAGCTGAACTAGATCCATCAGCTGCTGTTACTTTTCTTCTCACTTCTCCCTTTGCTTTCTTTTGTTTAACTTTGCTGCTGCTCGGCTCAGGTTTCTCAGCAGGTTCTTTTGCAGGTGGCACATTTTCTCCACTCACCATTGTTTTGCCAGTTTCTTGGTTAAGTTCAATCTTTTTTGCGGGGTTGTTAAGAAAAGCAGATTTATCCCCTTCTGGAGGTCGCTCTCCTTTTTCACCATCAGCCTCAGTCTTCCCCTTCGGCCATGTTTTCGATTCAGCAGTTTCTGGTTTAGAGGCCTTTATGGAGGTGGCTTCATGATCTTTATCAACCTTTTCATCTACTTTTCTTTTCCTTTTTTCAGGTTTTGCATCAGAATAGTATCTTGGGTATGGGGGTGACCTTGACTGTGAACGGTGATAACTACGGGACCTTGATCTAGAACGATAGTTACGACTCTTCCCTCTGCCTCTTCTTGGACAGGGTGGCGATCGCGAGTAGGAACGACAATGGGAACGTCTAAATGATCGAGAGTAGGAGCAGGAGTGGGAAAAACCCCATCTTGACTTGGAGTAGGTATGTGAACTTCTGGAGTAGGATGAAGCACCACAGGGAGACTTGGACCTTAAAACATAACACCAAAAAAAAAATAAAGAAGTTAATTCAAAACCGTCACTCTCACCAGTTATTTTTCCTCCCAGATTTGATTTATTTTTTTTCCCCCTCTCCATATGCTTACGGCAAAGCTTTTTTCATCTGCTGACGTAACGCTACTGTGAACTGAAGAACTTGATAACACGTAGAAGTTTCTGCTTACAAGACAGAACACCTGCTGCCTTGTTAGTGTAAAAACATACCGGAAGGGGAAGTCTATTTCCGCTCACTTCTACCACGTGAGCTACCGTAGCTATTGACTGACGTAAGGCGATGTATACTGGCCTATACTGGTAGGTGAGCACACACACTTTTCACTACCCAGCAACCACGTGCAGCACAAATCACTTCTGTTGCAGCAAGATGCAAAAAGTGCAAGTCTTTATGGCTACAGTGCAGCATCAAACATCAAGAAAACACGATTTAGCCTGACGCCAGGAAAGCTTAATTTTAAAATGCCAGCTTAGTCGATTTAACCTCACTGCTTATTTGGCAAGGATGCAAAATGCTCGTACTGCAATCTTACATACAGGACTATTCAATCAACACCTCGAGACGGATGTCCTGGCAAAATTTTGCACAGGCCTCTAGCTCTGACCAAGGGTTGTGACCACATTTCAAGAAAAATCATACCTAAAAGCTTCTAAACGCAGCCTCTAGTAGTACGACTCAATGCCATTCCTCCAGGAAAGAGACTGACCGCATTGCTACTAAAGAGCTATTCAGACACCTGCCCAAGTCATCTTTTGGGACAGAAACCATCAGCTACCCTGAGGCTTTTCTTCACAAGCTTTTCTTTTCTTATTTTTTAAAGAAGCGTTTCACATTATCCCGCATATGTTCATCAGCATCATTCCTCCTCTCAAAGTCCCTCACAAATTCTAGATTTCCTTACGAACAAGCCTGATCTTTTAATTCCTAAGGAAAATTTAACAGTGTCAACAAAATACTAGCGAAAGCCACCAGTTTGCAATCCAGGTTAAAAACTCTCCGTGTATCCACATGAGACAGACAAAAGAGGAAACGAAGACAATTTCCCTCATGTATCTCCTCCAAAGTGCTTTGAGGTAATGGTGGCAATCAGACCAGGGAGACGCAGAAAATCCAGCAACTGCTCCTATTCGGTCTCGAGCCCTCTCAGGGTGCCAGGAGGTGAGGGACGTCACTGCAGCTAAACTCTACTAAAAGGGACCCTTGTTCCTGAATAACAACTGCCAAATTATACCTGTCAGCCAACTGCAACCTCTGCCATGTATCTGAGCTAGTAAGCTACATATGAAACTCCTGTCACTGCTAACGCCTCGAACCATCCAGTCCATCGAATGACCGAGGGGTGGAGCGGAACTCCTCCTGATTCTTCTAGACAATCTGCTTCTCCGTTATGGACATGTCGAGCACTTACCTGGAAAATGAACGCCTGCGCTCCTTTTGCACCTTTTGTATTCCATCAACTCCTTAGCAAAAGCATTCGTTTGACCTTTATTACAATTAGAGTTTGACCTTTAGGACAAAACGACACCAAGAAACAAACCGTGCCCAACGTGAGAAAACGTATACTGCACGCAAGCGCAAAAGGTGCATGTCCTATTTAAGCAAAACCAGTTTAGAATTCCTGTAAGTTGAAGGGACAGTTTTAGAATTACGTTTGTCTTCTTTTAGTTTTGCACGTTTGCCATCTGCAAGAAAAAAGCCTGTTGAAAAAAATACTATGTCATTTTTGCTTATGTCAGATGCACTTCAGCGTAACTGCAGTCCAGTACGCTCTCAAAATACAAAAATGAAAAAGAACAAACACAACTTCCTTGAGCCAAGTACTTACTCCTCTTCCAGTCGCTGGTGTTCTCTGTAAAACTCCTCCCTAGATAAAGGAGGAGCTTGTGTCACTGGGATGGGATCGGAATGCGCCGTTGGTACTGCTGTTGGTACCCAGGCTGATGATGTGTTTGCAGGAGCTGGGGGATATCCTGGAGGGGAGTCAGTGTAGCTGGCAGATGGAGGCTGACCAGGTGGAAACTGGGGAGGAAACTGTGGTCGTAGTGCCCCCGGTAGAAGAGGAAGTGCTTGGGGTGGTGGAGGGTCCAAGGAAGGCGGAGGCGCTGGCACGAAGACTGCTGTTGATGCTGGTAGCGTTGGGGCTTGGGTCCTCTGGGTACGTTCACCATGCAGGCATCCTCGACTGGAACTTCTAAAGAAACCCAAATACACGTGTCACCGTTTGTTACACTCTGCTCTGATTTCAGAGAGGAAAGCGAACGAAGCCGGAGCGTGGTGGCGAGCACTGTGTGTTCTCAGCCTAAGCATTTTTCTCCCTGCTTCCATTTGAGACTACGCTCATTTCTTGATCCTCACACTTGCCTCCCACATCCTCACCCCCAGCAGTTCCCTCAGTCTTCTCTCCCTATACAGAATCACAGAATCACAGAACCTTAGTGGTTGGAAGGGACCTCTGAGATCATCGAGTCCAACCACAGAAAAAAAAAAAAAAAAAAAAAGCACCCACCTACTAAACTCCACACCCACAACCCCACACACAACACCCCACCACAAACAATAATCTTGGGCACTAGAGCATGCCCTGAAGAGCCATGTCTACACGTTTCCTAAATACCTCCAGGGATGGTGACTCCACCACCTCCCTGGGCAGGTTGTTCCAGTGCCTGACCACTCTTTCAGTAAAGTCATTCTTCCTAATATCTAATCTAAATCTCCCTTGCCGCAGCTTCATACCATTTCCTCTGGTCCTGTCGTTATTCCCTTGGCAGAAGAGGCCAACCCCTGCCTCTCTACAGTTTCCTTTCAGGTAGTTGTAGAGGGCAATGAGGTCTCCCCTCAGCCTCCTCTTCTCCAAACTAAATATGCCCAGCTCCCTCAGCCTCTCCTCGTAGGACTTCTCTCCAGACCCCTCACCAGCTTGGTGGCTCTCCTCTGGACACGCTCCAGCACTTCAATGCCTTTCCTGTAGTGAGGGGCCCAAAACTGAACACAGTACTCGAGGTGAGGCCTCACCAGTGCCGAGTACAGAGGCACGATGACTTCCCTACTCCTGCTGGCCACGCTATTCCTGATACAAGCCAGGATGCCATTGGCCTTCTTGGCCACCTGGGCACACTGCTGGCTCATGTGAAGCTGGCTGTCCACTAACACTCCCAGGTCCTTTTCTGCCAGGCAGCTTTGCGACTGTGGATGGAGGCTGCCCGTGCTTAGGAGAGACTCCCACGTGCCAAGTGCCCACCGCTCCTCTACCAATCCTTGATACACCTCATACTTCACACTTCTGACCTTCAAAGTACTGCACAAATAATAACTAATCTTCTCTCAAACGTCTTTGGACTTCTTCCACGTACGCTTCCTATGTTGCGGACTCACGATGATGTATTTGGCCTGTTCTCACCCCCAAATTGTTATTTTCTTGCTTACTGAATTTGAGATTTTTAGATAATCTGTGGCATGGACCCTGGCTTTTGTTTTCATTTTTCCTCAAGATTTTACAAACACAATGCACCCTTACAATCTGTGTAGAACAAATATATACCAAAAGGGAGGACTCACTTGACGCGGCAGTGATAGATCAAACAGACTCTTCTCTCTCTCTCCAACTGAGAGAAAGCAGCTTGGCTATTTGAGATGACTAAATGGAAGGAATTCAAAATTGTCATCATATAAGAACGTTGACTTTTCCAATAATTTGCTCAATCAGTATCAACTAGGTTGTTAAAAAAAGAATGCTGGAGGCCAAATTCTATGGGGAAATCAATTTCTTCAGCCCGATTCAGCCAGTAATCAAGAGGGCATCTTTCCACCTGATTCTTTAATTGTATTTCATTTGTAGATGTACTTACGGTTTCCTCAAAAAGTGTTAATTTTTCAGAGTCGTCTTTTCAATCGTGTACTGGAGTTTTACTTTAAATCATCTTAGTGCCATCACATATGCCCTTTGTCAAAGACAATTAAAATCAAGCCATTTCAAAACTAATTAGAATCACAGAATCATAGAATGTGTTGGGTCGGAAGGGACCTCTAAAGGCCATCTAGTGCAACCCCCCTGCAGTCAGCAGGGACATCTTCAACTGGATCACGTTGCTCAGAGCCTCATCCAGCCTGCCCTCGGATGTCTCCAGGCATGGGGCCTCCACCACCTCTCTGGGCAACCTGGGCCAGTGTCTCACCACCCTCACTGTAAAGAACTTCTTCCTCATGTCTAATCTAAACCTGCTCTGCTCTAGTTTAAACCATTGCCCCTCATCGCTACATGCCCTTGCAAACAGCCCCTCCCCTGCTTCCCTGTAGGCCCCCTGCAGGTACTGGAAGGCCACAATAAGGTCTCCCGATTACCACTTGTATTCTCCACAGCTATCTGGGCACACTTACCTCATTATAAATCAGCTGTTATCTAAGTTACGTGCTACGGCCTCATTTAACAGGTTACGAGCAGTAATATACTGAATTTCTGCAGAACACTTACAGGTCCCAGCCTGGTCTGCCACCCGCTGAGCGAGGTGTACTGGCTCTCGTTGGATGACCTTTCAGAGTGGGGAGAGGAAACAGAAAAAAATCCCGTTCAGTTTATCTGATGATAATTTCTGAAAAGAAATTCTAAAGTTTTAGTTACTTACCAGTCGTGGGCATTGATTGCCCTTGGGGGCCCAGAAGACTTGGTAATGCTGGTTGTCTTAGTACAGGAATCTGACAGCCCTTGTGAATAAACGCAAACAAGAAACTTTCCAAGAAACTGCTGACTGACAGAGAGGAAGATCTAGAAAGCTCAGCAGCAGTCACCAGAGCACCAGGAGGTGTAACAGTATCAGCACCGCTACAAAAAACATGAATTTTTGTTATTCAAACAGTGTTTTGATGTGCTACTGGAAATATAAAGTCCAAGGTGAGAAAAGGCTGACTACTGTAAATGGAAACAAATAAAGAAAAAGTAATCTTCACCAGATCTACCAATCGGAAGTTGGGCGATTCCACATGAAGCCCTGAAGAGAAGTCTACGTGGAATACCGGCATTCAAAGAGACAGCTCACTGGAAACAGAATTTGTTAAGCTGGCTGCACACGGGAGGATTAGAGTACGTATAACCCACATGCTGAACCTCAGTTTTGGATGATGCAAGAACGGAAATTCTATTAGGAATCGGCTGTGTTCTAGTTCGGAGGCTGCCTGAGAGGTTCTTTTGAATTGTGAGCCCCTGTATTCAACGGTACGGCGGAGCCTGACAGCCTTCTGGACAGAGTGGCTGTTTGCATTCAAGGCATCGAGCTGAAAGAAGATAAACCCTAAACTAGAGTTCAGATTTTTCACGTGTTTTCATATTAATTCACTGGGTTGCAAAGTTAGACTGTCATGTTTGTAAATACTTCAAATGTAGTGTTTCGATGTCTGTTATCCAATCTGCATGCATCACTGACTACCCTGTGACTACTGAGGATGGCTCTGACTTATCGTCCCATTGATGGCAGAAATACTGTAGGAAAAAGTAACATGAAAACACCTGATCAATGTTACCTCCAGCTGGTTTTACACTTTTCATGGGAACATGAGATCCTCAGTACTACACAGAAATGAATGCACTCAAGAAGGTCTGGCATAACCGAATGGTTACTTTAGGAATTCCTAGCCACTTCAAATCAGAGGGCTCCTGGGGAAGAAAGGTTCCTCTCTCGGGGTAAACCTGGACTGAACGACTGATAGGGGAACCAAACAACAAATACTTCTGAGAAGCTTCTTGCATGAGGTGTACTTCCAACTTATCAAAGTGTCCTCACTCAAAGTAAAATAAAATAGCTGGAACTGTCACTGATGTTTCATATTCATGTTGCTCTATAGCTTTACTTACCGAGAAGGTCTATCTGGCTTTTCAGCATGGAGAGGTAGGGGCACTGCTGGAGGGAGATCAGGGACAATGACAGAAGAGGGACTTACTGGCAGCCAGGCTGCCACAGGTGACGGACCAGGGGCCAACGATGCCAAAGCAGAAGGAGAAGCCAGAGAAGCTAACAAAATCATTAGTGGCGCCTGCTGTCTGGACATTTTTGGCCGGAGCAGAGGCTGCAGGTTGCGGGTTATTGCTTGTCTCACGAGTGGTGGTGAAGGTGGTGGCGGTGGCGGCTGCCGCTGCTGTTGCTGCTGAATCCGCTTTCTGTAGCCAGTTCCACTTTTGAAGTTGTTCACAGCCTAGAGGCAGAAAAACATTTACAAAAACGTACTACGAAACGTCAGTAGATAGGCGAACAAAAACCTCCACAGAGTAAAATTACTGGTGTATTCCTGGAAATGCCACCAACCCTGAAATAAATCAACGTGCGGATACACAAACACAGGACGTTAAACAGTGTCAGTAATGATTGGCACCTCAGAGTATCTGCACTTAAAGTAATTCTGTGTTAACATCAAATTGGAAAGGGAGGCAATCACGTTAAACAAAGTGTGACCCGAATTTGCCAGACTGTCTCTAAAGGTGTAAGCTTCTGTAATAACAGATGAAGCATTTGAAAAGTAAATTTAGCCTCATTCAATTTAGCCTTTCTTAAGGAGACGTAAAGTATTCTTTTCTTCCCTTTCAGCTTTTTACAAATAGACTTTTCATGCAAACAGTTTACATCAAAGTCATCACGTTACCTGGCGTAGGCACTTGTTGGCAACTAAAGCATCAGGAGAACCATCTGCCTGATGACATGCTGGGCACGTATGTTCCTCCGATTCCAGTAATGCTGTTCTAATACCTGCGAATCATTAGAATCACCAAAATAGTTTTTAGCCAAACTAAGGAAATGTTGAGGGTTCTAATCATTTATAAAAAGACGTATATGCTTAATGGGTGAATCTGCTCTTGCCCTGAGAGCATCAAGCTATAAACGTTCCAGAGTGCAAAAAATTCCTAGTATGCAGTAAATAGCTACGCAGTTTTGGTACTTCACTATTGAACATTTGAAGATGTAGGGCAGGCTGCGTCTTGATGGTTCAACTCCTCTTTTTTTCCAGGCTCTACGGTGACAAGTCACCAACCTCAAGGTTCTTGAAAAAAACTCATCTCAAAAAAACGATAGTAGGGTTGAGTTCTGCCGGCTTTAACCAACTCTCCTGTGGAGAAGAATGTGGATTAAATGCCTAACTATCCGCTTGTTGCAGACCACAGCAAGTCACCAGAGTTGGCCACATAATTTTGTGAGAGAGAAAGACACTAAATGCATTCCCTATCTAATCCTGTAATCACCTGCACAATTACGCACTCTTCTCATAATCATCCCTCCGTGTGTAAAGAGGATTTAACTACATGCATAAAGAGCAAAAAAAGCTTTCTGCCTTATTTTTCTTTCCTTTATGTGAGAAAATTCTTTTCCTACTCAGGGGATACTTAAGTAGTAAATAGAAGTGGTAACACAATCATTCAGTTCTCTCCTATTTCTGCTTTCAGAAGATCAGGTTTTGAATCAACAATCAGGGGAGTAACACTTACATTCGCCACAAAAACTGTTTCCGCAGCAGGCAATAACAACTGCATCAGTCATCGTATCTCTACAAATGGGACACAGCAACTCATCTGGAATCGGATCATCAGAGGATGAGGGTAAAAAGGGCGGCTTTTCCTTCTTTCCTCTAGCAGAAGCTTCCCTGGAGGGTGGGGTGGGGAAGGAAAAAGAAAAAAGTTAAAGATGTGGATATGAAAACTGTTCCAAGCTTTTAATTTTATCAAAGGAAGATAACAGATGGAATTATTCTCACTCTGCATTAGCCTTCTAAAACACAGGCATTTAGTTTCAACTGCCAGAGAAGGGAGGGGGGAACAATTTTCCTTCTGCAGAACTCTTCCATTCATTGGATCAACTAAGAAATTAGCTCAGACTAGAAAAATCATTTTTTGACGCCTAGAAATCAGGGGAAATGAATCCCAGCCCTCCTTTGCCAGAGGGTAAATCTAAATTGCAGGCTCAGGATAGAGTTAGCCTTCGAGTAATTGCATTTTATAAGTGAACGAAGTCTATGTTCCAGCTCCTACCAAAGGAGATCCGTGACAGAAAAACAGAAGTGCTACCGATTCCTTTTTAAGAGAACCACTCTTGTCAGCACACAGTAGCATTTTTAGTTTGGAGCAACAGGAAAACTTCAGTCTGTTTCACACGTGAGATTTGATAAAAGGCAGAGGGGAAGGAAATCTCAGCCCAATAGTCCAATTTGATAAATTTTGCAAGAAGCCTTTGAAACACAAACCAGATGCAAAACGAGCTTTCTGAGAGAACGACTCCAACTGTAAACACTACGGAAATGTTTTGCAGAAATAGATTCTCAGCCTACCACACGTTTAACCAACTTCCAGGGGCACGAACAGTAGGACCACCCTGTTTTCATATTAGAAAGTATGGCAGATTTTAAGGTTAAGATACGGCGACAATGCTTCCTCCCCTGCAATTACAGATGCCGGCCAACTCGGCTGCATTGCCACTCAGGCATTCACTCGTGGTTTCTCTCCTTCGGTTTCTGGTCAGTCCAATTAATTCCATACTTACGCATTAATAGTTGGTATGGCGTATTTTCCAGTGTTTGTCAGCATAGCACCCTTTGTTTTGGGATCTTTCACCTCCATCGTGAAACTCCTTGGAATTCCTGTGCTCTTTTTAATTCTGGGAACAGACTCCAAACTTTTGTCCTGCTAAGAAAAGAAATGCAGACACGTCTCATCTCAAGACCCACACTTAAAGTGATCTGTCAGTGATTCTGTTAAGCGGCAAAAGCCTTTCATCCTCTCCTTTTACCCACAGAAGGGTTGCTTGACTCAAATACTTATGTTCCTAAATGAAGATAGCCAGGATGTTCCAAAGGCTTGAGCAGTGGTTTGAACTCATCTGACATCCTTTGCCTTAACTTCAGGTTCCTTAAGGGTGAAATATCCCTTAGCTCACCATCCAGTCCGAGAAGAGACACAAATCCGCTCCTCCTCCAAAGCACAGTTCAGAGGGAGATCTCAATTCAGGGCTCTGAGCCAGTCACTGGGGAAACTTAGATTCACCATCTCTGTAGGAAGGCCGAGTTCATACCTCACGCACATACGTTCAGTGACTAACGTTAAATGGCATGAATACGCAACCAGAGGCTTGTGTAATTAAAACATGCAAATATTCAACACATGGCGTCGGGGAGTTATTTGACAGGCACATTAGAAACACAGTTAAGCTCACACAGATTGTCATATCGACCTTATGCAGAATCAGATTTTCAAATTATTGAAGCCATCTGATTAGTAGAGACGTATTAGTTCAAATGTTCAAATTACACACTAGTCCAGATACGAGCAGGGTCTAAGGGAGTGACTCTCAGTGATCTGGACCTTCAAGCACCTATCGTTCAGATCAGCCACTCATGGTTTTGGTTTTAATGGCATTCATGCACAAAAGCAGCCAACTAGTTTCAACATTTTCTTAAATGCTTGTTTCACATACACAGCTTTTGCTCAACGGTAACATAATCCAGATGGACATCTATGAAATCACTGCCATTTACATTTCCAGAAAACTTTAGAGATCATTGACTAATTTGTTTGAACCCAAACGGTTTACAAAACACGTCCAAAACCCACAAAACATTACTGGCAATACACCAACATTCAATTATGGCGTTTAATGCACAGTAATAAAAAACCAGAGAACTCTGAACACCTTGCCTCCATGCTAAGCCAGCCTGCACCGAAGAGGTTAGAGTAAGTAACGGCTTTGACCTGCTTTATGGTATGTTCCTGCATTTTTCTGAAATAGTTAAATTCTCTCAAAAGCTTAAATGTGTACACCGCTTGGATGGTTTTTCACTTTTCCGAGCAAAACTTCACAGGAGTTTACAGAACCAAGGACATGTTTAAGGACAGCACTAACAGAGATCAATTTCTTTTGTTGGCTGCTTTCCAAACTATTGTTTTTTCTCAATTGTACACAATTGAATTTCTGCAGTGAGAGACGGAAGACGTTACCAGCAGGAAGAGATCTCTCCTTCTTGGAAATGAATTCCGGCCTTTATTTTCAGAAGAAAGAACTGTCTCCTCTGCATTAGGCCCTGCCTCCTCTAATCTTTGTGCTCTTTCAAGACGAGTAATTTCATTGCACAGCACTACGTCTGTGCACCAAGGGCCATCACTAGTGCTCTCCCGGCCAAAGTCACACGTTATTGAGCCAAAAATGCAAGCGATTCCATAGCCAAACATGGCATTACAACAGTTTCAGAGGGACACATCTGCTCTTATGCCACACAGACACATTGGTATAATCTTAGAAACAACTGGGCACATTTTCACAATTCACAGTTTGCGTTCAAATTAGATTGCGCTCTCCACTGCACATATACCACAATTTATGAAATTGTGCAGCATTCAAAGAATGGTTCCGTGACTACCATCACTAGAAATTCAAAAATAGGGATGCAATTGTCCACGTTACAGAAACGCTTCTATTTTGACTGTTCAAAACCCCCCTTAAATGTCCACAGCTTACAGACCAATCAAGCCTTCCATAAAAATTGTGTTTGTTTCCAACGCAAAATTAACAAAACTTATCAAAAACGGTAGACAGCTAAAGTGCTGCTCCTCTGGGTCCTGAAGAAGACCAATACTACAACATCACCTTGAGGCTGATAAGGTATCTGCTTTTATCTTCCAAAATGGGAACTACTCTTTACAGGATGGTATCAAAATATACAGACATTTTAAAGTTAAAGTAAATATTTTAAATTAGTAGAAATTTTATTAAAGTCTTGTTCAAATTACAAGTGCTAGCCAGATACAGATGACAGTATAAGATTTAAAAGTACAAAGAAAATGCTTTTTTATTTTTTAAGTATTTGACGAGAATATTCATATACCTTAGTAAGCTGGGCCACAGAAATAGATGCAGGAGAGTCACCAATCTGTTCACAAGAAAAGAAACACACAGTCGAGTTCTACAATCGAAACACGGCAATAGCTAACCTCTACTGTAGTCCCAAAGCCTGCACTATAGCCTCTGACTGTCACTGAAAGCGGCATTTCCAACCCACTGGAACTTGTATTTGTTCAAAGCAAAGCCCAGACCTACGACAGCTTAAGAGTGTGGTTAATGAGGTTAATGAGAAGAAACTACAATTACCAAGCCCGTTTGAGATCAGCTTACTGCTCCAGAATATCTCAGAGAGGGACCCTTCTCAAATGCTCACGACTGCTTAAAAGTCAAAGGGGTAAGGAAGCTGTCAATTTCCAGCTAAAGAGCATTCAGAAAATAAATTCAAGTTTACTCAAGAAGGAAGCAGCACTACAGGAAACTTATCTTCGGTGTAGTTTGAAAATTAATCGGTTCATGTCTCATCATTTATAAATGCACACGGTTACACTTGGATGAAGACAGCAGGTGCCTGTCAAAATAAAGCACCGGCATATCAGCCCCGAAACGTGAACTCTGCCTCTCCTGTCACTACGTTTAAAAATGCCAAACTCACCATACCCCACGAAACCCAAATAAAAACACCAGTCCAAAACATCAGCCATAAAAGTAACGCACCACCTAGTCTAGAAAAAAATTTACTGCTCCAATTATTGAAATAAAGGTGTTTACCAGGACAGAGCAGACACTGAGAAAACTGATTCCTTGTATTTTATTAGACCACAAGCCATACTACCCAAATCAGTCTGGGAAGTGAGAGAAATTAGTCTAGTCTGCCAATGAGTCGCTTTTTGTAAAATATGAAAGCTTACAACGTGTACGCCAAGGTGTGCTGGCTTTGTGGAGCTCCCCCCAGCCCCCACCTCTGCGCAGACACGAAATAAACACCCGTCTCCACTCCGTGTGTGGCTCAGCTCTTCGCACACCCAGATTTGGGCCAACAGCTTCATGCTCCGTCTGCCACTCTCTTTCCCATGCGCAAAACAGGCCCGTGCTCTCTCACGGCAGGCACAATCACCACCGTTTTGCAGTTTTTCAGAGAGTGGGAAGGTGCTCTCTTGGAGTCTGGCATTAAACAGTCCTGTACTGACCAGGAACTGAAACATAACCGTTCATAAACTATTAAGTAGTTCCGGTATTTTTTTAGGGAGCAGTTATTATATGGCCTGCAGGCAAGAGTCTGATTTCTTAAAGGTGGCGATAGCACTCCTTTCTACTAAACAGTTATCAAACGCAGGCGATAGATAATTCGTGTACTAGTTAGTACATCTGCCCAACAGCCATCTTCCTCTTCCAATGATCCTACATTCTCGTGACTTTTTTTCCCCTCTAAATTTCTACTGAAGTATTTCCTGCCAGTCCCCCAAATCAATCAAGCAGAAACAACACCTCCATGAAACTTGTACGCAGCCCTAAGGTAATACTGCAGAAGAACTGGGGGGAAAAAATCCAAACCCAACCAGCCAACGCAACCCTCAAAAACCAAGAACCGACAGTGAATTTATTAACTCCCCTTTCAAACACAAGACTAGACAGAAACTCACACGAAGCACGTGGGAAAGGGCACCAAAAACAGGAGGAAAAGGCTAGTCGCACTGCTGGAATGTTACGTGTAAATTACAGCGGTTTCCTAAAATCCAATTGCTTGGCTGAACTAAACATTCAGCCAGGAAGGATCACAGTTGTGCCTGACGGTGCTAAAACAATGGGCCTGGCGCTGCATTTCTGCAGCCTTTAAGGACAAGCCCTAACTAGAAATCCTCGCAGTGACCGAAACAGTAATACTAAACCAAAACGGAGGCACTTTCTTGCTTTGGCTGTAGTAACAGTAGGACAGCAGCGCAAATTTGGACGTATAGAATGACAGCTGATATAAGAGCGAGACAAGGAAGAAATACTCAAAGTAAAACCTTTTGTGCATCCTGTTCAGAAAAATCATGACTAATTTTAATTTTGCTGCTTTACTGTTCAACAGTGATTGGCAAGCTTTTTGGTGATTTCTTCCTCCCCCACAAAGATCCAGGTTCGTCTTTGAAATACATGCAGAAATACAGGTATTTAAAAACCCAAACCGAAACAAAAAGCCCACGCTTTGAACCAAGAGTGAGTTAGCTTTAAGAATAAAGTTAATTGTGTCTCCAACACCAGAAGCACCCGAGGCTGCAGTGCTTTTACAGGGAGAGAGAGAGAGAGGATTTGTAAAGAGCGATGCAAGGCTTCCACCCTCCCCATGGCTACCCACAACCCAAATCAGGTCCAGGCAGAGCAAACTAGAAGGGAATGTTTCTGCTTCGTCTTTCATTTACTTTAAGTAGTTCTAGCTAACGCTGAGGCTTCCCTCCCACTCCAGGATTTTTCCTTTTCTTGGAGACATCTGTGCTAGCTGATGGCGAGATGCTACTCAGAAACGTGACACAGACACGCCAGGGAAGACGCGAGGCGAAAAGAACGTTAACCTTCTTTTGGAACATGTGATTTGTGTTTATGCACATGCTAGTAAACAACAAGAAAAATAACCCTTTTCAAGAAATAAAAACTCGTCTGAATTAGATGAAATACTATAAACGTGGTTTACATAAATGCATAAAATTAACTACTTGGGTCACTGGGCCAGTAAACTAACTCAAACTCACAATGCGAGGCATTCATGCATTCATGGCCAAAAAGGAATTCGAACCACTCGGTGACAGAATTACAGGTGTCAGATTAAGACGTAGTGGTTTTAGACCTACATACAACAAGCTTACAATTTTAAGTTGATTGGATACTATTCCATGAGCATCAGAGGCTGCATTCTTCGCAGAACACAGAGCCAGAGTTCATCTCTTTCTAGATTTAGGTGATCCTACCAGCTTATCAAGGCATCAGATCCAGCGGTCCAGGGCTAGTGTAATGCCTCACACCACAGCAGTGAAGTACTTAAAATAAAGATGAAAAATAAAACCCACCAAATAGTGATTTTTATACTGTAGGGACTATTTTGAAATGTGTAGTTACGCATAGCATTCAACCCAAGTGGCAAATCAAGATTACCAGTCAAGTATTTCCTTGTGTTACTTAATTATATTTCAGCAGCCGAATGACAGTGTTTTCAAACCTGAAGAAAAATGCTGCTCCTTTTCCAAACGTAAAAAAGTGAGATTGTGATTTTACATACCGCTTTTGATGTTCCACTCACTGGCTCAGTTCGACTTCTAGAAGAAGAAAGAAAGGTGGTCAGAATTTAAAATAAAGCACTTGTGCCCAGCATCAAGCAGCAAAACCAGATTATAAAAACGGATTGTCAAAACGTTATGTTCTGATAGTCTACTGAATGTGGAAATTTATCCGTATACATAAACTGTTCTCTCTTGTACACTCAGTGCAAAGAAAAACAAAACCCAAATCACATTTCACCTTTGTCACAAATTACTCCAAGACTTACAGATACAGAACACAACAGCACAAGAGGAAGTCCTCAGGTATTTTGTCTCTGCTACCTAAGTATCAAACCCATGATGTCTGTACTATATTTTGTGTTCTTAAGTAATCAACCATCAAAACAGGAAGGTAACGTTAGCCAGTCTGTATATCCCTAGTATCACAAATAGGGCCATACACAGTACTTTAGTTTCTAAGCAAGAACAGTGATGGTCTAGACCCTTCAAAGTGCACCTTTCCTTAAGCGAACCAGAAATCAGTCATCCGACAAAGACATAACAAAAATGTCAGCAGCAGAGTCTTTACAAGAGCGTGTCTTTGTGGAAGCCCAACACTGTGCTCAGACGGCTACCATATTTAGCCACTAAACGTGTTACATATGCTATGTGGATTCAAAATAGTACTAGAAATGTCACCTGACAGCAGTTTCTAGAATTTTGTTCAATTGAGGAGTCCCGTGACAAAAGAAAATAGCGGCCTCGATTGCCAGAATTTGTTTTAAGATGATCTTGAAAATGCTACAATATTTTAGGAACCATTTATTACGTTTGAAAACTTGCTGAGATTCCACATACTCATTGATCTGTACGGCAGAGGCAATTCAAAGGCTGCTGTGGAATTCACGTACAAAGAGAAAGGCTCGTGCTTCCTGCCACTGCTAGACCACCACCAGGCTCACAATTACAGCCACACAGCTCCCAAAGGGGAGCAAGTACAAGGAAACACTGTCAATGACCACCCAATGGTTTCTTCATCCACTTACCTCGAAGAACATACTACGAGGCGAGTAACACATTTTTGAAGGCCTCTCCACCCTTACAGCATCCGTTCATCATTCCCAAACTTTAGCCACTCTGCCAGTGGCTTCTGCAATGTTTCCAGCTGGAGGAGCAGAAAGCTCATCTGCCTGGTGAATTGTCAATGCTAGAACAGCAGTGCCGTTCTTCCCTTATCCCCATGTACAGGTATTTACCTGATCTTTGAAGCTAGCAGCATCCATCCTCTCATTGTGGGGCAGCATTACAGTACCAGGAGAGGGTGCCGTCCAATCAGAAACGGAGGATGCACTGACAACGCAGCACTAAGCATACACATTTTAATTAACCCCCAGTGTTTAGAAGCACAACTCTGTGGCCTCCAGAATTACTAGGGAGTACCTGAAAGCACTGCAACAACTACAGCAGTAACATGCCCAAAGCTGACATGCAGAGCCACGTAAATTCAGGGGGTTTTGCTTGCAGACACTTCATGAGTACCAGGATGCTGCTGTAGTGTTGGTGTGAGACACGCTGTAACTCATCACTCTACTCTGTTGAGAACCAACACTAGAAAGACATGGCAAAACCACAATTTAATAACATCTTTTAATGGTGAGGGAGAGGCATATCTTTAAGAAGGCCGGAAAATATGACCATTCAAACAACGCTAATGTAGCTGACATAGAACGGGTCTGTATGAATGCAGAAATGACAGCAATAATCCTGTAGTCGGGAGTGCATTTGAGTATCTGTAATTTTAATCAATACACCCGATTCTCTGTCCTCCGTAAATCTTAGGAATACAGAATTAAAACCTGGAGCACAGACATCGGCTTAGGGTAAAAACAGACTTAGAAAGATAACTAGTAACATTTGGTAACTTGCTCAACTGCTTACTGAGTTTCAATTTTGGAAAGGATTAACTATTCCTTCATCGTACTCACACAAAAGGCTTTAGGACACTGTTCTTTTTCTCTGGCCTTAAACGGACATTGTCTTTAGGAAACTACTAGGAATCCTTTATGAATGAAAATTCTTGTTTGCATTGCTCGCCAGCTGGCAACCCTGGGTCTTTCCTCTATAGCTAGTATGCAAAAAACCCAGATTTGGGCCGTAAGAATACCCTCCAGCCCAAATGCAAGAAATAGTCAAACACTGAGACGCAGGCTCTTCTGAGATGGGAACAAAGCCTAAGATGACACTACAATGTGTATCTGCCTGTACTATAAAAGCAATAAAAGGAAAGACATATAATAAGGAACTTCTCCATATGGAGATCCATGTAGAGACCATGGGTCTCGGAACAATCAGCCCCAAGAACAAACCCAGTAGAGGCATCTGAAAAGTTACAATTGGTGGAGTGTGAACCCCATGTCCCAACAGCACTAAAAATGTCAGCCTGCTTTGGGGCAGATACATTAAAATCTAGCCCATGACAACAAAAATTAACAGCAGCTTTAACAAGAAAGATACAAGCTGAAAGCCCCTGTAAACTAGTATAAATTTAAAAAGCTATCACACCAAAACCCCTTAGAAAGAATACAATGGTTTATGGATACTTACCTAACAGAGGTTTTGCTGGTAGCTTTCACTCCTCCAACAGGGATTCTTCTGACAATCACCGATGAGTTCTTAGGAATCAGGGCATTGTCATCTGTGTATTCTGAAAACAAGAGAAACACAGGAAAAAACCCTAGTCCATTCATAAGGATTAAGGATTAATACGTAATTACACAGCACTTCAGAGAATCCCTTGACAGATAGAAAAGCAAACTTTTGTATGTCACATCGCGCTTTTATCGTCTCAACACACTAACAGTACATTGCAAGAAATCTTCAGGTTTGAGAACCAAACACATACAGCAAAATTTGTCTCCTTTTTTAAAAAAAGTTGGAATGCCAACAGCCAAACGGTCTCAATGGTCACTAAAAGAGAGTCTGCTAATGCATGAGGTTCTGTCCTGATCTAACTCAAGTTGCTTTTGCTTCTGTTAGGCTACAAAGCCAACAGATCTTCGGAGCAGAACAACCCACAGCAAAGTCTCACCTGCATAAACCAGAGTCTAAAGTCCGTCTAGCTTGCCCTGCAACAAAACAGGCACCGAGCTAAAGCATGAAAACGCCATTGCTTCCATAGCTGTTAACTCAAACGATTCACCTAATGCCACCAGTGCTCAAGACTGACGGAACGCAGAAGAGACCCTGCCATCTCTGTCTATTTCTTGGAGCATCTTCCACCAACAACCACACTTCTCGGCCTCTCAGTGCTTTACATTTGAATGGAACCCAAACTGGCAGTGCTAGAATTTGCATCACAGAACTTTTTGGCCTTTTTTGAGCTTGCTTTCACAAGTAGGGCAGAATTGGCTCAAACTAAAGTGGTATCTCCCCTCTGAAGCTAATCATCTCCTTTGAATTAAACGTGAAGGGACGTGAACTCTTTCAATTCCCTTCTTGCAGAGCAGAGAGACTCAAACAAAACTACATATGAAGACAGCCTCTAAAAGCCTTTAGAAAACAGTGTGTGCCTGATGCTACCCGTGCTTTGCCTTGGCTTACACCCTGTCAGTCTTTTGAAACGGAGGAAAGCCTTCTGACCTTTTACATACGACCCAAAAAAACCTGCCCTTACTACCTGAGACACTCGGACTGAGCAAGCTTAAAATGCAAAGCCCTTCCCATGAGAATGGTTGTCTATTGTACTTACACCAGCTGGATATGACTGTTTTAAAGCACTACCAGCAGCCGTTCCCCGTCATCTGCCTACAGTTTCAAATGCTAAAAGCCCTTACCTTTGCAGAACGATGGCCTGAAAACCAAAGATACTGGATATGAAGCCAAGCTCTGTCAGGGAGATTTTGCTCAGGGATCAGACCCAAAATAGGAATAGTTCACAATTTATGCATCATTTTTCAGTATATTCTTCCTATGGGCATGACTTCCTTTGGAGTTAGCGGGAGTTTGTTTTGAAGACATCGCATCACAGCATTACTAAAACCGTCAAGTGCGTGCTGTAACACTGAACTCGAGCAAGTTCCGAGCTGCAGAGACAGTCTTAGAAGAGCACTCTTCTTCCTTAAAACTAATCACCCAAGAGCGTTCAGAGTCCCATTTTTGGTTTTATACTTTTTTGTCTTTTGCCTGATAAGCAGAATAGCACATTCTCCAAGGGGTTTGAGACAGAATGTTACAGGGCAGGAAAGAGTACTCAAGAAACCTGAGTTCTGGAGTTTACTGTTCTACCACGGTATTGTGAGAACATCTATGATAAGAAATTCAGATCAAATTAAAAGGAGGCAAGTTTAAATGCGCTATTCTTGAGTATGGGCTTTTTGAAGGGAATTCTGCCCTCACAGAACACGCCTCTAGAGTAAGCGTGGAAGAGGACATCCCCCCACCCCCTCTGTAAAATAGGTCCCAACCATCCCTTTGCCTTCCTGGCATCTCTAAAAGCATCATCTCGTATTTTTCCACTGAGCTTTAAAATCCTGTTTACTTTTACCTCATACTAGCTTTGCTTCTATTACTAGATTTCCATTGTGAAAAGTAGCAGTTACTGAACTGTAAAAGCTTGGAGTACCCAGAAAAATCTGAACAAGGCGGCCATCTTCACTCAAGCTTCACTTTGTTCTTTCCAAGAGCATTTCAACATTTTGTCAGGACTGCTGCACAGACAAAGGTATAAAATGCAATACTGTATGTCCGCATATAGGAATTCCAAACATCCCACTGAGGCAGAAAATCCCGGTCTGTTTTTTTTTTCCCTTCTTTTTCTGAAGGTGAGTTTAAGCATCTACATCTGACGAATAACAACTGGAAGTAACGGTTATGCGTATAAACCAGAAAAGTTGGCATTCATACATATTACACCAAAACGTATTCTCTAGCTGTGCTCTGAAAACCACTGGGGTATTTTGGTGTTTTCGCATGGAAAACACCCTTACCTTCACTAAGTCTCTGTGCCACCAGTGTACCAAGTTTAAAAGATTACACTCATTTTACAAAGGTCAAAGTGCAACACAACCTACCTAGAGGAGGATCGTGTCACTGCCACACACAACTGATGCTCTTTGAAGCAGGAAAGTTAGCCCCTTTCGGCCCTTTAGGCAAAGCCCCTTTAGGCCCTTTAGGCAAAGCCCCTTTCGGCAACCCCACGTTTAAGGGAACCTAGTGAAGCACATGCTTTTTCCTCACTGCCCTGAGGCCCCGCGCCCCCACGCACCTTCTTCGGTCTGGGCGTTGCTGATCTGCAGGTCACAGTTGGCCGCCTTCAGCTTCTCACGGCCCATGGTCCGGCACTTGAGGTCGCGGAGGGAGATGTGGAGGCCGTCGAAGGTGACTATATCGTACTTCAGCTTGGAGAAGAACTTATAATGCACAGCAGACATGGTCGGGGGAGAAGACTCGGCTGGGGGAGGCCTCAGGAAGGCCCCGCCTCCCAGCCCCACAAGGTCTCCAGCCTGGGGCTGTCAGCAATGGCGCTGGGCTGTGGCGGCGGGGCCAGCCCGGCTCCTCCCGGCAGCCCAGGCGGAGGGTGGGTGAGGGGGAGCGGCCCCCGTGGCCCTGGCTCGGCCTCCCCTCCCTCTCTGGCAGCAGACAAAACCAGTATCTGATGAAACACAACAAATTTATTCCATGAACTGGGTGCGGAGAGCACAGCCCCGCAGCTCGGGGCTGGCACCGGCTGGGGCTTTGCTGGGAAAAACCAGGCGAGAGTCACCCTGACGTCCCACACACGTACCTCGTGCCGGGACCTGCCAACCCGTCCCTCTGCCCAGCGCCCCCACGGGATGCAGAAAGCAGCGCTGCTGGCCCTGGTGTGGTCCTGAGCCATGTCGCAGCAGACGAGTCCTTAACCAGCAGGCCTATCATGTTAAACTGACATTTGAGAAGTGATGAGACCCTAGTGGTGCACGAAAGCCTATTTTAAAAGTCGAGTTCTGTACAGGACTGCCATGGAAATTGACTGTTTGGAAAACAGCCTGTTCCCCCGCTCAATTTGCCAGCAGTCCAACAAACCCACGCTCGGATTTCTGTGCCTCGGCCTACCTTCCTTGCCCGCTAGAGTCTTGCAGTGCATTACCAGCTCAAGTGATCTAGCCCCAAAGGTAACCCTACTGAGGCGAGATCTTTCTATGAGAAACAACATCTTTCAAGGTCCTGTACATAATGGCACAGGAGGGATAAAAACCTTTTCCCGTGTCTAATTGAAAACACCTGGGTAAGTCCGGCTGCTGGCAGGAAACGCCCCAGAATTGCCTCTAGATTGTCAGCAAATCAACAGTCAGGGATGGAGCACCAGCCACATCCCTTGCCTTTGGGGATTCACAAAAGCCCAAGCCTGCTGGTGAAGTCGTTACTCACAGGAGTCGTTCCCCATTGCGGCCATGGCTCCTCGTCAGGAACAGAACAGAGGGGAAAGCTCTGGGTGACAAAGGACGCCAGGACGCGCTCCAGAAAGAGAAGATCAGCACCAATCCCCTCACCTGAGTGCAAAGAAATAGTTGCACCCCTACAAAATAGTTAAAAAAAGAACCCCAAGCCAAACCCACAGCACAGCATCCCCCTCTACAACCGTTTCAGCGGTAGTTACAACCGCTGCCCAGCTGCAGGCTGATGGCCCTGCTGGCCCTGTCACAGGACTCTCACTGACAGCAGTTACCAAGGCCCTTTTGGAAGACTGCACTGTGCGTCACCTTCACTGGAGAGGACCTGCTGCTTCCCTGTGGCTGCCTTTAGCAGCAGAGCCCTCTGGTTCTCCAGCCCACACCTTCCCACCTTGGATGCAGGAGGGACCGGCTTTCAGCCGCTGCTTTAACAGCTGCCTTTGCTGTGCTCCTCTGCTGTCTCCCTTCCCACCGCATCACTCAGGGTGGGCTTCTTGTCATTCCGGACTGAGCCCCCAGCACATGCTAAAGAAACAACAATTAGCAAATAGGAACTCTACCCATAGCGCATACCTGGACAGCCTATCAAGGTGTAATAGCTCATCCTACCCTTCCCAAGGTAGAGACCAGCCTATACTTTGATCCCGTATCTACCTACTGTACCATCTGTCCTAAAGCTCCTTTGCAAGAGGATGGCCGTTGAGGAGCAGTGGGCAGTAAACCATCAATGGTTGGAAAAAAGTAGCCAAGCAAGTGGCAAAGGAAGGAGCCGAGTTATCCCGAAGGCCAGCTCAGCCCAACAAAGCTCAGAGAGCTTTGGTCCTCCCTGTCTCCCATTTGTGTGTTGATGGCTCACCATTTGTGTGTCAGAGCCATCAGACGGACGACCCCGTCCTCCTTGAGACACCCCTTGGGGCAGCCGTACCCAGCGCCGGGTGGCTGGATATAGCCTTTGCTCCATGGGGAGGCGCTTCCTGGGAGCAGGATCTCTCACTGGGGCACTGGGAAGCCCTCCTGAGGCCTGCATGCCTGAGGGACGGCTCTGCACTGCTCCATCGCTCACCAAAACCAGGGGCGGAGGAAGGCTGCCCTGGTGGCCTCCAAAAGAATCAGCTCCCCTGGGCTCCTCTGTGGCCACCGGGCACCTTTGCTGTCAGGCGGCTCTCCGCGCTGCTCTGCCAGCTTAACCAGCACCTCTTGCCCTCCATCTCTTCCCGCTCCTCACCAGCACTTCTCCTCCCTCCCCTCCCTGACCAGCTCCCCCCTGCTCTCCCCGGCCCTCTGGCCCTTCCCGCCCCTCTCCCCCTACCCCGCCGCCCTCTCCCAACCTTCTCTCCCTCCCTGACCTCCTCCTGCCGGCCCCAGCCGTGCTCCAGGGCCTGGCCCTGGGCCAGGGCAGCCCCGGGGAGGCGGCCATGGTTCCCGCGGGGTCAGAGGGCAGGAGGGGGCGCCCCGGGGCACGCTGGGAGTTGTGGACCCGGCACAGGGCTCCCGGCGGCCATCTTGTGTCGGCTGAGGGGAGGCTGGCACAGGCCGACAGGACAGATCTGCAGAGCCGGGAGCTGCGGTGAGTCCTGGGCCCTTGGGCTCCTGTCAGCCCTCTTCTGCCTCCCTGTTCCTCCCTGCCCTTCCCCTTTCCCTCTGGGTCCTGTTTTTCGCCTCCCTGTACCTCCCTTCCTCTCTCCTGCTGTGCTCTGCTCCCTGTCTCCCTTTCTCTTCTCTCCAAGTCCCTCTCTCTCTCTGTCATCCTTCCTCTCCCTCTACTTTCCCCGTCGCCCTTCTTTCCTGCTCCCTGGGCCTCTTGGTTTCTCTCTCTCTCTTCTGCACAGAGGCCCCAGGCTGAGTGTGCAGCTCGCACTGTGCAGTGAGGTCAAACCCATGTGGCTACTGGACAGACCTCTCCCTCCCTGCTGAGCACAGAGTAACTAGGTTTGGGGGTTTTTTAGCTGCCTCAATTAAGCGACTCCAGTTAGATAGGATGAACCCTGGCTTCAAAGTTTTACTCTGTGACCAGTTAATGAAGATATGCCACTATTATGTACTGGTAAATAGTGGGTTCACTCATTTGTCTTCCTGTTATGTCCACAATGAACAAACAGGCTCTATTAAGACTAGCTATATAACATGAGCTTGACAAACTAGCTTGATCAGTCACTGTGAGCCAAATCATGCTTGCTTTACTTACAGGATTGTCCCCCCAATCATTCTGCCTGCATGAGAGGCCCTTCAGATGAGCGAGCTTCTATTTTTGCATTTTCCCTGGGCTATGCCATTAGCTGGGATTTGTTTGTTAAGTAGAAGATTAATGTCAGGCAATTTTAACAGGTAATCTGATCTGGAATACTTGTTTACTGGAATTGTTTACCCAATGGTAGATAGTGGACAAGAACAAATGATTTTATTGTTGTATTCAAAAAAAAATGGTTCTTAATGTGAATGGAAAACCGTTTTCTGTATTCACTTACCTTTCTGTTCTGATGTATTTACTGATGCCTGTCTTTATTCCCAGTCATGGAATTCATAGAGTCGGTTCTGTGTGAGTAGCACGCAGTCAGTTTGGTTTGAACTAAGCCGTGGGCAGAGCACTAGCGTAAGGTTTGGACCCAGAAATGTGCACTCTTGTGGGCCTTGTGTCAAATCATCTATTTGTGCACAGAAAGAAAACACACAAAATAATTTTCTAAAAAATTTCAGGCTGCTCTTAGTTTCACCTTTGCCTCTTCTCCGCTAATCAACATTGTTTTTCTTGCTACAGGGTGTACAAGGAGTTACATTCTGGGTAAGAGCTAGAGTCAGGGGGATTTGTGTTTTCATTGCTGTTTTGCCCTCAGAGGGCTGCTGAGAGTCATGGTCACTGTCTTGTCCATCTTCTCAACCTCTCCTCTTCTGGGGAGGAGCAAGTAAGCGAGCCAGTATCAGGATGTCTTTTTAAGGGAAGAAGCTTAGTTGAAGACAAGAGGATGTATTTACGCTGAGACTGACACAAGCCCTTTTCTGTGCCTTCATTAACTTAAACAAAGTCTGAGCTGAGCGGAACAGAGCATGTGCCTCTCATGTTCCTGCGCAGGGGCCATAGGGTAGAAACGCGGGGAGTTCACAGCACCGGGAGGGACAGTGCCTGACAAGAGAGTGGGATTGTCCTGAAAAGGGAGGAATGAGCTGAGAAAATAAATAAAAGTGGAGGGAAGGATCGGGCTACTCCCACAAGAAACCTTTCCCTTTTGTCAGATCTACGGGTGCAAGTCAACAAAACCCAAATCCTTCGTCAAGTTGGAAGGCACCTTGTGACCTTTCACTTCCACAAGTTTTATGCACAGTTTTGACTTACTTAGGGGGTGGATGATGAGAGGGAGTAGACAGCTGAGATCAGATTTAATTTACTTATTAATTACTTGCTAAACTTTGTGTCAATTAAGAAGTATCGCTGTTGTGAAGACAGAGGGGTCTTGTGGCCAGAGAGGAGACTGCTAAACTAGGTTGATAGTCTCTCCTAATCGGTCTTCCTTGTCCTTTTCTCCTTTTCACTGGTTTCTTTGACTCTTCCTTGTGCTACTTCCCTCTTCTTAAAGCAAGGATCATTTGAATTCATATTCTTGCAATGCCAGTACCTCTTTCTGTGATGTTCTTCAATGGAAGGGTTTGAGGCAAGTGACAAATACCACCATGAAAAGTATATATGCAGTGGTGTTATGCACATGCCTGGAATATTGCTGCCATTTCTGTCGTTACAGGTACTAGATATGGGGAGTGTCTGTTGCCAAGATCATATGCATAGTTAGCATCTTATATTTTGCCTGTAATCAATCATCCGTCCTACGAGGGTATTGCCTGGACCTTTCCAGTGCGTCTCTAATTGTGGTGTTTAAAGCCTGGGTAGCTCTCTGTTGGAATGGGAGCCATCACTGGCAGAGCAATCACTACCTTTGTTTGATAGTATTTGCGCTTGACATTAGGATGAAGGGTGTTTGGCATTTCTCGCCAGCTGGATGTGTTGGAAGTGTGGACAGCTGTAATGTGGTGGTGCAAGCATAAGAAACTGATAAGTCGTTTTGTTTGTTATAGCAACTGCGTGGGCTGATGGCTGAGCACAAGCCTCATATAGGTAAGATGGACAAACCTGGGCCTCAGTTGCTGGAGCTGAGCCCAGGAGAAGGTTTTTCTATCCAAGAGGAATATGTGGCAGCACTACGTATCAAAGGCACCCCATAACCTATGGAGCCAGAATGAGAGGTTGTAATGACTTGCATTTTCTTCCTTTTAAGTTCTAAAACACCTCGTCTCATTCATTGAAGTACGAGTACAAGGAAGACCACTGAATGTACCAACAATTTTAAAATTTAATATATATATCTCCTAAAATTGGACCTTGATAGTGCCAATTTAATTCCCATCTTTACCACTTTTGTAAGGTTTTGTTGCTGCAATCAGTTTTCCAGAAGTCCGGAAGGTGGGAAGGCTACTCATCTTCCGTAACACATTTTGCTGGCTTGTATGATACTCGCACTTCTGACAAAAACACTGAGTCCATAACGTTGGTCACAGTGTCTGATTTGAAGTGGATTGTGTGGTGGGAAGAAGTCATTACATTCGCATTGCCTGTATTCCTTTGAATAGAAACGATGGAGCTGTTTGTTCCCATCAGGCAATCTT
The DNA here is from genome assembly GCF_028500815.1 of Rissa tridactyla. Taxonomy (NCBI): domain Eukaryota; kingdom Metazoa; phylum Chordata; class Aves; order Charadriiformes; family Laridae; genus Rissa; species Rissa tridactyla. Next base: position 2,621,838 of record NW_026529545.1, read on the forward strand.
GTTTTGCTGTGCTCTTTCTGGCACCTTTCCCAAGTGTAGTCAAGAGTGCTTTTTGTAGATCCCGGAGGGATCGTTAAATGAACCCAAGGTTTACTAATTTCTGTAAACTGAAAGGGGCACGGTGGTGAGGTGTTTTTAGGAGTCTCTAGGGATCCAAATGCATGTAGTAAAGGCTGTCTTTGGACCTATACCAAAGGGTGAACCATGTTACAGAGCTGTAATTGAGTTTCTGGACACCTCCCTGGGCTCAGTCAACTGTGGGTCAACATAACACGCGCTGTTGTGTGCTTTTAGTTGCAGAAAGTAACGCTCCTTTACTGCAGTAACAAGCATCACCTGGGCACTAAGAGACATCTTTTTGAATGACCAGACATATCGAATCTTAACCAGTGGTTATATGCCAGTGTATTGGTCCTGATATGAAAAAGTATGTATTTACTACTCAGGTAAACAGCTTGCTAAAATGATGAAACGGCTCATGAAAGAGCCAATGAGTCATGGCTCTCCAAAATAAGGTACAACCTACTGTATGAATGACACAGGAGTAAAGGCAAGTAGATTCTGCTCTATGTATAGTATCTTCAGATGGAACGTCTCAGGACTGAAACCGGATTTCACAGTAAAATTCTTCGATCTGAGAGGAAGTACCATTTTGCAAGGTCATTTTTGTAATGTAGATATTGAGAGAGGGGAAGAACCACGAAGGGCAGTCTTGCAAGTGGCACATACGTCTGTTGGCTAGAGATGTTAAATATGTTAATTTTAAAGTACCTTTTTCCAAGAGAATTTCAAATGCCATTTTTCAGTTGTTTTTTTTTCCTAATTTCTCTGCCACTTCTTTCTGTCCTTTACCACCCTACCAGTTTCATGACAAGATAGATTCGACTCTTGAGAGTCTGAAAGGCACAGCTGAACGTCTGAGGCAGCCACCTTCGATCTCAGCAGAGGTTGAGAAGATTAAAGAGCAAATCAGTGAAAATAAGAACGTGTCAGTGGATCTGGAAGAACTTCAGCCGGTGTATGAGATGCTTAAACAGAGAGGGAAGGAAATGATTGCTCGCTCAGAAGGAGCCGATAAGGATATATCTGCTAAAGGTAATAGATGGAGGAAAGTTTCATGTAGTGGAAATGCAGCAAGCTGCAGCATATAAAAATCTTCATTTCTGATGACCACTGCTCTGGGGATTGTGTTCTCCTGGAGAAGCTGGAGAAGATGTATAAAAGCAAAGTATTTGTTTAAAATAATTCATCGTGGATATGACCTTTGTTTTATTTTTTAAGGTTGTGGTGGTTGTTTCCACCTAAGGTTATGAGTCGTCCTGTGAAGAAACAACTTTACAGTCTAAATTTTAAAAGATACCCATATGTTTCTGCTGTAGAACTGTAGAGAGATTTTTGGCCAAGAATCGTTTGCCAAGGTAGGAATCTAGTTCCTCTGTTGTTTAGCTGTTCAAGATAAACTAGACCAAATGGTCCTCGTTTGGGAAGACATCCAGACCTTGACTGAGGAGAGGGAGGCCAAATTGCTGGATGTAATGAAACTAGCCGCAAAGTTGTGGTGTAGTCACGTGGCTCTTGCAGCTACTATTAAAGATACTCAGGAGCTCATTGGAGAACTGGAGGGACCTGGAGTTGACCCGTCTGTAGTCAAGCAACAGCAAGAAGATGCTGAGGTCAGTAGAAAGTATTTTGTTGACTTAAAGTATGTTATTTACGGTATGCGGAGAAAAGACAGAATTACTGTGAAATACCACAGGAGGCTATCTTTTTAGAGACCAAGAGGGATAATTGTGTAGGAATTTACTATAGTGATATCTCGAGAGTCTGTGGTAAATAACATGTACCAGTTCTGAATTGCAATGAGCATGCAACAGGTGCCTGTCCTTATATTTGCATATCTGCTTATAAACACGTATATAATAAGCACGTCACTGAGACTTTTGAAAGTGATACGTACTTGAGATTCCCTGAGTAATAGGTAACATCTAAATGAAAGGTGTACGCATGTATCGTGCTCTATGTATTATGCTCTAAGCCTGTAATTATTCATGCTGATAGTTAAAGATTTGAGGGTTGACTGACAACCTCTGAAAAAGAAAACACTCTGATTAAAGAAATCTAATTGAAAACTTCCTGTTTATTTTTTTTCATCTCATGCAAAGTGACATCATAAGCCATTGTTCTAATTTAGACTGGTGTCAGGTGATTTCACTCTGACCCTGCGAAGGGATGCTTGTGTTTTAAGCGTCAGATTGTAAGTCCAAGGGACTTTAAAGAAACCACAGGCCGAATCCTGCCACGTCCTATCTTGAAAACAAGCTGCACATAGATTATTAAAGTTAGTGTGAGCGGCATTGATTTTTTTTCTCTTTGTAGGCTGCTAAAGACGAAATTGATGGACTGCAAGAGGAACTAGCAACAGTTCCGAGCCTTGGCTCTGACCTTGGAGCTGCTTGTGGAGAGCCTGACAAACCTATTGTCCACAAGAGCATAGATGAGGTACGGGAAATGCAGGTGCTTGGATCTGCTACGCCAGGTGCTTGTTCAGCTGAAATTGGTATATCCTCCCTGCCCCCAACACATTTTGCAAATAGACATTTTGCGGCAAATGTAAGATACCCGTGAAGCTTTTATGATAACGTAAGGTTTGCTTTTCAAGTAAATGGATCTTGGCTCGTATTAGTTTAGAATGTATAGACGATTTTATTGTATTGATTTATGGGTTAAAAGTTCTGTAAAAGACAGAAAGGTTTTTTGTGGAAATAGTCACTGATTACACAAGCTAGAACATAGGAAGTTCCGTTCAAATACACGGAAAAACTTCTTTACAGTGAGGGTGACAGAGCACTGGAACAGGCTGCCCAGGGAGGTTGTGGAGTCCCCTTCTCTGGAGATTTTCAAGACCCGCCTGGATGCAGCCCTGAGGGATGTGCTTTAGGCAATCCTGCTCTAGCAGGGGAGTTGGACTAGATGATCTCTAGAGGTCCCTTCCAACTCTGAAGATTCCGTGATTCCGTGATTCCGTGATTCCGTGATTACTGCAATAGATGGCTACTTTTTGCAATAGGAATGCTGGAATAAATTTGAAACGTATCTGGTTTATGCCAAGTGCAGCATCTTGACTGAGAAAGTCCTGCTTGGATGATTACAGAGTACTGACAATTTCTCCAGTGTTCAGCAGTGTATGTTTCTTTTAAGCTACCTTTTTGATAAGGATGCAGTTCCAAATGATTTAATGATACTATTTCCGATATTGACTGTAATCCGTAGGTTAAGAAAACTATTCAATAATCAGTTTTGAATTTTACAGCTTTTGCCATCCAGAACGTCGAGTGCATTCTGAAGGAAAGTAACTATGCAGTGATAAGGAGAACAAGAGTTTTAACATGGAATTAATGTGAACTATTCATGCTTAGTTTATTGGTGTTATTGATGAGTGAATAATGAGTGAACGCACATTATACAGCAGCAGTAACATTCTTTTGTCCATTGGAGTAAATTTCACCTACTTGCAGCTGAATTCTGCCTGGGATGCCTTAAGCAAAACAAGGAAAGACCAGGCAGATAAGCTTGTTGAAGCTCTGCAGGCAGCTGTTCCATACCGAGATGGACTGCAGGTAAGATGGTGTGATACATCTAACCCAATCTTGAGTCAATAGGATTTAATGTGGTTGTAGTAAAAAATGTTACGTGATTGGGAAGGTGACATGTGTCACTGATTCTAGCGACTGTTTTCTTCAGTAGGCAGATATTTTTTCTCGGGGTTGGTTGGGTTGGAGGTTTTTCTTCCATTAAAGACTAAAGCTGTTTGGGTTGTTTTCTGCATGTAGTTGTTCATATACTCCTCTATGTATAGATTCGAAATTGATGTCCCCTTTATTGGTAACACACAAGTTTAGAGTAATCCTGCTCACATTTCCTGGTGGCAGTCAGTACGTAACATAATAGGCGAGTTGAGGGTGTGACATGTTTACATGATCTGAAAGGAACAGAATACAGGTCCGTATACTCACCTGCAGCTGTTTTCTTTGAGTGGAGGACAGTGAAAGAACTTCAATTTTATTCCACCTTTTTTATAAGTGAAATATTTCAGTTTGACTATTTTAAGCCCAAAATATTAACATAATGTTATTGGACCATTACAGGAATTCTTAGCATAATTATACTAAGAATATAGACATACTGGACCATCATACTAATTCTTAGCGTAATTTATCCAATCACAATACTTTGGAAGATGATTCACTTTTAAAATCAGTAGGTAAACTTTCCAGCAGTTTTTTAAGATATCTTTTCTCTATATGCGCTGTATTTTATTTCATTTTTTTGCCTATCCTTTGCAAGTTTTGGCTGAGTGGCAGGCCTCATGTCTTTTGTCAGTGAATGGCTGGAAGATGGAAACAGTAGAAGGGTTTTCATGGTCAGATTTTGCAAAGCTGTCTTTTTGCCCAGTGGAATTACTGTCTGTCTTGGTTCATTGGATCTTTAAAAACAGAGTTTCACCTGACACTGAGGGCAGTTGCTTGTGTGTTCGGTGCAGATCGAGCAGCAGAACACATCTTAATAACAATGCAACATCTTGTTTTCCATGTTTTTTTCTCCAAGGTCTCTTATTTTCATACTGCCCAGAGGTTGACTAGTAGGGTTACATTAGGAACATTGCTGTTGCTTTAAGAGCTTTGTATTTCCTGGGGCTGCACGTTTTGCATCCTACAAGCTTGGTACTTTGTACAAGAACTGTATTTAACTGCCGCCTTACGCTCATTTCAATAGACAATATTAAAAGTATTGTGGGCAGATTGTTAGCTACGGCTGCCTCACCCTGTTGAGCGTGTTGGGGGGGTTAGTTCTCCTTTTGCCAAGGAGTTGTGTAGCAGTGGGCAGCTCTGAGAAGCCGTCCTAAGCCCTTCTCCGTAATGAATCACAGATAACAGGCAGGAGGAAAAAGGGCCTGGCAGAGGTATTTTTTCCTCTATGTAATTAATTGCCCAGAGTGCTATAGGTGTTCTTAATCTTTAACTGGAGTGTTCTTGAGGTTATTCTGCATTATATCAGGAGTAAGGGAAGTACCCACAAAGCCTCAGAACTGGGGAGACTTCATTTGTTTTTTGAAGTTCCAACTGCCTTATCCTGAGGAGATTCAGTCAAGCTCAGGTATTGGCTATCACTGTCTAATCTGTACTGAATGGGTCGCGTTCCATCTTCCTGATACAGATACCGTTATCCTTCAACAGAAGTTCTTTTGTCATCATCATTTAAAGTGTGTTATCATTCAGCTACCACCTTCCATCTTTGCTCCGAAGGAGTGCGGAACAGAGTTTGTCTTGTATTTACCTTTCGGGGTATTCAAAAAAATTGCTGATTTTACTCCAGAAGTAGAGTACTAGTCCGCATGAATAGTACTGGCAGGATATTGCTGCTAATAGGGGTTCAGTCTTGCAGCATGTACATTCTCGTAACCATTACGTGGAATACTTTAGTTAATACTGGATCCCTTGTATTGCAAAAACCCCTAGGTTCCGCTGGAGAAAGCTGTTTGGTTTTGTTTTGCTTTGTTTTGTTTTCAAAGCGCACAGCAATCTTGTTCTCTGGAGTAAAAAATTCTGGTATTTTCCTTAATGCAACTTTGAAATCTGACACTATTTCTCTGCTCATGCTTCAGTTTCATGCTGTGATTTTCAGGCAATGTTTGACTGGGTGGACATTGCTGGCAGCAGGTTGGCATCTGTGTCCCCAGTTGGAACAGGTCTGGAGACAGTGAAGCAGCAAACTGAGGAACTTAAGGTATGAACGAGCAATTTATTTCATTTCTATTTTCATCGGTCTGCATTTTTCTGTGGTGTTTAGTATTTTTCTGTATTTTTCAAGAGTCAAAAGCAATTTTCAACTTCTAGTAGAAAAGAATCTGTATGAAAATTTCAGATAACATTTCATTGCACACTTTTCATTTTAAAATGTGTTTAATTTTAAAATCTATTCCAAATTTTGGTGAAAGTACATTTTATTTTGTGACTGTGTTCCGACAGCTGAGAAATACTTGTAGTGGCATTCCTTGTCTTTCACAGGCTGTAAGGTTATTATGTGCAGGGTTCTTTTGCTGTGACTTTTACGTGTTCTGGTTTCTACCGTGAACAGCTTCCTTGAGGCTCTGAAAGAATGCCTCCCCAGCTTCACTTGTGCAATTACAGGCTTTACCTAAATGCTCACACAGATCACAACATTCCCAGTACATTAGTAAGCTGGAAATCAAAATTTCAGGCTAACTTAGACCTTCAGAAACCTGTCTTTGTGGATCTGTGACTTGAGTATGCTCCTGACGTCGGTAGGCTGTTATGCGATATATAAAAACCAGGGATGTATAACGATCAGGTAATGTCCTTGGTTTCATGGCTCGCTTGTACTTTTTTTGGCTGTGGGCAGGTTGTTTACTCTATCTATTTTATGATGTAACTTCAAATGACCCATAATCTTACGTACTTCAGAAGAACACACCTAGGCAAGTTGCTCAGAGTGCTGTCCCAGTTGCATGTACCAGAGAGGGTGTTCTGCTGAAGAAAATTTGCTTTCAGGTCTTCTGAAAAACAATTCTATCTGAAGTTTCAAGGATGGTGTTATCACAACCCCCAGAGCTAGAAGTGACTCCAGATGCGTTCTGCCTTTTGTACAGACCAGAGAGATCGTTGGAGAATACTTTCCTATTAGCCATCTGTGGAATAATTACTAAAGTGGCCAAGAATACAAAGATACAGCATTGTTCACACATTAAGGAAAGTCATAAAATCAAGAGGCTTCTGAGGTAGAACACAGCCGCAGCTAGCACACGAAGAATGCAACATCTGTGATTCCCTGTACAAGGTTGTTTGTGAAACTACACGAGGGATGGAACGGAACACACTTGTTCCGTGGCCTTCCCTTGTGACGAATAGCAGATATGGGGACGAGATGGTACTACGGAACTGATAAGCGGCCTACACGCTACCCGAGCCAACATTTCGTCAAATGTTGATGAAATGCTGTCCTTTTGTGCAAACTTTCCTCACCACAATGTACCAAAACACACCTCCATCCCGGAGGCTATCCGCCCCCGAGGTGTGAACACTCCTCCTTGAGTACATTAATCATAATAAAAGTACGTATGACTAAAGTCACTCAAACTCCACTTTGAAGATAAAAAAATAATATAAAAATAGCCCAAGAGAGAGGGGATGTCAGGGAAGACACCATCGCGAAGAATTCCACCGCTGATTTCCGGGATCAGTCGACGGGCTGAGCCTCTCTTCCCCCCCATAGGGACGCCTTTGGGTAAGACTTCGATTACACCGAGCGCTTTCTCGGGGACTTAGAAATTTCTCTAGAGAATCTCTACCCTACATTTATAGCCAGGCTGTATCGTTTATAATTTTGTCGCGCGTTTGTATACTTAACAATATCCTGATTTGCACGTGCTTTGCAGACAGTGTATTTATCACCGGCAATCCTAAAGAACCTGTATATCTGTTGTTTACATAAACTGCACTGTTTCAGTAGCTAGTCGTTTCGCTTTCTCACTGAACGCGACCAAAACTTGAGAGAGGCCGTGCTAGTTCAGGAGCACGACTAGACTGAAGGTGCAGTCCACTATTAGTGTATCCAAATCGTAATAGTTTAACACATATTAAACGCGATTGGACTGATAGTGCTGAATTGGGCATCACTCAGAATTTAAACCTAGCCGCACCTAGCCTCCCACCTCGGTGAGGAGTGTTAGAACGCAAGGGGGTTTATCTTCTGCCAAAACTGCTTGGCCCCGTTTCACGCAACAGAATTTGGCGTAGTCCGGCGGAATTGCCATGGATAAACTGCTGCAAAAATATGATTGTGCCCCTTCCCAGGCTGGGAAGGAGTGGGCCCAAAAATTTTGGAAGGATGAAGAGAAAGTGGTGGAACGTATTGAAGAGTGTCGGGTTTCACAGAAGCTCAGAGCGGGGAAAGGCAAGGGTGTGATTTGTGCTGTGTTAGGCGCCTGTTTATCTTGTACACAACAAGAAGCTAGAGAAACCCCTGCTCCTAATCTGATTTCAGCTGTAGAATATGCAACCCTGAAATCGGAGAATGAGGTGCTGAAGTCATCATTAGCCTTGCAAAAGGAGACAGGAGAAAAATTAAGAACTCAAGTTGATAAGCTTGTGAGTGAGAATGAATATTTAGGAAACCAACTTAAAATGTTATTAGAAAGGGTGACTGGGCTCTTAGATAAAATGCAGCCCTCGACCCAGGTCCAACAGATTCGTAAGTTAATGTGTTATCCAAATTCCGGAACCCAGACCGGAGATTTTTTGTCTAATAGTGAGGATGGCGAAGAAGATGAGGAGGAAAGGACTTTTACTTTGAAATCCCAAGTCTTTCCTTTACGTCCTCTGGTTAAAACTGAAACTGCGGTTGATGACGATGATGAAATTCACACCACTGTGCGTACCGTTCCATGGACACCAACCGAGTTAACATAAATAAGGGAGAAATATTCGAGGCGACCAGAAGAGTCAGCTGTTGAGTACGTGTGGCGAGTTTCTTCTGAAGGGGGGGACAGAATTATGCTGAGTGAGGAAGAAGCAGGAGACTCTTGGGGACCAGGAGTGTTTTTAACCACTATGCCTGGGGATCATAATTATTCCCTAACTGCTCGAGCAGCCTATTGGGCAGGGGGTATGGATCCGCGAGAGAGGGGGGAGCCGTTAGAGATTAGAGCTACAGGCTACTCTGATCTGTTTGCAGCTGTACGGAAAGCAGCTTGTCTGCAAGCCATGTATGACAGAGAGGAATTTCGGAAATCCCCAATGTCAGCCCCTATCGACCCCGATCGATTAGCCCCTCTCATCCGTGGTCTTCCCGATTGCCTGAAACCGTTCCTTGTTCGCACTCAAGATCGTATACAGGATGCTCGGGGTGCTCATGGGCGGGGCCGTCGTCACTACATGCCCACCTGGAATGAATATGTACAGGAAATAGACCAATATGGGTGCCGAATGGGCTGGGCCAGCCTAACTAGTGAAAAATCCTCCGAACACCCCCGAAAGGTTCGCCAAGTCCGAACTCACACTCAAAACCCTAAATCAGAGGGAAGGTTTAAGCCTGATAAGGACCAGAACGAGTTGTGGCGTAAAACCCTACAATTAGGGGTGCCCCGACAATTCTTGCACGGTGTCCCTACGGGAGATCTCCGTACACTAGTCCAATCTCTAACTAGAAAGAATAATGCGGCTGGGGAGAAAAGTCTAACCAGAGAATCCCCAAGTCGTGAGAAAATTGTGCCTTCTGCACCGGAACGTAACTTGATTGATTTGACAGAGTCCCAGCCAAAAAACTCCTATCCCCGGGGAGGGCAGTGAGCCACCCTGTCCGGCAGGTACTAGCAATTCAATGGCTCTCTCATAAAGACTCCGAACCCGTTATTGTCATTCCTGTTGGACCCCGGAAGATATTGGTAAATTTTATTATTGATACCGGAGCCCAAATGTCTGCAATCACTAACGAAACAGCACAACTTCTAGGTATAAATCCCACCCGACGCAGAGTCAACTTCACAGGAATTGATGGTGTGGTAAAAACATGCCCCACTGCAAAAATTAACCTCTGGTTGCCGGGAGAGCAGCGAATGACTAGGGCAGAAGTGTTAGTGGGTGCCTCACGTACTAACCTCCTAGGATTTGACGTGCTGCGTGGGCGAATGTGGAAATTCCCAGATGGAACTGTGTGGAGTTTTGCAGGACGCAAAAAAGGATTAGACACAGTTAAACTGGGCCTATTAGAAGCATCTATACCTTTGCCTCCCTCTAAAATTACCAACGTCCGACAGTACCCACTGCCTGCAGCTGCACTTGCAGGAGCAGACGGGGTGGTATCAGATTTAGAAAAAAGAGACATCGTTAAGAGGACTCACTCGCCTTATAATTCACCAGTGTGGCCAGTAAAGAAACCAACCGGGCAATGGCGTTTCACAATAGATTACCAAAAGTTCAACGCCAGCACTGCACCCCTGACCGCTGCGGTTCCAAATATCGCGGAAATTGTGACAATGATAAAAGGAGCTGCCCATCCTTGGATGGCTGCCTTAGATGTAAAAGACATGTTTTTTTATGATTCCCCTCCTTGAGCAGGACAAAGCACAGTTTGCATTCACGTGGAAAGGAGTCCAATATACCTTTAACCGACTTCCACAAGGATACAAACATTCCCCCACCATTGCTCATAATGCTTTAGCTAAAGTGCTATCAGAGATTCCTGTTTCACAGGGATGTACGGTATACCAATATATTGACGACATCTTAATAGGGGGAGAGAGCCAAGAAAGTGTACAAGACATGATGGAAAACATCTGAGAAACATTACTGGATTTGGGATTGGAAATTCCAGACTCAAAGTGTCAGGGACCCGCACAGGAAGTTAAATTCCTGGGGGTCTGGTGGATTAAGGGAGCTGCTTCTGTCCCTCAGGATACCCTGGAAAAAATAGAACATGGACAGAATCCTTCCAGCATGAAGGAGTTACAGCAAGTCCTAGGAACTTTAAGCTATTGGCGTAAACACATCCCTGGCTTTTCCATCATTGCTTGCCCCTTTTATTGTTTACTCAAAAAAGGTAAATCCTGGGAGTGGACTGAACAACATACTAATGCACTAGAATTGCTAATAAAAGAGCTAAGGTTATTCCAACAACTTGGCCCCATGCATCCATCTGACCCTGTCCATGTAGAATGGGGGTTCAGCGAACATGGTTCTCATTGTAACTTATGGCAAAAGGGACCAGCAGGACCGGAGAGACCATTAGAATTTAGCTCTCACTCCTTTAATGATACTGAGAGCAGATATTCAGACCTTGAGAAGACCTTGAGAAGGGTTTACTGTCCCTGGTGCGAGCATTGCAACGAACAGAGCCGATAAGAAGAGAACAGAGCGTGATTGTTCGGGCCCCTTTTCGTCTCCTAGATGTGGTCCGTAAAGGGACAGCACCACCAGCCGGCATTGCCCAGAAACCCACAGTTCGAAAAGGCATTAATGAAATCATGCCAATCTCTGAAGGTAGTATCAAAGTATCCAAGCTCCAGAAGGATATAGATGGTGCCCTATTATTCCAATCCCCACCAAACAGACCATCTCCAATCCAAGAAGCACCTCCTCTGAAGGAAGGCAGTGGTATCGCAGGAGTGTGGTTTACTGATGCGTCATCTCACCGTGAGAACAATAAGTGGAAATACAAGGCCGTAGCACTGGAAGTAGCAACGGGGGAAAGAGCAATTGAAACAGGAGAAGGTAGCGCACAAGTAGGGGAACTCAGAGCCGTCCTACTAGCTGCACAACATGGGGCTACTTATATTTACACTGACTCATATGCTGCTTTTAAAGGAGCCACTGAATGGATAGGTCACTGGGCAGACAGCGATTGGCGGGTGAATAGAGTCCAGATTTGGGAATCGGACAGTTGGAAGCAACTGTTGGAAATAGGAGGACAGAGAACATTGCACATTGGTTGGGTAAAAGGCCATGATCGTTCAAACTCGATCACTGCTCAGTTCAACCAACAGGTAGATAGCCTCACGCGGCAAATTGATTATATTGGGCCCTTGAGATCATCAGGTGAGAAAAGATACGTCCTAGTCGGAGTGGAGATTATCTCTGGCCTCATTATGGCCAGCAGTTTCAAATCAGCTACTGGGGACAACACAGTGAAAGGCCTAAAAGGGTGGTTCAGCACACTTCCCCTTCCTGAGGAAATCCAAAGTGATAACGGTTCACACTTTACCGCTACAGTGGTACAAGATTGGGCCAAAGAAGAAGGGATTCGATGGGTATTTCATACTCCCTATTATCCTCAGGCTAATGGCATTGTTGAACGCACCAATGGATTAGTTAAGCGTTTTGCAAAAACTCATGAACCTGGTTGGCATTTGCGATTGGATGATGCCATCTATCAATTAAATAACAGATGGAGTGGAGATGGCTGTCCTAAAATGAAAGCTTTCTGTGTATCTGCCGATATCATCACTCCAAAAGTTCCCAATGAACCACGAAAATACCTAGGACAATTTCACCCTGGGCGACCTGTGTTAGTGAAAATGCCTCAAATTGGCACAGTACCAATGGTGCTAGCTACTCCCAAAAACCCCCATGCATGGGAAGCCAAAGACTGTTCAGGGAAGATACATCGGATCAGCACCCGGTGGATCTCGCCCTCTTTTTAACCCCGTCGGTCAAATGAGACCAAGCAGATTTTCTTTTCCTTTGTGTCTTACAGGAACCTTGGATGAACTGTACGTGGACAGACGCATTGGCCTACGCTAACCTCGAGTGTCTCCAGGGTATCCTGACATTGATCCTGGCAATAATATTATTTTTATTATGTATGTCCATCTGGAGGCCTAAATTTCAAAATGACGAATTGGCAGATGGAATTGATGCTATTCAGTTTTACCTTTTTACTCGCTGTTGTTTGTACTCAAAGAGACCCAGAATGGCCGTGGTCTCAAGTTTATGTAAAACACAATGCGAAGGCAGGAACAAGAAAAGGAAAATTGAGCCTGGCCACTGTAGTCCTACATGAAAATGAGGTGTTTTCAAAACATGAGTGGACCTGGAATAGCTGGTACCCAACCCTGAAAGGCAGGCCAGGAGAGGAAGTCCAAGTAGGATGTAGAATGATCAACAGCTCAAACCATGAGAAGGCCACAAGAATAGAAATATCTCGCCCTCAGAACCCACGCTCAATGACAAGAAAACACTGTATCACTGATAAGGGAGATTGTTGGTATAATTTTACCCTCGTGGAACCCACTTTTGTAACCTGTCATTGGCAACAAGATGAAATAGCGCTGCTACTCGAACTCAAGATAGATATAGTCGAACCTGACCCAACTCCACAGACTAGTCTGGTTCCACTGCCACTATCTGAAACCCCCGACAATGACACCTTATTGAGCGGACTTAAGAATCTGCCCCTTGATGATGAGCTTTGGGATAAAGGGGAAGTGTGCTGAACCACCGTTTTAGGCCTTTCACTGTGTTGTCCCCAGTAGCTGACTTGAAACTGCTGGCCATACTGAGTCTGGAGATAATCTCTACTCCTACCAGGACATATCTTTTCCCACCTGATGATCTCAAGGGCCCAATATAATCAATTTGCCATGAATGCCACAATGTTTTCTTGTCCCGAATGTGTAAGGGAGGTGTGTTACTCGGATGATATTTACTGAGTCATAGGCAACATTGTGAACAGGCAGTCACTACTTGTTCGCACAGCTTAACCGACAAAGGCCACCCCCGGGCTAGACCTTCCTGATACAGGTGAGCACGGCCTGTGTGGCCACGCTTAACATGTAACCATTCGAGTAAGCGTTCCCATTCCTGACCATCATCTACAATGTCAATTTGCTGCAGCCACATGAGGCTATCTACCTGTTGGTTGAATTGAGCAGTGATCAAACTTGAATGATCATGGCCTTTTACCCAACCAATGTGCAATGTTCTCTGTCCTCCTATTTCTAACAGTTGCTTCCAACTGTCCGATTCCCAAATCTGGACTCTATTCACCCGCCAATCGTTGTCTGCCCAGTGACCTATCCATTCAGTGGCTCCTTTAAAAGCAGCATATGAGTCAGTGTAAATATAAGTAGCCCCATGTTGTGCCGCTATTAGGACAGCTCTGAGTTCCCCTACTTGTGCACTACCTTCTCCTGTTTCAATTGCTCTTTCTCTTGTTGCTACTTCCAGTGCTACGGCCTTGTATTTCCACTTATTGTTCTCACGGTGAGATGACGCATCAGTAAACCACACTCCTGTGATACCACTGCCTTCCTTCAGAGGAGGTGCTTCTTGGATCGGAGATGGTCTGTTTGGTGGGGATTGGAACAATAGGGCACCATCTATATTCTTTTGGAGCTTGGATACTTTAATACTGCCTTCAGAGATTGGCATGATTTCATTAATGCCTTCTAAATAAGCATACCACTTTTGAACTGTAGGTTTCTGGGCAATGCCAGCTGGTGGTGTTGTCCCTTTACAGACCACATCTAGGAGGCAGAAAGGTCCCTGAATGATCACGCTCTGTTCTCTTCTTATCTGCTCTGTTCGTTGCAATGCTCGCACCAGGGACAGTAAACCCTTCTCAAGGTCTGAATATCTGCTCTCAGTATCATTAAAGGAGTGAGAGCTAAATTCTAATGGTCTCTCCGGTCCTGCTGGTCCCTTCTGCCATAAATTACAATGGGAACCATATTCACTGAACCTCCATTCTATGTTGACGCGGATGGCTCGGACAATAACACAACGACCAATATGATCAGGTTAATGCCAGTTTATTGCACAGATAGCTCAGTTATTATAGACGTTCTGATTCTGTATCACACGCCGACAATTTGCCGACTGGTTGCACGAGCTGTGCATGCGGTAAGCAACATATTATAATTGGCTTAAAGCATCTGTCCACGCGGACAATCACCCCTCCTATATCCTGGGTGAAGTTCTGCATTTGGCACGCTGAGTTCAGCACACTTTCTCATATCTTAGTTGTCTCAGCATTTCTAACATCACTACAATGTTTTCACATAACCTTCAAACTAACAAAGCCTACAGAGTTTTTAGCAATTCTTCGGTGCAAAGCCTACATAGTTGTTAGCAATTCTTCGGTGCTTGGAGTGTTCACAGGATGACCCCTTTGTACTAAAAATCCTCCAACAATTCTACATGGACAGGGTCAGTTGGATGTATAGGATCAAGCTGTTGGAATATCCTTAGCTCCTTTATTAGCAATTCCAGAGCATTAGTATGTTGTTCAGTCCACTCCCAGGATTTACCCTTTTTGAGCAAACAATAAAGGGGGCAAGCAATGATGGAAAAGACAGGGATGTGTTTACGCCAATAGCTTAAAGTTCCCAGAACTTGCTGTAACTCCTTCATGCTGGAAGGATTCTGTCCATGCTCTATTTTTTCCAGGGTATCCTGAGGGACAGAAGCAGCTCCCTTAATCCACCAGACCCCCAGGAATTTAACTTCCTGTGCGGGTCCCTGACACTTTGAGTCTGGAATTTCCAATCCCAAATCTGGTAATGTTTTTCGGATGTTTTCCATCATGTCTTTTATACTTTCTTGGTTCTCTCCCCCTATTAGGATGTCATCAATATATTGGTATACCATACATCCCTGTGAAACAGGAATCTCTGATAGCACTTTAGCTAAAGCATTATGAGCAATGGTGGGGGAATGTTTGTATCCTTGTGGAAGTCGGTTAAAGGTATATTGGACTCCTTTCCACGTGAATGCAAACCGCACTTTGTCTTGCTCAAGGAGGGGAATCATAAAAAAACATGTCTTTAACATCCAAGGCAGTCATCCAAGGATGGGCAGCTCCTTGTGCCATTGTCACAATTTCCGCGATATTTGGAACCGCAGCGGTCAGGGGTGCAGTGTTGGCGTTTAACTTTCGGTAATCTACTATGAAACGCCGTTGCCCATTTGGTTTCTTTACTGGCCACACCAGTGAATTATAAGGCGAGTGAGTCCTCTTAACGATGTCTCTTTTTTCTAAATCTGATACCACCCTGTCTGCTCCTGCAAGTGCAGCTGCAGGCAGTGGGTACTGCTGGACGTTAGTGATTTTAGAGGGAGGTAAAGGTATGGAAGTTTCCAACAGACTCAATTTCACTGTGTCTATTCCTTTTTCGCATCGTGCAAAACTCCACACAGTTCCATCTGGGAATTTCCACGTTCGCCCACGCAGCACGTCAAATCCTAGGAGGTTAGTACGTGAGGCACCCACTAACACTTCCGCCCTAGTCATTCGCTGGTCTCCTGGCAACCAGAGGTTAATTTTTGCAACGGTGCATGTTTTTAACACACCATCAACTGCTGTGAAGTTGACTCTATGTCTGGTGGGATTTATAACTAGAAGTTGTGCCATTTCGTTAGTGATTGCAGACATTTGGGCTCTGGTATCAATAATAAAGTTTACCGACATCCTCCAGGGTCCGACAGGAATGGTGATAATAGGTTCAGAATCTTTATGAGAGAGCCATTGAATAGCTAGTACCGGCCGGACAGGGTGGCTCACTGCCCTCCCTGGGGATAGGAGTTTTTTGACTGGGACTCTGACAAATCAATGAAATTACGCACCGATGCAGAAGGCACAATTTTCTCATGGCTTGGGGATTCTCTGGTTAGACTTTTCTCCCCAGCCGCATTATTCTTTCTAGTTAGAGATTGTACCAGCGTACGGAGATCTCCCGTAGGGACACCGTGCAAGAATTGTCGGGGCACCCCTAATTGTAGGGCTTTACGCCACAACTCGTTCTGGTCCTTATCAGGCTTAAACCTTTCCACCGGTTCGGGGTTTTGAGTGTGAGTTCGGACTTGGCGAACCTTTCCGGGGTGTTCAGAGGATTTTTCACTAGTTAGGCTGGCCCAGCCCATTCGGCACCCATATTGGTCTATTTCCTGTACATATTCATTCCAGGTGGGCATCTAGGGACGATGGCCCCGGCCATGAGCATCCCGAGCATCTCGTATACGATCTTGAGTGCGGACAAGGAATGGTTTCAGGCAATTGGGAAGACCACGGATGAGAGAGGATAGTCGATTGGGGTCGATAGCGGTTGACATTGGGGATTTCCGAAATTCATCCCTGTATGACATGGCTTGCAGACAAGCTGCTTTCCGTACAGCCGCAAACAGATCAGAGTAGCCTGGAGCTCTAATCTCTAACGACTCCCCCCTCTCTCGCAGATCAATACCACCTGCCCAATAGGCTGCTCGAGCAGTTAGGGAATAATTATGATCCCCGCCCATTGTAGTTAAAAACACTCCTGGTCCCCAAGAGTCTCCTGCTTCTTCCTCACTCAACATAATTCTATGTCCTCCTTCAGAAGAAACTCGCCACACATACTCAACAGCCAACTCTTCTGGCTGCCTCGAATATTTTTCCCTTATTTTCGCTAACTCTGTTCATGTCTAAGGAATAGTACGCACAGTGTTGCGGACTTCATCATCATCCTCATCAACTGTGGTTTCAGTTTTAATCAGAGGTCGTAAAGGAAAGACTCGGGATTTCAAAGTAAAAGTCCTTCCCTCCTCATCTTCTTCCACATCTTCACTATTAGACAAAAAAACTCCGGTCTGGGTTCCGGAACTTGGATAACACATTAACTTACGAATTTGTTGGACCTGGGTCGAGGGCTGCATTTTATCTAAGAGCCAGTCACCCTTTCCAATAACATTTTAAGTTGGTGATCTTCATTCCCGAGCATAGCATTAGGGTTTCCTAAGCGTTCATTCTCACTCACAAGCTTACCAACTTGAGTTCTTAATTTTTCTCCTGTCTCCTTCTGAAAAGCTAGTGATGACTTCAACACCTCATTTTCCGATTTCAGAGTTGCATATTCTACAGCAGAAATTAGATTAGGAGCAGGGGTTTCCCTAGCTTCTGGTTGTGCATGAGATAAACAGGCACCTAACACCGCACAGATCACACCTTTGCCTTTCCCCGCTCTGAGCTCTAGTGAAGCCCAACACTCTTCAGTACGTTCCACCACTTTCTCTTCATCCTTCCAAAATTTTTGGGCCCACTCCTTCCCAGCCTGGGAAGGGACACAATCATATTTTTGCAGCAGTTTATCCATGGCAATCCTGCCAACGACACCAAAATTCTGTTGTGAGAAAAGGGGCCAAGCGGTTTTGGCAGATAATAAACCCCCTGCATTCTAACACTCCTCATCGAGGTGGGAGGCTAGGTGCGGCTAGGTTTAAATTCTGAGTGATGCCCAATTCAGCACTATCAGTCCAATCGCATTTAATATGTATTAAACTATTACGATTTGGACACACTAATAGTGGGCTGCACCTTCAGTCTAGTCGTGCTCATGAACTAGCACGGCCACTCTCGAGTCTTGGTCACGTTCAGTTAGAAACCAAAACGACTAGCTACTTAAAAAAGTGCAGTTAATTTAAACAACAGATATATAGGTTCTTAGGATTGCCGGTGATAAATACACTGTCTGCAAAGCACGTGCAAATGGAAGTATTGTTACATATACAAAACACGTGACAAAGTTATAAAGATACAGCCTGGCTATAAATGTAGAAAAGCGATTCTCCAGAGACATTTCTAAGTTTCCCGAGAAAGCACTCGGTATGATCTAAGTCTTACCCAAAGGCGTCCCTATGGGGGGGAAGAGAGGCTCAGCCTGGCGACTGATCCCAGAAGTCAGTGATGGAATTCTTCGTGATGGTGTCTTCCCTGGGTATCCCCCCTCTCTCGGGCTATTTTTATACTATTTGTTATCTTCAAGATGGAGTCTGAGTGACTTTAGTCATACATACTTTTATTATGGTTGGTGTAAATTTTTCTCGCTTCATAATTAAAGGTATAGTTTATGAGAAATTCAGGGCGCAGACTCAAGAAGGAGTGGTCGCAGCTTGGAGGCATTAGCCTTTGGGATGGAAGTGTGTTTTGGTATTATAATGACATTATAATGAGCAAAGTTTGCACAAAGGACAGCATTTCATCAAAATTTGACAAAACGTTGGCTTCGAGTATCGAGCGGGCAGCTAATGGGCAGCTTATCTGTTTCATGGTATCGTCCCATTCCCGTATCTGCTACACATCATAAGGTAAAGCCGCGGAATAATTGCATCCCATCCCGTACCTCATGTAGCTTATCAGGGAACCACGGGTGTTGTATTCTTCATGCCAGCTGCAGCTGTTTTCTACCTCAGAAGTCTCTTGATTTTATACTGTTCCTTAATGTGTGAACAATGCTGTACTTTTGTATTTTTAGCCAATTTAGTAATTATTCCACACCCTGTCTGTGCCTCACTCCTCTCCGCTCGGTGCCTGCAGGCAGTGCCCTTGGCCCTGCTGCACTTCACAGAGGCGTGGCTCCTGGGCACAGCTGTCTCTCTGCAGCGCTGCCCACTTGCCAGGAGCTCCCTCTGTCCCAGGAGCCTGGCCCAGCTCAGCAGCAGAGGACCAGCCCAAGGCAGCCCTTTCTCTGCCCCCACTGGGCTCCCTCCAGGTGTCCCTGGAGCTCCAGGGGAAGGTGCTGGGAAACAGGCTGAAGGAATGGCTGATGTTTCCTCCTTCAGCCAGGGACAGAGGCTTCTTTCCAACAGTGTCATTTCTCATATCGGGAAAACAACTGGGCATGAGAACAGCCTTTCCTTGTGCCATCGTTACACAGGGCACCCAGATAGTGCCAGGGAGGGATCTCTGTTAGCCCTGCAGAGGGAAGGGATGCAGCTGAGTCAACTGAGTCACCTCCTCCTGTGTTTTCAGCCCTGGAGACAGAAAGGGACTTGACTCCCTCCCATGCACAAATCCCTTTTGACACAGGTGGTGCAGGAGCAAACCAGGAGAGGAGAACCGAATGAATGGTCACTGAGCAGCCAATGATTGGCAGGTGAACAGAGTCCCAGTTTGGGAGACAGATAGTTGGAAGTAACTGTTGGAACACAGGGGGACAGAGAATGTTGCGCATTGGTTGGGTAAAAGGCCATGATCGTTCAAACTCAATCACTGCTCAGCTCAACCAACCGGTAGATAGCCTCATGTGGCTGCAGCAAATTGATATTGTAGATGATGGTCGGGAATGGGAACGCTTACTTGAATGGTTACATGTTAAGCATGGCCACACAGGCCATGCTGACCTATATCAGGAAGGTCTGGCCTGAGGGTGGCCTGTATCAGCTAAGCTGTGCAAACAAGTAGTGACTGCCTGTTCACAATGTCGCCTACGACTCAGTAAATATCATCCGAGTAAGGCACCTCCCTTACACATTCGGGACAAGAAAACACTGTGGCATTCCCGGCAGATTGATTATATTGGGCCCTTGAGATCATCAGGTGAGAAAAGATGCATCCTAGTAGGAGTGGAGGTCATACAAGTGGTTCCCAGAGAGCTTTAGAACAAGCCACCATTTTCCCTCCTGGATCCTTGGGCATGGGAGCAATCTCTGGACGTATAGAAATTTTTGAGGCTGGTGCTGCGCCAAGTGAGAAAGTGTGGTTTTGAGGACAAAGGTGCCAGGAAAGCCTGCAGCCCCAAGGTTTGTGGGCTTCTGAGGTAGAAAAGAGCCGCAGCGGGCATGAAGAATACAACATCTGTGCATCTGTGGTTCCCTGATAAGGATGCTTGTGAAGCTACATGAGGTATGGGGCAGGATGCAATTATTCCATGGCTTTACCTTATGATGTGTAGCAGATACGGGAATGGGACGATACCATGAAACAGATAAGCTGCCCATTAGCTGCCCGCTCAATACTTGGAGTCAACATTTTGTCAAATTTTGATGAAATGCTGTCCTTTGTGCAAACTTTGCTCATTATAATGTCATTATAATACCAAAACACACCTCCATCCCAAAGGCTAATGCCTCCACGGTGCTGACTGGGAGCTGACTGGGGACAAACCGCAGAACTAGCGGAAACTGGCAGATGTAAGCATAATGAAGAAGAAAAGGACCAAGGAAACAATTCCAAGAGAAAGAGGTAACATCAGAAAAAAGGCCAGCCCGGTTACCAAGAAAACCAGTAAAAAAGCAAGAGACCACCAACAAGGATTAAGTGGTTGCAGTTGGGGATCAGATGATGGGTGGTACGTCCCGGGAAACCTGACTGTAAGGGTACAACTAGGGGGTGAGATCTGCAGTAGGCGTCCCTCGTTGGAGGCACCCATCTCGACCTTCTCTGCCCTGTTGAGGTGGCACCTGCAAAATTCCTACCGTGATCTAGATGGCAGCTGTGTGCACTCCTGAAACAACGAGCCAGGGGCCTGCTTCCACCCTATCACCTCCTCATCCACCGAGCCCATAAAGAACATCTGGAGAAGCGGCTGCATACTTCTTCTAGCTGCAAGGCCACCACTGACATCACAAGCACCTGCAAAAGCCAGGCGTTCATCCATACCCAAACAGCTAACTTAGCCACCAGGGACATCAGGAGCAGCTGTACAAGCCAGGTCCTGCTCCTGCCCCACCACCTTCTCATCCACCTATGGCATCACAGGCACCTGCACAGGCCAGGAGTTCGCACACGCCGTGTCAACTACTCAGGCACTTGTGACACCATAAGCAGCTGCACATGGAACGTTCTTGCTCCAGCTTTGTCACCTACTCAGGCACATGAACAAGCCAAGTGCCTCCTTCTACCCCATCACCTGCTCATCCACCTATGACACTGCAAACAGCTGCACAAGCCAGAAGCCTGCTCCGGCCCTGTAACAGCTCAAATCCATATGACATCCCATGAACCTACACAAGCCAGGAGCCTGCTCCTGCCCTAATGCCTACTCACCCACCCATGGCATCACAGGCACCTGCACAGCAGGAGCATCCTCACTGCCAACACCCTGGCTTTTCCGCCTTCATCTGTCTCCCATTCCCATCTCCACATGCTCTCCTTTCTCCCAGGCACCTTTCTCACCCACTCCACAACCTCCCAGTGCCTCTGTCTGTCTTTGTCTTTCTGAGGCAGATGCTACCTCAGAAGCATTGTCCCAGCGAGGTCACCTGATTGTCTTTCTCCCTCAGCTGTTGTTGTGACTGTTCCAGCAGTCCCAGTGCTTTTTGACCTCATGGGCCCTCTCGTCCCGCCTCCCTTCTGCAGTTCAATCCTTTTCCTGTGACAACCAGTCGGTGCCCGCTCTGTGGGCATCTTACCTACATCTTCCTGACCTGGACAGCTGGCAGGAACGGTGGCCATCAGCCCCAATTGTGCCTGACATCTTCTCCTGGCACAGGCGCAGCTCTGGGCATGCTTGGTGCGTACCGTGCTTCTGAAGGAGAACAGCACCAAACAAAGTAACTCCTGGGCAATGTCCTGCTGGGAAGAGCTGATTTCATGGCAGGTTAGACGCAGGTCCCAAGACCGGTCCAGGGTCTTACCTGGCAGAAGTCTTCTCCCCCAGGTCTTGTTGCCTTCTGCCTGGACTCTGGCTTGACAGCATGGGGAGGGAAAACTTTGCAGCAGCTTCTCAGGATGCCACACTGTGCCTGGGAAAGGAGGAAGCTCTTTAGAGCAGCCCCGAGGGGAGTGCGTTTCAACCAGGCTGTGGTCACCCAGCATGGGGAAGGGCCCCACCTGGAGAGCTGCGACCCATTCCCATACCTCTTCTGATCCTCTGCTGTTCTGCAGCCTTCTTGTGCTGGTTGGCGAGAGCCTCCACCACCACGGTGCTGATCACAACGAATCGAAAACTGGAAAGCAAGTGATGACACAGGTTTGAAGAAGGGTGACCCCTACCCTCTGCAGCTCCCCAGCACCAGTCCTCCTGGCTGTCGTGCAAGGCATGGCACCCCTTTCCCTTTGTGGCCATGCAGAGGTTTTATTTGCAATCTCCACCCAACACCAGAAGATGTAGCTTAAAGTCCTCTCCATGTGCAGCTGCTTCTCTCTGATGGGAATGATGCCAGGCTGGGCATGAGAAACACGATCACAATGCCTGGCCACCCCGGGAGAATACAGGTGTAGCCCAAACTCAGCATTAGTTCACCAGAAACCAGTCACTGCAGGACTGATCCCTGACTCAATGCTGAGTGCTGAGCCCCAACAACATGCGCTCCTGAGCAGGAGCTGGGAAGCTGCCTGCTCAGTCAGTCGAGGGCTGCAGAGGAACCGCACTCACCTTGGGAACATGCGGTCAGGAGCAGCCTGCATCCCCCAAGTGGTGGCCGCTCCACCGGAGACCACTGCACATCGCACCCACAGCCTCTGCAAAGTGGCACAGAGCTGTTAGAAGCTTCCCAAGGCAGTTTTTTCTTGGCTCCCAAACGAAGCGGGCACTGTGTCCTACTTCAAAAGAAAGCCACTTCTCAACAGCCCTCTCCCAAACCTTCCTCCATGAACATTATGAACATTAGCCCTTGCTCTGCTCTGAAGAAGCTGCAGAGCAAACCCTGAGACTGCGCAATATAACACTGCCAGGCTTTTCACAGGGCAAGGACCCAGAACCTCAGAAGAAACTTTCTTTGCCAAGGCAGAAGTCAGTGGCGGTGAGCACGGGGAAAGAAAGGCATGTCACTGCCCTGCCACATCCAGGCTGGCCAACGGCGATTGGCTTCCCAAAGACACTGAGGCGTCCTCAAAAGTGGAGCAACTTACAGTGTGAAGCAGTGCCATGCGGCTGGCCTTGCTCTCCAGCCCTGTGACGTAGTCGTAATAAAACCGCATGCACAGGACACCGTCTTGGCAGGAGAGAACGCCAATGTCTTTGAAGGCGAAGGAGAGGTGCTGCTTGTTCCTCAGTTGGAAAGAGTGGAGGAGTATGGTGTCTCGCATGCAGTCCTCCACCATGTGTCGCGGGAAGGAGGTGGCTTGTGATAGTCACCTGTAGTTCAGCGGCTTGATCTCGCCATCCTCTGCAAGGAGGAGAAACATCATCGCTGCCACAGCAGGCTAAATTTCCATGTACGATTCGTAACAAAATGCCACAGAAAAGGTCATTTATCAACACAGCTCTTGGGGAGTGGTTTGTTTTGGGGGCGTTCAAGCCATCCCTCGACCTTTGGAGGCGACTCTTTGTTTCTCCCGGCCCTTTCCAAAGAGCAGAGAGCACACACCTGCCCCTAGACACGGAGTGGGGAAGTGGCATGTGGCCTCTGGCTTCTCACCAGGGATAACCCCTGTGGGGAACGTGAGCTCCTGCAGACACGCCTTGTCCATGTTCAGCTGGAAGACTGGTCTTCGAGCCATAAACACCTCTTCTTCACCCTGGAATCGCTCTTGGACCATAGTGAAGGTCCCGAGTCCTGGGAGCAGGACGCCCTGCCCAGGAAAAAGACCAAAAGCTGGTGAGTGAGGACTTCAGAGAGGGGCAAAGGGAAAGCTGTGGAAAAGGCCCATGTTCTCCATTTGTTTTCTTCCCCTCCTCAAAACTTTTCACAGAATCACAGAATCTTAGTGGTTGGAAGGGACCTTTGAGATCATCGAGTCCAACCACATAAAAAAACAAAAAAACAAAAAAACCACACAAAAAAAAAGCACCCACCAACTAAACTCCACACCCACAACCCCACACACAACACCCCACCACAAACAATAATCTTGGGCACTAGAGCATGCCCTGAAGAGCCATGTCTACACGTTTCTTAAATACCTCCAGGGATGGTGACTTCACCACCTCCCTGGGCAGGCTGTTCCAGTGCCTGACCACTCTTTCAGTAAAGAAATTCTTCCTAATATCTAATCTAAATCTCCCTTGCCGCAGCTTCATACCATTTCCTCTGGTCCTGTCGTTATTCCCTTGGGAGAAGAGGCCAACCCCTGCCTCTCTACAGTTTCCTTTCAGGTAGTTGTAGAGGGCAATGAGGTCTCCCCTCAGCCTCCTCTTCTCCAAACTAAACATGCCCAGCTCCCTCAGCCTCTTTTCATAGGACTTGTTCTCCAGACCCCTCACCAGCTTGGTGGCTCTCCTCTGGACACGCTCCAGCACTTCAATGTCTTTCCTGTAGTGAGGGGCCCAAAACTGAACACAGTACTCGAGGTGAGGCCTCACCAGTGCCGAGTACAGAGGCACGATGACTTCCCTGCTCCTGCTGGCCACGCTATTCCTGATACAAGCCAGGATGCCATTGGCCGTCTTGGCCACCTGGGCACACTGCTGGCTCATGTTAAGCCGGCTGTCCACTAACACTCCCAGGTCCTTTTCTGCCGGGCAGCTTTCCAGCCACTCAGCCCCAAGCCTGTAGCGTTGCCCGGGGTTGTTGTGACCAAAATGCAGGGCCCGGATTTGCCAACATCCCTTAGCTAGAGAGGATCCCAGGCACTTGCAGCACAGGGAATACCCCTGGGACTGATTCCTATGGATTATCCTTGGCATTACTGGCCCAGCATAATGCCCTGTGTCTCTGCCTGGTCTCTTCACTCTGATCACAGCAAAGGGCAAAGCCCTATCGTCTGCCAGACGCTTTCTCAGGCTAGATCTGGACTTGGTTTCTCCCCTGGTTGACCAAGTAGCAGCTCTTGGCATATGGGGTCTTCTCGGTGTGCTGCCAGGATGCTCAGGGAGGGATTGCTCCCCGGGGCCCGGGCTCTCCAGGGCAAAGGGGGACCAAGACGCCAGCCCACCTTGTCCAGCTTCAGCTGTCCCAGGATGTACGCAGACACAGCATCCCAGATAGTCACAACCTCTGTAAAGCGAGGGAAAGAGGTGTCAGGCTTGGGGACAGCCAGCTCACAGCCTCTCGACATGCTCCTCGCCCAGGGGGTGACAGATGCAGGCATCCACAAACAGCCCAGCCAGACACTGCCATCACGGCTGCGGACCTGGGCTGTGCCCCAATTTCAGACTGCCAGCCTTACTCTTCTCCTGGGGCAGGGCTGGAGCAGAAATGGGGACATGGGAAGGACTCACGACCAGGGCTGTGGCCACCTAACCCCCACAAAGGAATGGCACCCCAGAGGCCAGAACATGGTCTGCCAGCCTGGTGGCACAAGAGGACCCCGTGGAGAGGAAGAGAGGTTCTCCCAAAGGAGACCAGTCCAAGGTGAAGGGCTAATTTTTCATCCCAGGGCCAGAACCCTTAGAGGTACCAGCGCCCAGGGAAAGCTGGCTGTGGATGGCTTCCCTCGCAAGGGCACCAAGACATTCCCACGGGAGCCTCAGGGCTCAGGGCAGCCCCAGCATCACAACCCAGGAGTCTGGGATGCCACACTGTGCCTTGAGCCTTCAGGAGAGGCTCTCGCTGCACCCCCCAGCCCTGCGCAGCCACCCCCACAGTCCAGCAGCTCCAGCTTTTGACACCGACAGCCCCAGTGCAACCCCTTGGGAAGCAGCTCCTAAACCTCTTAGCCTTGGTGGAGAGACACAGGAGGGAGGGGAACAAGCTGCTCAGCTCCAAGCTGACGGCCACGGTGCAGCAGCCCTCCATGGCGCTTGCCGCTTGCTCTCAGCTCAGAAAAAAGGGCTGCTCTTTGCAGCTCCTCACCCAAACCTCCTCTCTGACGTGCCCCTGCTCTGCCTGTCAGCAAGAGTCCCCCAGCGCAGCCCCGATGCCTCCCGACGCTGCTCCTGGCCGTGGAGCAGCTCCGAAGGGCAGCAGTGGGGAGCCCCTGAGCAGTGCCCAGGCCTCACCAGGAAGTGCCGGCACTGCCACGGCACTGGGGAGACCCTCACCCTCCCCAATAGCAACCCCCAAATCTATGGGAACCCCCCCAATAGGCCCCCACCCCCCATCTGTGCCCCCCTCCAAATCTGGGGACACCCCCCCCTTGGTGTGCTCGCTCTGCTCCTCTCCAGGGGACCCAGGCATCTGGGTGCCCCCGCCCCGGGAGCGGGAGGGAACTGAGGAGGGATGGGAGTTGCCTGGGTGCCTGGGGCCCTCCAGGACACCCCCCACCACCACCCTCAAGGTTATGTGTGCCTCAGTTTCCCCTGAGTGCGTGCGGGGCAGTCACTCCCCGGACGACCAGGTCCCCGCCAGCCCAACGGCCGCTGTCGCGATGAGGCCGGAAAGCGCGGACGCAAAGCAGCCGTAAAGCGCACAGCGGGGGTGGGGCCGAGGGGTGGGGGCGTGGCTCAGGCCGCCGTTAACTTCCGGGGGCGTGGCCACAGTGGGGAGCACACGGCGGCATTTGGGTGGGAGTGGCACACGGCGGCGGCTCAGCATCCTCTGGCTGGTGTGCCCCTGGGTCCCCCAGCGTCCCCTCACCCCTCCATGGGCCCCCCCAAGGTCCTCCTCACACCCCACCGGGTACCCTCAGACTCCCGAGCACCCACAGCCCCCTCAGCGGCCCCGGGTCCCCTCAGCCGCCCCACCCCAACGTCTGCTCAGCCTCTCCAGTGTCCTCTCAACACCCCCGTGCTCCATTAAACACTCTCTGGGTGCCCTCAGGCCCCCTCGCCCCCGCCAATGTCACCTCAGCCACCCAGAATGTCCCCTAAACAACCCCCAATGTGCTCTTAGCCCCCCGTAGTCCCTCACCATTGTCCCCTTAGCCCCCCGTGTCCCCTTTAACTCACTCTGGGGCCCCTCAGTCCCCGCAAGGCCCCAAAATGTCTCCTCAGCTCCCCCATGCCCCTTCAGCACACCCCACTACCCACAACACCCCCAGGCCCCTATGAACGCTCATGCAAACCCCCGTGCAAAGTCCCCTTGCATGACGTCTACCTCCCCCAGCCCCTGAACCCCACCTCAGCCCCCTCCCCACACCCCAATCTTCCACCCCCCACAAGCCCTGTGCCAACGCTCACATACCATCATCCACCCCCTCCCACACCCCCCAAATTCCCCCTCAGATACCACCCCGAAGCCCCCCCAACCGCTATAAGCCCTTGTGCAAGCACTTGTGTGAGCCCCCTCTTCGACCCCCCAACACCCCCAGCTCCCGGTGAACCCTAGTGCAAGGCCTCGTGCGAATCCTCCTGAAAAATCGCGTCATGGGCCACCATCCATCCCACTCCCCCAACCCCCTAAGTCCCCCCTCAACCCCATCCCCAGCCCCCACAAACCCTCGTGCAAATCTTTGTGCAAGCCCCCTCATGCCTCACCCCCAACTTCCCCCACCCCTCCCCCACCCCCAAAGCCACCCCACCCCACCCCAATCCCCTCTAAACCCACGCTCCAACCCCTCCAGGCAGAGACACAGGGAATTATGCGGGGCCAATGCCGAGGATAATCCATAGGAATCAGTCCCAGGGGCATTCCCTGTGCTGGAAGTGCCTCTAGCCGAAGGAAACGTTGGCAAATGTTTTGAGGAGGGGAGAACTCCCTACCACAAGCCCTCCTGGAAATCCTCATTCAAACCCTTGTGAAAAAAACCCTCGTGAAAAAAACCCTCACATGACATCTTTCCCCCTCTCCCAAATTCCCACTAAACCCCTCCCCCACCCCCCCCTACAAACGCGCATGTAAATCCTTGTGCAAACTCTTGTGCAAGTCCTCATGAAGGCCCTTCATGTGCCACCCCCTAAATCCCCCCTTTCCCACACCTCCAACCCCCTGGTCCCGTATGAACACTCCTGTGAATCCCCATGCAAATCCTCCACTCCCTCCCCAACACCTAAATCCCTCCCAACCCCTCCCCCACCCACCCCCCATCCCTCCCCAGCCCCCTACGAACCCTTGCACAAATCCTCCTGTGAGCCCCCTTGTTCCCAACCCCCAGCTCCCACACCGCTCCCCCACTCGAAATCCTGTTCCTATCCAACCTGCAACCTGCCTCCCCAACCCCTCCCGGGAATCCTTGTGTGAATCCTTGTGCAAGGCACCGTGTGAAGCCTCATGCGAGACCCCTCATGCCCCATCATCCACCTCCCTGACCCCTCCCCCCTCCCTAAATTCCACCTCAACCCCTCCCCCACACCCCAATCTTTAACCCCTCCACAAAAACCTCGTGCAAATCCTTATGCGAGCCCCCTCATGTGCCAACACCTGACCTCTCCCCCTCCCCACCACCAAATCCCCCATGAAACCCCTCCCCCACCCACCCAGCCCCCTGCGAACCCTCGTGCAAGGCGTCCTGTGAATCCTCCTGTGAATCTTTGTGCGAGCCCTCATGCGTAAATCGTAGTGCACCACACCCTATCTCCCTCTAAGATCACGCCCCCCGAACCCCCCCCAACTCCTCCCCAAAACCACCCCTCACCACGCACAACCCCCTCCCCCACCCCCCCACATACCCTCCCCCCCCCCTCCCCCCAGCCCTCTCCAACAAGTCATCATGGAAATCCTCCTGTGCAAAACCCCCTCGTATGACCCCCCGCCCCCACATTTCCCCTCAGACCCCTCCCCCACCACCCACAAGCCCAGCGAACCCTCACACAAACTTCCAGGTGAACCATTGTGCAAGGCCTTGTGTGAAATCCTCGTGCAAATCCTCGTACAAGCCCCATCATGTGCTGCCACCCAACCCCCTCCCCCCTCCCCAATCTCTCTTCCCTTCCCAAACCCTTGTGTGAATCCTGGTGCAAGGCCTTGTGCAAATCCTCATGCAATTTCTTGTGTGAAACCCCTCGTGTGCCATAATCCAACCCCCTCCCTCCTCCCCCACCCCCAAATCCAGCACCAATCCCTCCCCCATGCCCCCAGCCCCGTGAAACCCACGTGCAAGGCCTTGTGTGAATCCTCGTGCAAATCTTCATACGAGCTGCCTCGCATGACCCCTCCCCCACCTCCCAAATCCCCCCTCAACCCCCCCATCCCTCCCTCGTGCCCCACAAACCTTCGTGCAAACCTTCATGTGACCCCTCATGCGATCCCCCTCATGCGCTACTACCCAAATAAATCTCCGACACTCCACCTGAAATGCTGCAGCTCCTTATGGAGTACGCCTGCACCGGGACAGTGCTGGGCACGGCTGGCAATGTTTAGAGTCCGCTAATGGCGGCAGAGCGTTTCAATGTCATGGGCAACATCAGACCGTGCAGCGAGTTCTTAAAATCCCAGCTGTGCTTGGAAAACTGCGTCGGCATCTGGAGACTCACAGATTATTATTAGTACTGCCCCGACCTGCAAGAAGCAGCCCAGGTGTTCACCCTCCATGGCTTCGAGGAGACGACCAGGGTGTCTGCAGAGTTTCTGGAGCGTTCCGATGGGTGAGTGTGACAGGAGGAGAGATCCCCCGTGCACCCGGTGCTGGAACTAGACTAATGTCGGCTTTCTAAACTACAAACCTAGTTTGGAGAGTGATAATTTTGTTACGGACTTTGGTAGCATCATGAGGCCCCTGGTGCCTGCCCCGTGATGTCACAAAGGGGTGCTCTGACTGCCCTGTGATGTCACAGGGGGGTGTACTATAAAAGGGGGCGCAGGCGCTGCGGGAGCTGTCAGTGGGTGCTGGGCACCACAGCCTGGCATCGTCTGGGCAGAGTGCAGCCTCGGCCTCTGCCACCCCAGCAGCATTGGGGGTCCCGTCACTGGGGACCCAGGAGGTCACTGGGGATCCACATCGCGGGACTGTGCTGGTGACTCAGAGCTGCTGCCAGGGGGCTCTCCAACGTCCCTCCCCGGCTCACCTGGCCTCACTCCTGATGCTCGTGACGGGGCTCAGCATGGTCTCTACCATCTCAGTGCGCCGTGGCACGGGTTGGGGTGGGATGGAGTGATGTGGCGTGGCGTGGGGGGATGCGGTGGGGGGCTGGGAGATGCTCCTGGCTCTGGCGCTGCTTGAAAGTTTGTAGGATGGTGTGCTAGCGAGGTCCTTCAGTCTGTTGTCCCAGGGGAGGTAGGGGATGGAGAGACACGCGATAGCAAAGACACAAGGGATAGTGATGGGCTAGAAATCACCAAAGCGCCTGGGAAAGGTCAGGTAGGAATTAGGCCTTCTCCCTCCAGAAAGGTGACAGGTTCAATAGCAAAGCTGAAGTGCATCTACACCAATGCACGCAGCATGGGCAATGAACAGGAGGAGCTGGAAGCCATTGTGCAGCAGTATAACTGATAGAGCTGCCATCACAGAACCGTGGTGGAGCATGACTGGAGTGCTGCATTGGATGGCTATAAACGCTTCAGAAGGGCTTCCGGGAGACCTTATAGCAGCCTTCCAGTACGTAAGTGGCTCCAGGAGAGATGGGGAGGGACTCTGGATCAGGGAGTGCAGTGACAGGATGGGGGGTAATGGTTTTACACAGGAAGAGGGGAGATTTAGATTAGATCTGAGGAAGAAATTCTTGGCTGTGAGGGCAGTGAGCCCCTGTCCCAGGTTGCCCAGAGAAGCTGTGGCTGCCCCATCCCTGGAGGGGTTCAAGGCCAGGTTGGACGGGGCTTGGAGCAACCTGGGCTGGTGGGAGGTGTCCCTGCCCATGGCAGGGGGTGGCACTGGGTGGGCTGTAAGGTCCCTTCCAACCCAAACCATTCTGTGATTCTATGATTAATTCTATGATAGGCCAGGAAGGAGAGGCGGTAGAGCGGCCCTCTATGTTAGGGAGTGTTATGAATCTTTCTTTTACGTGCGCACAGACAAATATTTGGATCCAGTAAAGCATGAGAACACCCACTCTCGTAGGAGCTGATGTGTATAGAGAGAGGGGGATGAACGAGAGGCTTGCCTATAGTTAAAATTTCCCTCTTTGAGTTTAAATACTCGCAATACACTGGCATTCCTCAGTAGGTGATAACTGGGACTCGAGACTCGAGGGGGGTTGACTTGCGCTGGCTGCCCAGTCCTCGAGGTGTTTGTCTAAGCAGCTCCCGACTCAGGGGAGGTGCTGGCCACAGCCCACTGTAATCTGGGAGAGCTGAAAGGGTCTCGCTGGAATTGCTCCTTACAGGGTCCAAGATAATTGACTTTTGTCAGGTATTTTTCCACTCTGGCCCAACTCGGACACTGGGATATGCTGGTACTTTTCCACTCCTGACCCAGAGTCGATGACTCAGAGCAGTCAGGATCCTATAGGCCCAGAGCGGAGACACCACTTTAGATGGAGCCAATTCTGCCCTACTTGTGAAAGCAAGCTCAAAACCCCCCAAATTTTCTGTGATCCAAATTCTAGCACTGCCAGCTTCATTTCCGTTTCAGTGTAAATCCCTGAGCAGCTGAGAAGCGTGGCTGTTGATGCTCCAAGAAATAGAACTGAGATGGCGGGGTCTCTTTGTTCTGCTGGTCTCAAGCACTGGTGGCATTGGGTGAATGGTTTTTAGGTGACAGCTCTGAAAGCAGTGGCGCAGAGTGTTCATGCTTTAGCCAAGCATTTTCATAGAATCATAGAATCACAGGATTGGAAGGGACCTCTGGAGATCATCTAGTCCAACCCCCCTGCCAGAGCAGGGTCACCTACAGCAGGTTGCGCAGGAACGCGTCCAGGCGGGTTTTGAATGTCTCCAGAGTTGGAGACTCCACCAACTCTCTGTGCAGCCTGTGCCAGGGCTCTACCACTCTCAAAGTAAAGAAGTTCCTCCTCATGTTTAGGTGGAACTTCCTATGCTCAAGTTTGTGCCCATTACCTCTATTACTGGGCACCACTGAAAAGAGCCTGGCCCCATCCTCCTGACACCCACCCTTTAAGTATTTATAAACGTTGATAAGATCCCCCCTCAGCCATCTTTTTTCCAGACTGAAGAGACCCAAATCCCTCAGCCTTTCTTCATAGGAGAGGTGTTCCAGTCCCCTCAGCATCTTGGTAGCTCTCTACTGCACCCTCTCCAGCAGTTTCCTGTCCTTCGTGAACTGGGGAGCCCAGAACTGGACACAGTGCTCCAGGTGCGGCCTCACCAAGGCAGAGTAGAGGGGGAGGATGACCTCCCTCCACCTGCTGGCCATACTCTTCTTGATGCACCCCAGGAGGCCATTGGCCTTCTTGACCACAAGGTCCCATTGCTGGATCATGGTCATCCTGTTGTCCACCAGGACTCCCAGGTCTCTTTCCACCGAGCTGCTCTCCAGCAGGTCAGCCCCCAACCTGTCCTGGTGCACGGGGTTATTCCTCCCCAGGTGCAGCACCCTGCACTTGTCCTGGTTGAATTTCCTAAGGTTTCTCTTTGCCCAATTCTCCAGCCTGTCCAGGTCTCTCTGGATGGCGGCACAGCCTTCTGGTGTGTCAGCCACCCCTCCCAGCTTTGTGTCATCGGCAAACTTGCTGAGGGTGCACTCTATCCCCTCATCCAAGTCATTGACGAATATATTGAAGAGGACTGGACCCAATACTGACCTCTGAGGAACATCGCTTGTCACTGACCTCCAACTAGACCCTGTGCCCCTAATCAGGACCCTCTGAGCTCTGTCTTTCAACCAGTTATCTATCCACCTTACTGTCCATTCATCAAGCCCACTTTTCCTAAGCTTCCCTACGAGGATGCTGTGGAAGACTTTGTCGAACGCCTTGCTGAAGTCAAGGTAGACCACATCTACCGCCCTCCCCTCATCTATCCATCCAGTCATGCCGTCATAGAAGGCTATCAGATTAGTGAGACATGATTTCCCCTTGATGAATCCATGTTGAGTACTTCTGATAGCTTTCTTTTCCTCCACATGCCTTGAGATGACACCCAGAATGAGCTGTTCCCTCATTTTTACAAGGATGGAGGTGCAGCTGACCGGCCTGTAGTTCCCCGTCTCCTCCTCCTTGCCTTTTTTGAAGACTGGAGTGACATTGACTTTCCTCCAGTCCTCAGGCACCTCGCCTGTTCTCCAGGACCTTTCAAAGATGATGGAGAGCAGCCCAGCAATGACTTCTGCCAGCTCCCTCAGCACTCTCGGGTGCATCCCATCGGGTCCCATGGACTTGTGAGTATCTAATTGATCTAACTGGTCCGTCACTCGATCCTTCTCAACCCAGGGGAAGTCTTCTTCTTTCCCTGTTACTTCCCCCAACGCCTGGGACTCCTGAGGGCTGGGCTGAGCAGTAAAGACCGAAGCAAAGAAGGCATTCAGTAACTCCGCCTTCTCCGCATCCTCTGTCCCCATGGCTCCTGTCTCATTCAACAGTGGGCCCACAACTTCTCTGCTCTTCCTTTTGCTTCCAATATACTTGTAGAAGCCCTTCCTGTTGAGCTTGACGTCCCTAGCCAGGTTTAATTCTAAGGCGGCCTTGGCTTTCCTTGTTTCATCCCTGCACGCTCTGGCAGCATTTCTGTAATCCTCCCAAGGGGTTAGTCCCTTCTTCCACATAGTGTAGACTTCCTTCTTCCACTTGAGCTTTTTCAGAAGCTCCCTGCTCAACCATGCAGGTCCCCTGTGTCCCTTGGGTGATTTCTTTCTCTTCGGGATGCACCGATCCTGAGCTTGAAGAAAGTGGTCTTTGAATACCATCCAGCTCTCATGAGCCCCTTTGCCTTCCAGAGCCCTAGCCCATGGGATCTCTCCAAGCAGTTTCTTGAAGAGGTCAAAGTTAGCCCTCCTGAAATCCGAGGCTGTAATTTTACTTCTTGTTGTTTTGTGCGTAGTACCCATGATCCTGAACTCTATCATTTCATGATCACTACAACCTAGGGTGCCCCCAACCTTAATGTCCCCCACCAGTCCCTCTGTGTTTGTCAGTACCAGGTCCAGGAGTGCTCTTCTCCTTGTTGCCTCCTGCACCACCTGTGTCAAGAAGTTATCATCAATGCACTGGAGGAGCCTCCTGGACTGTGTGTGCCTGGCTGCGTGGTCTGCCCAGCAGATATCGGGGTGATCGAAGTCCCCCATGAGAACCAAGGCCTGCGATTGCGAGGTACCTTCAGCTGTCTCTAGAAAGCCTCATCAGCTTCCCCATCCTGATCAGGTGGCCTGTAATAAACACCCACAACAGTGTCCCTCATATTTGCCTGCCCCTTAATCCTTACCCATAAGCTCTCAACCCTCTCTTCATCCTCCCTAAGTGGGAGCTCGGTGCATTCCAGTTGCTCTCTCACATAGAGTGCAACTCCACCACCACGCCTCGCTGGCCTGTCATTCCTGAAAAGTACATAGCCATCCATGACAGCATTCCAGTCATGTGAGCTGTCCCACCATGTCTTAGTAATTGCAATGAGATCGTAGCCCTGCGACCGCACACAGATCTCCAGCTCTTCCTGTTTATTATTCATGCTCCATGCATTGGTATATAAGCATTTCAGAGAGGGAGTCATGTGCGTAGTTTTGACCCTTGAGATGTGGTGTGCCTTCTGGCTAGGTAGATGTTCTTCAAGGTAGATAGATGAAGAAACCATTGTATGGTAAGATTATCTTAAAGAAAATTCTGGCAATTAAGACCTTTTTTAGGAGGTCCCTGGACTCCTAAGTCACACAAAATCCTAGGAACGGTTTACAGGTGACATTGCTACTATTGTTTAGTAAATGTAGCATATGTAACACAGTATTTTGGCACTTTCATGGCTAAGTGTGCTAGATATCTGAACACAGTGCTTGGGCTTCCACGAAGCAACACTGTTCTAAAGACTATGCTGCTGACATTTTTGTTATTTCTTTGTTAGAGGACTGACTTTATTCACTCCTGTAAACTTGCACTTTGAAGTGTCTAGACTATCACTGCTCTTTCTTAGAAACTAAAGTGCTCTATCTGGTACCTCTTTGTCATACTAGAGATAAACAGATTGGATAAAGTTACCTTCATGTTTTGATGGTTGATTAGTAAAGAACACAAAAGTAGTACAGACTTCGTATTATTGATACTTATATAACATAAACAAAGTATCTGATCATTTACACTTGCACTGCTGTGTTCTATGTCTGTAAGTCTCAATTTGTGACAAAGTAGAAATGTGACTTTGGGGGGTTTCTTTAGTTGCACTGAATGTACCAAGAAGGAGCAGTTCATGGATGCAAATAGATTTACAAACTAATTAGACTATTACAATATAACGATGTGAGATCCGGTTTTATGATTTGTATTCACTGATCCATGCTAGGTGATGATCCACAGATTAGCAAAGGTCGCTAAAAGTAGAGCTCAGCTAGAACTAGGAAATAGAGTGAATAAGTACAAGGAGCTGAGTTGACCCCAGGAGCCATGCAGAGCAAGATGAGGAGCCTTACTGAGAAAGACTGGGAACTGAGGGGAGGCAGTCGAGCTTCGTTGGCCTGGGGATATGAGCTGAGCTGCCACCGGGAGTCAAGGTGGGTTGGCCCAAGGAGCTGAGACAAGCCAGTTGCAAAAGTGGTGCCGAGACGGCAGAAGCAGGCTTGTTGACTTGGTAAAGGGAGCTGAGTTGAGAGTGCCCTTGGAGCCATGAGGAGCCAGGCCAGGAGCCTTATGGAGGCGTCCCAGGACACGAGTTGAGGCGTTCCCAGGAGTGGAGTCGAACAAAGCCAAAACGCCGAGCTGCGCTGGATACAAACATTCAGACGAGTCCGTCACAAGAGCCAAGCTGATGCGGCCCCAGATGCAGACCAGCGGTGGACCAAGGAGGCAAGCTCAGACCACACAAGGAACCACGCTGAGATAGCGTAAAGGAGCGGAGCTGGCCCTAGGAACCCTGCGGAGCCAGCGTAGGAGCCTCCACCCGGCATCCCAGGAGCTGCGATGAACCGGCCAAGGAGTTGGGCAGAGCTGGCCGCAGGCGCCCATCTGACTTTGCGCCAAAAGACAAGGCAAAGCTTCGTTGAGCTCCGAGCGGAGTCAGCTCAGGAGTTGGTCCAAGATGCCCCAGATGCTGAGCGCAGCGAGCCCCAGGGGTTGAGCTGCGGCATTCCCAGAAACTGTAGTCGAGGCGTCCCCAAAAGTGGAGCTTCGCTGGCCTCAGAATGCGAGCTGAGCTGCCACCAGGAGTCGAGGTGACTTGGTGCAAGCAGTCAAACCGAGGCGGTTCAAAGAAGGCTGCGCTGAGGTCCCAGCAGAGTCAGCTCAGGAGTTGGTCCAAGATGCCCCACATGCTGGGCGCAGCGAGCCCCAGGAGCCAGCGCGTGTGTCCCAGAAACAGAGTGGAGGCGTCCCAAAAGTCGAGCTTCGCTGGCCTCAGAATGCGAGCTGAGCTGCCACCAGGAGTCGAGTTGGCCCAAGGAGCCAAGCTGAGGCGGTTCAAACATGGGAGGTGCGGGGAGAGAAGGAGGCATGTTGAGTTGGTGCATGGAGCTGAGTTGAGTGTGCCCTAGGATCCATGCGGAGCCAGGCCAGGAGCCTTCTGGAGGTGAGCTGAGGTGTTCCCAGTAGCCGAGTCAAACACAGCCCGAACGCCGAGCTGCGCTGGATAGAAACATTCAGGTGAGTCCGTCACAAGAGCCAAGCTGATGTGGCCCCAGGTGCAGAGCAGCGGTGGACCAAGGAGGCGAGCTCAGATTGTACGAGGAAGCAGGCTGAGATAGCGCAAGGAGCAGAGCTGGCCCTAGGAACCCTGCAGAGCCAGCGTAGGAGCCTCCACCCGGCATCCCAGGAGCTGCGATGTGCCGGCCAAGGAGTTGGGCTGAGCTGGCCACAGGAGCCCATCTGACTTTGCGCCAAAAGACAAGGCAAAGCTGCGCCGAGGTCTGAGCGGAGTCAGCTCAGCAGTTGGTCCAAGATTCCTCACATGCCGTGTGCAGTGAGCCACAGGAACTGAGCGCGTGTGCCCCAGGAACCGAGTGGAGGCGTCCCCAAAAGTGGAGCTTCGCTGGCCTCAGAATGCGAGGTGAGCTGCCACCAGGAGTCGAGGTGAATTGGTCCAAGCAGTCAAACCGAGGCGGTTCAAAGAAGGCTGCGCTGAGGTCCCAGCAGAGTCAGCTCAGGAGTTGGTCCAAGATGCCCCACATGCTGGGCGCAGCGAGCCCCAGGAGCCGAGCGTGTGTGTCCCAGAAACAGAGTGGAGGCGTCCCAAAAGTCGAGCTTCGCTGGCCTCAGAATACGAGCTGAGCTGCCACCAGGAGTTGAGTTGGCCCAAGGAGCCAAGCTGAGGTGGTTCAAACATGGGAGGTGCGGGGACAGAAGGAGGCATGTTGAGTTGGTGCAGGGAGCTGAGTTGAGTGTGCCCTAAGATCCATGCGGAGCCAGGCCACGCGACTTCTGGAGCTGAGCTGAGGTGTTCCCAGTAGCCGAGTCGAAGACAGCCTGAACGCCGAGCTGCGCTGGATACAAACATTCAGACGAGTCCGTCACAAGAGCCAAGCTGATGCGGCCCCAGGTGCAGAGCAGCGGTGGACCAAGGAGGCGAGCTCAGATTGTACGAGGAAGCAGGCTGAGATAGCGCAAGGAGCAGAGCTGGCCCTAGGAACCCTGTGGAGCCAGCGTAGGAGCATCCACCAGGCATCCCTGGAGCTGCGATGTGCCGGCCAAGGAGTTGGGCAGAGCTGGCCACAGGAGCCCATCTGACTTTGCGCCAAAAGACAAGGCAAAGCTGCGCCGAGGTCTGAGCGGAGTCAGCTCAGGAGTTGGTCCAAGATTCCCCACATGCCGTGTGCAGTGAGCCCCAGGAACTGAGCGCGTGTCTCCCAGGAACCGAGTGGAGGCGTCCCCAAAAGTGGAGCTTCGCTGGCCTCAGAATGCGAGGTGAGCTGCCACCAGGAGCCAAGTTGAGTTGGCCCAAGGAGCCAAGCTGAGGCGGTTCTAACACGGGAGGTGCGGGGACAGAAGGAGGCATGTTGAGTTGGTGCAGGGAGCTGAGTTGAGTGTGCCCTAGCATCCATGCGGAGCCAGGCCAGGAGCCTTCTGGAGGTATCCCAGGAGGCGAGCTGAGGTGTTCCCAGTAGCCGAGTCGAACACAGCCTGAACGCCGAGCTGCGCTGGATACAAACATTCAGACGAGTCCGTCACAAGAGCCAAGCTGATGCGGCCCCAGGTGCAGAGCAGCGGTGGACCAAGGAGACGAGCTCAGATTGTACGAGGAAGCAGGCTGAGATAGCGCAAGGATCGGAGCTGGCCCTAGGAACCCTGCGGAGCCAGCGTAGGAGCCTCCACCCGACATCCCAGGAGCTGCGATGTGCCGGCCAAGGAGTTGGGCAGAGCTGGCCACAGGAGCCCGTCTGACTTTGCGCCAAAAGACAAGGCAAGGCTACGCCGAGGTCTGAGCGGAGTCAGCTCAGGAGTTGGTCCAAGATTCCCCACATGCCGTGTGCAGTGAGCCCCAGGAACTGAGCGCGTGTGTCCCAGGAACCGAGTGGAGGCGTCCCCAGAAGTGGAGCTTCACTGGCCTCAGAATGCGAGCTGAGCTGCCACCAGGAGTCGAGGTGACTTGGTGCAAGCAGTCAAACCGAGGCGGTTCAAAGAAGGCTGCGCTGAGGTCCCAGCAGAGTCAGCTCAGGAGTTGGTCCAAGATGCCCCACATGCTGGGCGCAGCGAGCCCCAGGAGCCGAGCGCGTGTGTCCCAGAAACAGAGTGGAGGCGTCCCAAAAGTCGAGCTTCGCTGGCCTCAGAATGCGAGCTGAGCTGCCACCAGGAGTCGAGTTGGCCCAAGGAGCCAAGCTGAGGTGGTTCAAACATGGGAGGTGCGGGGACAGAAGGAGGCATGTTGAGTTGGTGCAGGGAGCTGAGTTGAGTGTGCCCTAGGATCCATGCGGAGCCAGGCCAGGAGACTTCTGGAGGTGAGCTGAGCTGTTCCCAGTAGCCGAGTCAAACACAGCCCGAACGCCGAGCTGCGCTGGATAGAAACATTCAGGTGAGTCCGTCACAAGAGCCAAGCTGATGCGGCCCCTGGTGCAGAGCAGCGGTGGACCAAGGAGGCGAGCTCAGATTGTACGAGGAAGCAGGCTGAGATAGCGCAAGGAGCAGAGCTGGCCCTAGGAACCCTGCGGAGCCAGCGTAGGAGCCTCCACCAGCCATTCCAGGAGCTGCGATGAACCGGCCAAGGAGTTGGGCAGAGCTGGCCACAGGAGCCCATCTGACTTTGCGCCAAAAGACAAGGCAAGGCTACGCCGAGGTCCGAGCGGAGTCAGCTCAGGAGTTGGTCCGAGATGCCCCACATGCCGTGTGCAGCGAGCCTCAGGAGCTGAGCGCATGTGTCCCAGGAACCGAGTGGAGGCGTCCCCAAAAGTGGAGCTTCGCTGGCCTCAGAATGCGAGCTGAGCTGCCACCAGGAGTCAAGATGAATTGGCCCAAGGAGCCAAGGTGAGGCGGTTGAAACGGGGGAGGTGCGGTGACAGAAGGAGGCATGTTGAGTGGGTGCAGGGATCTGAGTTGAGTGTGCCGTAGGATCGATGCAGAGCCAGGCCAGGAAACTTCTGGAGGTATCCCAGGAGGCGAGCTGAGGTGTTCCCAGTAGCCGAGTCGAAGACAGCCCGAACGCCGAGCTGCGCTGGATACAAACATTCAGGCGAGTCCGTCACAAGAGCCAAGCTGATGTGGCCCCAGGTGCAGAGCAGCGGTGGACTAAGGAGGCGAGCTGGGACCGCATGAGGAACCAGGCTGAGATAGCGCAAGGAGCAGAGCTGGCCCTAGGAACCCTGCGGAGCCAGCGTTGGAGCCTCCACCCGGCATCCCAGGAGCTGCGATGTGCCGGCCAAGGAGTTGGGCAGAGCTGGCCACAGGAGCCCGTCTGACTTTGCGCCAAAAGACAAGGCAAATCTGCGCCGAGGTCTGAGCGGAGTCAGCTCAGGAGTTGGTCCAAGATTCCCCACATGCCGTGTGCAGTGAGCCCCAGGAACTGAGCGCGTGTCTCCCAGGAACCGAGTGGAGGCGTCCCCCAAAGTGGAGCTTCGCTGGCCTCAGAATGCGAGGTGAGCTGCCACCAGGAGTCGAGGTGACTTGGTCCAAGCAGTCAAACCGAGGCGGTTCAAAGAAGGCTGCGCTGAGGTCCCAGCAGAGTCAGCTCAGGAGTTGGTCCAAGATGCCCCACATGCTGGGCGCAGCGAGCCCCAGGAGCCGAGCGTGTTTGTCCCAGAAACAGAGTGGAGGCGTCCCAAAAGTCGAGCTTCGCTGGCCTCAGAATGCGAGCTGAGCTGCCACCAGGAGTCGAGTTGGCCCAAGGAGCCAAGCTGATGCGGTTCAAACATGGGAGGTGCGGGGACAGAAGGAGGCATGTTGAGTTGGTGCAGGGAGCTGAGTTGAGTGTGCCCTAGGATCCATGAGGAGCCAGGCCAGGAGCCTTACGGAGGTGTCCCGGGAGGCGAGCTGAGGTGTTCCCAGTAGCCGAGTCGAACACAGCCCGAATGCCGAGCTGCGCTGGATACAAACATTCAGACGAGTCCGTCACAAGAGCCAAGCTGATGCGGCCCCAGGTGCAGAGCAGCGGTGGACCAAGGAGGCGAGCTGGGACCGCATGAGGAACCAGGCTGAGATA
Organism: Rissa tridactyla; assembly: GCF_028500815.1. Classification (NCBI taxonomy): domain Eukaryota; kingdom Metazoa; phylum Chordata; class Aves; order Charadriiformes; family Laridae; genus Rissa; species Rissa tridactyla. Next base: position 2,662,391 of record NW_026529545.1, read on the forward strand.
GCACAAGGAGCAGAGCTGGCCCTAGTAACACTTCGGAGCCAGCGTAGGAGCCTCCACCAGCCATCCCAGGAGCTGCGATGTGCCGGCCAAGGAGTTGGGCAGAGCTGGCCACAGGAGCCCATCTGACTTTGCGGCAATAGACAAGGCAAGGCTACGCCGAGGTCCGAACGGAGTCAGCTCAGGATTTGGTCCAAGATGCCCCACAGGCTGGGTGCAGCAAGCCCCAGGAGCCGAGGGCGTGTGTCCCAGGAACCAAGGGGAGGCGTCCCCAAAAGTGGAGCTTCACTGGCCGCAGAATCTGAGCTGAGCTGCCACCTGGAGTCAAGGTGGATTGGCCCAAGGAGCCAAGTTGAGGCAGTTGAAACACAGGAGATGCGGGGACAGAAGGAGGCATATTGAGTTGGTGCAGGGAGCTGAGTTGAGTGTGCCCTAGGATCGATGCGGAGCCAGGCCAGGAGACTTCTGGAGGTGTCCCAGGAGGTGAGCTGAGGTGTTCCCAGTAGCCGAGTCGAACACAGCCCGAACGCCGAGCTGCGCTGGATACAAACATTCAGACGAGTCCGTCACAAGAGCCAAGCTGATGCAGCCCCAGGTGCAGAGCAGCGGTGGACCGAGGAGGCGAGCTCAGATTGTACGAGGAAGCAGGCTGAGATAGCGCAAGGAGCAGAGCTGGCCCTAGGAACCCTGCGGAGCCAGCGTAGGAGCCTCCAGCCGGCATCCCAGGAGCTGCGATGAACCGGCCAAGGAGTTGGGCAGAGCTGGCCACAGGAGCCCGTCTGACTTTGCGCCAAAAGACAAGGCAAGGCTACGCCGAGGTCCGAGCGGAGTCAGCTCAGGAGTTGGTCCGAGATGCCCCACGTGCCGTGTGCAGTGAGCCTCAGGAGCTGAGCGCATGTGTCCCAGGAACCGAGTGGAGGCGTCCCCAAATTGGAGCTTCGCTGGCCTCAGAATGCGAGCTGAGCTGCCACCAGGTGTCAAGTTGAATTGGCCCAAGGAGCCAAGCTGAGGCGGTTGAAACGGGGGAGGTGCGGTGACAGAAGGAGGCATGTTGAGTTGGTGCAGGGATCTGAGTTGAGTGTGCCGTAGGATCGATGCAGAGCCAGGCCAGGAAACTTCTGGAGGTATCCCAGGAGGCGAGCTGAGGTGTTCCCAGTAGCCGAGTCGAACACAGCCCGAACGCCGAGCTGCGCTGGATACAAACATTCAGACGAGTCCGTCACAAGAGCCAAGCTGATGTGGCCCCAGGTGCAGAGCAGCGGTGGACTAAGGAGGCGAGCTGGGACCGCATGAGGAACCAGGCTGAGATAGCGCAAGGAGCAGAGCTGGCCCTAGGAACCCTGCGGAGCCAGCGTAGGAGCCTCCACCAGCCATTCCAGGAGCTGCGATGAACCGGCCAAGGAGTTGGGCAGAGCTGGCCGCAGGCGCCCATCTGACTTTGCGCCAAAAGTCAAGGCAAAGCTTCGTTGAGCTCCGAGCGGAGTCAGCTCAGGAGTTGGTCCAAGATGCCCCAGATGCTGAGCGCAGCGAGCCCCAGGGGTTGAGCTGCGGCATTCCCAGAAACTGTAGTCGAGGCGTCCCCAAAAGTGGAGCTTCGCTGGCCTCAGAATGCGAGGTGAGCTGCCACCAGGAGTCGAGGTGACTTGGTCCAAGCAGTCAAACCGAGGCGGTTCAAAGAAGGCTGCGCTGAGGTCCCAGCAGAGTCAGCTCAGGAGTTGGTCCAAGATGCCCCACATGCTGGGCGCAGCGAGCCCCAGGAGCCGAGCGTGTGTGTCCCAGAAACAGAGTGGAGGCGTCCCAAAAGTCGAGCTTCGCTGTCCTCAGAATACGAGCTGAGCTGCCACCAGGAGTCGAGTTGGCCCAAGGAGCCAAGCTGAGGTGGTTCAAACATGGGAGGTGCGGGGACAGAAGGAGGCATGTTGAGTTAGTGCAGGGAGCTGAGTTGAGTGTGCCCTAAGATCCATGCGGAGCCAGGCCAGGCGACTTCTGGAGGTGAGCTGAGGTGTTCCCAGTAGCCGAGTCGAAGACAGCCCGAACGCCGAGCTGCGCTGGATACAAACATTCAGACGAGTCCGTCACAAGAGCCAAGCTGATGCGGCCCCTGGTGCAGAGCAGCAGTGGACCAAGGAGGCGAGCTCAGATTGTACGAGGAAGCAGGCTGAGATAGCGCAAGGAGCAGAGCTGGCCCTAGGAACCCTGCGGAGCCAGCGTAGGAGCATCCACCAGGCATCCCAGGAGCTGCGATGTGCCGGCCAAGGAGTTGGGCAGAGCTGGCCACAGGAGCCCATCTGACTTTGCGCCAAAAGACAAGGCAAAGCTGCGCCGAGGTCTGAGCGGAGTCAGCTCAGGAGTTGGTCCAAGATTCCCCACATGCCGTGTGCAGTGAGCCCCAGGAACTGAACGCGTGTGTCCCAGGAACCGAGTGGAGGCGTCCCCAAAAGTGGAGCTTCGCTGGTCTCAGAATGCGAGGTGAGCTGCCACCAGGAGTCGAGGTGACTTGGTCCAAGCAGTCAAACCGAGGCGGTTCAAAGAAGGCTGCGCTGAGGTCCCAGCAGAGTCAGCTCAGGAGTTGGTCCAAGAGGCCCCACATGCTGGGCGCAGCGAGCCCCAGGAGCCGAGCGCGTGTGTCCCAGAAACCGAGTGGAGGCGTCCCAAAAGTTGAGCTTCGCTGGCCTCAGAATGCGAGGTGAGCTGCCACCAGGAGTCGAGTTGGCCCAAGGAGCCAAGCGGATGCGGTTCAAACATGGGAGGTGCGGGGAGAGAAGGAGGCATGTTGAGTTGGTGCATGGAGCTGTGTTGAGTGTGCCCTAGGATCCATGCGGAGCCAGGCCAGGAGCCTTCTGGAGGTATCCCAGGAGGCGAGCTGAGGTGTTCCCAGTAGCCGAGTCAAACACAGCCCAAACGCCGAGCTGCGCTGGATACAAACATTCAGGTGAGTCCGTCACAAGAGCCAAGCCGATGCGGCCCCAGGTGCAGAGCAGCGGTGGACCAAGGAGTGGAACTGGGTCCGAATGAGGAACCAGGCTGAGATAGCGCAAGGAGCAGAGCTGGCGCTAGGAACCCTGCGGAGCCAGCGTTGGAGCCTCCACCAGGCATCCCAGGAGCTGCGATGTGCCGGCCAAGGAGTTGGGCAGAGCTGGCCACAGGAGCCCATCTGACTTTGCGCTAAAAGACAAGGCAAGGCTACGCCGAGGTCCGAACGGAGTCAGCTCAGGAGTTGGTCCAAGATGCCCCACAGGCTGAGTGCAGCAAGCCGCAGGAGCCGAGGGCGTGTGTCCCAGGAACCAAGGGGAGGCGTCCCCAAAAGTGGAGCTTCACTGGCCGCAGAATCTGAGCTGAGCTGCCACCTGGAGTCGAGGTGGGTTGGCCCAAGGAGCCATGTTGAGGCAGTTGAAACACGGGAGGTGCGGGGACGGAAGGAGGCATGTTGAGTTGGTGCAGGGAGCTCACTTGAGTGTGCCGTAGGATCGATGCAGAGCCAGGCCAGGAGACTTCTGGAGGTGTCCCAGGAGGCGAGTCGAACACAGCCCAAACGCCAAGCTGCGCTGGATACAAACATTCAGGTGAGTCCGTCACAAGAGCCAAGCTGATGCGGCCCCAGGTGCAGAGCAGCGGTGGACCAAGGAGGCGAGCTGGGACCGCATGAGGAACCAGGCTGAGATAGCGCAAGGAGCAGAGCTGGCCCTAGGAGCCCTGCGGAGCCAGCGTAGGAGCCTCCACCCGGCATCCCAGGAGCTGCGATGTGCCGGCCAAGGAGTTGGGCAGAGCTGGCCACAGGAGCCCATCTGACTTTGCGCCAAAAGACAAGGCAAAGCTGCACCGAGGTCTGAGCGGAGTCAGCTCAGGAGTTGGTCCAAGATGCCCCACAGGCTGAGTGCAGCAAGCCGCAGGAGCCGAGGGCGTGTGTCCCAGGAACCAAGGGGAGGCGTCCCCAAAAGTGGAGCTTCACTGGCCGCAGAATCTGAGCTGAGCTGCCACCTGGAGTCGAGGTGGGTTGGCCCAAGGAGCCATGTTGAGGCAGTTGAAACACAGGAGGTGCGGGGACGGAAGGAGGCATGTTGAGTTGGTGCAGGGAGCTCACTTGAGTGTGCCGTAGGATCGATGCAGAGCCAGGCCAGGAGACTTCTGGAGGTGTCCCAGGAGGCGAGTCGAACACAGCCCAAACGCCGAGCTGCGCTGGATACAAACATTCAGACGAGTCCGTCACAAGAGCCAAGCTGATGCGGCCCCAGGTGCAGAGCAGCGGTGGACCAAGGAGGCGAGCTCAGATTGTATGAGGAACCAGGCTGAGATTGCACAAGGAGCGGAGCTGGCCCTAGGAACCCTGCGGAGCCAGCGTAGGAGCCTCCACCTGGCATCCCAGGAGCTGCGATGTGCCGGCCAAGGAGTTGGGCAGAGCTGGCCACAGGAGCCCATCTGACTTTGCGCCAAAAGACAAGGCAAAGCTGCGCCGAGGTCTGAGCGTAGTCAGCTCAGGAGTTGGTCCGAGATTCCCCACATGCCGTGTGCAGTGAGCCCCAGGAACTAAGCGCGTGCGTCCCAGGAACCGAGTGGAGGCGTCCCAAAAGTGGAGCTTCGCTGGCCTCAGAATGCGAGGTGAGCTGCCACCAGGAGTCGAGGTGACTTGGTGCAAACAGTCAAACCGAGGCGGTTCAAAGAAGGCTGCGCTGAGGTCCCAGCAGAGTCAGCTCAGGAGTTGGTCCAAGATGCCCCACATGCTGGGCGCAGCGAGCCCCAGGAGCCGAGCGTGTGTGTCCCAGAAACAGAGTGGAGGCGTCCCAAAAGTCGAGCTTCGCTGGCCTCAGAATGCGAGCTGAGCTGCCACCAGGAGTCGAGTTGGCCCAAGGAGCCAAGCTGAGGCGGTTCAAACATGGGAGGTGAAGCGGCAGAAGGAGGCATGTTGAGTTGGTGCAGGGAGCTGAGTTGAGTGTGCCCTAGGATCCATGCGGAGCCAGGCCAGGAGCCTTACGGAGGTGTCCCGGGAGGCAAGCTGAGGTGTTTCCAGTAGCACAGTCGAACACAGCCCGAACGCTGAGCTGCGCTGTATACAAACATTCAGACGAGTCCGTCACAAGAGCCAAGCCGATGCGGCCCCAGGTGCAGAGCAGCGGTGGACCAAGGAGTGGAACTGGGTCCGCATGAGGAACCAGGCTGAGATAGCGCAAGGAGCAGAGCTGGCCCTAGGAACCCTGCGGAGCCAGCGTAGGAGCCTCCACCAGCCATCCCAGGAGTTGTGATGGACCGGCCAAGGAGTTGGGCAGAGCTGGCCGCAGGAGCCCGTCTGACTTTGCGCCAAAAGACAAGGCAAGGCTACGCCGAGGTCCGAACGGAGTCAGCTCAGGAGTTGGTCCGAGATGCCCCACATGCCGTGTGCAGTGAGCCCCAGGAACTGAGCGCGTGTGCCCCAGGAACTGAGTGGAGGCGTCCCCAAAAGTGGAGCTTCGCTGGCCTCAGAATGCGAGCTGAGCTGCCACCAGGAGCCAAGTTGAGCTGGCCCAAGGAGCCAAGTTAAGGCGGTTCAAACACGGGAGGTGCGGCGACAGAAGGAGGCATGTTGAGTTGGTGCAGGGAGCTGAGTTATGTATGCCCTAGGATCGATGCAGAGCCAGGCCAGAGCTGAGCTGCCACCAGGAGTCGAGGTGACTTGGTGCAAGCAGTCAAACCGAGGCGGTTCAAAGAAGGCTGCGCTGAGGTCCCAGCAGAGTCAGCTCAGGAGTTGGTCCAAGATGCCCCACAGTCTAGGTGCTGCAAGTCCCTGGAGCCGAGAGCGTGTGTCCCAGGAACCGAGTGGAGGCGTCCCCAAAAGTGGAGCTTCGCTGGCCTCAGATTGCGAGCTGAGCTGCCACCAGGAGCCAAGTTGAGCTGGCCCAGGGAGCCAAGTTAAGGCGGTTCAAACATGGGAGGTGCGGCGACAGAAGGGGGCATGTTGAGTTGGTGCAGGGAGCTGAGTTGAGTGTGCCGTAGGATCGATGCAGAGCCAGGCCAGGAGCCTTCTGGAGGTGTCCCAGGAGGCGAGCTGAGGTGTTCCCAGTAGCCCAGTCGAAGACAGCCCGAAAGACGAGCTGCGCTGGATATAAACATTCAGGCGAGTCCGTCACAAGAGCCAAGCTGATGCGGCCCCAGGTGCAGAGCAGCGGTGGACCAAGGAGGCAAGCTCAGATTGTACTAGGAACCAGGCTGAGATTGCAGAAGGAGCGGAGCTGGCCCTAGGAACCCTGCGGAGCCAGTGTTGGAGCCTCCACCAGCCATCCCAGGAGCTGCCATGAACCGGCCAAGGAGTTGGGCAGAGCTGGCCACAGGAGCCCGTCTGACTTTGCGCCAAAAGACAAGGCAAAGCCGCGCCGAGGTCTGAGCGGAGTCAGCTCAGGAGTTGGTCCAAGATGCCCCACATGCCGAGTGCAGCGAGCCCCAGGAGCTGAGCGCTTGTGTCCCAGTAACCGAGTGGAGGCATCTGCCCAGGAATTGGGCAGAGCTGGCTGCAGGGGCTGCTCTGACTTTGCGCCAAAAGACAAGGCAAGGCCACGCCGAGGTCCGAGCGGAGTCAGCTCAGGAGTTGGTCCAAGATGCCCCAGATGCTGAGCGCAGCAAGCCCCAGGAGTTGAGCTGCGGCACTCCCAGAAACTGAAGTCCAGGCGTCCCCAAAAGTCTACCTTCGCTGGCCTCAGAATGCAAGCTGAGCTGCCACCAGGAGTCGAGGTGAGTTGTTGCAAGCACTCAAACCGAGGCGGTTCAAAGAAGGCTGCGCTGAGGTCCCAGCAGAGTCAGCTCAGGAGTTGGTCCAAGATTGCCCACATGCCGTGTGCAGCAAGCCCCAGGTGCTGAGCATGTGTGTCCCGGGAACCGAGTGGAGGCGTCCCCAAAAGTGGAGCTTCGCTGGCCTCAGGATCTGCGCTGAGCTGCCACCTGGAGTCAAGGTGGGTTGGCCCAAGGAGCCAAGCTGAGGCGGTTCAAAAACAGGAGGTGCGGCGGCAGAAGGAGGCATGTTGAGTTGGTGCAGGGAGCTGAGTTGAGTGTGCCCTAGGATCGATGCGGAGCCAGGCCAGGAGATTTCTGGAGGTGTCCCAGGAGGCGAGCTGAGGTGTTCCCAGTAGCTGAGTCGAACACAGCCCGAATGACGAGCAGCGCTGGATATAAACATTCAGGCGAGTCCGTCACAAGAGCCAAGCTGATGCGGCCCCAGGTGCAGAGCAGCGGTGGACCAAGGAGGCGAGCTGGGACCGCATGAGGAACCAGGCTGAGATAGCGCAAGGAGCGGAGCTGGCCCTAGGAACCCTGCGAAGCCAGTGTTGGAGCCTCCACCAGCCATCCCAGAAGCTGTGATGTGCCGGCCAAGGAGTTGGGCAGAGCTGGCCACAGGAGCCCATCTGACTTTGCGCCAAAAGACAAGGCAAGGCTACGCCGAGGTCCGAACGGAGTCAGCTCAGGAGTTGGTCCGAGATGCCCCACATGCTGGGAGCAGCGAGCCCCAGGAGCTGAGCGTGTGTGTCCCAGTAACTGATTGGAGGCGTCCCCAAAAGTGGAGCTTCGCTGGCCTCAGAATGCGAGCTGAGCTGCCACCAGGAGCCAAGTTGAGCGGGCCAAGGAGCCAAGCTGAGGCAGTTGAAACATGGGAGGTGCGGGGACAGAAGGAGGCATGTTGAGTTGGTGCAGGGAGCTGAGTTGAGTGTGCCATAGGATCCATGAGGAGCCAGGCCAGGAGCCTTACGGAGGTGTCCCGGGAGGCGAGTTGAGGTGTGTCCCGTAGCCCAGTCGAACACAGCCCGAACGCCGAGCTGCGCTGGATACAAACATTCAGGTGAGTCCGTCACAAGAGCCAAGCTGATGCGGCCCCAGGTGCAGAGCAGCGTTGGACCAAGGAGGCGAGCTGGGACCGCATGAGGAACCAGGCTGAGATAGCGCAAGGAGTGGAGCTGGCCCTAGGAACCCTGCGGAGCCAGCGTAGGAGCCTCCACCCGGCATCCCAGGAGCTGCCATGAACCGGCCAAGGAGTTGGGCAGAGCTGGCCACAGGAGCCCGTCTGACTTTGTGCCAAAAGTCAAGGCAAAGCTGCGCCAAGGTCCGAGCAGAGTCAGCTCAGGAGTTGGTCCAAGATGCCCCACAGGCTGGGTGTAGCAAGCCCCAGGAGCCGAGGGCATGTGTCCCAGGAACCAAGGGGAGGCGTCCCCAAAAGTGGAGCTTCACTGGCCGCAGAATCTGAGCTGAGTTGCCACCTGAAGTCAAGGTGGATTGGCCCAAGGAGCCAAGTTGAGGCAGTTGAAACACAGGAGATGCGGGGACAGAAGGAGGCATGTTGAGTTGGTGCAGGGAGCTGAGTTGAGTGTGCCCTAGGATCGATGCGGAGCCAGGCCAGGAGACTTCTGGAGGTGTCCCAGGAGGTGAGCTGAGGTGTTCCCAGTAGCCGAGTTGAACACAGCCCGAACGCTGAGCTGCGCTGGATATAAAAATTCAGGCGAGGCCGTCAAAAGAGCCAAGCTGATGCAGCCCCTGATGCAGAGCAGAGGTGCACCAAGGAGGCGAGCTCAGATTGCATGAGGAACCAGGCTGAGATAGCGCAAGGAGCGGAGCTGGCCCTAGGAACCCTGCGGAGGCAGCGTAGGAGCCTCCACCAGCCGTCTCAGGAGCTGCGACGAACCGGCCCAGGAATTGGGCAGAGCTGGCTGCAGGGGCTGATCTGACTTTGCGCCAAAAGACAAGGCAAGGCCACGCCGAGGTCCGAGCGAAGTCAGCTCAGGAGTTGGTCCAAGATTCCCCAGATGCTGAGCGCAGCAAGCCCCAGGAGTTGAGCTGCGGCACTCCCAGAAACTGAAGTCCAGGCGTCCCCAAAAGTCTACCTTCGCTGGCCTCAGAATGCAAGCTGAGCTGCCACCAGGAGTCGAGGTGAGTTGTTGGAAGCAGTCAAACCGAGGCGGTTCACAGAAGGCTGCGCTGAGGTCCCAGCAGAGTCAGCTCAGGAGTTGGTCCAAGATTGCCCACATGCCGTGTGCAGCAAGCCCCAGGTGCTGAGCATGTGTGTCCCGGGAACCGAGTGGAGGCGTCCCCAAAAGTGGAGCTTCGCTGGCCTCAGGATCTGCGCTGAGCTGCCACCTGGAGTCAAGGTGGGTTGGCCCAAGGAGCCAAGCTGAGGCGGTTCAAAAACAGGAGGTGCGGCGGCAGAAGGAGGCATGTTGAGTTGGTGCAGGGAGCTGAGTTGAGTGTGCCCTAGGATCCATGATGAGCTAGGCCAGGAGCCTTACGGAGGTGTCCCGGGAGGCGAGCTGAGGTGTTTCCAGTAGCCCAGTCAAACACAGCCCAAATGCCGAGCTGCGCTGGATACAAACATTCAGACGAGTCCGTCACAAGAGCCAAGCTGATGTGGCCCCAGGTGCAGAGCAGCGGTGGACCAAGGAGTGGAACTGGGTCCGAATGAGGAACCAGGCTGAGATAGCGCAAGGAGCAGAGCTGGCGCTAGGAACCCTGCGGAGCCAGCGTTGGAGCCTCCACCAGGCATCCCAGGAGCTGCGATGTGCCGGCCAAGGAGTTGGGCAGAGCTGGCCACAGGAGCCCATCTGACTTTGCGCTAAAAGACAAGGCAAGGCTACGCCGAGGTCCGAACGGAGTCAGCTCAGGAGTTGGTCCAAGATGCCCCACAGGCTGAGTGCAGCAAGCCGCAGGAGCCGAGGGCGTGTGTCCCAGGAACCAAGGGGAGGCGTCCCCAAAAGTGGAGCTTCACTGGCCGCAGAATCTGAGCTGAGCTGCCACCTGGAGTCGAGGTGGGTTGGCCCAAGGAGCCATGTTGAGGCAGTTGAAACACAGGAGGTGCGGGGACGGAAGGAGGCATGTTGAGTTGGTGCAGGGAGCTCACTTGAGTGTGCCGTAGGATCGATGCAGAGCCAGGCCAGGAGACTTCTGGAGGTGTCCCAGGAGGCGAGTCGAACACAGCCCAAACGCCGAGCTGCGCTGGATACAAACATTCAGACGAGTCCGTCACAAGAGCCAAGCTGATGCGGCCCCAGGTGCAGAGCAGCGGTGGACCAAGGAGGCGAGCTCAGATTGTATGAGGAACCAGGCTGAGATTGCACAAGGAGCGGAGCTGGCCCTAGGAACCCTGCGGAGCCAGCGTAGGAGCCTCCACCTGGCATCCCAGGAGCTGCGATGTGCCGGCCAAGGAGTTGGGCAGAGCTGGCCACAGGAGCCCATCTGACTTTGCGCCAAAAGACAAGGCAAAGCTGCGCCGAGGTCTGAGCGTAGTCAGCTCAGGAGTTGGTCCGAGATTCCCCACATGCCGTGTGCAGTGAGCCCCAGGAATTAAGCGCGTGCGTCCCAGGAACCGAGTGGAGGCGTCCCAAAAGTGGAGCTTCGCTGGCCTCAGAATGCGAGGTGAGCTGCCACCAGGAGTCGAGGTGACTTGGTGCAAACAGTCAAACCGAGGCGGTTCAAAGAAGGCTGCGCTGAGGTCCCAGCAGAGTCAGCTCAGGAGTTGGTCCAAGATGCCCCACATGCTGGGCGCAGCGAGCCCCAGGAGCCGAGCGTGTGTGTCCCAGAAACAGAGTGGAGGCGTCCCAAAAGTCGAGCTTCGCTGGCCTCAGAATGCGAGCTGAGCTGCCACCAGGAGTCGAGTTGGCCCAAGGAGCCAAGCTGAGGCGGTTCAAACATGGGAGGTGAAGCGGCAGAAGGAGGCATGTTGAGTTGGTGCAGGGAGCTGAGTTGAGTGTGCCCTAGGATCCATGCGGAGCCAGGCCAGGAGCCTTACGGAGGTGTCCCGGGAGGCAAGCTGAGGTGTTTCCAGTAGCACAGTCGAACACAGCCCGAACGCTGAGCTGCGCTGGATACAAACATTCAGACGAGTCCGTCACAAGAGCCAAGCCGATGCGGCCCCAGGTGCAGAGCAGCGGTGGACCAAGGAGTGGAACTGGGTCCGCATGAGGAACCAGGCTGAGATAGCGCAAGGAGCAGAGCTGGCCCTAGGAACCCTGCGGAGCCAGCGTAGGAGCCTCCACCAGCCATCCCAGGAGTTGTGATGGACCGGCCAAGGAGTTGGGCAGAGCTGGCCGCAGGAGCCCGTCTGACTTTGCGCCAAAAGACAAGGCAAGGCTACGCCGAGGTCCGAACGGAGTCAGCTCAGGAGTTGGTCCGAGATGCCCCACATGCCGTGTGCAGTGAGCCCCAGGAACTGAGCGCGTGTGCCCCAGGAACTGAGTGGAGGCGTCCCCAAAAGTGGAGCTTCGCTGGCCTCAGAATGCGAGCTGAGCTGCCACCAGGAGCCAAGTTGAGCTGGCCCAAGGAGCCAAGTTAAGGCGGTTCAAACACGGGAGGTGCGGCGACAGAAGGAGGCATGTTGAGTTGGTGCAGGGAGCTGAGTTATGTATGCCCTAGGATCGATGCAGAGCCAGGCCAGAGCTGAGCTGCCACCAGGAGTCGAGGTGACTTGGTGCAAGCAGTCAAACCGAGGCGGTTCAAAGAAGGCTGCGCTGAGGTCCCAGCAGAGTCAGCTCAGGAGTTGGTCCAAGATGCCCCACAGTCTAGGTGCTGCAAGTCCCTGGAGCCGAGAGCGTGTGTCCCAGGAACCGAGTGGAGGCGTCCCCAAAAGTGGAGCTTCGCTGGCCTCAGATTGCGAGCTGAGCTGCCACCAGGAGCCAAGTTGAGCTGGCCCAGGGAGCCAAGTTAAGGCGGTTCAAACATGGGAGGTGCGGCGACAGAAGGGGGCATGTTGAGTTGGTGCAGGGAGCTGAGTTGAGTGTGCCGTAGGATCGATGCAGAGCCAGGCCAGGAGCCTTCTGGAGGTGTCCCAGGAGGCGAGCTGAGGTGTTCCCAGTAGCCCAGTCGAAGACAGCCCGAAAGACGAGCTGCGCTGGATATAAACATTCAGGCGAGTCCGTCACAAGAGCCAAGCTGATGCGGCCCCAGGTGCAGAGCAGCGGTGGACCAAGGAGGCAAGCTCAGATTGTACTAGGAACCAGGCTGAGATTGCAGAAGGAGCGGAGCTGGCCCTAGGAACCCTGCGGAGCCAGTGTTGGAGCCTCCACCAGCCATCCCAGGAGCTGCCATGAACCGGCCAAGGAGTTGGGCAGAGCTGGCCACAGGAGCCCGTCTGACTTTGCGCCAAAAGACAAGGCAAAGCCGCGCCGAGGTCTGAGCGGAGTCAGCTCAGGAGTTGGTCCAAGATGCCCCACATGCCGAGTGCAGCGAGCCCCAGGAGCTGAGCGCTTGTGTCCCAGTAACCGAGTGGAGGCATCTGCCCAGGAATTGGGCAGAGCTGGCTGCAGGGGCTGCTCTGACTTTGCGCCAAAAGACAAGGCAAGGCCACGCCGAGGTCCGAGCGGAGTCAGCTCAGGAGTTGGTCCAAGATGCCCCAGATGCTGAGCGCAGCAAGCCCCAGGAGTTGAGCTGCGGCACTCCCAGAAACTGAAGTCCAGGCGTCCCCAAAAGTCTACCTTCGCTGGCCTCAGAATGCAAGCTGAGCTGCCACCAGGAGTCGAGGTGAGTTGTTGCAAGCACTCAAACCGAGGCGGTTCAAAGAAGGCTGCGCTGAGGTCCCAGCAGAGTCAGCTCAGGAGTTGGTCCAAGATTGCCCACATGCCGTGTGCAGCAAGCCCCAGGTGCTGAGCATGTGTGTCCCGGGAACCGAGTGGAGGCGTCCCCAAAAGTGGAGCTTCGCTGGCCTCAGGATCTGCGCTGAGCTGCCACCTGGAGTCAAGGTGGGTTGGCCCAAGGAGCCAAGCTGAGGCGGTTCAAAAACAGGAGGTGCGGCGGCAGAAGGAGGCATGTTGAGTTGGTGCAGGGAGCTGAGTTGAGTGTGCCCTAGGATCGATGCGGAGCCAGGCCAGGAGATTTCTGGAGGTGTCCCAGGAGGCGAGCTGAGGTGTTCCCAGTAGCTGAGTCGAACACAGCCCGAATGACGAGCAGCGCTGGATATAAACATTCAGGCGAGTCCGTCACAAGAGCCAAGCTGATGCGGCCCCAGGTGCAGAGCAGCGGTGGACCAAGGAGGCGAGCTGGGACCGCATGAGGAACCAGGCTGAGATAGCGCAAGGAGCGGAGCTGGCCCTAGGAACCCTGCGAAGCCAGTGTTGGAGCCTCCACCAGCCATCCCAGAAGCTGTGATGTGCCGGCCAAGGAGTTGGGCAGAGCTGGCCACAGGAGCCCATCTGACTTTGCGCCAAAAGACAAGGCAAGGCTACGCCGAGGTCCGAACGGAGTCAGCTCAGGAGTTGGACCGAGATGCCCCACATGCTGGGAGCAGCGAGCCCCAGGAGCTGAGCGTGTGTGTCCCAGTAACTGATTGGAGGTGTCCCCAAAAGTGGAGCTTCGCTGGCCTCAGAATGCGAGCTGAGCTGCCACCAGGAGCCAAGTTGAGCGGGCCAAGGAGCCAAGCTGAGGCAGTTGAAACATGGGAGGTGCGGGGACAGAAGGAGGCATGTTGAGTTGGTGCAGGGAGCTGAGTTGAGTGTGCCATAGGATCCATGAGGAGCCAGGCCAGGAGCCTTACGGAGGTGTCCCGGGAGGCGAGTTGAGGTGTGTCCCGTAGCCCAGTCGAACACAGCCCGAACGCCGAGCTGCGCTGGATACAAACATTCAGGTGAGTCCGTCACAAGAGCCAAGCTGATGCGGCCCCAGGTGCAGAGCAGCGTTGGACCAAGGAGGCGAGCTGGGACCGCATGAGGAACCAGGCTGAGATAGCGCAAGGAGTGGAGCTGGCCCTAGGAACCCTGCGGAGCCAGCGTAGGAGCCTCCACCCGGCATCCCAGGAGCTGCCATGAACCGGCCAAGGAGTTGGGCAGAGCTGGCCACAGGAGCCCGTCTGACTTTGTGCCAAAAGTCAAGGCAAAGCTGCGCCAAGGTCCGAGCAGAGTCAGCTCAGGAGTTGGTCCAAGATGCCCCACAGGCTGGGTGTAGCAAGCCCCAGGAGCCGAGGGCATGTGTCCCAGGAACCAAGGGGAGGCGTCCCCAAAAGTGGAGCTTCACTGGCCGCAGAATCTGAGCTGAGTTGCCACCTGAAGTCAAGGTGGATTGGCCCAAGGAGCCAAGTTGAGGCAGTTGAAACACAGGAGATGCGGGGACAGAAGGAGGCATGTTGAGTTGGTGCAGGGAGCTGAGTTGAGTGTGCCCTAGGATCGATGCGGAGCCAGGCCAGGAGACTTCTGGAGGTGTCCCAGGAGGTGAGCTGAGGTGTTCCCAGTAGCCGAGTTGAACACAGCCCGAACGCTGAGCTGCGCTGGATATAAAAATTCAGGCGAGGCCGTCAAAAGAGCCAAGCTGATGCAGCCCCTGATGCAGAGCAGAGGTGCACCAAGGAGGCGAGCTCAGATTGCATGAGGAACCAGGCTGAGATAGCGCAAGGAGCGGAGCTGGCCCTAGGAACCCTGCGGAGGCAGCGTAGGAGCCTCCACCAGCCGTCTCAGGAGCTGCGACGAACCGGCCCAGGAATTGGGCAGAGCTGGCTGCAGGGGCTGATCTGACTTTGCGCCAAAAGACAAGGCAAGGCCACGCCGAGGTCCGACTGAAGTCAGCTCAAGAGTTGGTCCAAGATTCCCCAGATGCTGAGCGCAGCAAGCCCCAGGAGTTGAGCTGCGGCACTCCCAGAAACTGAAGTCCAGGCGTCCCCAAAAGTCTACCTTCGCTGGCCTCAGAATGCAAGCTGAGCTGCCACCAGGAGTCGAGGTGAGTTGTTGGAAGCAGTCAAACCGAGGCGGTTCACAGAAGGCTGCGCTGAGGTCCCAGCAGAGTCAGCTCAGGAGTTGGTCCAAGATTGCCCACATGCCGTGTGCAGCAAGCCCCAGGTGCTGAGCATGTGTGTCCCGGGAACCGAGTGGAGGCGTCCCCAAAAGTGGAGCTTCGCTGGCCTCAGGATCTGCGCTGAGCTGCCACCTGGAGTCAAGGTGGGTTGGCCCAAGGAGCCAAGCTGAGGCGGTTCAAAAACAGGAGGTGCGGCGGCAGAAGGAGGCATGTTGAGTTGGTGCAGGGAGCTGAGTTGAGTGTGCCCTAGGATCCATGATGAGCTAGGCCAGGAGCCTTACGGAGGTGTCCCGGGAGGCGAGCTGAGGTGTTTCCAGTAGCCCAGTCAAACACAGCCCAAATGCCGAGCTGCGCTGGATACAAACATTCAGACGAGTCCGTCACAAGAGCCAAGCTGATGCGGCCCCAGGTGCAGAGCAGCGGTGGACCAAGGAGGCGAGCTGTGACCGCATGAGGAACCAGGCTGAGATTGCACAAGGAGCGGAGCTGGCCCTAGGAACCCTGCGGAGCCAGCGTAGGAGCCTCCACCCGGCATCCCAGGAGCTGCGATGTGCCGGCCAAGGAGTTGGGCAGAGCTGGCCACAGGAGCCCGTCTGACTTTGCACCAAAAGACAAGGCAAAGCTGCGCCGAGGTCTGAGCGGAGTCAGCTCAGGAGTTGGTCCGAGGTTCCCCACATGCCATGTGCAGTGAGCCCCAGGAACTGAGCGCGTGTGTCCCAGGAACCGAGTGGAGGCGTCCCCAAAAGTGGAGCTTCGCTGGCCTCAGAATGCGAGCTGAGCTGCCACCAGGAGCCAAGTTGAGCGGGCCAAGGAGCCAAGCTGAGGCGGTTCAAACACAGGAGGTGCGGCGACAGAAGGAGGCATGTTGAGTTGGTGCAGGGAGCTGAGTTGAGTGTGCCGTAGGATCCATGTGGAGCCAGGCCAGGAGCCTTCTGGAGGTATCCCAGGAGGCGAGCTGAGGTGTTCCCAGTAGCCGAGTCGAACACAGCCTGAACGCCGAGCTGCGCTGGATACAAACATTCAGACGAGTCCGTCACAAGAGCCAAGCTGATGCGGCCCCAGGTGCAGAGCAGCGGTGGACCAAGGAGGCGAGCTGGGACCGCATGAGGAACCAGGCTGAGATAGCGCAAGGAGCAGAGCTGGCCCTAGGAACCCTGCGGAGCCAGCGTTGGAGCCTCCACCCGGCATCCCAGGAGCTGCGATGTGCCGGCCAAGGAGTTGGGCAGAGCTGGCCACAGGAGCCCATCTGACTTTGCGCCAATTGACAAGGCAAAGCTGCGCCGAGGTCTGAGCGGAGTCAGCTCAGGAGTTGGTCCAAGATTCCCCACATGCCGTGTGCAGTGAGCCCCAGGAACTGAGCGCGTGCGTCCCAGGAACCGAGTGGAGGCGTCCCAAAAGTGGAGCTTCGCTGGCCTCAGAATGCGAGCTGAGCTGCCACCAGGAGTCGAGGTGACTTGGTCCAAGCAGTCAAACCGAGGCGGTTCAAAGAAGGCTGCGCTGAGGTCCCAGCAGAGTCAGCTCAGGAGTTGGTCCAAGAGGCCCCACATGCTGGGCGCAGCGAGCCCCAGGAGCCGAGCGCGTGTGTCCCAGAAACCGAGTGGAGGCGTCCCAAAAGTCGAGCTTCGCTGGCCTCAGAATGCGAGCTGAGCTGCCACCAGGAGTCGAGTTGGCCCAAGGAGCCAAGCTGATGCGGTTCAAACATGGGAGGTGCAGCGGCAGAAGGTAGCATGTTGAGTTGGTGCAGGGAGCTGAGTTGAGTGTGCCCTAGGATCCATGAGGAGCCAGGCCAGGAGCCTTACGGAGGTGTCCCGGGAGGCAAGCTGAGGTGTTTCCAGTAGCACAGTCGAACACAGCCCGAACGCTGAGCTGCGCTGGATACAAACATTCAGACGAGTCCGTCACAAGAGCCAAGCCGATGCGGCCCCAGGTGCAGAGCAGCGGTGGACCAAGGAGGCGAGCTCAGACCGCACGATGAACCAGGCTGAGATAGCGCAAGGAGTGGAGCTGGCCCTAGGAACCCTGCGGAGCCAGCGTAGGAGCCTCCACCAGCCATCCCAGGAGCTGCGATGAACCGGCCAAGGAGTTGGGCAGAGCTGGCCACAAGAGCCCCTCTGACTGCGCCAAAAGACAAGGCAAGGCTACGCCGAGGTCCGAACGGAGTCAGCTCAGGAGTTGGTCCGAGATGCCCCACATGCCGTGTGCAGCGAGCCCCAGGAGCTGAGCGCGTGTGCCCCAGGAACCGAGTGGAGGCGTCCCCAAAAGTGGAGCTTCGCTGGCCTCAGAATGCGAGCTGAGCTGCCACCAGGAGCCAAGTTGAGCGGGCCAAGGAGCCAAGCTGAGGCGGTTTAAACAGGGGAGGTGCGGCGACAGAAGGAGGCATGTTGAGTTGGTGCAGGGAGCTGAGTTGAGTGTGCCCTAGGATCGATGCAGAGCCAGGCCAGGAGACTTCTGGAGGTGTCCCAGGAGGCGAGCTGAGGTGTTCCCAGTAGCCCAGTCGAAGACAGCCCGAACGACGAGCTGCGCTGTATATAAACATTCAGACGAGTCCGTCACAAGAGCCAAGCTGATGCGGCCCCAGGTGCAGAGCAGCGGTGGACCAAGGAGGCGAGCTGGGACCGCATGAGGAACCAGGCTGAGATAGTGCAAGGAGTGGAGCTGGCCCTAGGAACCCTGCGGAGCCAGCGTAGGAGCCTCCACCTGGCATCCCAGGAGCTGCGATGTGCCGGCCAAGGAGTTGGGCAGAGCTGGCCACAGGAGCCCATCTGACTTTGCGCCAAAAGACAAGGCAAGGCTACGCCGAGGTCCGAACGGAGTCAGCTCAGGAGTTGGTCCGAGATGCCCCACATGCTGGGCGCAGCGAGCTCCAGGAGCTGAGCGTGTGTGTCCCAGTAACTGAGTGGAGGCGTCCCCAAAAGTGGAGCTTCACTGGCCTCAGAATGCGAGCTGAGCTGCCACCGGGAGCCAAGTTGAGCGGGCCAAGGAGCCAAGCTGAGGCAGTTCAAACATGGGAGGTGCGGGGACAGAAGGAGGCATGTTGAGTTGGTGCAGGGAGCTGAGTTGAGTGTGCCCTAGGATCGATGCGGAGCCAGGCCAGGAGACTTCTGGAGGTGTCCCAGGAGGTGAGCTGAGGTGTTCCCAGTAGCCGAGTCGAACACAGCCCGAACGCTGAGCTGCGCTGGATACAAACATTCAGGCGAGGCCGTCAAAAGAGCCAAGCTGATGCAGCCCCTGGTGCAGAGCAGCGGTGCACCAAGGAGGCGAGCTCAGATTGCACGAGGAACCAGGCTGAGATAGCGCAAGGAGCGGAGCTGGCCCTAGGAACCCTGCGGAGCCAGCGTAGGAGCCTCCACCAGCCGTCCCAGGAGCTGCGACGAACCGGCCCAGGAATTGGGCAGAGCTGGCTGCAGGGGCTGATCTGACTTTGCGCCAAAAGACAAGGCAAGGCCACACCGAGGTCCGAGCGGAGTCAGCTCAGGAGTTGGTCCAAGATGCCCCACATGCCGTGTGCAGTGAGCCCCAGGAACTGAGCGCGTGTGCCCCAGAAACCGAGTACAGGCGTCCCCAAAAGTGGAGCTTCGCTGGCCTCAGAATGTGAGCTGAGCTGCCAGCAGGAGCCAAGTTGGCCCAAGGAGCTAAGCTGAGGCGGTTCAAACATGGGAGGTGCGGGGACAGAAAGAGGCATGTTGAGTTGGTGCAGGGAGCTTAGTTGAGTGTGTCCTAGGATCCATGAGGAGCCAGGCCAGGAGCCTTACGGAGGTGTCCCGGGAGGCGAGCTGAGGTCTTTCCCGTAGCCCAGTCGAACAGAGCCCGAACTCTGAGCTGCGCTGGATACAAACATTCAGGTGAGTCCGTCACAAGAGCCAAGCTGATGCGGCCCCAGGTGCAGAGCAGCGGTGGACCAAGGAGGCGAGCTCAGACCGCACGATGAACCAGGCTGAGATAGCGCAAGCAGCAAAGCTGGCCCTAGGAACCCTGCGGAGCCAGTGTTGGAGCCTCCACCAGCCATCCCAGGAGCTGCGATGGACCTGCCAAGGAGTTGGGCAGAGCTGGCCACAGGAGCCCGTCTGACTTTGTGCCAAAAGACAAGGAAAATCTGCGCTGATGTCTGAGCGGAGTCAGCTCAGGAGTTGGTCCAAGATTCCCCACAAGGTGTGTGCAGCGAGCCCCAGGAGCTGAGGGCGTGTGTCCCAGGAACCGAGGGGAGGCGTCCCCAAAAGTGGAGCTTCGTTGGCCTCAGAATGCAAGCTGAGCTGCCACCAGGAGCCAAGTTGAGATGGCCGAAGGAGCCAAGTTGAGGCGGCCCAAGGAGCCAAGTTGAGGCGGTTGAAACAAGGGAGATGCGGGGACAGAAGAAGGCATGTTGAGTTGGTGCAGGGAGCTGAGTTGAGTGTGCCCTAGGATCGATGCGAAGCCAGGCCAGGAGCCTTCTGGAGGTATCCCAGTAGGCGAGCTGAGGTGTTCCCAGTAGCCGAGTCGAAGAGAGCCCCAATGCCGAGCTGCACTGGATACAAACATTCAGGCGAGTCCGTCACAAGAGCCAAGCTGATGCGGCCCCAGGTGCAGAGCAGCGCTGGACTAAGGAGCCGAGCTCAGATTGTACGAGGAACCAGGCTGAGATTGCGCAAGGAGCGGAGCTGGCCCTAGGAACCCTGCGGAGCCAGCGTAGGAGCCTCCACCATCTGTCCCAGAGCTTAGGTGAGCCGGCCAAGGAGTTGGGCAGAGGTCGCCGCAGGAGCCCGTCTGACTTTGCGCCAAAAGACAAGGCAAGACTACGCCGAGATCCGAGCGGAGTCAGCTCAGGAGTTGGTCCAAGATTCCCCACATGCTGAGCGCAACGAGCCCCAGGAGCAGAGCTGTGGCACTCCCATAAACTGAGTGGAGGCGTCCCCGAAAGTCAACCTTCGCTGGCCTCAGGATGCGAGCTGAGCTGCCACCAGGAGTCAGGGTGAGTTGGTCCAAGCAGTCAAACCGAGGCTGTTCAAAGAAGGCTGCGCTGAGGTCCCAGCAGAGTCAGGTCAGGAGTTGGTACAAGATGCCCCACAGGCTGGGTGCAGCAAGCCTTAGGAGCCGAGCACGTGTGTCCCAAGACCTGAGTGGAGGCATCCCCAAAAGTCGAGCTTCACTGGCCTCAGGATCCGAACTGAGCTGTCACCAGGAGTCAAGTTTAGATGGTCCAAGGAGCCAGGTTTTGGCGGTTGAAATACGGGAGGTGCGGGGACAGAAGGAGGCATGTGGAGTTACTGTAAGGAGCTGAGTTGAGAGTGCCGTAGGATCCATGCGGAGCCAGGCCAGGAGACTTCTGGAGGTATCCCAGGAGCCGAGTTGAACACAGCCCCAACGCCAAGCTGCGCTGGATAAAAGCATTCAGACGAGTCCGTCACAAGAGCCAAGCTGATGCGGCCCCAGGTGCAGAGCAGCGGTGGACCAAGGAGGCGAGCTCAGACCGCACGATGAACCAGGCTGAGATAGCGCAAGGAGCAGAGCTGGCCCTAGGAACCCTGCAGAGCCAGCGTAGGAGCCTCCACCAGCCATCCCAGGAACTGCGATGAACCGGCCAAGGAGTTGGGCAGAGCTGGCCACAGGAGCCCATCTGACTTTGCGCTAAAAGACAAGGCAAGGCTACGCCGAGGTTCGAACTGAGTCAGCTCAGGAGCTGGTCCAAGATGCTCCAGATGCTGAGCGCAGCGAGCCCCAGGAGGTGAGCTTTGTGTGTCCCAGTAACCGAGTGGAGGCGTCCCCAAAAGTCGAGCTTCTCTGGCCTCACGATCCGAGCAGAGCTGTCTCTAGTAATTAAGTTGAGTTTGCCCAAGGAGCCAAGACAAGCTGGTTGTAAAAGGAGAGCTGAGTCGGCAGAAGGAGGCATGTTGAGTTGGTGCAGGGAGCTGTGTTGAGTGTGCCCTAGGATCCATGCGGAGCCAGGCCAGGAGCTTTACGGAGGCATCCCAGGAGCGAATTTGAGGCATTCCCAGGAGCCAAGTCGAACACAGCCCGAATGACGAGCTGCGCTGGATACAAACATTCCTGTGAGTCCGTCACAAGAGCCAAGCTGATGCGGCCCCAGGTGCAGAGCAGCGCTGGACCAAGGAGGTGAGCTCAGAGCACAGAAGGAAGCAGGCTGATAGCGCAAGGAGCAGAGCTGGCCCTAGGAACCCTGCGGAGACAGCGTAGGAGCCTCCACCAGCCATTCCAGGATCCGAGATGAGCTGGCCAAGGATTTGGGTAGAGCTGGCCACAGGAGCCCATCTGACTTAGCGCTAAAAGACAAGGCAAGGCTGTGCCGAGTTTGGAGCGGAGTCAGCTCAGGAGTCGGGCTAAGATGCCCCACATGCTGAGCACAGTGAGCCCCCGGAGCTGAGCTTTGTGTGTCCCATGCGCTGGCCCCAAGAGCTTAGCTGAGCTGCTACCAGGAGCCAAGGTAACTTCGTTCAAGCTGCCTAGATTAGTCTGTCCAACATCCCAGCTGAGTTGCCTTCAGGACTGAAGTTGCAATCAGAAATGGAGCTGAGGAAGACCCGGAAGCCAAACTGAACTGGCCCTAACAGTTGAGTGTCCTTTTTTGGGACAGACGGTCCACCTAAATTAAAGAGAGATGTTCTACCCAACTCTCTGAGGAGACTTGGAAGAGAGAGAAAGAGACGAGTTTAGAAGAACTAAACTAATTTAATGGAAGTTTTAGGAAAATAATAAAAATAAAAGAATGAAAAATATACAGTTCTTTCAAAACTGCATTTAGCTCCATCACCACAGACATTACTGTCACCACAAATCACCTTTCGCCCAGCCTCTTCTCTCAGGTACTTAATTACTTTTTTCTATGCTGGTCCGTTTGCTTGGATGGCATTCAATATCATCCCTGAAGGGATATCTGCCTTTTATGGCTGATACAGTTGCCTCCAGAGACTGAGAGTGTTTGTCTTTCTCCCAATCACTTTATTGATAGCTCCGTCTCTGGCCAGGTTTCCCAGCTGCCTAGCTTCTTTACCTTCTAAGTCTATGGTATCAGCCCCATTGTCCCAGCATCAGAGCAACCAGCAGATAAGTATCTCACCTTCATGACAACTAAAGTCCTTCCTCATATTTCACAAATCCTTCATAGAGAAGGATTTAACAATTATCTCTGCATCTGAATCCTCCTCCTGCATTGACACTGCCTGAGAAGGACCTTCTCCCTGATCTGCTTTAGAAGGAATCTTTCCTTTGTCTGTTTTAGAAGGACTCTTTCCTTTGTTTGCTTTAGAAGGACCCTCTCTTGGATCTTCATCAGAACTCCCATGCTGTCTGGCTTGTGCTCGTCTTTTTCATAAGGGGCAGGGGAATGAGCTGACCTCCTTTTCTGCTTCCTGGTCACTGGGGCAACTTGTACCAGTTCTGATGGAGTTTGAGTAGCAGTGGTACTTGTTGTTAAAGCAGCTGGAGTAGTGACGGTGCTCGTTGTTGAGGCTGGAGTAGCTTGTGGCAGTACAGGCTGCAGAGGGGCTTGTGCCAGTGCAGGCGGCAGAGTGGCTGGTGCCAGTACAGGTCAGGGAGTGGCTCGTTGTCTTTGAGTAGCAGCAGCACATGTTACACAACGCTCACTCCTGCACTGGTTTAATAAAAAACTACCCCTGCAACACATTCAGAAATACCAACAACTAAATCATGATTTTATGAAAGTAACATTCATTTTTTAAACAGCCCAAAAGGTTTCCCCTAGCTCTGATGGTGTGACTTTGGGGTAAGTATTAAAGGGCGAAGTAAACTTTCCCCAGGTAAAATTGAAAGTGTAATTAGTAATAGAATACATCACTTGATGCCCAAGATATGCAGGAAGAACTGTTATCCAAGTAACCATATTATACATCTGAATTCCAAACTACAGCAAAATTGCACATTTAAACCACCACATTCAAACCCAAAGAGCAAATAAACCATGCAACACATTCAGCAGGTTAAGCAGCGTTGCAACAACTAACTTCAAACAGAGCTGTCTAAAGGTGTGATACAACATTTTGCTTAAGAATGATATGATGTCAGCTTTCTGTTTTAATCTCTGAGCAAGCTGGAATTCAAACTATTCAGGCAATCTATCAGAGCTCTGGTCAAGCCCCACTCAAGCCCCACATTGGGCATCTGTCACGGTTTGGGCCAGACTGGCCACCGAGATGAATGACAGATGCTCTCCCCCACCTCTCTCTCCAAGGAGAGGAGGGACAGAGAAAAAGAAACTTACGAGTTTAGGAAAAAACCTGAACTACTTTAATGAAATATTAATAATAAAATAAAAAGAAAAGAATGAAATATATAAAATATACACAAAACTGTAGTAAGCTCCCAGGATGATGATCACGTTACCAGCAGGCATTGGGAAAGTCCCAGACTGGACTCAGCAATGGATGGGAACTGGATTCTGGATCTGGATTCAGGAAGGCACAGATTGGGATCAAAGGCAGATGAACAGACAGAGTCCTCCTCGGACGCCAGCTATTGAAGAAAGAGGCTGACCCATTGATCCCTCAGCTTTTATTCTGAGCATGGGGCAGATGGGATGGAATACCCTCTTGGTTACATTTGGGTCACCTATCCTGAACTCTCCTCACTGTGGGTGCGACCTCTTTATGCTTTCCCACTTTTGTCCCTCCAATGGGGCAAATAACAAAAGTTATCTGGCCTTGGTTGTTATAGTGGTAAGTATAAGCAAGAGCCTCTCTGCGTACCATCCCTTGGTCTTATCGCTCTGAGAATGAACAGTGTCTCCATAAGGCTCAGCTAAAAGGTAAAATTAATGAACAGAAAATTGGTTCACCTCAAACCAGGACAGTGACCTGGATCCCTCCAGATCCCTGCCTTTGGCCCTTCTGAACAACCTAGCATAACCTTTGTGTGTTCCTACAGTCCTCTTCATACATTCCCACAAACCCCATTCACTATCCCACAAGGAGTTTGCTCTTTACAGGAGACCAAGGATCATTTTATCCCTTTGTGATAGGGCCTTTCTTGAGCCTCTCCCAAGTTAAACCAAAGGAAGATCCTTCAGTGCCCATCCACCGCTGACCCAAGAGCTCTGGTCTCTGTTAACTGCTGCTTGAGACTCTGGAAGCCAGGTTGCTATTGAGGGGCATCTTGAAATTTCTATGAAGCCGGATAGGATCCACCTAAGGGAGGATCCAACTGAGGGAGTTGGTGAATGTGCTCACAAAGCCACTTTCCATCATTTATCAGCAGTCCCGGCTAACCGGGGAGCTCCCAGTTGATTGGAGGTTAGCAAATGTGACGCCCATCTACAAGAAGGACTGCAAGAAGGATCCGGTGAATTACAGGCCTGTCAGTCTGACCTTGGTGGTGGGGAAGGTCATGGAGCAGATCATCTTCAGTGCCATCACGTGACGCGTACAGGACAACCAGCTGCTCAGGCGCAGTCAGCATGGGTTTACGAAAGGCAAGTCTTGCTTGACAAACCTGATCTCCTTCTATGATAAGGTGACCCACTTAGTGAATGATGGACAGGCTGTGGATGTTGTCTGCCTAGTCCTTAGTAAAGCCTTTGACACCATTTACCACAGCATTCTCCTGGAGAAACTGGCTGACCGTGGCTTGGATGTGAGTACACTTCACTGGGTGAAAAACTGGCTGGATGGCCCAGAGTTGTAGTGAACAGGGTTAAATCCAGTTGGCAGCTGGTCATAAGTGGTGTTCCCCAGGGCTCAGTATTGGGGCCGGTTCTCTTTAATATCGTTATCAACAGTCTGGACAAGGGGATTCAGTGCACCCTCAGTAAGTTTGCAGACGACACCAAGTTGGGAGGGATGTTGATCTGCTTGAGGTAGGAAGGCTCTACAGCCTTCCTGGATCGATGGACCCAGGCAATGGTATGAGGTTCAACAAGGCCAAGTGCCGGGTCCTGCACTTGGGTCACACCAACCCCATGAACTCCTCAGGCCAGGGGCAGAGTGGCTGGAGAGCTGCCCGGCGGAAAAGGACCTGCGGGTGTTGGTTGACAGTTGGATGAATATAAGCCAGCAGGGTGTCCAGGTGGCCAAGGTGGCCAATTGCATCTTGACTTGTATTAGAAATAGTGTGGCCAGCAGGACTAGGGCAGTGATGGTCCCCCTGGACTCGGCACTGGTGAGGCCGCGCCTCAAATATTGTCTGCAGTTTTGGGCGCCTCACCACAAGAAAGACATTGAGGTGCTGGAGCGTATCCAAAGAAGGGCAACGAAGCTGGTGAGGGGTCTAGAGCACAAGTCTTCTGAAAAGCATCTGAGCCAACTTGGGTTGTTCAGCCTGGAGAAAAAGAGCCTGAGGAGAGACCTTACTGCTCTCTACATCGACCTGAAAGGAGGTTGTCGCGAGGTGGGGGTTGGTCAGTAACAGGCGATAGGACAAGAGGGAACAGTCTCAAGTTGCACCAGGGGAGGTTTAGACTGGATATAAGGAAAAATGTCTTCACTGAAAGGGTTATCAAACATTGGAACAGGCTGCCCAGGGAAGTGGTTGAGTCGCCATCCCTGGAAGTATTTAAAAGACATGTAAATGTAGTGCTAAGGGACATGGTTTAGGGGTAACTTGGCAGTGCTAGGTTAGTGCTTGGACTTGATGATCTTAAAGGTCTCTTCCAACCAAAATGATTATATGATTCTATTATATGACATGCTGCAGAATGGGACTTTCAGGAGCATCCTGAAATCCAGCCAAGGCAGGGGCAGAGTCCTGCACATTGGGGTGCAGTAAACCCAAAAGCCCCGTGCAAAGCGTCAGCTAGGGGCCAAGTGATCAGAGAACAGCTTTGCAGAAGAGGCCACAGGGCTCTTGGTGAGGAAGCTGAAGAGGAGTCAGCTGTGTGTGCTGGTGGCAAAGGCTCCCATCCCAAAGGGGACTGAAGCAATCGAGATCTGTGGGAATCCAGACCCCAAGCCCACTCCTGTCCCTGGGCTCTGGAGGAAGGCTGAATCAGGGCTTTCCAGTGGAGAAATATGGCTGAGAAGGAAAGCCTGATCCTTCAAGGTGAAGAAGCTAGGATCAGGCTGTCCCTATTTCCCTACCAGAAAGGTGAAGAGAAAAGAACAAAGGTACAGCTGGAGCCAGAGGAGTGCAGCTGGGGCAGGGGCTTGTTGACCCCTCAGGGAACAGAGGAGGGAATGATATGCCCTCATGCTTGTCTGGATGATACTCGGATGTCGGCCCAAATTTGGTCTTCTACTTTCTCAGTAAAGGAGAACTGTCATTTAAGAAGTTCACACAAATAAGGTCACCAAACCATTTATCATGAAGGGAAAGGCCAACCCATTGCATTTTTCACAGTCTGTCCTCTACAAGAGTATTTATTTATGAGAACTCTCCTCTTTCATCCCTGCGCTAGTTTCAAGTAGGCGCAGTGGCACACACTTCTGGAGGTGCGCCCAGTATTCAGCACTTGCCCTTGTGAAAGACTTGCAAGTGGTTTGTTCCTACTGTCACCCTCACGCCAGGAGTTCTGGGTGCAGGCCTTTGCTTTCCTGAGCACCTTCCAGAGGGCCTCCCTGACCTCCCTGTTCCTCAAACTGGAGATGAGGGCGTTAATCAGGGGTGTGAGGACAGTGTAGAAAAAGGAGAATACTTTGTTGAGTTGCCTCGGTGGAGTTGTCCTGGGCAGCATATAGACAATGATAAGAGTGCCATAGAAGAGAGTGACGACAGTAAGGTGAGAGGAACAGGTGGAGAAGGCTTTTTGCCTGCCCTGATGGGACGGGATCCTCAGGATGGCAGCTATGATAAACACATAGGAGGCCAGTGTGAACAGAAAAGGGAATACTGCATCCAAGAAGACAAAGATTAAAGCGGCCCCTGTAAGCACGTTGGTGTCACTGCAGGAGAGCTCCATCAACGGAGTAAAATCACAGAAGTGGTCAATTGCCTTGGGGCTGTAGAACTTCAACTGAAATAAGAGGAAGATGAGTACTGCAAATAGCAGCAATCCCCCCAGCCAAGACGCAGCTGCCAACTGGAGACTCACCTTCCAGGTCATGTGGCTTGCATAGAGTAAGGGCTGGCAGATGGCCAAGTACCGATTATAGGGCATGGCTGCCAGCAGGTAACACTCAGTACCAGCAGAAGTGGAAAAAAAGTAGAACTGAGCCATACAGCCATGAGCAGAGATGGTCTTGTCCCCAGTCAGGAAGCTGGCCAGCAGCCGGGACAAGATGGTAGAGCTGTAGCAGATCTCCAAGGAGGACAGATTGTCCAGGAAGAAGTACATGGGGGTGCGCAGATGCTGATCTGCCATCACCAGCACAACAATGAGGATGTTCCCAAAGACAGTCACAGTGTAGATGACAAGTGAAAGGATGAAGGGCAGTGTCTGGAGAGAGGGATCATCACTCATTCCCAGCAGCAGGAACTCCACTGGTGGTGTCCCATTGACCCATTGCCCTCCATCCATGCTGTGGTGTTTCTCTTTTATTTCTGCAGTTCCCAAGAAGAGGAGCACCAAGAAGGAATGTGTATTTCTGTCTTTACTTTTAAAAAGATTTTTTTAAAGAAATCTCTTCACATTGACTCTGTGGACTCTGTGCCTAGAGACAGCAGCGAAACTGTTTCTTCCAGAGACCTCCTCATACCAAGGAGTTGAGCTGCCCTGTAGAGCTGCATGTTTCTCACTACAGAACAAAACCAAAACGTGCACTTGGTCTCTCAGAGAGAGCTTTCCTTCGTGTGCCCAAATTTGCTCCCAGGAAGACCCAGTTTAGGTATCAAGGACAGAGGTCCTTCTGCTCTCAGGAGAGAGAAAGGTATTGGATATAACACACTCCTTTCACTCTGAAAGTCCTTTGTGTGAACTATGCGACACCAGAGACCCTTCTCCCTCCGAAGAAGAGGATGGACGCTGCACAAAGCAAGTGGTCCCAGCACTTCATGTAGGAGTCCCCCCAAAGCCACTTACTTCCCACACTGACCCAGAACAATCACTTCCACTGGCAAACTGAGTCTGGAATTCCTGCCTTGGAGAAACAGCAGGGTGGGGCTGTCGATGCTGTGGGACTCTCTGAGAGGATGCCTAAAATCACTTTGTGTATCAAACCATGGAGGAAAAACTGGTACAGAAGTTGAAAAACTAAACAGGAGGAAAACCATAACTGAGAGAATCGGGAAACAGGAGAGACTGTGCAGGAAGGAAGGGAAAGGGACAGGGAGGATCATTTCAGTCATGTCTTTCCCTCTTCGTTGGTGGTTCCTGAGGGCTTTGGGGCTGCCTCCCTACACATCCCAGACCAGTAGCAGGACCTCATGAGGTCATCCCAGCCATCTGTGCTCACAGGGCTCACTGCCCAGCATTGCTGGGCACTGGCAAGGGTGTCCCCAGGGTGCCTGGGGGTGAGGTGGCACAAGAG
This sequence comes from Rissa tridactyla, assembly GCF_028500815.1. NCBI lineage: Eukaryota > Metazoa > Chordata > Aves > Charadriiformes > Laridae > Rissa > Rissa tridactyla. The sequence continues at coordinate 2,690,443 of NW_026529545.1, forward strand.
CAGGGTCGGGGGCGTGTAAAAGTGCACAGAACATGCCTGAGAGTGCAGCCAGGGGAAGTCCATGCCTGAGAAACATCCTTCTGCTCAGCACTCCCTGGAAGAGGGATCCCTTGAAATCCCATCTCCTGGTCTGGATGAATTGCTTCTGCAGGTGATGATGACAGACACCATTAGGAGAGGTTACTAGAGTCACTGCAGAGTCACTAATGTCTCCAGCCCTCCTCACAGACTAGAAGTGAGAAACATGACCACTGTAGATCAAAACCTACATGATCATCATACAATCAGAGAAAAAGTAAAAAAAAAACAGAAACAAAGCAGCAATTTGCGTGGCAAAATGAAGGTCACAGGCAGTCTGGCTGAAAACACCCTGCCCAGACACGTCTTCCATCCCAGCCAAGGCAGTGAGTGCCCAGGGATGGTCAAACACACCCCAGCCCAGCTGTAACCCAGCACCACCAGCTCCTCCCAAGCTTCTCTGGTCCATGGTGCCTGGACTCAGGGTCTCTGGGGGAAGGAGGGGGCTGGGGTTGGAAGACATGCAGGAAAGGACAGGACCCTGTTCTCCCCTTACAAGTTTCTTCTTTTGAAAGATCCAGCAGTTTCATCAACAACACCCAGACTTTACTTAGAATCTAAGAATCATAGAATCATAGAATGATTCCACCCTTCCACCCTCAGCATCTTCAGCACCTACCTCAGCATGAAGGGGTGAATTCTGTGCTGACAGTGGCTGGAAATGAGGACTGAGGTCAGGGTCTCACTCTCTGCTTTTTCTCCACCATGCTGTTCCTTTCCCTGGGCTCTCTGCAAACCAGAGTGTCTCAGCCCTGTCAAAACCCTGTCTCTGCCCTTGCTGTCTTCCCCCAGCAGCTCCTGCAGTGACTTTTCAGCAGCACCCAAATGCTCCTGTTCTCCAGTGTGTCCTGGGGTTTAGAGCAGTGTTCAGTCTCCCACATGTTTTTTTTCTCTGTGTCTCAGCTCTCCCTAAGGATTACTCTTAATAAACATCTCAAGAAAGGGCTGAGCTCCCCTAAAACCTCTAGGGTAGACTTGAAACCTGCTCTTTCAAAAAGGGAAAGTGAGGCAGAGCAGTGAGCACGGGCATGTCTGAACTTGGTTATCGGGAACACAAGACACGATGGGATCCCAGAAATGGTATTCAGCCCCTCTCCTCACAGATGACTGCGCTGTCATTGACTTTTAGACTAATACAGCCCTGGTGGCCTGAGCTGGTCCCTCCAGCTTGTTCCAGTGGCCAGTAGGGAGGAAGAGGCAGAGCCAGAGCCAGGAGCATTTTCTCCAGCCACAGAGACTTGCCCTGTTGGATGGGTTGAGTCCTCCTCAGGTGACAGGCTCTGTTCCCTGTTGGAAGAGGGCCTCCGAACCTCTCCCTGAGGCACAAGGGCCTGGAGCGTGATAGGATGAAGGGATGTTATGTTCTCTGAGGTGCTGACTGGAGAACAAGGATCATGTCTCGTCACCCCCAGGCCATGTTCCTCTTCATGCAGCCCTCAGTGCTGTGTGCACTCCTCGCTGCTTGAGCACACAAATGGCTAACAGCCACCTTGCTGTGCACCACAGCACCAAGGGCCTTTCCACAGAGCTGCTCCCAGTCCTGCTGATGTCAGGGCCCCAAGGGCAATAACAGGACCTGGGACCTGCCTTGTCCCTGTGGACCTGCCTGTTGAGTACTGGCCTCTCTCTGACCCTCATTACCCTCATTGAATCTAATCCTGATTTGCTCATCTGTGCTCCTGTCTTGATCTTGATCCTGCCGCATCACCACAAAGCCATCTGATGATCTGGACTCCCAGTTGACCCAGGCCGCCATCTCCAGGCCTGCCCCAGTCCTCTTGCTAGGTAGATCCCTGCCCTGGTGGCTGTGCTCCTGTGCTGGGTTCACAGTTCTCCATCCCTTAGAAGCTGGACCTCTCTGCTCCCCAAACATGGTATGACATATTTTCACTTAAGGATATTTCTGGAACTGAGATTTCTTTTTTCAACCTCTCAGCACAGGGAATAACTGAACATGGGAAATGAGGTCCTCTCACCCCAAGCTGTTGGACACTTTCCATTAAGGAAGAAGCATGAAAAAAATCCCTGAAAGGGCCTCCTTTACTCAGCTGGTGCCCCATAGAGTCCAGACTGCAAAGGGCCCTGAGGCAGACGCCTTTGTCCCACCTGGGGGCAGTGGGTTGTGTGGGCCCAGGGCCAGCCCCATAGAGAGGTCCCATAGAGAGGCCAATCCACACTCAGACACTTGCTTTTCAGCTCAGGTTTTCCCCTTGCCCTTTCCCTCTTGCAGGTACGGTCCCACCTGGTCTCATTCCTCACTGACTTGGCCCTGATCCCAACCTCCTGACTTGCCTTTCACAACCCACCTCAAACCTGTCCCATTATGACTGACCTACTGAGTACTGACTGGGCTCTCGGCTGACCCCTGCAGCCATCACCACAACTGGTCTGTACTTCTTGGTCCAGTGCTGTCCATCACCAGACCTTGTCCCCTCATTTGACTCACCAGAAGGAGGACAGATGTCCAGGCATCCTACCAGTTGCCCTTCCAACCTAGAGGAAATGTCAACCTTCCAGCCTCCTGGGCATGGCTGGAGAGAGGAGCCTGAAGTGCAGGAACAGCCTTCCAGTACCTAAATGAAGCCTACAGGAAAGATGGGGAGGGACTCTTTATCCGGGAATGGAGCGATAGGACGAAGGGTAACAGTTTCAAACTGAAAGAAGGGAGACTTAGATTAGGAAGAAATTCTTTGCTGTGAGGGTGGTAAGCCCCTAGCCCAGGTTGCCCAGAGAAGCTGTGGCTGCCCCATCCCTGGAGGTGTTCAAGGCCAGGTGGGACGGGGCTCTGAGCAACCTGGTCTAGTGGGAGGCGTCCCTGCCCAGGGCAGGGGGGTGGAACTAGATGATCTTTAAGGCCCCTTCTAACCCGAACCATTCTATGATTCTGTGAACAGGAGGGATTGAGTTCACTCAACTTTATGGTCAGAGGTGTACCCGTGCTTCTGTATTCTCCAGGTAATATAAGGCTCTCACAAGACTTTCCTGGAAACTCTTGAAAACATGTCCACTTGTGGCTCCCTGTATGCTTGCTCCCTGGACTGCAAGGAGAAGATACCCTGTCTAGAGGGAAGAACAACTTTCCCTTGAATTACAGGTTCACCCTCAGTGAGCAAGAGATTTTAGTCTCTGTCCATCTTGTCTCTCTGAATGCATCACCATGACTTCCAAGGAGCCTGACGGTTCCAACAGATGAGAAGAGCAGCCCAAGAGGGCAGGATGGTGGAACAGTGGCTCTGAGCAGCCCCAGTAAGCACAGAAGGCAGCACATCCACAGTCATGGCCACCAGCCAGATTTGCAAGGAAAGCAAAAGCTTTGTGGTTTAACCCCAGCCATCATCTAAGCACTACACATCCGCTCGCTCACACGCACCTCAGTGGCATGGGGGAGAGAGTCCAAAGAGTGAAAATGAGAAAACTTATGGATTGAGATAAAGATAGTTCAATAGGTAAAACAAAAGCCACACATGCAAGCAAAGCAAACCAAGAAATTCATTCACTACTTCCCATTGGCAGGCAGGTGTTCAGCCATCTTCAAGAAAGCAGAGCTCCATCACATGCAATGGTTACTTGGGAAGACAAATGCCGTTAACTCCATACACCCCCGCTTCCTTCTCCTTACCCCAGCTTTATAGGCTGAGCATGACATCACATGGCATGGAATATCTCTTTGATCAGTAGGGGTAGGCTGGTCAGCTGTCCCAGCTGTGTCCTGTCCTGTCTTCTTGTGCACTCCCAGGCTCCTCGCTGGCAGGGCAGTATAAGAAGCTGAAAAGTCCTTGACTCTCTGTAAGCAGTGCTCAGCTTACACATGAGTGAAAACATCCCTGTATTATCAACACCGTTTTCAGCACAAATACAAAACATAGCCCCATAATAGCTACTGTCAAGAAAATTAAGTCTATCCCAGCCAAAACCAGCCCACTAAGGCACTCGAGCATGGTTGACACCTCCATGGGGATCCTTCCACCAAAGCTGAGGAGAAGAGGTGCTTCTTCTGTAACTATCTTTGCAAAGATGATCCTCAGCACCTCAAGTTGCTTTTCTTGGGTTCGCCCATCGTCCTATCTTGGATTTGGACTGAGGATTTGGCCTGAACGAGTGACTTCCAAACCTCCTACAATACCAAGACAAACAATGGCTCATAAATGAGTTCCCGCTGGAATGGGGCCTCTGGAGATCCTCTGTCCCAGCACACTGTTGTAAGCATGAACAGAGATTTGGTTGTCCAGGTCCCTGCCAGGCTTAGCCTTGAGCATTTCCAGCAGGAGGTGAGGATTCATTGTGATCCCAGTAACAAAGGCACCCAGACTCTGTTAGGTGTCATTCACAATCCTATTTCTCAGAGCTATCAGAAGAATAAGAGAACACAGATAATCTTACATCCCTTCAGGTGCTGGGAACCTGGAGTGGTGCAGTATCAAACATGACTCCAACTCACGTGCAGCACGCTGAGCAGACACTGTCCACAGAAGAGAGTGTCTCTCTTTGAGTCATTCAAGCTATTATAGAGCTTTCTTACAAGAAAACAACTCTATTTGTCATTTCTATTGTGGTGGACTGACTGGTTTGCCCCCAGGTGCCCACCAAGCCACCCTATCGCTCTCCCTCCTCCACAGGACAGGAGGAGAAAATATGACAAAAAGCTCCTCAGTTAAGTTAAGGACAGGGAGATCACTCACCAATTACCCTCATGGGCTGAAAAAACTTGACTTGGGGAAATTAATTTAATGTCTTGCTAATTAAACAGAGCAGGATAATGAGAAATAAGAACAAATCTAAAAACACTTTCCCCCTATCCCTCCCTTCTTCCCAGGCTCAACTTCACTCCTGACTTCTCTACCTCCTTCCCAGTGCAGGGGGATGGGGAATGGGGTTGCCATCAGTTTATGACACTTCATCTGCTGCTCCTTCCTTTATAACACAATCTCTGCTGCTCCTTCCTCCTCACACTCTTCCCCTGCTCCAGCGTGGGGTCCCACCCATGGGAGACAGTCCTTCATGACTTTCTCCAATGTGGGTCCTTCCCACAGGCTGCATTTCTTCATGAACTGCTCCAGCGTGGGTCCCCCATGGGGTCACAAGACCTACCAGGAGCCTACTCCAGCGTGGGTTCTCCACAGACTGCAGCTTCCTTCAGGGCACATCCACCTGCTTCGATGTGGGGTCCTCCTAAATATAGGGGGTGTGAATAAAAGTAGGTGCGGGAAACAGGTTTTTGAAGTGACACTACAGTCAAAGGGGAGGTAGCCAGTGCGGATGCTGGAGACTGGCAGGAATTTGACCTCAGTGTGCGTTTCTGCTTTCACTGGAAGTCTCTGAAATACCTCCAAGGCGCAGGGGCTGGTAGATCTGCCCCAATAAAACCTGAGCCCTCCAGGAACAGAGACATGACATTCCAGAAGACACGTCTGGAAACAATCAGAGAAATGTGGCTGTTCGGCTGCCTGTAAGAACCCTTCCGCCAGAACAGGAGCCTGGCATGGCTAAGTAAGGTGGAAAAGTTTGCCACGCAGACATCTCAGGGTGAGTGAGATCTGCTTGAGAATGTCCTAGACCAAAAATTGTGCAGAGGAATCATGTTCTAGTGCAGCCAGTGGCAGCCTGTATTTGGTTGACCCTGGCCAGCTGCCAGACACTAACCTAGCTGCTCTCTCACTATCCCTCCTCAAACAGGACAAGAAAATAAGATGGAAAAGATCTTATGGATGGAGTTAAAAGGGAGATTACTTGCCAGTTATCATCATGGGCAAAATAGAATTGACTTGGTGAAAATTAATTTAATTTGTTGCCCACAGAAATAGAGTTGGGCGGTGAGAAACAAAGAGAAAACTAAAACACCTTGTCCCCACCCCTTTCTTTTCCCAAGACACAACCTCACTCTTCATTCCTGACTCCTCTACTTCCTCCCTGCTGAGCAGCGCAGTGGGATGGGGAATGGAGGGTTTCAGTCAGTCCATAACAGTTCCTCTCCGCCGCTTCTTCCTCCACATACTTTTCCCCTGGACCAGAGTGGGCTCTTCCCAAGCCACAGAGAATAAGAAGAGCAAAAGTGACAAAACTTGTTAGCCAAGATAAAGAAACAGTGAACCACACATGGTGTCTTTGAGAAATAACCACGTAAATGTAAATATTCACTTTGAGTGACTTAGTCCAGGCCTTATAGTTAGGGAGGCTGAATCCCAAACCCTTACAAATATCTAACACCTACTGAAGGGTCTCCCCTCCCAGCTGCCCAGCCGTGGCCCCTACGTGATGAGCACCCTCTGCTCTTGGCTGTAGAAGCACGGCAGCAACATGGCTGTGGCCTGGGCTCCTGTGTATCAGTTGGCATCCTGCTCACCCCAGGATGATTTGGCTGGCTCTCTCCCTTGTGTTTTTACACCACCTGGACCTGTCGCTTCACCTTTTATGTTTAAAAAACCAAAACAAACAACTCAGAGAATAAACCTGGCAATTCTGAGAGAAATGCTGTCAGGTGTAGACATTGTTTGATACCAAACAAATAATACCAAGAGAAAAGGCATTATTCTAAAAATCCCATGCAAGAAGCTAAATGTTGAAGTTACAGCATTTATTTATTTATTTATTATTTTTAAGGTAAGAATGGCTGACAAGACTAAAAGTAGATAACTTTGGTTATCTAATGAAGAAGATGTACATTCCACCATTACTGTTATTAGCGATAGCAGCACTAACTCTAAAACCTCCCTGAGAACTTTTTAATCTTTCCTCTGCTGCACAGGTCAGCCTGCTTAGGCCCGAAGTGGATGACCTCAACCCTTCCAATCGCCGTTGCTCCCAGCACTTTTTCCATAGGAGATAGAGGTGTAAAATAACCAATGACACTGCTGGGATGAAGTTCCTCAGCCAGGCCACAGGGAGGACAAGTCCTCTCCTGAACCCTTTGCAGGGCTGGCAGCATCTGGGAGCCCCACAGGAGAAGGGAGCATGTGGAGGAGGTTCTGGGGCCCTGTAGAGCATTGTCATACCCATAGGGGTCCTCAAACATGATCCCTGACTTCAAAGATCCAGCCCAGCTTCTTGTTGTTTGAACAGGCAAAGAGACTGCCCCGGACGCTCCTTCCAAACCCAAGCCCTTATATCAGCCATTTCCAGACCTGGCCATTGATCACAGAGCAGGTGAGGTCTGTTCTTTGAGATGTGATCAGCTTCATTCTCCTTCTGGGCTTCAGTGCCTGTATTAGGTGAATAGTCAATCCTGCCTGGTTCCTCTCCCAGTCCAGACCCTGGCAGACCCCAGAGCACGATAGAAGCAGTGCTGGCCACGGGCTGGGCACCGGGGGGAGCTCTTGTGCTCTGAAAAATGTCCTTCAAGAGCTGCCAGCGGCCGTTCGCTTCCTTTGTCCCTGAGGGCAGTTTCCCAGGGGGTCCCATCTGCTGTCTTAAAATTCAGGGTCCTGACTCTACTCTTCACCAAGCCCATATCCCTCAAGACTGTGAATTCCACCAGGGTTTGATCACTGCAGTCCAGGCTGCCACCAGTCTTGACATCTCTAGTTCATCTTTGTTGGTAAGCAACAGGTCCGGTAATGCTTCTGCTCTGATGGGACTGTCTGTCATCTAGATCAAGAAATTATCTTCAACTCTCTTCAAGACTGCTTATATCTTCTGTGCTGCTTTTCCAGCAGATGTCAGGATGAGTGGAGTCCCCCAGCAGGATCAGAGCCTGCAAGTGTGATGCTTCCTGTAGTTGAAGAATGCTTCATCTACAGGTTTCTCCTAGTCAGGGGACCTGTAGTAAACACCAACCACGAGGTTTCCTTTGTTATCTTGGTCCCTAGTTTTTACCCAGAAGCTCTCAACCTGTTCCTCGTTCTTTTCTCTGGCAGCTCTGGGCAGTCAATCCATTTTTTACAAAGAGGGTAATGCCCCCAACCCACCCTATCTTGACTGTCACTTCTGAATAATTTGCAATGCTCCAGTCGTGTGATTCATCCCACCATGTTTCACTGATTAGATTGTAGCTTTTTAGATGCACGGTGGCTTCCAGATTCTCCTGCTTGTTATCCGGGCTGTGTGCAGGGTGCCTACAGAGGCACTTCTGCTGGCCTATTGACGATGACACCTTTTTAGAGGAACACACCCTAATTCCTTTGAGGCATTTCACAGGTGTTTCCCTGTTGGTTCCAAATACACCAGCAGTTCCTGGCTCTTCTCTGTTGCTCAAAGCCCCAACCCCTTATCCTTCTTGATTTTTTCATTTTTCTTGACATTTTCAAAACATTTCTGTTATAGTCAGGACTGCATCATTAAAAAAAAGAGCATTTTGCTTCTTGCAGAGACCTGTGCCCTAAAAACGCTCCCGTCCCAGCAGTGTGCATTCCACAACTCACTAAAGAGTGAGTCAGCCAGCTGGGTTCTTCACAGTATCTTTTACCTGTTACTGGGAAGCAGGGCGACCAACTTCAGTGAAACATCATTTTTGTGTGGCCAGATTTGCACACTCCCGTTGGCTTAATGATATGGGACTCCATTTTTGGTGAAGAAAGGGAGGAGACAGGTCTCCTCAAACACCAGATACCTCAGTGCAGATATCCATCTCTAATCAACTAGTCTAGACTTTGCTTTAATGGAGAGAAGGAAGTTGTCTCAAATGAGGTGTTTGGAAATACTTTAACTGGTGACCAGCTAATGCTTCAGAAGAGCTCCCATAGGTGCTGGGTCAGGTTTCCAAGCAGCATACTGATACTTCAGCTACCCCAGGGCATCTTGGACGCTAACAGCTGCTGGATGTAGGCAAAGGAATCAAACAAATGGTTTTGCTCCATCAGCTTCCAAGGGGCTGAGATAAGGCTGACCAGCCTGTCATTCCACGGCTGCTCCTTCTTGCCCTTTTTGAAAATGGGTGCAATGTCTTGAACAGGGTCTTGATTTGAGAAGCACCTGCAGTAGGAGGAAGAGCCAAGTATCTGTCCAAGTAGGCTACTTGGATCTGGAACCTACTGGTCTCCAACTAAGCTCCAGACCCTGTTCAAGCCCCTACTCAGCTCTCGCCCCTGCTGGGGCTCCAGCTTGTCTCTGGCCCCTGTTTAGGCATCCACAGCACTACTGCACCTGCTCTAAATACAAGAGATAGAGCAGGTAATTGTCTCTGCATCTTCCTTGGGGAGCTATTACCTCCTTAGCTCCAGTTCCTGCTTTGATGGCCATTCAGAGCTGGCATCTGTTGTGGCATCCACTTGTCTCTGGACATTTCACCAGCTTTGCTCCAGCCCCTAAACTCTGGTAACAATCTTGAATGAGTACTGTCTGAGACAGATCAAAGACCAGTGGCTGACCAAATAGGGGCTGAAGGTTGTGGCAGCCAGAGCAGAGGCTGGCACAGAGTTGGAGCCCAAGGACTACAGAGCTGAGTGCACAGCAAGGAGTGGCAGCAGCTTGTGGGAGCCCAAGGAGGGACTTCAGTTGAGTGGCATCATGAACCAGTAGAGATGTCGAAGCCCAAGAAGGGGCCAGAGCATGGGCTGGAGCTGAGTAAGAGCTTGAGCAGGGGCTGCATTTGAGTTGAAGGCTGAGCAGGGCCGATAGCCGAGTTGGTGTCTGAGCATGGGCCAGAGGAGAGTAAGAGCTTGAGGAGGGGCTGGAATTGAATTGGAGCCTGTCATACTTTAACTCTGGTAAGCAGCTAAGCACCATGCAGCCACACACTCACTCCCTCCCCAGTGGGATGGGGGAGAGAACTGGAAGGGTGAAAGAGGCTCAGCTTTGGGCTCTGCTTGGCTCCTAACAGTGCTCCACTGACCCAAAGATCAGAGCTCCTTTCTTGACCCCAGAAGCCCCCTCCCCATCCTGCCCTTGCCTTCTCCTCTCCACTCCTGGGCCCTTTTGTCCTGTCACCCTCATGCTCCCAGGCAGCCACTCACCTCGACCCCAGGCCCATGGGTAAGGGGAGGACAGACCCTTCCCTGTGGCCAAAGGGGCTCCTGGCTCCCTCTGCCACTACTCACAGATGCATGCAGAGCACCCCAACATCCAGTGATGCCCCCGTGTTGGGGGCTTGCTCAGTTTTCACCCTCCTCCTTGGCGTTGAGGGCTTTATCTTCATGGTGGGTGCAGCCACGGACAATGGTGAGCGCTCCCAAAACCCTGTCCATGAGCACGGGGGTATCTCCTCTGGGTGCTGCTCCATTGGCTCTGAGGGGGAGCAGAATGAAGTGAGTCTCCAGCATGGGACCCCAGTCCCAGGATGCGGGGGCCACCCCTCCCTCAGCGCAGAGCCACCGCTGCCCTCCTGCCCACTGTGACACCACGGGGACACAGCCACCACTGCCCTCCTGCCTGCTGTGACACCACGAGGACAGAGCCACCACTGCCCTTCTGCCTGCTGTGACACCACAGGGACACAGCCACCACTGCCCACCTGCCTGCTGCGACACCACGGGGACGCAAACATTGCTGCCCTCCTGCCTGCTGTGACACCATGGAGATGCAGCCACCTCTGCCCTCCTGCCTGCTGTGACATGAACAGGACACAACCACCACTGCCTTCCTGCCTGCTGCAACACCACGGGGACACAAGCCACTGGTGCCCTCCTGCTCACTGTGACACCATGGGGACACAGGCACAACTGCCCTCCTGCTCACTGTGACATGGCCATCACAGCACCGAGGCTATAAAACAAACTCACAGCATTTAACTTATGTGTTTGATTTCTCCCCAGATCCCGGTAATCGCGCTGCAAATATTGAGCAATACTTTTACATAGTGCCTGGCTGCAGGTTAAATTTGCCTGTTTGTACCCTGTTTATCTACCTATTTATCAATAACATGATGGCGAGCAAGCTCTCAATAAACATTACTGTTCTTCCTTCATCATTAAAAAGCTGTAGTTCAGCAGCTTGACTTGTCTGTTGCCTAGAAAAGAGCAAAAGTCCCCAAGCCCTCAAACAGTGTAAAATCAAGTCTCTGCAGCTTCCAGGCCGTCGGGCAGGAGAGTGCTACGGAGCTGCCTGGCTGAAGCCCCTGCAGCTCCTCGCAGTGCCGATGTCGTCCCTCTGTGGAAGATTCTGAGAGTGCTCTACAAAGGGAGAAACCTTCTAACAGTTTGGTTACAAGTATATCATTGCGGGCACATTAGCAAGGGATCAGTCCCCCATCACATAATCATTATAGACAAGTAACGAAGTAATCTCGGGAATGCTCACGGCTGGACCAGATCCTGCCAACTGTGAAACTGTTAAGGGATGTCAGGAGTGGCCGCCTCCTGCCTGGCCACTGTAGCCTGGTCGTCCCAGTGCCAAGGGACCCAGGGTCTCTGCCCAGGACGAGGGACAGGGCTGCTGCTTTCCCCTTTGCTGCTTCAACCAGCGGCGAAGCTGAGCACGTCTCCCAGAGACACACACGGACGCAGGACACAGAGAGGACACAGACATGGCTGGTCACACAGCCTGACACAGCCAAGACACTGCCGCCAGCAGCACCCGCACACAGGACCCCCATCACACACCAGCACCTGCAGCCATGTCCCCTCCTCCTCCGGGGCAAGCACCAGCAGACGGTCGCTCCTGCAGGCACACGGGCACGCTCGGGACCCTGAGCACCAGCACGGCGCCTCTGCCACCCGGGACCCCTGCCCGGACCCCAGCCCTCTAACCCACCCCATGGGTCCCTGACCTACCCCATGGGTCCAGCTCGGTGCTGCTGCTCCACACAGGCAGCATTCGCACCCCCGTCCCACGGGCACCCAACATCCACGGGTCCCCCCAGCTACCAGCACTGACTCCTGCCCACCTGAGACCCCAGCCTGGACCCGAGGCCCCCCTGCTCCTGAAGTTTGCTAGTGAATACACACACACCCCCCCAGCACATGTGGTTGGGGGGATACAGACCATTGGAACTGATTTCCCCAAACCACTTCCCTTTTTGCACTTTTTTACTCCTTCCTTGACAGAAGAGTTTTTTCTTCCTTCTTTTTCTTTATTTTCTTTTTTGTTGGTCTGAGCTTATCCAGGGTTGGACAGATGGCTGCATACGTCTCTCAAGAAATATTTATGTGCCAGGCAAGTGACAATTGCCCTGCTAGGTCTGTGGGTTCGGGGTATTTGCCTTAACCCTTCACCCTCTGGTGTTTTGAGACCCGCCCCACACTGATGACGCAGTTGAGGGCGTGCACAAGTGCTGCGGATCAGAGGTTGCAGTGGATGAAGGTGGCCGTCCATGTGCTGGAAGGGAGACATGGTAGCTCACCTGAGGCAGAAGGAAGAAGAAGGTGAGGAAGCAGGAGGTTACTGACAGCTTTTCTTTCTTTTTCTCTGCCTGCTCCCTGGAAAAAGCATGAAGCTCGCTCCTCCTCAAAAGGCTGAGAGCAGATTTCAAGTCCTAGGGCAAGGGGAGAAGGAGAGGAGGCCAGTGCTCTCCTTGCTGGGGGGAAAGCTGCAGGGCCCCGCTCCTGCCAATGCCACCCTTGCCCATTTTGGGGACTGCTGCCACGATTGCTCTGAGGCTCTATGTGCCCTCTTGATGAGGTGGGGTGGGTTGTGGCCCGCAGCTCAGGTAATTTGTTCTGCTCTGGGACGGAAGAATGTCCCCCTGTGGGACCTGGGGCTCCCCGGGAGGAGAGGGGGCTCCTTCCCAATGTCAAGGCAGGTTGATTTGCAGAGCACAGGGAACGTTCACAGTGCTCGTGTGGCACTACCAGTAGCAGAACTCTGCCTTATCTGCTAGGATTTTGGGCAGGCTCATGAGGGATCCGCTGCCACTGAGTGTTGTCTCCGGGACTCTGCCACACCGCTATGGTAATACTCATGTTCATTTTGCAGTTTCAGCTCCCAGTCCCGGAACATCAGCTGACAGTATGTGACATTTCAGCAGAAGCTACTATGCTACACGCAGCTATCTCAGCCAGGAGATAACGGTGCAGAGCCATCTGTGCATGTAGGGAATACAAGGGACACATCAGATCCTCCTTTTCTGTCAGAGTCTGAAGAAGAGAGGTGATTCAGTGGGTGTTCTCTAAGCAACCGACAGTATCACCCGCTTATTGCAGTGGAGGTTGGCTGGAGCTCTGCTCTCCGAGTCTGATTTGGGCCAGGGGACACACCATTAACCATGTGTCTTCCATTTGAGAAACGAAGGTGTAAGTCCTCTCCTGCTTTGGTAGAGAAGCCAGGGTGCTTTACGGAAAGAGGAGCATGCTTAGCAACTGTTTTCCAAGTAAATACTCACCAGTCTTTCCCACGAATGTGTTCTTCCTCCATTGGGTTCCTTCTGCCCTACTTGGTTAAACTTAATGGAGCCGTGTGAGGAGGAGCTGGTTCCCCCCACCTTCCCTAAATAAGAGGTAGATAGAATTGCTCAGGTGGTTACTCAGTGCAAGCCATTGTAAAGGTCTTTGGAAATCTAAAACCGTCGTGTAGAACAAGTGCTGCATACTGGGAATGTGTTGTGGGAATAATTTTGAGAGGCTAATGCGAAGTTTGCCTTTATTAGAAGGTGGTGCTCATGTTTCTCATTGGTGTAGATTACAGGCAGAAGTACAGAGACCATGCAGCAAGAGAGTTCTGCACTTCTAGAGAGGTGAACACTCGCCAGGCTGGGAACATGTCTCTAAGCAGGAGATATGCCAAGCTGATGAAGGTTGCAAAGACTCAGAACAGAACTGAACAAGACCACAAGGTCCTGTGTTCTTGACATGAGACATGAGGAGGCCAGTAGGGAAGGTGCTGACCCTACCATCACTGTGGAAACTCTTTTTCAGCCTGATAAAAGAGGGCAAATACCACAGATCTTTGTGCTAGTGGGAGCTGCAGGGATTGGAAAGACGGTGACATCAAGAAAGGTCATGTTAGACTGGGCAAACAGAGCCCTTTATGCGCAGTTTGACTATGCTTTCTACATAAGCTGTAGAGATCAACCTTTCCTAGCAGGAGGACATGCTGAGTCTGGGTGACTTGATGTCAGATTGCTGTCCTGATTGACAGGCACCGCTTAGAGACATCCTGGCTAATCCCCAGAAGCTTCTGTTCATCGTTGATGGCTTTGATGAAATGAGGTTTTCCTTGGAACAACCAAAATGTAATTTATGCTCAAGTGCTGAGGAAGAGAAGCCCATGGAAATTATTCTGAGCAGCGTATTGGAGAAGACTCTCCTTTCAGAGTCCTCCTTACTCATCACCACAAGACCAACAGCTCTTCAAAGCCTGGAGCAGTGTTTAAAGACAGAGTGTTTTGCAGAGATACTGGGGTTTTAGGAAGCTGAGAGGGAGGAATATTTCCACAAGTTCTTCATGGATGAAGACAAAGCAAGGAAAGCCATTAGCTTTGTCAAAAGAAATGACATTCTTTTTACCATGTGCCTTGTACCTGTCGCGTGTTGGACCATCTGTGCTGTTCTTGAACAAGAACTTGATGAAGGGAAAGATCTTTCACAGGCTCCTACAACAATCACAGAGCTGTAGGTGTCCTACCTTTCCAGATTACTCAAGTGTGGGAAAGAAGATCTGAAGCAGGATCTGAAGAAGTTCCTGGGCAGACTTTGCTGCCTGGCTGCTGATTGAATCTGGAAGCAGGAGATGCTCTTTGAGGAAAAGGAGATTGAGGAACATGTCTTAAATCACCCAGTTCTCTCCTCCCTTTTTATGAATGAGAGTGTTCTGAGAAAAGATTGGGAGTGCGTGACTGTCTACAGCTTCATTCATCTGAGTTTTCAAGAGTTTTTTGCAGTGTTGTTCTATGCACTGGGGGATGATGGGGATGCAAGGGGACACTCAAGGACTCCTGAGAAGACAATAAAGGTAGTGCTTGAAAATGAGAGTGAATGTAAAACACGTTTGATAGTGGTGTGATTCCTGTTTGGCCTGTTCAACAAGGAACTAAAGAAGAAGCTGAAGGAAATAACTGGATGTGAAACTTCACCTCAAATTGAGGAAGATTTGCTGAGGTGGATTCAGATAAGCCAAGGAGTAGCATCAGGTTCTGATAGAGTGATTTATGACTTGATTATATTTCACTGTTTGTTCGAGAGTCAAGACGAAACATTTGTGAGCCGTGCATTGGAGCCTTTCACGGGGATTGCTCTGAGAGACATCAGCCTGACCCTGATCAAAGGGTTTTCTCCTTCTGTGTCAAACACTGGAAGGGACTGGACTCCCTTCATCTTGAATGGTACTTCCTTACATGGGAAGACCATGAAAATGAGGTTATTCCAGGACCCCCAGAGAGACCTTGTTTGTAAGTATTGTATTGTTTGACCACCACAGTGACAAAGTTCCTTGAGCCACTAAGTTGGTCTTCTCTCCCTTTTTAATAACTAAAAATGCTAGAAAAATGGTAGTTTGCTTTCCCGTCAAACTAATGCTATTATAGCGAAGGGACTCTTCTCACGTTCCTATTAACAAAACTCTTCCCCCGACCCCTTCCTCATTTTATTCCGGATTGACTAAGGCTGTTGTGGAGACCATGCTGATGGAGTTGAGACCTGCTTATGTGAGCAGCTCCATAAAGGACCTGCGGAGCTGTGTAGCCATCCACTGTCTCTACAAAGCCTCTTCTAGGCCCAGGAAAGGACCAAGCCAGAGTGGTTTTTCCTCTGCAGGAAATACAGGTGCTTATCTCCACCACATTGCCCTAGTAGAGGGAGGCACTGCAAAGATATTTTTAAAAGCCTTTTCATTTGCACTTTCTGAAAATGCAAACCTGTTTTTTTTTTTCACTACCCCTTTCCCTGTAGCCCTTGGTCTGAAAGGCTGGAAGGTTTGACTTGGATTCAGACAGGGACCTAGCAGAGAAGCAGAGCAAAAAGCTTGGACCACCCTGTTTGAGTCTGGAAGGGGTTAAGCTGCAGGCTTCTCCCTTGATGCACTTGACTCTGTTGGCGTCGTGCAGGCTGGCAGTCTGTGGTGGAGATCTGCTCACAAGAGTGCTATGCTTGATTGGGAAAAGGGCTCTGGTACCCAGCTAGGAGAGATCTGTTCACCTCTCAGCAGTATGGCAAGGCAAGTGCCCACGAGTCCTGAGTGAGCTGGAAGAGATGCTCAGCACAGCAGAAAACGAGCCCGGACTCCTGAGATGGGGCAAGAGATGTCTCATGTTGCAGAAGGCTTTTCAGGAGTTTGGTACTGGAAAAACCATAACCCCTGTAAAAGCATGTTTTTTGCCTCTATCCCCTCTCCTCTGTGGGGTGCAACCTCCTCATTGTGGTGAGGCTTTCTTGTGGCATTGGGCACTATCAAAGCACAGTCTTCTTTCACGGCACTGTAGGTGCACTTCCAAGGTCAGCAGTGGGACTGGTGAGGAGTTTGAGGAGGTGTGGTAGTATTGGGCACTACCCTGCACCTGTTTCCCCATCAGTGTCAGGAAGAGAGATCCCAGAGTTCCCTCCCCAACACCGAGGAAGTGTGGTGAAGAATGCCTCAACAGCACAAGCAAGTCAGATGCAAGCGCAGTGCGAGAAAACAGGTCTGTTGTCCTGCTCCACGTTGCAGTGATCGTGTGTGGGGCTGGTGAATGGGTACCCCCAAACAGCATGCCCACCTGGATTCTGGGCCAGCTGGGGCTCTGAGTGTCCACAGACCTGGTCAGATACAGCCCCTCACGGGCTGTATCCCATAGCCAGCCTTCCTGAGGTAGCTTCTTGCCCTTGTACTGGGGCTATTGCTCATGGCACCAGCTGTCAATACCAGGCTGGACTCGACCCCTGTGGTTTTTCCCTGTGAGAGGTGTGTCTGTTCCAGCAGCTCTGATAACCCCCGTCCCCTCTTTGGTGCATCTCCCTGCAGCCTGTGGCAGTGCCAGCTCACCAGCCTCGTGTGCAGGGACCTGGCTGCAGCACTGAGCACCAGCTGGAGCCTGAAGAAGCTGGACGTGCAAGACAGGCAGATGGGAGACACTGGGCTGCGGCTGCTGTGCGAGGGGCTGAAGCATCCCTCCTGCTGCCTGGAGACACTGTGGTGGGAGACCCGGAGCTCCTCAGGGTATTTCCCTGGGCAGCACTCTGTGGGGCTGGGGCTGGGGCTGGGCAGCTGCTTCTGCCAGCTGGGATGTGGAGATGGAAGCGGTGTCTCCCAAATGGTGCTCATCAGAGAGGTGCGCTGAGAGAGGATATAACACCTAAGAGGGAAGGCAGCTCTTCCGCGATGATGGGGTGGGTGAAAGTGCTGCTGAGCTTGAGGTCCCCACTGTTGTACTGGGACAGGGGACATGGCTGAAGCTAGGGTGGTCGCATGGAGCTAATGTGGGAGGAAATGGATCCCAAAACACAGGCAGGTGGACTGGACAACTAAAATGGTCTTGCTTGCCCTCTCTTCCATGCAGGAAAAGAACAGCTGGGCAGAAGAAGGATGTCCTGGAGAGGCCAGTGGAGGTCTTTACATCAGCCTTTGCATGGCGGGATTTTGCAACCCTGCCATGAATGAGCAAGCCCAGCAGTAAGGGTTGGGTTGGCAAAGGGGGAGTTAGTGTTGTCACGTTTTCAGTTGAAGGAGTGCATCCTTACGTGTATGTCCTGAAGGCAGGCAGGGTCTGAAGGATTGTAGGAATAGGCCTGTTTTCCAGACTCTCCACAGCTCCAGCCATTTGCAGAAGGGCAGTTAACCAGCAGGGTCTTGCCCAGATCCAGAATCATAAAGTACTTTAGGTAGGAGGGTCCTCCAGAGGTCATGTAGGACTTCTTCACATTCAAAGCTGGGCTGCCATAATGAGTTGTTCAGGGTCCTGTCCACTGGGTTAGGAATGTTTCCAAGGATGAGGATCCCACAGTCCCTCCGGGGTCTTGTTCCATTGTTTGACCACACTTATGGTGGAGGGACGGGGGACAGAGAGATCTGAAGTCTAATGAGTTTCCTGTGTTGCGACTCGTGGCTGTTGCCTCTTATCCTTCCATTAGGCAGCACTGAGAAGAGCCCTTTGTTCCCTTCTGGAAAGAAATGGGTTCAGAGGAGGCCAAGGGCTGGGCTTGGAGCAGGCGGTGGCTCCAGCGCCGAGCCCTTGGCCAAGCACTGGATCCCATGAGTGTGGGCAGGGTTTCTGGCCGTGGTGTGTGGGCATAGGCCCTTTGAGAGGCACGTGGGTGGTTACATCTCTCCGGGTGGCTGTGATGGTCTTGTGGCTCCTTTTCCTGCATCTCCCTTGCAGCCTGCGACATTGCCAGCTGACCAGCGCCGGCTGCGGGGACCTGGCTGCCATGCTCAGCACCAGCCCACGTCTGCGGGAGCTGCACCTGGGTGATAATTATTTTGGAGATGCTGGGGTGCGGCTGCCGTGAGAGGGGCTGAAGCAACCCACCTGCCGGCTGGAGATCATGGGGTGAGGGACCCAGGGCCCCCTGGGGCATTTCCCGGGCATTTCCCTTGATGGGGTCTGGGATGGCACTGGAGCTGGGACGTAGGGATGGGGAGAGGCTGCCATGGAGGTGAGCCTGCAGCGCTGGCTCCCTGCTCATCCCATGCTCCCCACCTGCCTGCACGGGGAACGAGAGGAGTGTGTGAAAGTGGTGCCCTTCCAGGTGCCTGTTTCCCCAGACCTGGTGTCTGCTGAGCCCGGGGTGTTCAGTCCCACGTGAGCAGGCACCAGAGGAGGGCAGAGGACACATCCTTGTGAGAAGTCCCTCTTCTGCCATGGGCAAGTCATCCTGGGCTGGGCCACAAGGCTCCCTCCCCGTCCTTGCCTTTACTCCCATCTCTACATTGGCTGCTGTGTTGAGCGTTGGGGCTCTTGTGCAGGCCCTGTGCCATCTCTGCCACCTCTGCCTGGGTGTTTGAGCCATTTTGGGCATCTCCTGTGGCTCTAGAGTGCTCTGCCAAGCCATGGGAATGAGCGGCACAATTACTGCTTCCCTGGTGGGATCTTAGTGGGTGCCCACTGAGAGGACTTTGTGAACAAAACAAAGTGCCCAGAAATTCTAAATTTGTTTTGTCTGTAGCCTTGGGGAGAGCCCAGTGACTGGGGAAGCTCAGGGTCGCGGACTAGTGGGACTGAACTGGGAAGGCTGGTGGGTGGGTGGGTATGGCTTGTCTCCTGGTGGCTGTGACAGTCCCACAGCTCCTGTGTCCCTCCCCTGCAGACTGCAGTGGTGCCAGATCACCAGCTTGGCTGCCGTGCTCAGCGCCAGCCCGAGTCTGTGGGAGACACTGGGGGGCAGTTGCTGTGCGAGGGGCTGAAGCATCCCTCCTGCCGGCTGGAGAGGCTGTAGTGAGGGACTCAGGGCTCCCTAGGGATTTTCACATGCTGTTAACACTCCCTCTCCCATCAGTCCTTTTTCCCCACAGCCTTCTTGGCCCTGGGGCTGCCATCACAAATTTCAGGGCTCAAGTACAGGCCTTGTACCATGATGGGCCCAAAGTAGTGGGAAGGATGGTTGGGGATAAGAACCAGCAGGAATTATTGAGAAGATGGGTCTGATGAAAGGTTGCATCCAAATTTGCAAGAAGAGAAGAGCTGGGACATTGGATACATGGGGAGTTTGGGGAGGAATAATGAGGAGAAATAACTGGACTCCAGACGATCCAATGTGAATCAACAGAAGCCGTTTATTAAGCACAGATCATCATCTTTTATACCCTGTGTTGTAGCTGTACATGCTACTTGCTTATTTCTGATTAGCTAGTTACACCGTCCACGCGCTGTCCATGAAGTTCATTCACAGATCAGATTGGTTACAAGAATTCACATAGTAAATTGCTTAGTCACTAGCACAACATGTTTTCTACCTTCTCAGTTCTCATTTTTCCCATATACTAATTCCATTTTCTACCACCTGTTTTGCTCTTAATCTAATCTCTCAGAGTAGGGAGGCTGGCTCACATGGCCATTTTCTCTCAGACACATTCCTACAGAATAACCCCATGCATCATGTTAGGGGCTGACCTGCTGGAGAGCAGCTCTGTGGAAAGAGACCTGGGACTCCCAGTGGACAACAGGATGACCATGAGCCAGCAATGGGACCTTGTGGCCAAAAAGACCAATGGCATCCTGGGGTGCATCAAGAAGAGTGTGGCCAGCAGGTGGAGGGAGGTCATCCTCCCTCTCTACTCTGCCCTGGTGAGGCCGCACCTGGAGTGCTGTGTCCAGTTCTGGGCTCCCCGGTTCAAGAAGGACAGGGAACTGCTGGAGAGGGGACAGCAAAGGGCTACCAAGATGATGAAGGGACTGGAACATCTCTGTTATGAAGAAAGGCTGAGGAACTTCTGTCTTTTCAGTCTGGAAAAAAGATGGCTGAGAGGGGATCTCATCAACACTTACAAATACTTAAAGGATGGGTGTTAGGAGGATGGGGCCAGGCTCTTGTCAGTGGTGCCCAGGGACAGGACAAGAGGTAACAGGCACAAACTTGAGCATAGGAAGTTCCATCTCAACATGAGGAGGAACTTCTTTCCTGTGAGGGTGGCAGAGCCCTGGCACAGGCTGCCCAGAGAGGTGGTGGAGTGTCCGTCTCTGAAGACATTCCAAACCCGCCTGGACGCATTCCTGTGCAGCCTGCTCTGGGTGACCCTGCTCTGGCAGGGGGTTTGGACTAGATGATCTCCAGAGGTCCCTTCCACGCCCTATCATTCTGTGATTTTGTGAACAAAACTGCTGATGTAGAGGGCCTGATGTTCACTCTTGGGATGTTTTGGGTTGCTTTCCTTTCGGCTTACCTTTGGGCTTGTGCTATGGACTGGAAGCCTACAGACAGCCGGAGCGCATTAGTTGTGCTCCCAGAGTAGAACTTCTGGGGCCAGCTCATCACAGAGGCACCCAGTTCCCACCCTCTGAGGCTGCTCCACAGGGTGAAACGAAGCACAACAACTGGGCCAATCCACAGGTGTATCTCAAAAACATGCCACTGACAGGAGTGAAAAGACTCATGGAAATGCTCAAAGAGAAAGTGCCCCTGCCATTTCCTTCCACTACTACCACAGTCCTCTGTCGGCTGATCTGTGTGACTCCTGGCTACCTGGGCATGGCTACAGTTATCGATCTCCAAACACATGCCTCAGTGTTTCCAGGCAGTTCCTCTTGCTGGGCTGTGCGCTCTCAGCCATGCTTCTCTGTCACAGTCACTGCTGGTGGGGACACTCTCTTGGGATACCTTTGCCCAAGGAAGCTTTAAAACCCAACCCAGAAGAAAAGGTTCTCTGAACGAGGTGCCCACCTGCCCGTCTCTGTTCCCCATAGGCTCTGCTGTGGGCAGCACAGACCCCATCGGTGCAGTTGTACCTGCGAGCCAAGGCCTGGGCTGTCAGCCACTCCTCTACTTTTGTGTCACCTCCAAACTTGCTGAGGGTGCACTTGGTCCTGGTGTCTAATGAAGATGTTGAACAGTATTAGCCCCAGTGTTGATCGCTGAGGTATCCCACTGGTGACTGGCCTCCAGGTGGACCCAGTGCCACAAACCTTGAGTCAAGCCGTTCCGCCGGTTTAAAATGTTTTAAATCCATCTCATGTCTGCTTTCCTAGCCTTTCCTAGCCACTAGTGTGTCTAAGTGGGTGTTGCAGAAGACAGTGTCAAAATCCCTTCTGAAGTTCAGATAAATGACATCCAGTACTCTCTCCTCATCCACCAAGCCACTCATTTTAGCAAAGACAGCTGTCAGGTTGGTCAGACGTGGTTTGCCCTTTGCAAATCCATGCAGTCCTTCCAGTCACCTTCCCGTCCTTCCTGTGATCAGAATTGGTTCCCGGGATTATTTGCTCCATCACCTTTCCTGGGATGGAGGTGACTGACCAGCCTAGAGTATTGTCCCTAAGTGGGGTCATTTACCTGGTGTGTGACGCCAATATACGCACAGAGTAGAGGTATGAGCTATTTATTTAATGTCTGCAGAGATGAGTGCTGGGTGGTGATCCACAAAGCTAGCACACTGGCCTACAAACTCCTCCGAATATTTATATGGTCCAAAACACAGAAATACATGCCCTTAATTATAATAATTGGTTAGTACCTTATCATAACAATTTCTATTGGTTAGTACAGTCTCTCGCTTTCATTTGGAGTAACAAGGTCCTTTCATTGCTATGTGCATGCTCCAGCACCTTGGGGTCCAATCCAGTCTCCACTTGAGTTGGTGGTCGCGATCTCCCACTGCCACATTTACCTCTCCCCCCAGTTACTGCAAATTTTTGTTGACTTTATGCCTTATCCAGCAGCTGTCTGCTTTTCAGACGGTTTCGGCACCCCCTGTGATGGGATGTTCCTTATTATCAGCCTTCTGTTCTTCTTCAAAGGTATATACATTAGGAAGGCATTTATTGTTGATACCAAGCGTCTGGTTTCACAGGGCCTTTTTACAGCTCTTTATTCTTACTTACTTAATGAGAGATTCTACCTTCTAAAATATATTTTACCTTTTTAAAAGTACATTCTACCTTCTTAAAGTACATCAGTGGTTCCCTGGATCCTCTTTCTTGTCTCTCTTGAAGACAGGGGCAATATTTGCATTCTCCAGACCTCAGGAACCTGCCCTGACCATCATGACCTTCCAGACATTATCAAGAGTGACCTCGCAGTGACACCAGTCAGCTCCCATGGCCCTCGTGGCTGCATCCCACCAGGTCCACGGACTTACCTGTGTCCCATTTGTTTAAACACCAAGGATAAGCCTGCCTTACCGTGGACTCTCCCATTGCTCTCAGGGACCTGGAATTGCTGAAGGCCAGTCTTACCAGTGAAGACTGAGGTGAAGAAGGCATTCAGTACTTTGGCCTTCTGCATGTCCTTTGTGACCAGGCCCCTGCTCCCGTTCAGCAGCAGGCCCACATCTTCTGTATTATTCATTCTGCTGGGGATGTACCTAGAGAAGCCTTTCTTGTCGCCCTTCACATCCCTCACCACATTCAACTCCAGTTGGGCTTTGGCTTTCCTAACCTGATCCCTGCCCTCGGACAGCATCTCTGTATTCTTCCCAAGACACCTTCCTGTGCTTCTACCTCCTGTATGCTTCCTTTTCGTGTTTGATGGATGGTCTGGTTGTTGAGCCTGGAGGAGGGGATCCTTGATTGTCAACTAGCTCTCCTTGACCCTTCTTCCCTGGAGGACAGTCTCTCATCAGATTCTTCCATGCAGGTCTTTGAAGAGGCCAGGGTCGGCTCCCCTGAAGTCCAGGGCTGTGATCTGCTGCTCTCTCATGTAAAGGGCAAGTCCCCCACCCTTCTTTCCCAGCATGTCTGTGGAGGAATGGCTGAGTTCGAAGGGACATGATCTGATTGCGATGAACAATCCAGCCTTTCACATGAGCCTTGAGGAGAAGCCTGTTTAACTGCAAGCAGGAATGTGACCATGAACTATCCTTGAAATTCCTCAAGGAGCAGAAGTAACAAGTCGGTAAACAAGATAAGAGGAACCACATCTATGAATAGAGAAAGAAAGTTGTGCTTCATAGCCAGGGGTGGACACAGGACGTGTACCAATGGAATAATTGCCTTAGTCACCTAAACATAAGTTGTAACCAATCATATATCTGTTGCTATCGCTTGTTCTTATTGTCTGTCTATATATTCTCTGTGAAACTTAAACAAAGGGAGAACAATCATACTCATATTGAGATTCCATCGTTACTCCGGGTCCGTCTCCCACTCCGACATCCTCCGACATCTGGTAGCAGAGGATGGTTCAGCGCGACTGAGTTCTCCGAGACTGTGGTAAGCAGCTAGAGGAAGGGAGTGGGAAACTTCGGCTGGGAGACGTGCTGCTTGGGCGCATCAGCGGGAGCAGACAACGGCGTGAGGTCGCTCCTCACCTCCCAGGTGCAGCTATGGAAACAGAAGCTGCGGCCACGCTACTCGCTGGGATCCGTCTCTAAGAGAGGGATTGAAACACCAGCGAAACTGTTGCTCAAACTGATTAAGCCGGGGCAGGAGATGGGACAAAAAGTAACAAAAGAAGAAGGGACAATATTAAGACTTCTCCTGCATATCCTCTCTAAGAGAGGGGTGAAATACAATGAGCGTATGCTCCGAAGGTTGTTAACCTGGTGCAGAGAGAACGGATTCGCACCAGAGCCCCAGACAGCTTTTAAACCAGAAATACGGGAGGCTGTTGGAAAAAAACTGTGGGAAGTGATAAGTAAAGGAGACAAAGAGGCATCACCGTTAGCGACGACATGGTGGTTGGTGTTATCGACCTTACAAGATATGAACGCGGAGCGAGCCACGGCAGCCAGGGCTTTTGCAGCATTACAACCCACGGGAGGGGGATCGAACAGGCCAGGTCCGAAGGTCTGGGACAATCCCCTGCTGAGCCCCTCTGCTCCACCTGAGGCCGATGGAGGAGGCAGAATGTCAGCAGAGAAGGACAGAGCCGGAGCTGTTTGCTCCTGACATTGCCCGCCTTGCCCCCTCCCCTCCCCAGTCGTCTCCCTGAGATAAAAGTGCTGTTTTTGTATGTCTGCTGTGTAAGTGTGTGTGGGCGCCAGCTTATACCTGCTGATCAGCATGTGTGCTACTGTTTGCTTTTTGTTGTGTGCAGTGTCGTTAGGTGACTCCCCTTGAGCAGGTGTTCTGCCCGGTGTGGTACTGTTCTCGTATGCATCTAGGGCTGACACTCTGTCAAGTGAAGAAGTTTGTATATACGCAATGTTTAGACGTAAGGCGAGCGCGCCCCAGGCAGATACACCAGGATGGGCTGTAGAACCGATGGAAGTCCTGAAATATTGGGGGAGTTTTCACGAGCCGACACGTTTAAGGTCTCGGGAATGGCTCGTCCGTGCAGGGCGTATCGCTGGTTGTTTGTTGTTTGTCTATAAGATCATGGTTGATTGGGAAAAGGAGTTGAGATAAAGTCTATAGGATGCTCTGTAGGAAAATGAGAAACTTAAGGAAAAATGAGAAACTGAGCTCTTGTTGCAAAGGCAGACTTTTATGTCAGTCGTAAGTGATGAAAAAAAAAAAGAAAAAAAAAACAAAAAACAAAAAACAGGAAAAAAAAAGAGGGGAAACCCCCCCCCAAAAAAAAAAAAAACAACCAAAAAGAAACCAAACAGCAACAATTAGATGGGAAATGTGCCACGTCAGCACAAAAGTATGCCATACGCATTACGAGAAAGCATCAGAAAAAGAGAAATAGGACACCTGATTCAAAGCAGTACCATAGAGATATGGTTTTGTTTTTTTCCTATATGTGTATATGTTATTGCATGCCTTAGTAGATTGCTCTGTGTTATACCCTGCGAGACTAAAATGAACCCAGCAGAAGCGGTCTCTTGAGCAAGGGGGTGGAATATGGGAAAGCAACGGAAAATCGGCGAGGAGGACTGTAAATACACACAAGGGACTCGGAACTGGGTGCTGGAAAACACATATATCACACCAATTGTTATTCAGTCTCGGGTGCTTGCAAGAAAAACATTTGGATGACATAAGCCTGTAATGGACTCACAGACACCTTATCCAGCTGCTTGAGAATCTTGGCCTGTTGTGGAAGAAGATCAAAGCACAGTACCAGCAAGAACAGGGAGTCCGCATGCGCTCTAGCAAACAAGGACTCTTTTGCTGCCAAGGATTCGTGATAACAAGGACTCTCTTGCTGCCAAGGATAAGTTTAACAATGCTACTAGTACCGCTATTTCTGAGTTATTGCTAGATGTAGATAGTATTCGATATGCGATGTTGCAAAACAGAACTGCTACTGATTTTTTGCTTTCAGCTCACAGACATGGTTGTCAAGATTTTAAAGGACTGTATTGTTGGAATCTAAGTGACCACTCCAAATCCATCCATGCCCAGTTGCAGGAACTGCACCGACCGAACCAGCAACTTGTGGAGACCACTGGGTGAAATCTCTTTGCTGGATGGACTTGGGGGTGGGGTTGGTTGAAGCAAATTATACTCATCGCCTGTGTGGAAGGAATTTGTCTGTTATGTTTAGTATGCTGTTTGCTGTGTTTAATAAGCATTATACGATCAGCTGTAAATGCCGCTTTGCATCGTACCCTTGTACGAGTTGTAGAATATGTTGCTCTAAAAACTATGTGTGTATCCATGAGAACCCGACCTTCACAGAAGAAGATAACAAGAAGGGATTACAACAATGTAGTCACGTATCAGACAGCTGCTGTTAGCAAAGCTGGATCATGAGTTTGGTGAGACTCGCTGCATACACTGGCCACGTGTGCAGCGACTCTACCCTGTACTTTTCTACTCGATCCAGTGCAGGAGAGTCTGGTGGGACTCGCTGCGTGCACTGGCCATGCATGCAGCAACTCTAGCCTGTACTTCTCCACTCAATCCAGTGCAGGATATAAGGGGGCTGTCTCGGGTCAGAGAGGGGGAGAGAGACATGAGCACACTTTGAAGGTACAGGGGATGCCCTGAAGCACTGTGTCTGCCCCCGCCCCCCCCATAAGTTTTATGTTCATTAACCCCAACAGCTCCGAAGGCATTACAGCATGTTGAAAGATAAGATATAGTCTACTACTGCTGCAAGACGCACTGAACACCTTCCTACAAGAATGTCAACTTTATGCCCTGATAGGACAGTAGGATGATGCACTCGCAAAGAGCCTGACTACATTAGAGTGGGTATTTTTGCCACATACCTTTTCAAAGCCGGTAACTATGATGATCGAAATGTTACCGCGATTGTTTTTCCAGGGTCGCTTGTGCTGTCAGCAACCGCAATGTATTTGAAATATTACAAAAGGATTTCTCGTGGGTAAATCCAAAGAAATTGGCTTTCTGGGCTAAATTTAGGAATCTGGGTATTTATTGCCTTAGCAGGGTTCTTTTTGATTCTGTTTTTAATTGTGTTTAGTATATAACCTGCTAAGAGCGTCACAACAAGGATAACATGTCCAAATTAAAAGCGGTCAAAAATGGTTTCGATGATTGGTCAAGCTTATGGGGTATAACGGGATGGTTATCAGACTTACTAAAGCAAGGGCTCATGCTACTGTTGGTTATATTATTATTGATTATGGTAGCCTCATGTGTTCTCCGCAAAGTGACTGACATGATAGAAAATGCCATGCATAAGGTCTGGCTGGCTCAAGAAGAAAAAGGGGGTATTGTAGGAGTGTGTCTGAGAGAAAATGGTCACGTGAGCCAGCCTCCCTACTATGAGAGATTAGATTAAGGGCAAAACAGGTGGTAGAAGATGGAATTAGTACATGGGAAAAACAGGAACTGAGAAGGTAGAAAACATGTTGTGCTAATGACTAAGTAATTTACTATGTGAATTCTTGTAACCAATCTGATCTGTGAATGAACTGCACGGACAGTGCGTGAACAGAGACTGTAAGCCAATCATATAGCTGCCGCTAGTGCGTGCTCTTATTGCCTGTCTATATATACTCTGTGGAAACTTGAATAAAGGGAGAACGATCATACTCATATTGAGACTCCATCGTTACTCCGGGTCCGTCTCCCACTCCAACAGACAGGCATCAGTAAATACATCAGAACAGAAAGGTAAGTGAATACAGAAAACGGTTTTCCATTCACATTCAGAACCTTTTTTTTTTTTGAATAGAACAAAAAATCATTTGATCTTGTCCACGATCTACCATTGGGTAAACAACTCCAGTAAACAAGTATTCCAGATCAGATTACCTGTTAAAATTGCCTGACATTAATGTTCTACTTAACAAAACAAATCGCAGCTAATGGCATAGCCCAGGGAAAATGCAAAAATAGAAGCTCATCTGAAGGGCCTCTCATGCAAGCAGAATGATTGGGGGGACAATCCTGTAAGTAAAGCAAGCATGATTTGGCTCACAGTGACTGGTCAAGCTACTTTGTCAAGCTCATGTTATATAGCTAGTCTTAATAGAGCCTGTTTGTTCATTGTGGACATAACAGGAAGACAAATGAGTGGACCCACTGTTTACCAGTACATAATAGTGGCATATCTTCATTAACTGGTCACAGAGTAAAACTTTGAAGCCAGGGTTCATCCTATCTAACTGGAGTCGCTTAACTGAGGCAGCTAAAAAACCCCCAAACCTAGTTACTCTGTGCTCAGCAGGGAGAGAGAGGTCTGTCCAGTAGCCACATGGGTTTGACCTCACTGCACAGTGCAAGCTGCACACTCAGCCTGGGGCCTCTGTGCAGAAGAGAGAGAGAGAAACCAAGAGGCCCAGGGAGCAGGAAAGAAGGGCGACGGGGAAAGTAGAGGGAGAGGAAGGATGACAGAGAGAGAGAGGGACTTGGAGAGAAGAGAAAGGGCGACAGGGAGCCGAGCACAGCAGGAGAGAGGAAGGGAGGTACAGGGAGGCGAAAAACAGGACCCAGAGGGAAAGGGGAAGGGCAGGGAGGAACAGGGAGGCAGAAGAGGGCTGACAGGAGCCCAAGGGCCCAGGACTCACCGCAGCTCCCGGCTCTGCAGATCTGTCCTGTCGGCCTGTGCCAGCCTCCCCTCAGCCGACACAAGATGGCCGCCGGGAGCCCTGTGCCGGGTCCACAACTCCCAGCGTGCCCCGGGGCGCCCCCTCCTGCCCCCTGACCCCGCGGGAACCATGGCCGCCTCCCCGGGGCTGCCCTGGCCCAGGGCCAGGCCCTGGAGCACGGCTGGGGCCGGGAGGAGGAGGTCAGGGAGGGAGAGAAGGTTGGGAGAGGGCGGCGGGGTGGGGGGAGAGGGGCGGGAAGGGCCAGAGGGCCGGGGAGAGCAGGGGGGAGCTGGTCAGGGAGGGGAGGGAGGAGAAGTGCTGGTGAGGAGCGGGAAGTGATGGAGGGCAAGAGATGCTGGTTAAGCTGGCAGAGCAGCGCGGAGAGCCGCCTGACAGCAAAGGTGCCCGGTGGCCGCAGAGGAGCCCAGGTGAGCTGATTCTTTTGGAGGCCACCAGGGCAGCCTTCCTCCGCCCCTGGTTTTGGTGAGCGAGGGAGCAGTGCAGAGCTGTCCCTCAGGCATGCAGGCCTCAGGAGGGCTTCCCAGTGCCCCAGTGAGAGATCCTGCTCCCAGGAAGCACCTCCCCATGGAGCAAAGGCCATATCCAGCCACCCGGCGCTGGGTACGGCTGCCCCAAGGGGTGTCTCAAGGAGGACGGGGTCGTCCGTCTGATGGCTCTGACACACAAATGGTGAGCTGAAGCCCCATGGCCGTGGCTGGCTGGGTCAAAGTCTCTGAG
The DNA here is from genome assembly GCF_028500815.1 of Rissa tridactyla. NCBI lineage: Eukaryota > Metazoa > Chordata > Aves > Charadriiformes > Laridae > Rissa > Rissa tridactyla. The sequence goes on from NW_026529545.1 coordinate 2,719,516, forward strand.
TTTAGTGACATTTGGTGAACTCCTGCACTAAGTATCGCATGACTCAAAACATCCCTGAAAAAATGGTGGAGGTTTGTCTGCGTGTTCTGCATGCTTCTGGATGCTAGACTGTGGCTAGGAGGGAATGTGCTTAGTTATCTCTCAAAGGGAGACAAAAGAAGTGCCTAAGTAAGGGTCAGCGTACCTCTTCAGAGCTTTGGCTGTTTAAATGTTGACCTGAACTTCTACAGAAACGGTAAAACGCTCACACTTTTCTTCTCTTCTAGTTCCTGCGTGGGTACAGGGAAGAAGGCAGCAGACGTACACATTAGCTAAACCCCCTTCTTCTTGCCAGCAATAAAGGCGCCTCTCGGCTGGGAGCCCGAGAAGGACCCCGTGTTACAATTCTTGCTCCCTTATGTGCCACCCTAAGGCGATTCACATATGCATTGTCACAGTCTAGGAGACCTATTGGCCTTGGCCATGAGGTCGCCTGTTACCATTCACTTTGGAGGAGTTGTTGACGTGACCCGCTTTGCAAGCACGCTTAATTCATATTTAGTAGCTGAGTTTGCACTCTTTCGTTGCACCTTGGTGGATTTCAGCTCGTTTCCGTCTGGTTTCTTGTTAACAACAGACCCACTTGCATAGATGAGCTCACTGCTGGTCAAGTTCTCTTGCGCGTGTCTCGGAAGCCATCTTTACCAAGGAGCTGCTTCTTTGTAGCCCAATGTGCTGGTCAGCTTTTTCAGCAGGGCTAGTTCAGAGCCTACGCGGCAGGACACAGCTGCTGCCTGAAAAGTTTGCCTTCTATCCCACAGGATAGTGAAAGCGCCATTTCTAGCTTTGCGAGGGAGACAGAGAGGACCAAAGCTCCCTGAGCTTTGTTGGGCTGAGCTGGCCTTTGGGATAACTCGGCTCCTTCCTTTGCCACTTGCTTGGCTACGTTTTTCCAACCATTGATGGTTTACTGCCCACTGCTCCTCAACGGCCATCCTCTTGCAAAGGTAATTACGATTTGAGCTTTAGGAGAGATGGTACAGTAGGTAGATACGGGATCAAAGTATAGGCTGGTCTCTACCTTGGGAAGGGTAGGATGAGCTATTACACCTCGATAGGCTGTCCAGATAGGCGCTATGGGTAGAGTTCCTATTTGCTAATTGTTGTTTCTTTAGCATGTGCTGGGGGCTCAGTCCGGAATGACAAGAAGCCCACCCTGACTGATGCGGTGGGAAGGGAGACAGCAGAGGAGCACAGCAAAGGCAGCTGTTAAAGCAGCGGCTGAAAGCCGGTCCCTCCTGCATCCAAGGTGGGAAAGTGTGGGCTGGAGAACCAGAGGGCTCTGCTGCTAAAGGCAGCCACAGGGAAGCAGCAGGTCCTCTCCAGTGAAGGTGACGCACAGTGCAGTCTTCCAAAAGGGCCTTGGTAACTGCTGTCAGTGAGAGTCCTGTGACAGGGCCAGCAGGGCCATCAGCCTGCAGCTGTGCAGCGGTTGTAACTACCGCTGAAACGGTTGTAGAGGGGGATGCTGTGCTGTGGGTTTGGCTTGGGGTTCTTTTTTTAACTATTTTGTTGGGGTGCAACTATTTCTTTGCACTCAGGTGAGGGGATTGGCGCTGATCTCTTTCTGGAGCGCGTCCTGGCATCCTTTGTCACCCAGAGCTTTCCCCTCTGTTCTGTTCCTGACGAGGAGCCATGGCCGCAATGGGGAACGACTCCTGTGAGTAACGACTTCACCAGCAGGCTTGGGCTTTTGTGAGTCCCCAAAGGCAAGGGATGTGGCTGGTGCTCCATCCCTGACTGTTGATTTGCTGAAAATCTAGAGGCAATTCTGGGGCATTTCCTGCCAGCAGCCGGACTTACCCAGGTGTTTTCAATTAGACACGGGAAAAGGTTTTTATCCCTCCTGTGCCATTATGTACAAGACCTTGAAAGATGTTGTTTCTCATAGAAAGATCTCGCCTCAGTAGGGTTACCTTTGGGGCTAGATCACTTGAGCTGGTAATGCACTGCAAGACTCCAGCGGGCAAGGAAGGTAGGCCGAGGCACAGAAATCCGAGCGTGGGTTTGTTGGACTGCTGGCAAATTGAGCGGGGGAACAGACTGTTTTCCAAACAGTCAATTTCCATGGCAGTCCTGTACAGAACCCGACTTTTAAAATAGGATTGCATGCACCACTAGGGTCTCATCACTTCTCAAATGTCAGTTTAACATAATAGGCCTGCTGGTTAAGGACTCGTCTGCTGCGACATGGCTCAGGACCACACCAGGGCCAGCAGCGCTGCTTTCTGCATCCCGTGGGGGCGCTGGGCAAAGGGACGAGTTGGCAGGTCCCGGCACGAGGTACGTGTGTGGGATGTCAGGGTGACTCTCGCCTGGTTTTTCCCAGCAAAGCCCCAGCCAGTGCCAGCCCCGAGCTGCGGGGCTGTGCTCTCCGCACCCAGTTCATGGAATAAATTTGTTGTGTTTCATCAGATACTGGTTTTGTCTGCTGCCAGAGAGGGAGGGGAGGCCGAGCCAGGGCCACGGGGGCCGCTCCCCCTCGCCCACCCTCCGCCTGGGCTGCCGGGAGGAGCCGGGCTGGCCCCGCCGCCACAGCCCAGCACCATTGCTGACAGCCCCAGGCTGGAGACCTTGTGGGGCTGGGAGGCGGGGCCTTCCTGAGGCCTCCCCCAGCCGAGTCTGCCTGAGGCTGCAGGGCCTGGCCATGGCAGAGCGCCACAGCCTCTGAGCACTGCCGACCCGCTCGCCCTCAGCCTGTGCTGCTGGCCCCGGCCCCTCAGTGGGCCCTGCCCCACGCCGCCGTGGGCCCTGACGCGGTGTGGAGGCCATGACGCCATCTGCTGTGGTAGATGCCATTGCGTAGCAGGCACCGCCTGGCCCCGACCATGTCTGCTGTGCATTATAAGTTCTTCTCCAAGCTGAAGTACGATATAGTCACCTTCGACGGCCTCCACATCTCCCTCCGCGACCTCAAGTGCCGGATCATGGGCCGTGAGAAGCTGAAGGCGGCCAACTGTGACCTGCAGATCAGCAACGCCCAGACCGACGAAGGTGCGTGGGGGCGCGGGGCCTCAGGGCAGTGAGGAAAAAGCATGTGCTTCACTAGGTTCCCTTAAACGTGGGGTTGCCGAAAGGGGCTTTGCCTAAAGGGCCTAAAGGGGCTTTGCCTAAAGGGCCGAAAGGGGCTAACTTTCCTGCTTCAAAGAGCATCAGTCGTGTGTGGCAGTGACACGATCCTCCTCTAGGTAGGTTGTGTTACAATTTGACCTTTGTAAAATGAGTGTAATCTTTTAAACTTGGTACACTGGTGGCACAGAGACTTAGTGAAGGTAAGGGTGTTTTCCATGCGAAAACACCAAAATACCCCAGTGGTTTTCAGAGCACAGCTAGAGAATACGTTTTGGTGTAATATGTATGAATGCCAACTTTTTTGGTTTATATGCATAACCGTTACTTCCAGTTGTTATTCGTCAGATGTAGATGCTTAAACTCACCTTCAGGAAAAAAAGGGAAAAAAAAACAGACCGGGATTTTCTGCCTCAGTGGGATGTTTGGAATTCCTATATGCGGACATACAGTATTGCATTTTATACCTTTGTCTGTGCAGCAGTCCTGACAAAATGTTGAAATGGTCTTGGAAAGAACAAAGTGAAGCTTGAGTGAAGATGGCCTCCTTGTTCAGATTTTTCTGAGTACTCCAAGCTCTTACAGTTCTGTAGCTGCCACTTTTCACAATGGAAATCTAGTAATAGAAGCAAAGCTAGTATGAGGTAAAAGTAAACAGGATTTGAAAGCTCAGTGGAAAAATATGAGATGATGCTTTTAGAGACGCCGGGAAGGCAAAGGGATGGTTGGGACCTATTTTACAGAGGGGGTGGGGGGATGTCCTCTTCCACGCTTACTCTAGAGGCGTGTTCTGTGAGGGCAGAATTCCCTTCAAAAAGCCCATACTCAAGAATAGCGCATTTAAACTTGCCTCCTTTTAATTTGATCTGAATTTCTTATCATAGATGTTCTCACAATATCATGGTAGAACAGTAAACTCCAGAACTCAGGTTTCTTGAGTACTCTTTCCTGCCCTGTAACATTCTGTCTCAAACCCCTTGGAGAATGTGCTATTCCGATATCAGGCAAAAGACAAAAAAGTATAAAACCAAAAATGGGACTCTGAACACTCTTGGGTGATTAGTTTTAAGGAAGAAGAGTGCTCTTCTAAGACTGTCTCTGCAGCTCGGAACTTGCTCGAGTTCAGTGTTACAGCACGCACTTGACGGTTTTAGTAATGCTGTGATGCGATGTCTTCAAAACAAACTCCCGCTAACTCCAAAGGAAGTCATGCCCATAGGAAGAATATACTGAAAAATGATGCCTAAATTGTGAACTACTCCTATTTTGGGTCTGATCCCTGAGCAAAATCTCCCTGACAGAGCTTGGTTTGATATCCGGTATCTTTGGTTTTCAGGCCATCGTTCTGCAAAGGTAAGGGCTTTTAACCTTTGAAACTGTAGGCAGATTACGGGGAATGGCTGCTGGTAGTGCTTTAAAACAGTTAGTCATATCCAGCTGGTGTAAGTACAATAGACAACCATTCTCATGGGAAGGGCTTTGCATTTTAAGCTTGCTCAGTCCGAGTGTCTCAGGTAGTAAGGGCGGGGTTTTTTGGGTCGTATGTAAAAGGTCAGAAGGCTTTCCTCCGTTTCAAAAGACTGATAGGGTGTAAGCCAAGGCAAAGCACGGGTAGCATCAGGCACACACTGTTTTCTAAAGGCTTTTAGAGGCTGTCTTCGTATGTAGTTTTGTTTGAGTCTCTCTGCTCTGCAAGAAGGGAATTGAAAGAGTTCACGTCCCTTCACGTTTAATTCAAAGGAGATGATTAGCTTCAGAGGGGAGATACCACTTTAGTTTGAGCCAATTCTGCCCTACTTGTGAAAGCAAGCTCAAAAAAGGCCAAAAGTTCTGTGATGCAAATTCTAGCACTGCCAGTTTGGGTTCCATTCAAATGTAAAGCACTGAGAGGCCGAGAAGTGTGGTTGTTGGTGGAAGATGCTCCAAGAAATAGACAGAGATGGCAGGGTCTCTTCTGCGTTCCGTCAGTCTTGAGCACTGGTGGCATTAGGTGAATCGTTTGAGTTAACAGCTATGGAAGCAATGGCGTTTTCATGCTTTAGCTCGGTGCCTGTTTTGTTGCAGGGCAAGCTAGACAGACTGTAGACTCTGGTTTATGCAGGTGAGACTTTGCTGTGGGTTGTTCTGCTCCGAAGATCTGTTGGCTTTGTAGCCTAACAGAAGCAAAAGCAACTTGAGTTAGATCAGGACAGAACCTCATGCATTAGCAGACCATTGAGAGTGTTTTGCTGTTGGCATTCCAACTTTTTTTAAAAAAGGAGACAAATTTTGCTGCATGTGTTTGGTTCTCAAACCTGAAGATTTCTTGCAATGTACTGTTAGTGTGTTGAGACGATAAAAGCGCGATGTGACATACAAAAGTTTGCTTTTGTATCTGTCAAGGGATTCTCTGAAGTGCTGTGTAATTACGTATTAATACTTAATCCTTAATCCTTATGAATGGACTAGGGTTTTTTCCTGTGTTTCTCTTGTTTTCAGAATACACAGATGACAATGCCCTGATTCCTAAGAACTCATCGGTGATTGTCAGAAGAATCCCTGTTGGAGGAGTTAAAGCTACCAGCAAAACCTCTGTTAGGTAAGTATCCATAAACCATTGTATTCTTTCTAAGGGGTTTTGGTGTGATAGCTTTTTAAATTTATACTAGTTTACAGGGGCTTTCAGCTTGTATCTTTCTTGTTAAAGCTGCTGTTAATTTTTGTTGTCATGGGCTAGATTTTAATGTATCTGCCCCAAAGCAGGCTGACATTTTTAGTGCTGTTGGGACATGGGGTTCACACTCCACCAATTGTAACTTTTCAGATGCCTCTACTGGGTTTGTTCTCGGGGCTGATTGTTCCGAGACCCATGGTCTCTACATGGATCTCCATATGGAGAAATTCCTTATTATATGTGTTTGCTTTTATTGCTTTTATAGTACAGGCAGATACACATTGTAGTGTCATCTTAGGCTTTGTTCCCATCTCAGAAGAGCCTGCGTCTCAGTGTTTGACTATTTCTTGCATTTGGGCTGGAGGGTATTCTTACGGCCCAAATCTGGGTTTTTTGCATACTAGCTATAGAGGAAAGACCCAGGGTTGCCAGCTGGCGAGCAATGCAAACAAGAAGTTTAATTCATAAAGGATTCCTAGTAGTTTCCTAAAGACAATGTCCGTTTAAGGCCAGAGAAAAAGAACAGTGTCCTAAAGCCTTTTGTGTGAGTACGATGAAGGAATAGTTAATCCTTTCCAAACTTGAAACTCAGTAAGCAGTTGAGCAGGTTACCAAATGTTACTAGTTATCTTTCTAAGTCTGTTTTTACCCTAAGCCGATGTCTGTGCTCCAGGTTTTAATTCTGTATTCCTAAGATTTACGGAGGACAGAGAATCGGGTGTATTGATTAAAATTACAGATGCTCAAATGCACTCCCGACTACAGGATTATTGCTGTCATTTCTGCATTCATACAGACCCGTTCTATGTCAGCTACATTAGCGTTGTTTGAATGGTCATATTTTCCGGCCTTCTTAAAGACATGCCTCTCCCCCACAATTAAAAGATGTTATTAAATTGTGGTTTTGCCATGTCTTTCTACTGTTGGTTCTCAACAGAGTAGAGTGATGAGTTACAGCGTGTCTCGCACCAACAGTACAGCAGCATCCTGGTACTCATGAAGTGTCTGCAAGCAAAACCCCCTGAATTTATGTGGCTCTGCATGTCAGCTTTGGGCATGTTACTGCCGTAGTTGTTGCAGTGCTTTCAGGTACTCCCTAGTAATTCTGGAGGCCACAGAGTTGTGCTTCTAAACACTGGGGGTTAATTAAAACGTGTATGCTTAGTGCTGCGTTGTCAGTGCATCCTCTGTTTCTGATTGGACGGCACCCTCTCCTGGTACTGTAATGCTGCCCCACAATGAGAGGATAGATGCTGCTAGCTTCAAAGATCAGGTAAATACCTGTATGTGGGGATAAGGGAAGGATGGCACTGCTGTTCTAGCATTGACCATTCACCAGGCAGATGAGCTTTCTGCTCCTCCAGCTGGAAACATTGCAGAAGCCACTGGCAGAGTGGCTAAAGTTTGGGAATGATGAACGGATGCTGTAAGGGTGGAGAGGCCTTCAAAAATGCGTTACTCACCTTGTAGTATGTTCTTCGAGGTAAGTGGATGAAGAAACCATTGGGTGGTCATTGACAGTGTTTCCTTGTACTTGCTCCCCTTCGGGAGCTGTGTGGCTGTAATTGTGAGCCTGGTGGTGGTCTAGCAGTGGCAGGAAGCACGAGCCTTTCTCTTTGTACGTGAATTCCACAGCAGCCTTTGAATTGCCTCTGCGATACGGATCAATGAGTATGTGGAGTCTCAGCAAGTTTTCAAACGTAATAAATGGTTCCTAAAATATTGTAGCATTTTCAAGATCATCTTAAAACAAATTCTGGCAATCGAGGCCGCTATTTTCTTTTGTCACGGGACTCCTCAATTGAACAAAATTCTAGAAACTGCTGTCAGGTGACATTTCTAGTACTATTTTGAATCCACATAGCATATGTAACACGTTTAGTGGCTAAATATGGTAGCCGTCTGAGCACAGTGCTTGGGCTTCCACAAAGACACGCTCTCGTAAAGACTCTGCTGCTGACATTTTTGTTATGTCTTTGTCGGATGACTGATTTCTGGTTCGCTTAAGGAAAGGTGCACTTTGAAGTGTCTAGACCATCACCGTTCTTGCTTAGAAACTAAAGTACTGTGTATGGCCCTATTTGTGATACTAGGGATATACAGACTGGCTAACGTTACCTTCCTGTTTTGATGGTTGATTATTTAAGAACACAAAATATAGTACAGACATCATGGTTTTGATACTTAGGTAGCAGAGACAAAATACCTGAGGACTTCCTCTTGTGCTGTTGTGTTCTGTATCTGTAAGTCTTGGAGTAATTTGTGACAAAGGTGAAATGTGATTTGGGTTTTGTTTTTCTTTGCACTGAGTGTACAAGAGAGAACAGTTTATGTATACGGATAAATTTCCACATTCAGTAGACTATCAGAACATAATGTTTTGACAATCCGTTTTTATAATCTGTTTTTGCTGCTTGATGCTGGGTACAAGTGCTTTATTTTAAATTCTGACCACCTTTCTTTCTTCTTCTAGAAGTCGAACTGAGCCAGTGAGTGGAACATCAAAAGCGGTATGTAAAATCACAGTCTCACTTTTTTACATTTGGAAAAGGTGCAGCATTTTTCTTCAGGTTTGAAAACACTGTCATTCGGCTGCTGAAATATAATTAAGTAACACAAGGAAATACTTGACTGGTAATGGTCTAGATCTTGATTTGCCACTTGGGTTGAATGCTATGCGTAACTACACATTTCAAAATAGTCCCTACAGTATAAAAATCACTATTTGGTGGGTTTTATTTTTCATCTTTATTTTAAGTACTTCACTGCTGTGGTGTGAGGCATTACACTAGCCCTGGACCGCTGGATCTGATGCCTTGATAAGCTGGTAGGATCACCTAAATCTAGAAAGAGATGAACTCTGGCTCTGTGTTCTGTGAAGAATGCAGCCTCTGATGCTCATGGAATAGTATCCGATCAACTTAAAATTGTAAGCTTTTTGTATGTAGGTCTAAAACCACTACGTCTTAATCTGACACCTGTAATTCTGTCACCGAGTGGTTCGAATTCCTTTTTGGCCATGAATGCATGAATGCCTCGCGTTGTGAGTTCGAGTTAGTTTACTGGCCCAGTGACCCAAGGAGTTAATTTTATGCATTTATGTAAACCACGTTTATAGTATTTCATCTAATTCAGACGAGTTTTTATTTCTTGAAAGGGGTTATTTTTCTTGTTAGAAGGTTAACGTTCTTTTCGCCTCGCGTCTTCCCTGGCGTGTCTGTGTCACGTTTCTGAGTAGCATCTCGCCATCCGCTAGCACAGATGTCTCCAAGAAAAGGAAAAATCCTGGAGTGGGAGGGAAGCCTCAGCGTTAGCTAGAACTACTTAAAGTAAATGAAAGACGAAGCAGAAACGTTCCCTTCTAGTTTGCTCTGCCTGGACCTGATTTGGGTTGTGGGTAGCCGTGGGGAGGGTGGAAGCCTTGCATCGCTCTTTACAAATCCTCTCTCTCTCTCTCCCTGTAAAAGCACTGCAGCCTTGTGTTGGAGACACAATTAACTTTATTCTTAAAGCTAACTCACTCTTGGTTCAAAGCGTGGGCTTTTTGTTTCGGTTTGGGTTTTTAAATACCTGTATTTCTGCATGTATTTCAAAGACGAACCTGGATCTTAGTGTGGGAGGAAGAAATCACCAAAAATCTTGCCAATCACTGTTGAACAGTAAAGCAGCAAAATTAAAATTAGTCATGATTTTTCTGAACAGGATGCACAAAAGGTTTTACTTTGAGTATTTCTTCCTTGTCTCGCTCTTATATCAGCTGTCATTCTATACGTCCAAATTTGCGCTGCTGTCCTACTGTTACTACAGCCAAAGCAAGAAAGTGCCTCCGTTTTGGTTTAGTATTACTGTTGCGGTAACTGCGAGGATTTCTAGTTAGGGCTTGTCCTTAAAGGCTGCAGAAACGCAGCGCCAGGCCCATTGTTTTAGCACCGTCAGGCACAACTGTGATCCTTCCTGGCTGAATGTTTAGTTTAGCCAAGCAATCGGATTTTAGGAAACCGCTGTAATTTACACGTAACGTTCCAGCAGTGAGACTAGCCTTTTCCTCCTGTTTTTGGTGCCCTTTCCCACGTGCTTCATGTGAGTTTCTGTCTAGTCTTGTGTTTGAAATGGGAGTTTATAAATTCACTGTCGGTTCTTGGTTTTTGAGGGTTGCGTTGGCTGGTTGGGTTTGGATTTTTTCCCCCCAGTTCTTCTGCAGTATTACCTTAGGGCTGTGTACAAGTTTCATGGAGGTGTTGTTTCTGCTTGATTGATTTGGGGGACTGGCAGGAAATACTTCAGTAGAAATTTAGAGGGAAAAAAAAGTCACGAGAATGTAGGATCATTGGAAGAGGAAGATGGCTGTTGGGCAGATGTACTAACTAGTACACGAATTATCTATCGCCTGCGTTTGATAACTGTTTAGTAGAAAGGAGTGCTATTGCCACCTTTAAGAAATCAGACTGTTGCCTGCAGGCCATATAATAACTGCTCCCTAAAAAAATACCGGAACTACTTAATAGTTTATGAACGGTTATGTTTCAGTTCCTGGTCAGTACAGGACTGTTTAATGCTAGACTCCAAGAGAGCACCTTCCCACTCTCTGAAAAACTGCAAAACGGTGGTGATTGTGCCTGCCGTGAGAGAGCACGGGCCTGTTTTGCGCATGGGAAAGAGAGTGGCAGACGGAGCATGAAGCTGTTGGCCCAAATCTGGGTGTGCGAAGAGCTGAGCCACACACGGAGTGGAGACGGGTGTTTATTTCGTGTCTGCACAGAGGTGGGGGCTGGGGGGAGCTCCACAAAGCCAGCACACCTTGGCTTACACGTTGTAAGCTTTTATATTTTACAAAAAGCGACTCATTGGCAGACTAGACTAATTTCTCACACTTCCCAAACTGATTTGGGTAGTATGGCTTGCGGTCTAATAAAATACAAGAAATCAGTTTTCTCAGTGTCTGCTCTGTCCTGGTAAACACCTTTATTTCAATAATTGGAGCAGTAAATTTTTTTCTAGACTAGGTGGTGTGTTACTTTTATGGCTGATGTTTTGGACTGGTGTTTTTATTTGGGTTTCGTGGGGTATGGTGGGTTTGGCATTTTTAAACGTAGTGACAGGAGAGGCAGAGTTCACGTTTCGGGGCTGATATGCCGGTGCTTTATTTTGACAGGCACCTGCTGTCTTCATCCAAGTGTAACCGTGTGCATTTATAAATGATGAGACATGAACTGATTAATTTTCAAACTACACTGAAGATAAGTTTCCTGTAGTGCTGCTTCCTTCTTGAGTAAACTTGAATTTATTTTCTAAATGCTCTTTAGCTGTAAATTGACAGCTTCCTTACCCCTTTGACTTTTAAGCAGTCATGAACATTTGAGAAGGGTCCCTCTCTGAGATATTCTGGAGCAGTAAGCTGATCTCAAACGGGTTTGGTAATTGTAGTTTCTTCTCATTAACCTCATTAACCACACTCTTAAGCTGTCGTAGGTCTGGGCTTTGCTTTGAACAAATACAAGTTCCAGTGGGTTGGAAATGCCGCTTTCAGTGACAGTCAGAGGCTATAGTGCAGGCTTTGGGACTACAGTAGAGGTTAGCTATTGCCGTGTTTGGATTGTAGAACTCGACTACGTGTTTCTTTTCTTGTGAACAGATTGGTGACTCTCCTGCATCTATTTCTGTGGCCCAGCTTACTAAGGTATATGAATATTATCGTCAGATACTTAAAAAATAAAAAAGCATTTTCTTTGTACTTTTAAATCTTATACTGTCATCTGTATCTGGCTAGCACTTGTAATTTGAACAAAACTTTACTAAAATTTCTACTAATTTAAAGTATTTATTTTAACTTTAAAATGTGTGTATGTTTTGATACCATCCTGTAAAGAGTAGTTCCCATTTTGGAAGATAAAAGCAGAGTACCTTATCAGCCTCAAGGTGATGTTGTAGTATTGGTCTTCTTCAGGACCCAGAGGAGCAGCACTTCAGCTGTCTACCGTTTTTGATAAGTTTTGTTAATTTTGCGTTGGAAACAAACACAATTTTTATGGAAGGCTTGATTTGTCTGTAAGCTGTGGACATTTAAGGGGGGTTTTGAACAGCCAAAATAGAAGCGTTTCTGTAACGTGGACAATTGCATCCCTATTTTTGAATTTCTAGTGATGGTAGTCACGGAACCATTCTTTGAATGCTGCACAATTTCATAAATTGTGGTATATGTGCAGTGGAGAGCGCAATCTAATTTGGTTGAACACAAACTGTGAATTGTGAAAATGTGCCCAGTTGTTTCTAAGATTATACCAATGTGTCTGTGTGGCATAATAGCAGATGTGTCCCTCTGAAACTGTTGTAATGCCATGTTTGGCTATGGAATCGCTTGCATTTTTGGCTCAATAACATGTGACTTTGGCCGGGAGAGCACTAGTGATGGCCCTTGGTGCACAGACGTAGTGCTGTGCAATGAAATTACTCGTCTTGAAAGAGTACAAAGATTAGAGGAGGCAGGGCCTAATGCAGAGGAGACAGTTCTTTCTTCTGAAAATAAAGACCGGCATTCATTTCCAAGAAGGAGAGGTCTCTTCCTGCTGGTAACTTCTTCCCTCTCTCACTGCAGAAATTCAATTGTGTACAATTGAGAAAAAAAAATAGTTTGGAAAGCAGCCATCAAAAGAAATTGGTCTCTGTTAGTGCTGTCCTTAAACGTGTCCTTGGTTCTGTAAACTCCTGTGAAGTTTTGCTCGAAAAAGTGAAAAACCGTCCAAGCGGTGTACACATTTAAGCTTTTGAGAGAATTTAACTATTTCAGAAAAATGCAGGAACATACCATAAAGCAGGTCAAAGCTGTTACTTACTCTAACCTCTTCGGTGCAGGCTGGCTTAGCATGGAGGCAAGGTGTTCAGAGTTCTCTGTTTTTTTATTACTGTGCATTAAACGCCATAATTGAATGTTGGTGTATTGCCAGTAATGTTTTGTGGGTTTTGGACGTGTTTTGTAAACCGTTTGGGTTCAAACAAATTAGTCAATGATCTCTAAAGTTTTCTGGAAATGTAAATGGCAGTGATTTCATAGATGTCGATCTGGATTATGTCACTGTTGAGCAAAAGCTGTGTATGTGAAACAAGCATTTAAGAAAATGTTGAAACTAGTTGGCTGCTTTTGTGCATGAATGCCATTAAAACCAAAACCATGAGTGGCTGATCTGAACGATAGGTGCTTGAAGGTCCGGATCACTGAGAGTCACTCCCTTAGACCCTGCTCGTATCTGGACTGGCGTGTAATTTGAACATTTGAACTAATACGTCTCTACTAATCAGATGGCTTCAATAATTTGAAAAACTGATTCTGCATAAGGTCGATATGACAATCTGTGTGAGCTTAACTGTGTTTCTAATGTGCCTGTCAAATAATTCCCTGACGTCATCTGTTGAATATTTGCATGTTTTAATTACACAAGCCTCTGGTTGCGTATTCATGCCATTTAACGTTAGTCACTGAACGTATGTGCGGGAGGTATGAACTCGGCCTTCCTACAGAGATGGTGAATCTAAGTTTCCCCAGTGACTGGCTCAGAGCCCTGAATTGAGATCTCCCTCTGAACTGTGCTTTGGAGGAGGAGCGGATTTGTGTCTCTTCTCGGAGTGGATGGTGAGCTAAGGGATATTTCACCCTTAAGGAACCTGAAGTTAAGGCAAAGGATGTCAGATGAGTTCAAACCACTGCTCAAGCCTTTGGAACATCCTGGCTATCTTCATTTAGGAACATAAGTATTTGAGTCAAGCAACCCTTCTGCTGGGTAAAAGGAGAGGATGAAAGGCTTTTGCCGCTTAACAGAATCGCTGACAGATCACTTTAAGTGTGGGTCTTGAGATGAGACGTGCCTGCATTTCTTTTCTTAGCAGGACAAAAGTTTGGAGTCTGTTCCCAGAATTAAAAAGAGCACAGGAATTCCAAGGAGTTTCACGATGGAGGTGAAAGATCCCAAAACAAAGGGTGCTATGCTGACAAACACTGGAAAATACGCCGTACCAACTATTAATGCGTAAGTATGGAATTAATTGGACTGACCAAAAACCGAAGGAGAGAAACCACGAGTGAATGTCTGAGTGGCAATGCAGCCGAGTTGGCCGGCATCTGTAATTGCAGGGGAGGAAGCATTGTCACCGTATCTTAACCTTAAAATCTGCCATACTTTCTAATATGAAAACAGGGTGGTCCTACTGTTCGTGCCCCTGGAAGTTGGTTAAACGTGTGGTAGGCTGAGAATCTATTTCTGCAAAACATTTCCGTAGTGTTTACACTTGGAGTCATTCTATCAGAAAGCTCGTTTTGCATCTGGTTTATGTTTCAAAGGCTTCTTGCAAAATTTATCAAATTGGACTATTGGGCTGAGGTTTCCTTCCCCTCTGCCTTTTATCAAATCTCACGTGTGAAACAGACTGAAGTTTTCCTGTTGCTCCAAACTAAAAATGCTACTGTGTGCTGACAAGAGTGGTTCTCTTAAAAAGGAATCGGTAGCACTTCTGTTTTTCTGTCACGGATCTCCTTTGGTAGGAGCTGTAACATAGACTTCGTTCACTTATAAAGTGCAATTACTCGAAGGCCAACTCTATCCTGAGCCTGCAATTTATATTTACCCTCTGGCAAAGGAGGGCTGGGATTCATTTCCCCTGATTTCTAGCCGTCAAAAAATGATTTTTCTAAGTCTGAGCTAATTTCTTAGTTGATCCAATGAATGGTAGAGTTCTGCAGAAGGAAAATTGTTCCCCCCTCCCTTCTCTGGCAGTTGAAACTAAATGCCTGCATTTTAGAAGGCTAATGCGGAGTGAGAATAATTCCATCTGTTATCTTCCTTTGATAAAATTAAAAGCTTGGAACAGTTTTCATATCCACATCTTTAACTTTTTTCTTTTTCCTTCCCCACCCCACCCTCCAGGGAAGCTTCTGCTAGAGGAAAGAAGGAAAAGCCGCCCTTTTTACCCTCATCCTCTGATGATCCGATTCCAGATGAGTTGCTGTGTCCCATTTGTAGAGTTACGATAACCGATGCAGTTGTTATTACCTGCTGCGGAAACAGTTTTTGTGGCGAATGTAAGTGTTACTCCCCTGATTGTTGATTCAAAACCTGATCTTCTGAAAGCAGAAATAGGAGAGAACTGAATGATTGTGTTACCACTTCTATTTACTACTTATGTATCCCCTGAGTAGGAAAAGAATTTTCTCACATAAAGGAAAGAAAAATAAGGCAGAAAGCTTTTTTTGCTTTTTATGCATGTAGTTAAATCCTCTTTACACACGGAGGAATGATTATGAGAAGAGTGCGTAATTGTGCAGGTGATTACAGGATTAGATAGTGAATGCATTTAGTGTCTTTCTCTCACACAAAATTATGTGGCCAACTCTGGTGACTTGCTGTGGTCTGCAACAAGCGGATAGTTAGGCATTTAATCCACATTCTTCTCCACAGGAGAGCTGGTTAAAGCCGGCAGAACTCAACCCTACTATCGTTTTTTTGAGATGAGTTTTTTTCAAGAACCTTGAGGTTGGTGACTTGTCACCGTAGAGCCTGGAAAAAAAGAGGAGTTGAACCATCAAGACGCAGCCTGCCCTACATCTTCAAATGTTCAATAGTGAAGTACCAAAACTGCGTAGCTATTTACTGCATACTAGGAATTTTTTACACTCTGGAACGTTTATAGCTTGATGCTCTCAGGGCAAGAGCAGATTCACCCATTCAGCATATACGTCTTTTTATAAATGATTAGAACCCTCAACATTTCCTTAGTTTGGCTAAAAACTATTTTGGTGATTCTAATGATTCGCAGGTATTAGAACAGCATTACTGCAATCGGAGGAACATACGTGCCCAGCGTGTCATCAGGCAGATGTTTCTCCTGATGCTTTAGTTGCCAACAAGTGCCTACGCCAGGTAACGTGATGACTTTGATGTAAACTGTTTGCATGAAAAGTCTGTTTGTAAAAAGCTGAAAGGGAAGAAAAGAATAATTTACGTCTCCTTAAGAAAGGCTAAATTGAATGAGGCTAAATTTACTTTTCAAATGCTTCATCTGTTATTACAGAAGCTTACACCTTTAGAGACAGTCTGGCAAATTCGGGTCACACTTTTGTTTAACGTGATTGCCTCCCTTTCCAATTCGATGTTAACACAGAATTACTTTAAGTGCAGATACTCTGAGGTGCCAATTGTTACTGACACTGTTTAACGTCCTGTGTTTGTGTATCCGCACGTTGATTTATTTCAGGGTTGGTGGCATTTCCAGGAATACACCAGTAAATTTACTCTGTGGAGGTTTTTGTTCGCCTATCTACTGACGTTTCGTAGTACGTTTTTGTAAATGTTTTTCTGCCTCTAGGCTGTGAACAACTTCAAAAGTGGAACTGGCTACAGAAAGCGGATTCAGCAGCAACAGCAGCGGCAGCCGCCACCGCCACCACCTTCACCACCACTCGTGAGACAAGCAATAACCCGCAACCTGCAGCCTCTGCTCCGGCCAAAAATGTCCAGACAGCAGGCGCCACTAATGATTTCGTTAGCTTCTCTGGCTTCTCCTTCTGCTTTGGCATCGTTGGCCCCTGGTCCGTCACCTGTGGCAGCCTGGCTGCCAGTAAGTCCCTCTTCTGTCATTGTCCCTGATCTCCCTCCAGCAGTGCCCCTACCTCTCCGTGCTGAAAAGCCAGATAGACCTTCTCGGTAAGTAAAGCTATAGAGCAACATGAATATGAAACGCTGAAGTTAGATTCTTCTTCTTGCGCTCCTCTCTAGCAAGTGACATTTAGTGACATTCATTAGTGACATCAGTGACAGTTCCAGCTATTTTATTTTACTTTGAGTGAGGACACTTTGATAAGTTGGAAGTACACCTCATGCAAGAAGCTTCTCAGAAGTATTTGTTGTTTGGTTCCCCTATCAGTCGTTCAGTCCAGGTTTACCCCGAGAGAGGAACCTTTCTTCCCCAGGAGCCCTCTGATTTGAAGTGGCTAGGAATTCCTAAAGTAACCATTCGGTTATGCCAGACCTTCTTGAGTGCATTCATTTCTGTGTAGTACTGAGGATCTCATGTTCCCATGAAAAGTGTAAAACAGCTGGAGGTAACATTGATCAGGTGTTTTCATGTTACTTTTTCCTACAGTATTTCTGCCATCAATGGGACGATAAGTCAGAGCCATCCTCAGTAGTCACAGGGTAGTCAGTGATGCATGCAGATTGGATAACAGACATCGAAACACTACATTTGAAGTATTTACAAACATGACAGTCTAACTTTGCAACCCAGTGAATTAATATGAAAACACGTGAAAAATCTGAACTCTAGTTTAGGGTTTATCTTCTTTCAGCTCGATGCCTTGAATGCAAACAGCCACTCTGTCCAGAAGGCTGTCAGGCTCCGCCGTACCGTTGAATACAGGGGCTCACAATTCAAAAGAACCTCTCAGGCAGCCTCCGAACTAGAACACAGCCGATTCCTAATAGAATTTCCGTTCTTGCATCATCCAAAACTGAGGTTCAGCATGTGGGTTATACGTACTCTAATCCTCCCATGTGCAGCCAGCTTAACAAATTCTGTTTCCAGTGAGCTGTTTCTTTGAATGCCAGTATTCCACGTAGACTTCTCTTCAGGGCTTCATGTGGGATCGCCCAACTTCCGATTGGTAGATCTGGTGAAGATTACTTTTTCTTTATTTGTTTCCATTTACAGTAGTCAGCCTTTTCTCACCTTGGACTTTATACTTCCAGTAGCACATCAAAACACTGTTTGAATAACAAAAATTCATGTTTTTTGTAGCGGTGCTGATACTGTTATACCTCCTGGTGCTCTGGTGACTGCTGCTGAGCTTTCTAGATCTTCCTCTCTGTCAGTCAGCAGTTTGTTGGAAGAGAAGGTAAATTTTATTTCAACATATGCAGCGAGTCCTGTATTTTAGTAGAGCTCATTTTCCAACTGTTTGCGTTTTTTCACAAGGGCTGTCAGATTCCTGTACTAAGACAACCAGCATTACCAAGTCTTCTGGGCCCCCAAGGGCAATCAATGCCCACGACTGGTAAGTAACTAAAACTTTAGAATTTCTTTTCGGAAATTATCATCTGATAAACTGAACGGGATTTTTTTCTGTTTCCTCTCCCCACTCTGAAAGGTCATCCAATGAGAGCCAGTACACCTCGCTCAGCGGGTGGCAGACCAGGCTGGGACTTGTAAGTGTTCTGCAGAAATTCAGTATATTACTGCTCGTAACCTGTTAAATGAGGCCGTAGCACGTAACTTAGATAACAGCTGATTTATAATGAGGTAAGTGTGCCCAGATAGCTGTGTAGAATACAAGTGGTAATTGGGAGACCTTATTGTGGCCTTCCAGTACCTGCAGGGGGCCTACAGGGAAGCTGGGGAGGGGCTGTTTGCAAGGGCATGTAGCGATGAGGGGCAATGGTTTAAACTAGAGCAGAGGGGGTTTAGATTAGACATGGGGAAGAAGTTCTTTACAGTGAGGGTGGTGAGACACTGGCCCAGGTTGCCCAGAGAGGTGGTGGAGGCCCCATGCCTGGAGACATCCAAGGCCAGGCTGGATGAGGCTCTGAGCAACCTGATCTAGTCGTGGATGTCCCTGCTGACTGCAGGGGGGTTGCACTAGATGGCCTTTAGAGGTCCCTTCCAACCCAACACATTCTATGATTCTGTGATTCTAATTAGTTTTGAAATGGCTTGATTTTAATTGTCTTTGACAAAGGGCATATGTGATGGCACTAAGATGATTTAAAGTAAAACTCCAGTACACGATTGAAAAGAGGACTCTGAAAAATTAACACTTTTTGAGGAAACCGTAAGTACATCTACAAATGAAATACAATTGAAGAATCAGGTGGAAAGATGCCCTCTTGATTACTGGCTGAATCGGGCTGAAGAAATTGATTTCCCCATAGAATTCGGCCTCCAGCATTCTTTTTTTAACAACCTAGTTGATACTGATTGAGCAAATTATTGGAAAAGTCAACGTTCTTATATGATGACAATTTTGAATTCCTTCCATTTAGTCATCTCAAATAGCCAAGCTGCTTTCTCTCAGTTGGAGGGAGAGAGAAGAGTCTGTTTGATCTATTACTGCCGCGTCAAGTGAGTCCTCCCTTTTGGTATATATTTGTTCTAGACAGATTTTAAGGGTGCATTGTGTTTGTAAAATCTTGAGGAAAAATGAAAACAAAAGCCAGGGTCCATGCCACAGATTATCTAAAAATCTCAAATTCAGTAAGCAAGAAAATAACAATTTGGGGGTGAGAACAGGCCAAATACATCATCGTGAGTCCGCAACATAGGAAGTGTACGTGGAAGAAGTCCAAAGACGTTTGAGAGAAGATTAGTTATTATTTGTGCAGTACTTTGAAGGTCAGAAGTGTGAAGTATGAGGTGTATCAAGGATTGGTAGAGGAGCGGTGGGCACTTGGCACGTGGGAGTCTCTCCTAAGCACGGGCAGCCTCCATCCACAGTCGCAAAGCTGCCTGGCAGAAAAGGACCTGGGAGTGTTAGTGGACAGCCAGCTTCACATGAGCCAGCAGTGTGCCCAGGTGGCCAAGAAGGCCAATGGCATCCTGGCTTGTATCAGGAATAGCGTGGCCAGCAGGAGTAGGGAAGTCATCGTGCCTCTGTACTCGGCACTGGTGAGGCCTCACCTCGAGTACTGTGTTCAGTTTTGGGCCCCTCACTACAGGAAAGACATTGAAGTGCTGGAGCGTGTCCAGAGGAGAGCCACGAAGGTGGTGAGGGGTCTGGAGAGCAAGTCCTACGAGGAGAGGCTGAGGGAGCTGGGCATATTTAGTTTGGAGAAGAGGAGGCTGAGGGGAGACCTCATTGCCTTCTACAACTACCTGAAAGGAAACTGTAGAGAGGCAGGGGTTGGCCTCTTCTCCCAAGGGAATAACGACAGGACCAGAGGAAATGGTATGAAGCTGCGGCAAGGGAGATCTAGATTAGATATTAGGAAGAATGACTTTACTGAAAGAGTGGTCAGGCACTGGAACAGCCTGCCCAGGGAGGTGGTGGAGTCACCATCCCTGGAGGTATTTAAGAAACGTGTAGACATGGCTCTTCAGGGCATGCTCTAGTGCCCAAGATTATTGTTTGTGGTGGGGTGTTGTGTGTGGGGTTGTGGGTGCGGAGTTTAGTAGGTGGGTGCTTTTTTTTTTTTTTTTTTTTCTGTGGTTGCACTCGATGATCTCAGAGGTCCCTTCCAACCACTAAGGTTCTGTGATTCTGTAATTCTGTATAGGGAGAGAAGACTGAGGGAACTGCTGGGGGTGAGGATGTGGGAGGCAAGTGTGAGGATCAAGAAATGAGCGTAGTCTCAAATGGAAGCAGGGAGAAAAATGCTTAGGCTGAGAACACGCAGTGCTTGCCACCACGCTCCGGCTTCGTTCGCTTTCCTCTCTGAAATCAGAGCAGAGTGTAACAAACGGTGACACGTGTATTTGGGTTTCTTTAGAAGTTCCAGTCGAGGACGCCTGCGTGGTGAACGTACCCAGAGGACCCAAGCCCCAACGCTACCAGCATCAACAGCAGTCTTCGTGCCAGCGCCTCCGCCTTCCTTGTACCCTCCACCACCCCAAGCACTTCCTCTTCTACCGGGGGCACTACGACCACAGTTTCCTCCCCAGTTTCCACCTGGTCAGCCGCCATCTGCCAGCTACACTGACTCCCCTCCAGGATATCCCCCAGCTCCTGCAAACACGTCATCAGCCTGGGTACCAACAGCAGTACCAACAGCGCATTCCGATCCCATCCCAGTGACACAAGCTCCTCCTTTATCTAGGGAGGAGTTTTACAGAGAACACCAGCGACTGGAAGAGGAGCAAGTACTTGGCTCAAGGAAGTTGTGTTTGTTCTTTTTCATTTTTGTATTTTGAGAGCGTACTGGACTGCAGTTACGCTGAAGTGCATCTGACATAAGCAAAAATGACATAGTATTTTTTTCAACAGGCTTTTTTCTTGCAGATGGCAAACGTGCAAAACTAAAAGAAGACAAACGTAATTCTAAAACTGTCCCTTCAACTTACAGGAATTCTAAACTGGTTTTGCTTAAATAGGACATGCACCTTTTGCGCTTGCGTGCAGTATACGTTTTCTCACGTTGGGCACGGTTTGTTTCTTGGTGTCGTTTTGTCCTAAAGGTCAAACTCTAATTGTAATAAAGGTCAAACAAATGCTTTTGCTAAGGAGTTGATGGAATACAAAAGGTGCAAAAGGAGCGCAGGCGTTCATTTTCCAGGTAAGTGCTCGACATGTCCATAATGGAGAAGCAGATTGTCTAGAAGAATCAGGAGGAGTTCTGCTCCACCCCTCGGTCATTCGATGGACTGGATGGTTCGAGGCGATAGCAGTGACAGGAGTTTCATATGTAGTTTACTAGCTCAGATACATGGCAGAGGTTGCTGAGGAGAAATAACTGGACTCCAGACGATCCAATGTGAACCAACAGAAGCCGTTTATTAAGCACAGATCATCATCTTTTATACCCTGTGTTGTAGCCGTACACGCCACTTGCTCATTTCTGATTAGCCAGTTACACTGTCCACACGCTGTGCATGCAGTTCATTCACACATCAGATTGGTTACAAGAATTCACATAGTAAATTGCTTAGTCACTAGCACAACATGTTTTCTACTTTCTCGGTTCTCATTTTTCCCATGTACTAATTCCATCTTCTACCACCTGTTTTGCTCTTAATCCAATCTCTCACAGTAGGGAGGCTGGCTCACATGGCCATTTTCTCTCAGATACACTCCTACAATACCCCCTTTTTCTTCTTGAGCCAGCCAGACCTTATGCATGGCATTTTCTATCATGTCAGTCACTTTGCGGAGAACACACGAGGCTACCATAATCAATAATAATATAACCAACAATAGCATGAGCCCTTGCTTTAGTGAGTCTGAGAACCATCCCGTTATACCCCATGAGCTTAACCAATCATCAAAACCATTTTTAACCACTTTTAATTTGGACATGTTATCCTTCAGCTCCCGTAACTTCTTATGAATGGATGATAAGTGTTCAGAAAGGTTCATACAACACATACCTTCAAAATCTTCACATCCATGACCCTGAGCCAACAGCAGAAATCAGTCATCACCCCTGTGGTGTCTCCACAAAAGTTCACTAGGGACGTGTTAAATGTTGGGTAAACTGAATTGAATCCTGCTGTATTAAAAGAAGCCGAAATACCAAGGGTTCTCAATTTTGTGCTCAGCTGCAACTTCCAATCACGAGGATAAGCCCGACACTAATTCCCAGTGGCATCTTCAAATATCAGTACCCTTGCCCTTCTTTCTGCGCTGTAGATGACCGAACCTGTTGCTACAGTGACGTACCACCTGTTCCCACTGGTCCTCCGGAACCGACCAAACCTCTGGCAGCAGCACCGTGTAACGGCACTGTATGTCACACACCCTGGCCAGTCCTTGTGAATGGTAGGCTTCCCTAATCTCCTGTCGTTCAGCCAGCTCGTGTTGAGGTGAACCTGACTCTATATGCCCTGTTGCAATAGCTAAACGAATTAAACCCGTCACCTTACTTAGTTTCTTATTAAAACACACAGCACACCGGATTAAAACACATAGCACACCCTGTCACCTTACTTAACTCCTTATAAAAACACACAGCACACTAGAATTAAAATACACAGCACACCGGATTTGAAACACATAGCACACCCTGTCACCTTACTTAACTCCTTATTAAAACACACAGCACACCGGAATTAAAATACACAGCACACCAGATTAAAAACAGACAGCATACCCTATCACTTTACCTAATTCCTTATAAAAACACACAGCACACTAGAATTAAAACACACAGCACACCGGGCCGCAGCACGTGGTCTTTCAAACCACCACCAGCCTCAACAATCCTCACAAGGCACAAGGATCCATGGGTCACAGTTCCACACCTAGGGCACTGCACTTCTTCAGCCCTCACCATCGTTGTTGGTGTTGTGGGGTAACTCATTTGAATCCGTCTGCTCAAACCAGGGCTTTATCCACTTGGCTGGTACCCATCTGGTTCTGGCATCTGTAACGACACAGGCATATCCTCGACCCCAGGTTAATAGTCTACACGGTCCTTCCCACTTCCCCGTCACACTGTTTTTAACTGCTACCATGCCATTTTCCTGCCTAAAATCCCCCAGGTCTCTCTGCAGGCCTGCGCCATGCCGCACGATTGGAGGTACAAGGCAGCGTTGAGGGAGGCGTAGGAAGTTCAGGACATAAATGGCTTTGTTCAGTCGATCTAAAGGGCTCAGCCCTTGCTCTCCCCCTTTCTGTTTTTGAAGCAAATTTTTTAAAGACTGGTTCATGCGTTCCACTATGGCTTGAGCCGTCGGAGAATGTGGTGTGCCAGTCACATGTGTAATGCCCCACAGCTGTAGAAATACCTCTGTTGAACGGGCTACGTACCCTGGGCCATTATCAGTCTTTATCACACGCGGTACGCCTAAGGCCGCGAACGCGCATCGCAAATGTCTTTGTACATGTTTACTGGATTCACCAGTCTGCGCAGTTGCCCAAATTGCAGTTGAATAACAGTCTACACTCAGGTGTATAAATTTCAGTTTTCCAAATTCTGACACATGGGTTACATCAGTCTGCCAGAACTCCAAAGGTCCATGCCCTCGGGGACTGACGCCTGGGTTGAAGTTAGGTATAAATGGTTGACAATCAGCACAAGTTTGCACTATACCTCGGGCGTCAGACTCCGAGATCCCAAATTGTCTGCGCAGCATTCGTGCAGATTGATGGAAGAATGTATGAGAGGCACGTGCTTGCACAAACTTATCTGGAGGTGGTGCGGCCCATGCAGGAGCCACAAGTTTATCAGCTCGTCTATTGCCCTCAGCTAAACCTTCTGGGAGCCCCGAATGGCTGCGAATATGGGTGATGAAATAAGGATCGTGCCGTTCACTGAGTAGGAGCAACAGTTCATGGAGCAGGGTGAGCAGCTGCTCATCACTGACCTCCTTCAGCAAAGCACGCTCCATTCGTTGAACGATTCCAACCACATATAAGGAGTCACATACGATATTAATACCTCCTTTTGTCCACCTGCAAACCCTTCTAGTACAGCGCGTAATTCTAGCTTTTGTGTGGACCCTTTACAGTCCGTGATCACAATATCATGCCATTTATTGTCCGTGTACCATGTTATTGCTGCTTTCTGTGTCTTCCCCCCGGCATCTGTAAAGATTGTCGGCCCTTGGACAGGTCGTTGAGACAACGCGGGAATTTCCTCAATGTGTCCTACTTGTAGCACACTAAAAAACTTGTGCGGAGGCGAATGTACCTTAACTGTTCCAGCATAGTTCAAAAGCGCAATCTGCAACGCCATAGAGTGTCGTAAGGCCCACTGCAAGTATTCAGCTACTAAAGGAATTACCATATATTCAGGTTCCTGTCCGGATATCTCAACGATCCTCTGACGCCCTTTAATCATGAGTTGCGCCATCGCCTCTATCCTCGGGGTAACCGTACGCTTTGGTTGGCCAGATAAGAAAATCCACTCCAAAATTTGTAGCGGGTCCCTTTCCTGTACCCATTGCATTACTAAAGTGAAAGGATGTTCGCCATGATTTATAACCAATAAACCTATCGAATGATCAGGGTCCCATTGATGTGCGTAGGCATAGACGACCCTATCACTGACCATCTGCATCGCCTTCTGCACGTCTAAGGATAACTGTCTGGGGGCATCAACGCCACCGCCTCCTTGCAACAGGCGCATGAGAGGTGCTAAGTCTTCGCTCGTAAGACCACACAATGTACGAACCCAGTTTAGATCTCCTAAAAGTTTTTGAACATCATTCAGCGTCGAAATGTGCGTTCTAATCTCCAACTTCTGTGGCCTAACTGTAGTTTTAGATATTTCCCATCCTAAATATTTCCAGGGTGGTTCTTTTTGAACTTTTTCTGGTGCAATTTGTAACCCTGCTTTCCCTAGTACCTGCTGCAGCTCCTCAATAGCCTTGTCACACTCTAATTGTTGTCCAGCTGTCAAGATGTCATCCATATAATGATAAATTATCCACTCAGGGTGTTTTTTCCGCACTGGTGCCAAAGCCCATGCTACGTACATCTGGCACAAGGCGGGTGAATTTTTCATTCCCTGTGGCAACACTACCCAATGATACCTGCACATAGGCCCGTTCTTATTTGTTGTTGGCACGGAAAAAGCAAATTTCGGATAGTCATCGGGGTGCAAGGATATTGTGAAAAAGCAGTCCTTCAGATCTATTTTCAGAATCTCCCACCCTTTAGGGATCATGGCAGGGGATGGCAAACCTGGCTGTAAAGCACCCATGTCCTCCATAGCCTCATTAATTTTTCGTAAATCGTGCAGTAACCGCCATTTGCCACTCTTTTTTGGGATGGTAAAAATGGGTGTATTGCAGGGGCTGGTTGTTAGTTCTATATGTCCCTTTTCCAACTGTTCCTGTACTAATTGCTCAATTGCTCGATTTTTTCCGAATTGAGCGGCCATTGGTCCACCCATACCGGGTCGTTCGTTTTCCACTTCAATTTCAAGAGAGGTCGCCCTTCCCCAATGGCCGCCCCAGAAAACCCGTCCCCCCAGTCGTTAAGCAAGCACCCAGTTGACTTAAAGCATCCCGGCTCAGCAGGCACACCGGCGCTACTGTCACATACGGTCGTATTGAACAAGCTCCACCATCAGGCATTTGGCATTGGATCACCTCTTTGCTTATTCTTGTTGTCTGAGTTCCTCCGACCCCCATTATGGGTATAGCTGGGTCTTCTACGGGCCAAGAGGGTGGCCAACGACCTTGACTGATAACAGTCACATCAGCGCCGGTGTCTACAAGCATATCAAGTACGCACTTTTGACCCCCTGGTGCTCTTAGGGCAACTCGCTGCAAGGGCTTTGTTTTACTGATTTCAGGGCTAAATATATATCGGCATTACCTGTTGAGCCAAAACCTTTATCCCCCCTTATCTGATTTCCAGCCGTCGGAACGGCGGCCTTAAATGGCACTAGTTGTCCAATGTGAGTACCCGCTGGGATATGCACAGGTGGAGTGGGTGTCCATACCATTATTTTAATTGGACCCGTATAATCAGCATCTATTACCCCAGGTAACACAAACAAACCCCGTCTGGTAATGGAAGATCGTCCCAATAATAGTGCACTCAGTCCATACCCCAGTGGCCCTTCCATATCAGTAGGAATGCACTGCACTTGGGAGTCTGTAAGGGTAACCTCCTTTATTGTTGCCACGTCCACTCCGGCACTCCCTGTGGGGCAGAGGCTGCGCTACCCACGCACCCTGACCCTGAGGCCTGTTTTGTGTCATCGCGCTCGGGCCCCCCACGCTCATCAGCCCGTTTCCCTATGGCGTGCCATCCTTATGGAATTTTGAGTGGCATTCAGATGCTCTATGTCCAAATTTCTGACACTGATTTCATGTGCCCGTAAATCCTCCCGTTCCTCCGCTCCTAGCAGGTGTCATATCTGTCTCTCCCCTCTGCTTTCCTACTCTACACTGTATCTTCAAATGACCGACCTTCCCACACTTAAAGCATTTCGGTCCCAAATTACGATTATTAATCAAGGGCTTGACAGCCGCAGCAAAAGCGGAGGCCAAAAATCCTGCCTGTTCTTCAGGTGTCCCTACCCTACAGCATGCCTCTATCATGTCGGTAACAGTGGCGTGTCGAGGCAAAGTTTGCAAGATACGCTTACAGGCTGGATTTGCGTTCTCTACGGCCAATGACTGAAATACCGCCTCTTTGGCTGCCGCTGGCAGTTCTCCCCGGTCTAACGCATTCCTTAGTCTATCAAGAAACTGCATGAATCCCTCGCTGGGGCCCTGTTTTATCGTCGTATATGGGGGAGTGACCTTGCCATCCTCTGGCAACGTCCTCAGTGCTTCGCGAGCCAACTCTGCAGACTGTTGTAAGATAGCGACATCTAGCCACGCTTGTCGCTGAGCATCAGCGAAAGGACCTGTTCCTAATAACATCTCCATGGTTGCCAGCCGCAACGGATCCCCCTCCACTCTATTCAAATTCGCTATCACTGCACGTTGTACACCATCCTCCCACCTTGATCTCCACGTTAGTTCTTGCATTGGGGTGAGGATAATGGACATCAGTGTCCGGCTATCAAAAGGAGTCATAATATTAGTAGTGAAAAAATTGTTAAGAAACGACTGAGTGTAGGGAGAATTAAGGCCAAAGTCATACACTAATTTTCTCGCTTCTTTTACCATCGGCCAAGGAAGACCCTCCCATCTATTGGGATTCCTTCGACCCCCCGTAGTTCCCCCCAGTATCACCGGAAATGCTGTTGGTAACATTATACCCTCTACCAAGGCATTTTGAATGATTCCTTTCCAATGCACTTGCGGATCCGGCGGCTCCCCTGAGCCCGCGGTCGCACCCCCCAACTCTCCTCCCACGTTCCCGTTACCCAACTCTCCTCCCGCATTCCTGTTACCGCCGCCCCATACCCCCCCGCTTTCACCCCTCTGTCACCTCTCCATATTTCATATCGCTTGCTCCTCCTCTTGTTTCCATGGTCTCTGTTGTTCTCTCTCTAACTGTTCCAATTTCTGTTGCAGTGTTTTTGCTGCCGCGCATGCGCCTTGCGGCAATTCTTGATCAGCGGGAGAGGGAGGCGACGGTGGAAGCGGTGGGTACAGTGATGGATCAAAAGGTGGTCTGGGGTGCACATCAACATATTGCCGTGGAGGCTTAGGTGGACCTTCATAAAACCCAGTTCTGGGGTTGTACCACTCTGGTGGAGGTGCCGTTGGTCTTGCTTCCGAGGGTGGCGGTGCTGGCCAGGGAACGTCCTCCTCCATCGGTTCTTCTTTCTCTGGAACTTCCTCAGGTGGAGCAGAGGGGATCAGCAGGGGATCGTCCCAAACCTTCGGACCTGGCCTGTTCGATCCTCCTCCCGTGGGTTGTAATGCTGCAAAAGCCCCGGCCGCTGTGGCTCGCTCTGCCTTCATATCTTGTAAGGTCGATAACACCAACCGCTATGTCGTCGCCAACGGTGATGCCTCTTTGTCTCCTTTACTTATCACTTCCCACAGTTTTTTCCCAACAGCCTCCCATATTTCTGCTTTAAAAGCTGTCTGGGGCTCTGGTGCGAATCTGTTCTCTCTGCACCATATTAACAACCTTCGGAGCATACGCTCATCGTATTTCACCCCTCTCTTAGAGAGGATATGCAGGAGAAGTCTTAATATAGCCCCTTCTTCTTTTGTTACTTGTTGCCCCATCTCCTGCCCCGGCTGCTCACCTCTCTCTGGGTGTCCGTGGCCACGTTGTCTGTTTATTCCGGATTGCCACCCAATCCGCCCGGTCTCAGTCCAGCTGAGCCATCCTCCAGCCGGTGGATCTCCTTCTGGGTCTTCCGCCCCTCGCGTTCCGTTGCTCAAGCCAAGCGCCCATCGAGATCACATCGGGGTCACCATCTGAGGAGAAATAACTGGACTCCAGACGATCCAATGTGAATCAACAGAAGCCGTTTATTAAGCACAGATCATCATCTTTTATACCCTGCGTTGTAGCTGTACACGTGACTCGCTTATTTCTGATTAGCTAGTTACACTGTCCACGCGCTGTGCATGCAGTTCATTCACACATCAGATTGGTTACAAGA
This sequence comes from Rissa tridactyla, assembly GCF_028500815.1. Taxonomy (NCBI): domain Eukaryota; kingdom Metazoa; phylum Chordata; class Aves; order Charadriiformes; family Laridae; genus Rissa; species Rissa tridactyla. The sequence continues at coordinate 2,747,941 of NW_026529545.1, forward strand.
ATTCGCGTCGTAAATTGCTTAGTCACTAGCACAACATGCTTTCTGCCTTCTCAGTCCCGTTTTTCCCATGTACTAATTCCATCTTCTACCACCTGTTTTGCCCTTAATCTAATCTCTCACAGCAGGGAGGCTGGCTCACATGGCCATTTTCTCTCAGACACATTCCTACAATCCCGTACCTCCCCAATGCAGTTCTGCGTCTTCTCCCTGGACCCCAACCTGCACCCAAACCCCAAACCCATCCTGGTCACCATCACGGTGCAGGGCCCTGTGGGGCTGGGGCAGCTCTATGGGGCGGCCCTCTGGGTCTGAGGGGGGTCTCCTCTGGGGTGGGATAGGGATGGTCCTAAAACTAAATGCTGTCAGCTGACAGGCTGACAGGCCATGAGCTGACCCACGGCTCGTGTAGGTTTGGTGAGACCCTTCATGTCTGGACACCTGACAGGCCAGGAGCAGGCCCACGCCCTGCGGCTGTGCTTATGAGGTCACTCATGCCTGAGTAGCCAGTGGGCCAGGAACAGGCCTAGGGATTGTGTAGGTGCCTGTGAGGTCACTGGTGCCTGCGCAGACGACAGGCCAGGAGCCGTCACCTGGCTTGTGGATGTCTCTGCGATGTCACTGGTGCCTGAGGAGCCCAGGAGAAACGTGTCTTGTGCTGGGTATTTTGAGGTCCCAGGTGCCTGAGAAGCTGGTAGGCCAGGACTAAGCCCCCATCTTGTGTAGGTGTTTGCAAGGTCACCTGTGACTGCTCAGCTGACAGGCCAGGAAGAGGCCCATGGGTTGTGTAGGAGCTGGTGAAGTCACTGCTGCCCGCGTACCTGGTAGGGCAGGAGCAGGAACATGGGTGGTGTCACGGGTGCCTGAGTAGATGATGCCACTAAAATAGTATTTGGTCCCCACCCCAATATGGGGTTTTTGGAAGAACCATCGTCAGCAGAAGCCCGGACACAGCACACACACACGTGTGACAACGGGACTCCTGAGCACGCAGCAGCAGCAGGAGGGTGCGAGGTCACGGTCACCGTAACCCCTGCGCACACAGGGGTGGCAGCAGGAGGGACGGGAGCTCCTTCTTCAGGTTCTTCTGCTCCTCCTTGACGTGCTCCTCCCCCGCCTCCAGGAACTCCAGCTCCTGCTGCAGCTTCTCCTGCCACAGCTGGAGGTCGGGGGAGGTCCTGCCTGCCCCCACCATCTGCCTGCACCCCCTCCTGCCCACCGCCCGCCTGCCTGGACCCTCTCCTGCCTGCACCCCCTGTGCCCACACCCACCTTGTGGCGGGTGTCAAGGTCCTCCAGGTCCTCGGGTTCGGGCACCAGGAAGGACAGAGACAGGGCAGGGTGTGGGGCGGCAGCTCCTCCTGGGGGGGCGTGGGGGGGGCTGCACCCAGGGGTGGCGGCACCCGGGGGGAGGGTGGTGGTGGTGAATCCCAGATGCGAGAGGACACCTGGGCAAGGGGGGGCACCCGGACATTGCAGGGGGACAGTACCCATGGGTTGGGGAGGGCACCCAGAGGTGGGGAGGGGGGGGTGCCCAGAGTATGGGGGGGTGTCACCCTTGGGGGCACACAGAGATTCGGGGGGGAGGGAGCACCACCCATGGAGGGGGGGAGAAGAGGTGGGAAGGGCACGAAGACACTGGGGGGGGCACCCATGGGGAGGAGTCACCCAGAGACTGGGGGGCTGTCACCCATGGGGGGGCACCCAGAAATTGGAGGGGGACGCCAGAGATCGGGAGGGGGTAGCCAGAGACTGAGGGGGGCATACAGAGATACGGGGAGGGGGACGCCAGAGATGGGGGGGAGGCACCCAGATATTCGGGGGGGCGCAGCCAGAAAGTGGGGGGGCACCCTCGGATGGGGGGGAGACCCAGAACCGTGGCGGGACCCGGAAGCGGGTGCGGGATCACGCGGACATGGCGGGGGGGGACCGAGCGATGAGCGCGACCCGGTAGCGGGGGCCGCCCACGGGCGGGTGGGGGCCGGGGGGTCCCGGGAGAGTCTCAGCGGTGTCCCGTCCCACCCCCAGGGTGTCCCCAGGGTGTCCCCGGGCCAACCGACCTGCGCGACCTCCCGCGGCGACCCCAGCTCCGCCATGCTGCCGCGCGTCACAGGGCAACGCCCACCGCGGCCGGAAACCGAGACGACTTCCGGCGCAGGGGATGATGGGAGATGGAGTACGGGCCAGTGCGGATCAGTCATCCCAGTACGGGCCAGTGATCCCAGTATGGACCAGCATAGAGCGATCCCAGGGTGCTCCCAGTGCTCCCAGTTCGACGCCCTGACTTCCCGCAGTGCTCCCAGTGCTCCCAGTATGACCCCCTGACTCTCCCCAGTGCTCCCAGTGCTGTCCCAGTGCTCCCAGTGCGGTCCAGTTCTCCCAGTATGACTCCCTCACTCCCCCCAGTACTCCCAGTGCGCTCCCAGCACTCCCAGTATGAGTCGTTGAATCCCCCCAGTGCTCCCAGTATGACCCCCTGACTCCCCCCAGTGCTCCCAGGGTGCTCCCAGTGCTCCCAGTATGACCCCCACTACTCCCCCCAGTACTCCCAGTGCGGTTCCAGTGCTCCTAGTATGACCCCCTGACTCCCCCCAGTGCTCCCAGTGCGGTCCCAGTGCTCCCAGTATGACACCCTGACTCCCCTCAGTGTTTCCAGTGCTTTCCCAGTGCTCCCAGTATGACCCCCCGGGATCCCCCCAGTGCTCCCAGTGTGGTTCCAGTGCTCCCAGTATGACTCGCTGACTCCACCCAGTGCTCCCAGTGCAGTCCCAGTTCTCCCAGTGTGAATCCCTGAATCCCCCCAGTGCTCCCAGGGTGCTCCCAGTCCTCCCAGTTCGACACCCTGACTCCTCCAGTGCCCCCAGTGCTGACCCAGTCCTCCCAGTATGACCTCCTGACTCCCCCCAGTGCTCCCAGTGCTCCCAGTATGACCCCCTGACTCCCCCCAGTGCTCCCAGTGCTGTCCCAGTGCTCCCAATGTTGTCCCAGTGCTCCCAGTATGACCCCAACTACTCCCCCCAGTACTCCCAGGGTGCTCCCAGTGCTCCCAGTATGACCCCCTGACTCCCCCCAGTGCTCCCAGTGCTGTCCCAGTGCTCCCAGTATGACCCTCTCACTGCCCCCAGTGCTCGCAGTGCGGTCCCAGTGCTCCCAGTATGACTTCCTGACTCCCCCCAGTGCTCCCAGTGCTCTCCCAGTGCTCCCAGTATGATCCCCTTACTCCCCCCAGTGCTCCCAGTGCTGTCCCAGTGCTTCCAGTATGACTCCCTCACTCCTCCCAGTGCTCCCAGTATCACTCTCTGGTTACTCCCAGTGCTCCCAGTATGGTCCCAGTGCTCCCATGGTGTGTTTTAGCCTCAGACGACAACAAAGACCCACGTGCCTCTCGCTCGGGCCTTCCCAATACGGGAAGAATCGGAAGAAAAAAGGCAAGACTCTTGGGTTGAGACAAAGGCAGTTTCACAGAACAGCAAAGGGAACAAGAAAACAACAACAATCACACGGACAGAGGAATGTACAAACACGATTACGGAACCGCCGCTCCCCGCCCCTCCCCGACCGGACCCAGGACACCCCAGCCCGCTCCAAGCTGAGAAGTCCTGCCCCCTCCCCCGGCAGCTCAGGCTGGGCATGGCTCACATGGCATGGAATACCTGTGTCCTGGGGAGAATGAACCCTGTCCCCGCCGCAACCAGGACATTATCCACCCCTTATTCCAGACCATCTATGCCATGCCCACATCTTACAGGTTCCAATGAATTGCCACCACTTTCCCCTGTCATGTATATACATACGTATATATATTCATGCAGATATAGTGCCCTTAGTCTATGGGCCATCCCTCCAACATGTCCGTTGAGTTCATTTCATCCCTGGCTCTGGGCTCCATCTGTTAGAACAGCCTGTGTCCTGGAGAGAATTAACCCTATCCCTGCCGGAACCAGGACAGCAGCCCAGAAAGCCAATCATAGCCTGGGCTGCATCTACAGAAGCGTGGCCAGCAGGTGGAGGGAGGGGATTCCCCCTCTCTACTGCAATCTCATATGACTTCATCTGGAATGCTGTGTCCAGGTCTAGGGGACCCAGCACAAGAAAGACATGGACCTGTTAGAGAGGGTCAAGGGAAGGATCACCAAAAATCATTGGAGGCTGGAAGACCTCTCCGAGGAAGAAAAGCTGAGAGAGTTGGAGTTGTTGACCCTGGAAACAAAAAAGCACCAAGGAGACCTTCTTGTGGCCTTTTAACCTATGAGACAGGCTTATAAGAGAGAGAGAGATTTCACCAGGGCCAGTAATGACAGGACAAGGGGCAATGGCTTTAAACTGAAAGAGGGTAGATTTAGATTGGACATAGGGAAGAAATTTTACAATGAGGGTGGTGAGACACTGGAAAAGGTTGCCCAGAGAAGTTGTGACTTCCCCATCGTCGGCGGTTTTCAGGGTCAGGTAGGGCAGGTCTTTGAGCATCCTGATCGAGTCACAGATGTCCCTAAAAAACAGGGATTGGACTACATGACCTTTAAACGTCCCTTCAAATCCATGGCATGCTGGGACACTATGAGAGCAGATGTGGCCACACCAGTCCTGAGTCAAGGGGGACGATAACTGCCCTTGTCTGGGTGGCCACGGTCCTTCTAACACCACCCCATATGCAGCTGGCCTTAATGGTGCTGAGCCTTTACCAGAGGCTCATATGGCATCCCTCAAAGTGCCCAGGCCCCTCTCCTCAGACTCACTCCTCACCTGGTCCTCTCCCACTTTGCCCCTTCTCCTAGAAAAACTTGAGGAGGTTTCTGTTGGCCACGTCCCCAGGTGTCTCAAGGTCCCTGTGCACTGAAGCTCCAGCACGTCAGCATTTAAATTGCACGTGCAGATGGCTCATGCTGAGTTGTGGTTCCTCTAACAAGACAATCGAGTAGCTGTAGGACAGCAGAGGTAAGAAAAGGGATTACTAGTGTCATGGACGTCATGAGGAAGGTGGAAAGTGCCACTGTCACCATCTCAGAAACACCAAGGGAAGGGCCAACAAGGAAACGGTGAAAAAGAGTTGGCTCTTTGTATGGGAGGGGATGAGGATGATCCAAGAGAAGAACTTGAGAGTGGAAAAAGAATGGAAAAGGGCATGAAAGGAAAAGAGGAACATCAAAATGCTTGGTTGGAAGGGACCTTTCAGATCACCTAGTCCAACCATCAACATACCTCTGACAAAAGCCATCACTAAACCATAGCTCTAAGCACTATGTCTGCCGGTCTTTTAGACACCTCCAGGGATGGGGCCTCAACCACTTCCTGGGCAGCCTGTTCCAATGCTTAATAACCCCCTCAGTGTAAAAACGTTTTCCTAATATCCTGCCTAAACCTCCCGTCACACAACTTGAGGCCGTTTCCTCTGGTCCAATTCCCTCTTACTTGGGAGAAGAGACCAATCCCTACCTCTCTACAACCTCCTTTCTGGGAGTTGTAGAGTGAGAAGGTCTCCCCTCAGCCTCCTTTTCTCCAGGCTAAACTATCCCAGCTGTCTCAACTGCTCCATAGAATGTTTATTCTCCAGATCCCTCACCAGCTCTGTTGCACTTCTCTAGACCTGCTCCAGCACCTCAATGTCTTTTTTGTGGTGAGGGGCCCAAAACTGGACACAGTACTCCAGGTGGGGCCTCACCCGTGCCGAGTACAGGGGGATGATCACTTCCCTACTCCTGCTTACCACACTGTTCCTGATACAGGCCAGGATGCTGTTGGACTTCTTGGCCACCTGGGCACACTGCTGGCTCATATTCAGCCGGCAGTTGACCAACACCCCCAGGTCCTTTCCTGCAGGGCAGCTCTCCAGCCACTCCTCCCCAGGCTTGTAACGCTGCATGGGGTTGGTGTGACCCAAGTGCAGGACCCAGCACGTGGCCTTGTTGAACCTCATACCACTGGCCTTGGCCCAACGATCCAGACTCACCAGATCCCTCTACAATGCCTTTCTACCCTCAAGCAGGTCGACACTCCCACCCAACTTGGTGTCATCTGCGAACTTACTGAGGGTGCACTCGATCCCCTCGTCCAGATCATTGATAAAGATCTTAAAGTGAACTGGCCCCAGTACCGAGCCCTGGGGAACAAGCATCAGGGTGACCATCTGCACACAAACATTAACAGCTGACCAAACGGAGCTTGAATCCAGGGGCAGCTGGAGAAACGCTGGGATTTGGCCAACAGAAATTCTTGAAGTCTTTCAAGGAGAAGTGTCCAGTCCTGCATCCTGGGGAAGAATAACCCGAATGCAGCAGGACAGGCTGGGACCTGATGTGCTGAGCAGTGACCCTGCGGAGACGGGGCTGGGCACCCTGAGGGACGCCTCATGAGCCAGTGGTGCACGCTCACTATGAACAAGGCCGGCTGCCTACGGGGCTGCAGGAGGAGGAGCGTGTGCCCCCCAGGCAACTTGAGTCACCTTCCCCTTTGACTCAGCACTGCTGTGGCCCAACGCACACAGCTGTGTCCCAGTGTGCGGCTCCCCATTTTGGAGAAGTGGAGAGGACCTGGAGAGTGTCCAGAGGAGGTCTGCCAAGATGGTCTTTAGGGCCCAGTGCACATGTGCTTGGTGGAGAGGCTGAGGGACCTGGGCTTCTCTGGCCCAGTGGCAGGGAGGCTCTGGGCACTCTTGGAATAGCCTGAACCTGGTTGAAGGGTTGTTTCAGAGACAATGGATCTTTTCTTTGGTGGGAAACAGCAGGAGAAAGAAAAAATGCAACAAAGGGCAGCTTGGGAGGTGGAGACTGGACACCAGGAGAAAGAAATGCCACTGCAAGGGCAGTGCTGTGCTGCAACAGATCACCCAGAGGGAGTCGGGATCAGCCCAAGGTGTTGTGTTTCAGGAACAGCCAAGGACGATGGAGAGAGATGAGTAAAGGCAGTGAGATGCTGAGGGGAGAGCAAGACGGGAAGCAGGGGGGATGTCTGCAGCCTGCAGGGGAAGAGGAGCAGATGTGGGACACCATAGCACCGCCTGTGGTGGAGACGATCAAGGGAGTTGGCAAGGCTGAAAGCCCCCAACAGTGCTTATGTCTTTCTCCTCTTGGCTGTGGCTGTTGTCGGTGCCACCAAGGCTACCAGAAGACACCTTATCCTTACAGCACTAGGGCCTTAGCGCCTCCTCTTCCCCACCCGGGAGCCGTCATTCTGTCTTTCTGCCCTTGGCATTGCACGTCCTCCCATCACAATGCCCCAGGAAGAGCCCTGAGCTGTGCTTGTGGGGCAGGATCTCCCTTCCCAGGGGCTGGAGGCCAGGGCGTGGCCCTTTGCCTTCCTCTCACACATTCAGCATTAGCCAGCATCAGAGACACCTCTCCATTGCCTTTGCCTACCTGCCCTCACTGCCTCCAGTTTTCCCTCGAACGAGCCCCCAGGAGCCGTTGGCACTAATGTCCCTCAGTGGGACCCATTAACACTCCAAGAAACTTTGGAGTTTGCCTCTGACATTGACTTCCGGAGAGGTTTCATCAGCCTCCCCTGGGTCTGAGCTTCATGGACTCAGCACCAAAACCACCAGAGAGGTCAATAAAATGCCTTGGGCTGGTCCTGCTCGGTACAGAAATGGGGGTTGGCCGGGCGGCAGGAATCCGTGTTTGCTGCTCGGGATGGGCATCGGGTGGTAAGCAATTGTACTGCATCACTCCTGGTTTCCTATATTCTTTTACAATGATTGTTAGTTTCTTTCCCGTTACTGGTCTTTCAAACTGTCTGTATCTCAACCATGAGATTTTTATTCCTTTTTCTCCCTCTTCTCCCTATCCCTCTGCAGGGGGTCAGGGGGGAGTGAGTCAAAAGCTGCATGGTCTTTCCCCCCCGACAAGGCTGAGGAGTGAGCTGGCTCTGCTCATGTCACTGCAGTTTGAGGACAACCAGGAGTTTCCTTGAGGTTTTCCTGCAGGAATATGCTGAGCAGCTCCTCTGCGTTACAAGTGGATTACAGATGAGGTAACTAGTGAATGGCAGAAGCTGTAACCCCTTTCCCCAATCCCCGCTGCTGTGGAGCAGGGATGACTCCTTGGGAGCCCACAAGCAGAGCTCTGCTCCTCATGGCACACTTGGCCAGCAACAATGAGAGCTCCAACAAGGGCAATGCAGAAAGCTCCCACAAAAAAGGACACAGGCAAAGTGTGTTTCCGGGGCTTGGGTTTGGAAGGGCAGGCAATGGGAAGAGATTTGCTCAGAGCTGTCCTGACTTGTGAGTGTGCTTTCCTCCTTTGGCAGTACCTCGGGAACAAAGGGATCTGATGTCCAACGGCAGCTCCATCACCCACTTCCTCCTCCTGGCATTCGCAGACACGCGGGAGCTGCAGCTCTTGCACTTCTGGCTCTTCCTGGGCATCTACCTGGCTGCCCTCCTGGGCAATGGCCTCATCATCACTGCCGTAGCCTGTGACCACCGCCTCCACACCCCCATGTACTTTTTCCTCCTCAACCTCGCCCTCCTCGACCTGGGTGCCATCTCCACCACTCTGCCCAAAGCCATGGCCAACTCCCTCTGGGACACCAGGGCCATCTCTTACTCTGGATGTGCTGCCCAGGTCTTCTTCTTTGCCTTCTTTATCTTAGCAGAGTTTTATCTTCTGACAGTCATGGCCTACGACCGGTATGTTGCCATCTGCAAACCCCTGCACTATGGTCCCTCCTGGGCAGCAGAGCTTGTGTCCACATGGCAGCAGCTGCCTGGGGCAGTGGCTTTCTCCATGCTCTGCTGCACACAGCCAATACATTTTCAATATCTCTCTGTCAAGGCAATGGCCTAGACCAGTTCTTCTGTGAAATCCCCCAGATCCTCAAGCTCTCCTGCTCAGACTCAGACTACCTCAGGGAAGTTGGCCTTCTTCTGTTTAGTGCCTTTTTTTCTTTTGCATGTTTTGTTTTCATTGTGGTGTCCTACGTGCAGATCTTCAGGGCCATGCTGAGTATCCCGTCTGGGGAGGGACGGCACAAAGCGTTTTCCACGTGCCTCCCTCACCTGGCCGTGGTCTCTCTCTTTATCATTTTTGTCATGTTTGCCTACCTGAAGCCCACCTCCGTCTCCTCCCCAGATCTAGACCTATTGGTGTCATTTCTGTACTCGGTGGTGCCTCCAGCAGTGAACCCCCTCATCTACAGCATGAGGAACCAGGAGCTCAGGGATGCCCTGAGGAAACTATTGCAATATACTCTATTTAACCCTCAATGAGGTAACTGTCTTTCTCCTACGATTCCCAGCATATTCACAGAAAATAGCAGGACGACCTTTTGTTCATAACCTTTTTACGTGCTTGCTTTCTTTCTCTTTCTTTCTTTCTTTCTTTCTTTCTTTCTTTCTTTCTTTCTTTCTTTCTTTCTTTCTTTCTTTCTTTCTTTCTTTCTTTCTTTCTTTCCTTCTTTCTTTCCTTCTTTCCTTCTTTCTTTCCTCCTTCCTTTCCTCCTTCCTTTCCTCCTTTCCTCCTTCCTTCCTTCCTTCCTTCCTTCCTTCCTTCCTTCCTTCCTTCCTTCTTTTCTTTCCTTCTTCCTTCCTTCCTTCCTTTCTTTCTTTCTCTTTCTTTCTTTCTTTCTTTCTTTCTTTCTTTCTTTCTTTCTTTCTTTCTTTCTTTCTTTCTTTCTTTCTTTCTTTCTTTCTTTCTTTCTTTCTTTCTTTCTTTCTTTCTTTCTTTTTCTTTCTTTCTTTCCTTCTTTCTTTCCTTCTTTTTTCCTTCCGATATTACTTGCTTTCTTTTCTCTCTTTCTCTCTTTCACTGTTTCTCTTTTTCTCTCTTCCTCTTATTTTAGGTTTGTGATAATATTATTCCTAAGCTCACATTTTTAGCATCCCAATGATGAGATGTACATGAGAAGCCAGACTCCCTCCATACTTGAAACAAAATAAAGGCAGCAGCAGAAAATCAAGCCGTGAATGAATGCTTTATTTTGCTTTGCTTACACACGCAGCTTTGGCTTTACCTGGGCTGAGCTGGGAAGTGCTCGGGAGAGGAAAACACCAGTGCAGAGCTCAGCTGTGTGAGTGTGAAGGCTGGGTGCACACAGCAGTGTTCTCACACAGCCAGGCCTTCTGGAGAGACAGGAAGGACCAGCAGAGCAGGACCTGCTCTGTGCCACGGTCCCTGGACACCCCGGGGAACCTGCCCCAGGGTAATCGTCACCAACCAGCCCCTCACAGCTGCAGCAGCAGCCACTCACCTCAGCTCAGAGAGCTGATCTGTCCCTCCATGGAGGGACACAAAATGACTGCATCAGAAGTTTGTTCTTGCATCACAGACTTAGGAATACACATTTCATGTGTGTGATGAGATGAATTTGAGGGAGCACAAGTGCCAGCAGCTACTCCTAGGAGTGTCCTGTTGTGGGAAACTCAGCTTATTGAGATCACTTCAGGTTTGGAGTAACATCCGCTGGGTAACCACCACTGGCATGTGCTCCCTTGGGTGTAGGTCATAGAGACATCGAATCATAGAATCACAGCATGGTTCGGGGCTGCCAGCGCACATTGCCAGCTCATGTTCAGTTACTCCAGCCCCAGCATCCTCAAGCCCTTCTCTGCAGGGCTGCCCTCAATCCCTTCGTCAACACACTCCATGAGTCTCCTGCACTGCTCACAGCTTCATGGGATGCTCTTCCAGCAGCTGCCAGGGTGACTGGAGTCCCCCAGTAGATCTCAGCCTCTGAGTGTGGTGCTTCCTGGAGGTGAAGTAAGAACGCTTCGTCAAAAGGCTCCTCTTGCTCGGGTGGCCTGTAGCAAACCCCAGCCGTGAGGATTCCAGCTGCACAAGGGTGCTCAGCTCCTCCTCTTTGTTCCCCAGGCTGCGTGCGTTGGTACAGAGGCACTTCAGCTGGGCCACTGACCATGACAACTTCTTTAGAGGAACACACCCCAAATCCTATGAAGCATTTCACAGCCGTTTCCCTGTGGGTTCCGAACACACCAGCAGCCCCTGGCCCTTCTCTCTTCCTAAAAACTCCATCCCTTTCCCGGTCAATCCAGTCTGACATGCAACTGGCCTCTTTTACACCGTGTTCTGCCTCCCCCCTCTTGGTTCCTCCCTGCTCCCCCTTCCGCTGCATGTCCCTCAGGGCTTTGCACAGCTCTATTCATTCCCGCATCCCTCCCAGACCAGGCTCCCTCTGACTCACAACGTTCTCATTTCAAACGGCCACTTGATCTTCCTGGAGGTGCCACCTGGACTTTCTTGATGGCCCACCAATTCCTGGGACTGGCAAAAGCTCTTTCTTGCCATGGACTCCATGGTTCTTTTCTCAAGTTTGTGGCTCAGTGCACTCTGCTTCTGCTTTCCCCTTTTTTCTCCCCGTTTCCCCATTAACAAGGTCCCCGCGCAGATGACCTTGCTGGAATAAACACTCCCCCTCTCACACGCCTCTATCCCTCAGCGTGACTGACCACCTTTGGTTCCCATCGCTGCCTCCCTGAGCCTTTGCCCTCAGGTTTGGGGCCCTGCACCTTCTTCTTGATGGCCACTCGGCCTGACAGCTGCCCCGCCCACCAGCTTCTGGCAGAAGTCCCGCCCCCTCTCCTCTACTGGGCCTCTGCTCTCTTCTGATTGGCTGCCAGCACCGGCCACCCCGGCTGGATAGACCCGGAAGTGCATGGGACCCGGAAGGCCCTTCCCCTACACGCACGGGGGCCGCCATTGTGGTTTGTCCGCCATTTTATGCCGAGATGCCGCCATTCCCTGGCAGGGACCTGCCATTTGGTTAAAGATCACACAGCTCCGTGATTGGCTAACAGCCATTTCCTGACACCGTCACACCCGCGTGTTCTCAGGCAGCCCCTGGGATGGGCCGCCTGCCTCGTTTGGATATAAAAATAGAATATTTATAGACAATCATATATTTTATATATCTATGAAAGGAAGTGTATAATTCTAGAAATGATTTTTTTTTTTAATAATGCACCCATTAGTTTTATATATGTACTTATGTATATGTGTATAGATTTCTACATAGGTAAACATTAATAAACATATAGAAATTAAATTAATCATCTTTGTTTCTAAAGTTTGCATAACTGTAAATTTGAAATGGAGCTATAGTTTTGAATTCAATAAACCCTTCTTCTATAAGATTTAGTGTAGTGAAGAATTAGAGTTTAAATGTGAACGGAAGCAGAAGGAAAAGGCCGGGTGGGGGTCCCCCACTTTACCAGGCTGCAGAACAAGCCCTGACAGGGTGGGCTGGGGGGAATTCAAGAGGGCGGAGGGGTGCCCGAAAGGTGGTGGGGCACGGACACGCTGGAACATGCCCAGGGGCTACGGCCCCCTTCTAGGAGGGGTGAGCAAGTGACAGAGAGGGGGGTCAGTACTGGCTTGGGTCCCCCCAAAAGACGAGCACGCAGCAAATAGGTTGGTATGTGCTTGTGAGGAGCTGCTGCCTGAGTAGCCAACAGGCCAAGAGGAGGCTTCTGGTCTGTGTAGGAGCTTGTGAGGAGTCGTATCTCAGAGGTGAGCAGACAGCAAGCAGGGGGAGATGTGGGGGTCAGGTCTCTGGTGCCTGAGTAGCTGATAGACCAGGAGCAAGGCCAGGGCTCCTGTAGGGGCTGGTGAGGTCACTGGTGCTGGTGTAGCTGATAGGAGACACGTGGCTCGGGCTTGTCCTTGTGATGTCTCTCTTGGCTGAGTAGCTGATAAGGCAGGCCCAGGTGCACAGCTCGTGTAGGTGCCTGTGAGGTCACTGGTGGCTGAGTCCCTCACTGGCAAGTACGTGGCAAACGGGCAGATACGCACTTGTGAGGTCCCGCTCAGCTGACAGGCCATGAGCTGACCCACGGATTGTGTAGGTTTGGTGAGACCCTTCATGTCTGGACACCTGACAGGCCAGGAGCAGGCCACGCCCTGCGTCTGTGCTTATGAGGTCACTCACGCCTGAGTAGCCAGTGGGCCAGGAACAGGCCTAGGGATTGTGTAGGTGCCTGGAGGTCACTGGTGCCTGCGCAGACGAGAGGCCAGGAGCTGTCACCTGGCTTGTGGATGTCTCTGCGATGTCACTGGTGCCTGAGGAGCCCAGGAGAAACATGTCTTCTGTTGGGTGTTTTGAGGTCCCAGGTGCCTGAGAAGCTGGTAGGCCAGGACTAAGCCCCCATCTTGTGTAGGTGTTTGCAGGGTCACCTGTGACCGCTCAGCTGACAGGCCAGGAAGGGGCCCATGGGTTGTGTAGGAGCTGGTGAAGTCACTGCTGCCCGCGTACCTGGTAGGGCAGGAGCAGGAACATGGGTGGTGTAGGGTGTTGTGGTGTCACGGGTGCCCGAGTAGATGACAGATTGGGAGCCAAGCAGTAGTTTATGTAGGTGTTTGTGACGTCATTGGTGTCTGAATACCTGATAGGCCAGGAGCAGGAACGTGGCTTGTGAATGTCGCTCTTGTGATTTCACCGCTGCCTGTGTAGCTTTTGGGCAAGGAGCAGGCATATGGCTTGTGTGGCCGCTTCTGATGCCATTACAATAATACTTGGACCCCACCCCAATATGGCTTTTTGGAAGAACCATCGTCATCAGAAGCCCGTACACAACACACACACACACACACGTGACAGCGGGACTCCTGAGCACGCAGCAGCAGCAGCAGGAGGGTGTGAGGTCATGGTCACTGTAACCCCTGAGCACACGGTGGTGGCAGCAGGAGGGACGTGAGGTCACTGTCGGTACCACTCATGAGCACACGGCAGCAGAAGTAGGAGAGTGTGAGGTCACCGTCAGTATAACCCACAAACACACAGCTTGGGCAGTAGGAAGGGTGTGAGGTCACGTCCCCAATGTCACCCTGTGCCCATGGGGCTTGGTGCAGAGCGGCCGTGTGCATGACAGGGGCATGACGGGGGCTGGGAGCTGCCCCTCCCCATGTCAGCGAGGCCGAAGGAGCAGCCCCTGCGGCCCTGGCTGGAGCAGTCGGGGTGGGGGTGGCTCGGGGGCACCCCAGGGATGTGCCTGGGCACGGCGCCAGGAGGAAACCACAGACTTCCTGCCCGGGCGCTGCGGGGGGAGCGGGGGGAGCGCGGCGAGGCCACGTGGGCTGTGGTTTGTGCACCTGCAGGCTCCAGCTCCCGCTCCGCCCGCGGGGAATAACGGCCCCTGGGTGACACACTGAGAGTCAGGGACACGTCTGAGCCTCTGGGCTGTCTGTCTGCTGCCAGGGCAGGGACATGATCCAGCTCTGGCTCCTGCGAGGGACTCACTGTGGGGGTCTGCAGGGTGGGACGGACAAGCCAACACTCCTGGGATGGAGCCCTTGCCCTGGATGAAGACCTCTCCCAGCTGCTGCTCCCAGCACAGTGAGGTCCATGGCAGGGGCAGGGGCTGTTTCCTCCCCATCCTGACACAGACCCTGGTGCAGTCCCCGCTCCATGGTCACCGCAGCTTGGGGGCAGCTGGACACTTGCCTCATGGCTTCTTGGATGAGCCCAGCGCAGGAGATGCTCAGTGCTTCCAGGCCCACAGCAGGGTGCAAGAGGTGACTAACCAAATTCCCCTGCACACCCAGCTTGTCCCATGATGATCCGCCACCACAGCGACCATGACACCGGCAGCGGGACATATATGTCCCTCATATATGGTCATGAACGGCGCTGGAGAAGTTCATTGGCGGGCTGGGCTGTGTCGGAGGGGAGATAGCTCCCGATAACGTCTAAAAAGGTGCTGCTGCTTCGATTGGCTCCTTCCGCAGCTGGGTTGGCATCTGCAGAGATATATCACCCTCCCATCATCGTTGTCCCCGTGAGTCCCCAGGGGCTGTGACAGGAAGTGGGGAAGAGCGGGTCTGTGCCAGCAGGGCAGGAGGCTCAGGATGGGAATGGAGGGACTCCTGTCCCCTCGGGTGCTGTGGCTGCTCCTCTGGGCGCAGCTCTGCAGAGGTAAGTGCCGGCTCCCTTTTCCCACAGCCCAGGGCCATCGGGTACCAGTGGGGTCATCAAGAGCCCTTTGGGAAGAGGGTAGGTAGGTGGAAGCCTACCTAGGTAGGTGGAGCCCTTTGGGAAGAGGTGGTCGGTAGGGGAAGTTGTGGGGCTGGGGGCATGGGGCTGTTATGGTGTGTTGGGCTGGGGAGGAGCGGGTTCCCTGTGCAGGCCCTGGGGGCACAATGAGTGGGTGGTCATGGGAGGGGGCCATGGGAGTGGGAGGAGGTTCCCAGGGCTGTGTTATGGTGAATAGCCCATCCCAGAAGGGCTGGAGTACTGCACCCCTAGCCTTCACAGGCTGTGGGGAGAGCAGGGACCCCCACACTGGCCAAGGGACAGCCTGGAGGGGTGAGGACTCCCACCCTCCCACCGTGGTGCTTCGGACTCAGCCTGGGCAGGGGGGGCCTTCTAGACCTGCACTCTGGGGCTCGGTGCTCTCCTGAGCGGTCCCATGTCGATGTTTGAAGGGGCTGCGGAGGTGAGGCTGGAGGATGGCAGCGGACCCTGTACTGGGAGAGTGGAGGTGAAACACCAGGGCCAGTGGGGGACTGTGTGTGGCATCAGCTGGGACATGGACGATGCTGCAGTGGTTTGTAAGCAGCTGCGCTGTGGGTCTGCTGTTAAAGCTCATGCTGAAGCACACTTTGGGCCAGGATCTGGCGCCATTTGGATGGCTGTTGTTGAGTGTCATGGCAACGAGTCAGCCCTGTCTGATTGCACAGACACAGAATGGATTCGACAATACTGTGATCACAGTCGGGATGCTGGAGTGACGTGTTCAGGTACGGTGCCAGCCTGTTCCCCACCTTTGTGACCAGGACGGGGGAAGGGACCTGGCTGTGCCCTCAAGGAAACAAGGGGTTACTGGAGAAGGGCCTGGTGTAGCTGGTCACACTGCTGAGCTGGGACTGGCATTGCTGGTTTCCCCGGTCCCTGAGGAAAAAACAGTGGGAACCCGCCACTGCCTGACCCCTGATGTGTCTCAGCCCACCCTCCGTCAGTGCCTGGGGCTGGGAGATGGTGCCCTCATGCAAAAGGAACTTAGAGCAGCTCACGTGGCCACCCACAACCCTGGGCCCAAGGAGGTCAGGGACTTTTGGGTTGTGTCCCCTGGCAGACATGAGTCCCCCAAAGCAGAGGGGCTGCTCAGAGGGCAGGGGCCCTGGGCTTGGGCAGAAGAGCTGGGTGGCTCATGGCCACCCCATTCCCCTTCCAGAGCCACCCCATGAGAGCGAGCCCACAGGGAAACACCCCTGTGCAGGCAGCGCTGACCTGCTGCCCAGCCTCTCCTGCCTACCCCAGCCCCTGCCTGCCCTGTGCCAAGGGCACTTACCAGCACTTTCTGGCTCTCCTTGCCCTGGGAGCTCGTGTCAGCCCAGGGCTGCTCCTCTGCCCCCTCTCCTGCCCTCTACCCAGCTGGGGGCCAGGGATGTGCACCCCTGGCAGTGTTCTCTGGCCCTGGCTGAGGACCCTCCCCAGCCAGGTGCAGGAGCTGGGGGCTGGTGGAGACAGCGACTGGAGGTACAGCTGCACATCTGCTCCCTCTGACATGTCCCATCTAATAGCAGTGCCCCAATGGGCTCCATTTCTGGTGGCTCCAAGGGGTTCCTCAGCCTGGCTCTCAGCTTGGTGGGGCAGAGCAGGCTGCAGCAGCCAGCAGAACCTCAGCCCATCTCCTTGGGCTCAAGTGCTCGGGGCGCTGCAGTGCCTGGGGCCAGTGCCAGGTAGCCCAGGGTCTCCGGGAGGGCAGCAGTTTTTCTGAGCGCTTCCTGTGGCTGTGGGTTTGGGAGAAAAGCCAGCCCACGAGTGCTGTGATGATGTTGGGGGAGCAGCAGGGGGTCCATGGTGTGTTTGTGCCATCAGCACCCATTGGGAGCTGCTGGGAGGGTCGTGGGGCTCTTTGCCTGTGGCCACCTTGCAGGCCAGGTGGGACATGGGTATGTAACTGCCAGAGGGCTGTGGGAACTCACAGGGTTCTTTGGTTACTCCAGGATTTGTCCGGCTGGTTGGAGGGGACAATCCCTGCTCAGGACGAGTGGAGATCCATGATAGGAACGAGTGGAAAACTGTCTGTGACTCCGCCTTTGGTCCCAAAGCTGCCGACGTGGTCTGCAGAGAGTTGCAGTGTGGCACAGCCCTGTCTGTCCCCGGGGCAGTTCACTTTGGAGAAGGGGCTGGTCCCATGTGGGACAGAGAGCTGCAGTGTGTGGGGAATGAATCCCTTCTCAGCTCCTGCCCCACGGGGTCCCCCAGGGAGCAGCCCTGCACCCACGCGAATGCTGCCGGTGTCACCTGCACACGTAAGGACTCAGGGCAGGGTGTTACCACCGGGGGTGTGCCGATGATGGGGGAGCAGGGACGGGACTGTGCTGTGCTGGGTGTGAGGACAGAAGGGGTGATCACAGAACCATAGGATGGTTTGGGTTGGAAGGGACCTTTCAATGTCATCTAGTCCAACTTGCCTGCAACCAGCAGGGACCTCTTCAACTAGATCAGGTTGCTCAGAGCCCCATTAGACCTGACCTTGAATGTTTGTCTGCAGCCCTAAAATGGTGCAGAAGGAGGAGAAAGGCAGGGTGTCCACTTGGCCTCTACTCCACCACCCAAGGCAGCAAAAGCACAAGTCTGCCCTGTCTCATCCTTCTCTGTCCCGAGTTCACAGGGTTCAGGCTGGTGAACGGCAGCACGGCGTGTGAGGGGAGGGTGGAGGTCCATGTGCAGGGGACCTGGGGCACCCTCTGTGCCTCCCGCTGGGACCTCTTGGACGCCCACGTTCTCTGCCGTCACCTCAACTGCGGGTTTGCTGAGTCCATTCCTAAAGGAGGGCGTTTTGGGAGAGGAAGCGGCCCTGTCTGGAGAGACTCCTTCCACTGTGACGGGACTGAAGCCCACCTGGGAGAGTGCCCAGTGACTGCCCTGGGGGCCTCGCCGTGCTCCCATGAGAACGACGCTGCTGTCATATGCTCAGGTGAGTGCAGGAAAACACTCGGTTACTCTGTTTTCCTCTTAAATGCTCCCAAAGCAGGGGACCCTGTGGCAGTGCAAGGCTCTGGCTCAGAAGGTCCCCACAGAGGGCTGGCGGCAGGCAGGCGAGCTCCAAGGCCCTCCTGCAAGGGTGCCAGAGCCTGGAGACATGCTGCAGGCTGCCGGGCTCCCTGATGCCGCCAAGGGCTGGGGCATGGCTGCTCTCCCCAGGCCCAGCTCGCTTCGCATCCCTGCGGCTGGTGGGTGGAGGAAGCCCGTGCGACGGGCGAGTGGAGATCTTCCAGCACGGGACGTGGGGCAGAGTCCTGGATGAGCAGTGGGACGTGCAGGAGGCCAGCGTGGTGTGCCGGCAGCTGCAGTGCGGAGAGGCAGAGGCAGCCTACAACCCCCCGAAGGCTCAGAGAGGGACGGGTCCCGTGGGGCTGCGCGGGGTACGGTGTGCAGGGCACGAGGCCAACCTGACCCTCTGCAACACCTCCCTGCCTGAGAGTGCGCTGGAAGCAGGGATTGCCGAGGACGTGGGGGTCGTTTGCTGGGGTGAGTGGCACTGCACGGCCCCCCCAGGCTCTGGGCTGGGTGGGCAGCCGGCCCTTGACGGCAGCCGGGGTTTCCTCCTGCTACAGGGAGCCGTCAGGTGCGGCTGGTGAACGGGCCTGGGCGCTGCGCTGGGAGAGTGGAGATCTACTACCAGGGCAGCTGGGGGAGCGTCTGCGATGACGGCTGGGACCTGTCTGATGCTGCCGTCGTTTGCCGCCAGCTGGGCTGCGGAGGGGCGCTGGAGGCGGTTGGCTCCGCTCGCTTCGGGGAAGGCTCCGCTCAGATCTGGCTGGAGAGCGTGAACTGCTCCGGGGCCGAAGCTGCTCTCTGGGACTGCCCGGCAGGGTCCTGGGGGCAGCACGACTGCGGGCATAAAGAGGACGCAGGAGTCGTCTGCTCAGGTGTGTGCCGGGAGCTGTGGTGGGAGCCCAGTCCCCAGGCAGGCCGGGACGAGGGGAGAGCCGGACACGGCCGAGGCTGTTCCTGGCCAGCTCTGAGCCCCTGACAAAGGCCACCGTGGGGACACCCATGCACAGGTGCCCTCAGTCCCACCGGGGGTCCCTGGGGAGCTCCGCTGTCCCTGACGGGCAGCAGGGAGGGCAGGGGTGTCTGTCCATCAGGGACATTTCTCTGTCCGTGGGTGCAAGGGGGACTTGCTGGACGTGCCTTTGCCTGTCTGAGGGCCTGGCGGGTGCAGGGGTGTCCCTGCTCCCCCAGCCCCAGCCCAGCCTGTTCCCCCTCGCTGCCTTTCCTCCCAGAGTTCATGGCCCTGAGGCTGGAGAACGGCACCAACTGCTCCGGGCGCCTGCAGGTTTTCTACAATGGGACGTGGGGGAGCATTTGCTCCAACTCCATGACTCCTGAAACTGTGTCGCTGGCATGCAAGGAGCTGGGCTGCGGGGACAGAGGGTCCCTGGAAACACAACGGCCCTACAGCAGGCTGTCTGGCACGGCCTGGCTGGATCGTGTGGAGTGTGGGGAGAGAAACAGCTCCTTCTGGCAGTGTCCCTCCGCTCCCTGGCACCCGCAGTCATGCGACGACCTGCGAGAGGAGACCCACATCACCTGCAAGGGTAATTCTGAGCTAGCCGGGCACCAGCATCCCCTGCGTTCCTGCTCCTGGCTGGGCATGGTCAAATTCCTGGGCCTGCAGGGGCCTTTCGTTTCCAAGCCAGACGCTGCTGCTGCTGGTACCAAAAATGGGACTTCCTCTCCTGGAGCCCCACACATTCACCAGCGGTTGCCAGCCAGGCTCCCAGCTTCGCCTGGTTGAGGCAGAGGTTTCTCGAGGCAAGGTCCCAGAAGGGAACAGCCAGGGCTCTGAGGAGTGTCCCTTCCATGGACACCCTCCTGCTGCTCTGTGACCCAGGGTCCCTTTGGGGCTGAGCAGTCAGGGTCCCCCACGTTGCCGAGTGTGTGTCCCCCGAAGGACCGGGGTTCAGCTGCTGCCATGGGTGGGTGGCACGAGCTGAGCTGAGCCCCGCTCTCTGCTGCACGCCCCCCCTGCAGCAGCCCCTTCACCACAGCGTTTCCCTCTGCAGGGAGTCAGCCAGAAACGCCCCCGGCCCCAATGGCTGTGTGCCCCAGCACCCTGAGCTGCACAGGTAGCTGCTCCTCTGCATGCCCCTCTCGCCTGGCAGGGCTCTGCCTGCTGTCCCGCGGCCCTGGGAGCTCCCTGCCTTCTCCAGACAGGGAGAAGATTCGTGCCGTGGGAGGGGAGAAGGGGTGCTCCGGCCGAGTGGAGGTGTGGCACCGTGGCTCCTGGGGGACGGTGTGTGACGACTCTTGGGACATGCGGGATGCTGAGGTGGCATGCAGGCAGCTGGGCTGTGGCCCTGCGGTGTCTGCCCTGGCCGAGGCTGCATTTGGGGAGGGGAGCGGCCCCATCTGGCTGGAGCAGGTGGAGTGCCGGGGGACAGAGCCATCTCTGCAGGACTGCTGGGCCCGGCCTGGGGACAGCGGTGCCTGCCGCCATAAGGAGGACGCGGCCGTGAACTGCTCAGGTGAGCGGCAGGGCTGGGACACCTCACAGGGAGCCCTTTTCCCCATTGGCTGCCATCATGGCTCCAGAGCTCCTGAGAGCAAGGCCATCCCTGCAGAGCAGGAGAGCCTTTTGCCAAGTGGGCAGCAGCTTCTGTGGGGCTGGGTGTCCTCCAGCTTCTGCCCGCAGGGCCCTGCAGCCCCCAGGGGCATCTCCTGGGCTGCCGGCTCTGTCCCTGCTCTGGGCCCTGCGCTCCTTCCTGGCCATGCTCACCAGTCGTGCAGGAGGGGCGATTTGGGTGGGATGTGGCAGGGATGTCTGCACATGCACACGTGCGCACACACACACACACACGCTGTGTCAGAGAGGAGGCTCCCTGGTACCTGCACCCCCACCCTCTCAGCCCAGCTCTCCTTCTCCTCCTCTGCAGACGCACCCAGGACGGCAGCACCAACCCCTCCAGCAGGTAACCCGTCCTCCCCACCAGCGCTGGGTCTTCTTGGGGCCAGGCTGTGACCCACAGCCGGGGGGAAGGGGCTCCTTGCTGGGCTGTGAAACTCCCAGGAGGAGGCACCGGGGTAGCGGTGGGGCGGGAGGCTGGGGAGGGCTGTCATTCACCCAGCCAGGTGGGAGCTTCCCCATCCCTCATCCCCTGAAACCCGGTACGTAATGGGGGTCAGGACTGGGGTGTGCCGGCCCCGCACCTCTCCCAGGCCTGGTGCTGCCCTTTCTGTGTTCCTGCCATGCAGATCCCACGCGGGGCCGTCTGACCGGCAGCGGGAGAGTCTCATTGCCCGTCATCATGTGCATCATCCTGGGAGCCCTTCTCTGCCTGCTCCTGGCCCTCCTGGCCGGGCAAGTGCGAAGCGCCAGGGCTGGGCGCAGAGGTGGGTCCCTTCCCAGGGGAAGATGCCTGCTGGCAAGGCCAGGGGTGCCGTGGGGTGTCAGTGAGTGGGAGAGGCAGAGCTGGGGGGACAAGAGTGTGTGCTCTCTGCGGGATCCCACCCTCTCTCTGACCATCCCTGGGCCAGCCCTGCCTCTGTCCACAGGCTCTGAGAGAGCTCAGGAGCCCTTCCCTGAGGCCGTGTACGAGGAGATCGGTTCCAGCCCAGCATGGCAGAAGCAGGCAAGGTTCAGCGGCTCAGGTTGGTGTGCGTCCCTCGTTGAGGACACATCTACAGTGCTCTTTCCCCTGGCTGCCACCCAGGGTTGAGCCCTGCAGCCCCCTAACCCATGGTTCGTGGGGTTGTGGGGCTGTTGGATCTGTGTGGGGAGCACCCATGTCCTGGGCCCAGGAGAGAAGCTTTCTCCCCACCTGCTCTGCGCGTCCCATTTGGGGACAGCCCCTCTCTGCCTGCCCCTGCACCCTGGGGGACACCTGAGGGGTGAGGGAAGGGGCTGTCCCAGGGCAGCTCTGGCAGGCCCTTGGAGATGGGCTTTGTCCCAGGGCAGCAGGGTGAGTCCTGAGCCCTCGTCCCCGTGCAGCCGTGGCTTTGTGGGTCCCACGTCCCCAGCAGCACTGAGCACAAGCTGGGTCAGCAGAGCGTACTCCCCTAACACCCACTGGGCCTCTCTCCAGGCTCCTATTCAGAGGGATCCCTGAGCAAGCTGCAGCCCTACCCCGGGGACAGCGAGGAGGAGGATGGTCCAGGGTCAGCACCAGGTAATGGGGGGCAGGAAGGGGTGGATGTCTCCTCCCTGCAGACATGTGATGGACAGCAGTGTCACTGAGTGTCACCGTCAGAGCTCGGAGGACATGTGGGATCTCCTGTGGGGCTGCAAACACCAATGTCTGAGCCCCATGTCCGAGCACATCCTCCCGTCCTCTGCTCTGCAGAACGCATCTTCTCACTGTCACCAGCTCTCCTCTCCTTTCAGACGTCCCTGTCCTGCCTGGAGGTGACCCAGCTGATGGCTATGATGATGCCAGGGAGGTTTCTGACCCTGGGGAGGATCCTTCCCCTGGGCAGGAAGACTGGGAAATGCCCAGGGTGGCAGAGGAAGGATCTGGACCCACGGATACCCCTGGAGGTGAGAGGGAAAGAAAGTGCTGCTGGTTCCTGGGCTGGCATCCCCGGTGTTGGATGAATCGCTGTCACACTGAGAGCCCAACATGCTGGGGTGGGGCAACCTGCCCCAGGAGCATTTCCTTGGGGGGACCGTTGGTGGGAGAGGGAGCTGAACGTCTTGGGACTGTTGAGGAGAAGGGAGGAAGGTGATGTACAGCCCAGGAGAGGCTCCCCATGGGGTGAACATGCAATGGCCTGCCTTGCTTCTTGCAGGGCCAAACCTGCTCTCCCAGAGAGGTGCTGGTGCCCCCGGAGCTGAGGGGGATGGCTGGTCCCTGTCCCCAGAGAGCACGGGCTATGACGATGCTGAAGAGGTGTCTGTGGCACATCCCCCTGAGGACACAGAGGCTGCAACACCGGAGCTCAGTGCACAACGGTCCCTGAGCCCCGGGCCAGGAGAGACCGTCCCTGCAGTGCAGCTGGGGGCAGCCAGGAGGGAGGAGAGGTCTGTGCAGCTGGGAGAGCCGTGAGCACCAGGGAACCCTCTCCCTTTTCCCACGGGCAGCAGAAACTGCCAGGGGTTTCCTCGATTTTGATTCCCCTGTTTTTACACAGGCGCCCCCATATCGGTTCTTATTAAAAGCCTTTGAGCCAGAGCTGTGCTTGCCTGCCCAGGTGCTTTAGTGTCTCCCTGAGGGTGGCTGGAGGAAACCAGAGCCCAAAGACATGGCGGTGGGGAAGGGGCATGTCTCGGGTGGGTGTGTGGTGCAGGGCAGTGAGCTGAGCTCAGGTCCAGCACAGCTGCCCGCCTCTCTCCTGAGAGGGGGCTCCAACGAGGCAGCGCACACAGCCCTCCTCACCCCACAGCCAGACCCTGGCTGGGCAGGGCAGGCCCACAGTGCCTGCAGAGGACCAGAGGCTCCAGCTCCAGCCTTTCGCTGAGGCTGGGCATTCAGGGAAGAAGCCCCTTGGAGATGCTGGGGATGGAAGCCAGGATCTCCCACATGCAAAGTGGGCGCTCTGCCACTGAGCTACACCCTCTGGAGCCTTCCCAGCAGGAGACACTCTCCTCCCATGAGGGGTCTGTGACAAGCACAGCCCCATTGTCCCCTGGGTGCCAAGGGACCCTCTGCAGGAAACAGCACTTGAGCCCTCCTGAGATGGGGGAAGTCCGCACTGCCTCTCCCCTGGGGCCTGATCCTGGCACAGGGCTGCACTGCAGAGCACTGCCCCTCCAGCGTCTCTGAAGAGCGATGGGGCAGAAGGAGGCTCTGGCTGCAGGTGCTGCTCCCACGCTCTGGCCCCCTCCAGGGCCAATGGAGAGGAGAACACTCCTGAGCCTCCTCTGCCCCCCAGGGCAAGGGCAACCCCCCTGTGTGCCACATCTGTGCGCAGCGGCACAGGAGGAGAAGTACAACAGGGTGAGGGACATGCCCTCCCTGGGGTGAGGTGCCCCCAGGCTCTGATGGCACCCCAGGGTGTGCGATGGGGCAACATGGGGGCAGAAAGCTCACACGCCCTCACCCATGTAGCGGGCCTCCTCCTGCACCCCTCTGCCCCGCAGCATCCCTGGAGGTGGGGTGAAGGGCAGGTGTCCATCTCCATGGGGCTGATGCCCAGAGAGGAGCATATTGGTGTGTTACCAGTCATTGGAGCAGGGGGGCAAAGGGGGTCAAGAAATTCTGCTCAGGACAGCGTGTGACTAAACCATACCGATGGCCATGCACTCCGGTGGGTGATCCTCAGCGTGGCTTTGTCAGCTGTCCTGGGCACATCAGAGGTCTCACTGCAACACCCCCCCGGGGGAAGGATGCTGCCATTCAGGCCGCAGCTCAGGGAGTGCCTCTCCCTGGGACTATGGGTCCAGTGGCCTCTGCTCTGGGAACTCAAGACAAGGTGCAGGAGGCGCCTGAGGAGGGGAACAGACTCTGCACCCTTGAGCATGACAAAGAGGAGAGAAATTGGGTCATGCAGAGACCCCGCAGAGGACACATCCCGATCCTGTGGAGCAGGGAAGGGGGCACAGCTGGAGACCACCCCAAAGCAGCCCTGAGTGGAGAGTCCTGCCCAGGGGGAGGCTGGGGACTTGTGGGGCTGGAGGAAGGCTCCTTCTAAGCCGCAGATGTGCAGGTCCAGGGCAGGGACAGTGCTCTGGCAAGAGGTGAAGGAGCAAGCAGGGCTGGGGCAGGCTGGAAGGCGGCAGACGGGCTCTGCAAAAAGCAGAGGGAGAAAAATCACTGCTGAAGCCCAGGGCTGAACCAGGCACCTTTAGATCTTCAGTCTAACGCTCTCCCAGCTGAGCTCCTTCAGCCCTGCCCCAGCAGCCCTTGTCCCTGGGCCACCCCTGCCGGGCCCCAGGCTGACACAGAGGAGGAGTGCGCCTCAGGGAGGTTCCCAGGGAAAAGCTGTGCCCAGCCCCGGACAGAGGGGACCGGGCCCCTCCCTGCCTCCAAGGCCAGGTGGGCTCCAGCTTTGGTGGAGGCCACGTTACGCTGGGCGTGCCAAGATGTGTGTGGGCCTCCTACAAAGGGGACAGGAGTGAAGGTAAGTGGGCAGGCCAGGCATGTGCAACTGCAAAGGCTGAGGGTCAAAGAAGCATAGGACCGATGGAAGACCTTATCACCTGGAAAGCCTCCTCCCACACCTTTTTTCCCTTGCTGAACTTTGCTGCTTCCTTCCCAGCTCCTCTCCCTCCTTCCCCCTGAGCAGTGCAGGGCGATGGGGAATGGGGGTCCTGGGCAGTCCATAACAATTCCTCTCTGCTGCTCCTTCCTTCTACCACTTTTCCCATGGGGTCCCTCTTACAGGCTACAGTCTTTCGAGATAAACCTGCTACAGCATGGGCTCTCCTCAAGCTGAAATTCTTTCAGGAAATATCCAACCTCTCCAGTGTTGGGTCCTCCACCAAGTGCAGGGATTACCTCCTCCACTGTGCTCCTCTCCTTAGGCTGCAGGGAAATACCTGCTCTACTGTGGTATTCTCCACAGGCTGCAGGAGACCATCTGCTCTGGCACCCGGAGCACCTCCTCTCCCTCCTTCTTCACTCACCCTGGTGTTTTCAGGGCTGTTTCTCACACTGTTTTTCCCTCACTCCTCTCCCACTCGAGCCCTTGTGTCCTTTCTTAAATACACTCTCACAGAGGTTCCACCATCCTCGTTGATGGGCTCAGTTTTGGCCAGCGGTGGGGTTCTTTTGGAGCTGGCTGGAACTTGGAACAGCTTGCTGGCTGTCAAGGCCTTTGACACCATCCCCCACAGCATTCTCCTGGAGAAGCTGGTGAATGATGGCATAGACAAGTGTACTCTTTGCTGGGTTAAAAACTGGATGGATGGCCGTGCCCAGAGAGTTGTGATTAATGGGGTGAAATCCTCTTGGCAGCCGGTCACCAGTGGTGTCACCAGTGGTAAAAGAATATTGAGAGAGATCATGCAAAGCGTTTTGCTGGAGCTGAACCACACTATCACAGAATGGTAGGGGTTGGAGGGGGCCGCTAGAGATCATCTCTAGTCCACCCTCCCTGACAAAGTAGGTTCACCTGCAGGAGGTTGCACAGGATCGTGTCCAGGTGGGTTTGGAAGATCTCCAGAGAAGGAGACTCCACCACCTCTCTGGGCAGCCTGTTCCAGCGCTGTCACCATCAAGGTAAAGTTTTTCCTTATGTTCAGATGGAACTTCCCATGTTCCGGTTTGTTCCCATTGCCTCTTGTCCTGTCCCCGGGCACCACTGACAAGAGCCTGGCCCCATCCTCCTGACACCCACCCTTTAACTATTTATAAGTGTTGATAAGATCCCCCCTCAGTCGTCTTTTTTCCAGGCTGAAGAGACCCAAATCCTTCAGCCTTTCTTCATAAGAGAGGTCTTCCAGTCCCCTCAGCATCTTGGTAGCCCTTTGCTGTCCCCTCTCCAGCAGTTCCCTGTCCTTCTTGAACCCAGAACTGGACACAGCACTCCAGATGCGGCCTCAGCAGGGCAGAGTAGAGGGGAAGGATGACCTCCCTCCACCTGCTGGCCACGCTCTTCTTGATGCACCCCAGGATGCTATTGGCCTTCTTGGCCACAAGGTCCCATTGCTGGCTCATGGTCATCCTGTTGTCCACTGGGAGTCCCAGGTCTCTTTCCACAGAGCTGCTCTCCAGCAGGTCAGCCCCAACCTGTCCTGGTGCACGGGTTTATTCCTCCCCAGGTGCAGCACCCGACACTTGCCCTGGTTGAATTTCATGAGGCTCCTCTCTGCCCAACTCTCCAGCCTGCCTAGGTCTCTCTGGATGGCGGCACAGCCTTCTGGTGTGTCAGCCACCCCCCCAGCTTTGTGTCATCAGCAAACTTGCTGAGGGTGCACTCTATCCCTTCATCCAGGTCGCTGATGAAGATATTGAAGAGGACTGGACCCAGCACTGACCCCTGGGGAACACCACTCCTCACTGACCTCCAACTAGACCCTGTGCCCCTAATCACAACCCTCTGAGCTCTGTCTTTCAACCAGTTATCTATCCACCTTACTGTCCATTCATCAAGCCCACTCTTCCTAAGCTTCCCTATGAGGATGCTGTGGGAGACGGTGTCGAAAGCCTCGCTGAAGTCAAGGTAGACACCATCCACTGCCCTCCCCTCATCTATCCATCCAGTCACGCCATCACAGAAGGCTATTGGGTTAGTCGCACAGGATTTCCCCTTGGTGAATCCGTGTTGACTACTGCCCATAGCATTCTTTTCCTCCACATGCCTTGAGATGACGCCCACAACGAGCTGTTCCATCATCTTTCCAGGGATGGAGGTGAGGCTCACCGGCCTGTAGTTCCCCGGCTCCTCCTTCTTGCCCTTTTTGAAGACTGGAGGGACGTTGGCTTTCCTCCAGTCCTCAGGCACCTCGCCTGTTCTCCGGGACCTTTCAAAGATGATGGAGAGCGGCCCATCAACAACTTCCGCCAGCTCCCTCAGCACTCTCGGGTGCATCCCATCAGGACCCATGGACTTGTGGATATCCAGCTTACTTCACTGATCTCTGACTTAATTCTCCTCAACCAAGGGGAAGTCCTCCTTCGTCTAGACTTTTGCTGTCACTTCCAAAGTCTGGGGCTCCTGAGGGCTGGCCTGAGCAGTAAAGACCGAAGCAAAGAAGGCTGACCTTTGCTAAAAGTCACTGACCTTTGCTAATGTTCAGCTATCTCTGGAAATCTCACATTGGACAGTTTACCAAAAACGTTTTATTCTCATCAAAAAGTGACATAAGAGGGCTGTAATATTTCTGCAAATCATTCCGCTGGTATTTTATAGCTGATACCAGCTGCTTCTGCCAGGCAACTAAACAAACCTTCAACTAGGAAAATTTTCACAGTACAGAAAACTCCACCTAAACTATTTAACGGTGGCTAAAAATAAGATGCCCCAGTAAACCTTCCATGTTACATGGTCACAACTAACAACTCTGTACAAAATACTCACTTTTACAAAGCTCTGATGTAAAAATGAAATAATCAAGCAGCAAAATTGGAACTGCAGCACAGGCTCTTTCCGTGTCATTATTTGCAATGCCCAAATTTGTTTACATTTTAGGAAAAATTAGTACAGATCCCTTGGGAATTCAGTCTTTTTTAAATTATCTGTCATTCTGTGTAGTGACGGATTTCACTTTTTGGTCCTCTTTCTTTCTCTTTGCTCTTCTTCATTGTTTTCTTCTTGTGCTGGTGTTTTTGCCTCTTTCCCAATTCCGTGTTGTTTCCAATGTGTTTCTTATGCTTCTTGTGCTGCTGCTTGTCTTTTTTCTTTGTCTTTTCTTGCTGCCGTGATTCGCTGCTGAGCTGGCACTGCCCCTGTGCCTTCGAGTCCGACTCTCAGAAGGGCTTTGACCGCGGCTGCGGCTAACACGGGGACTGCTTAGACTGTGACTTCCCCTTGCTTCAGGCTTCAGCTTCACGATGTCTTCAGCTGGGGCTGGGATATCATTACTGTGCTCCTCCATTGCCTCAACGACGCCTCCTTTTGTATCTGGCTCTTCTTCGGTCTTTCTAACGGCACTTCCTCCAGTAGAACTACTGCTGAGAGGAAAAAAGCGTACCTCAATAATGGCTGGGATACACGATCTTTTGTAACATTTTATAAAAGAGCTTTTCTTTCAATTCTCTGTCTGCAGCATTTCTTCAAAGGATGTTCAATTAGGGGAACAGGCAAGAGACAGAACAAGTCCACTAGCTAACATGAGGAGCAATCAATTTAGTGTCTTCCTACTCCACATTTCATTAACAAAGACACAGGATTATCGGATTGGGGTCTGTCTGAGCTGCTAATTCCTTCACATCCCACTTCTACCAATTGTAGATGAATTAGATACACGTTCCCGTTTCAACGTGGAAGCAAGCAATTACGGAGAGGTACACACAACCCAAATTTTATCCTCAAGTCCCATGTTCTTCTTTAGAAAAAATTACGTTTTGGAAACTTTTTAGACTATCAAGACACTGTCTTAAGCCTACAGCGATGTCTTCAATGTTTTGAGTTTGCTTTGTTGTGCTTCTTTAGGTGCTGGACTGTAAGGAACAGCAGCCCCACACCAGATCACTTTCCTGTTTTTCACATGTCGCACAATGGAATATAGAAGACTCATCTCCAAGGTAAGAGCCAAAAGAGTCGGCACTGAGCTGGAAGCAGTGCAGCTGTGTCGCCGTGGCACTGTGCTCAAAGCTAAAATCAGTGCAGTGTGTTGGCAACCAAGCTGCTATTTCTGCAAGGATCGATTTCATGTCACACTGACAAAGGCAGATCATTACAGCACCCTGCAATTGTTAATGTCAAAGTATTGCACGGTATAGACGTGTCTGTTATCCTTGCCTTTAGCAGTCAGCTGGATGGAAAGGAAGACATGGGGAGGACTCCTCAGAGTCACCATGTAATGAATAAGAAGAGGGGGAAAAAGTCCCAGAGGAAGGGTCAAACACGTCAGCAATGAATTAACCTCATGAGCTTTCTGCGCAGTACAGACTGTTTGTTTTCTTTAACAAAATTTGATTCTGACCCAAGGACCGTTTAACAGGAAAAGTCACAGATTATTCACTCATGTAGCATGGATTTAGCTGTTCCTTTCATTAGTCACCACAAATAATTTGACATTTTTGGGGTGCGGGGAGGAGGAAAGAAAGAATAGGAAAAGAAATGATGAGGTACCTGGTGTAATTTACAAGAGCTGAACTAGATCCATCAGCTGCTGTTACTTTTCTTCTCACTTCTCCCTTTGCTTTCTTTTGTTTAACTTTGCTGCTGCTCGGCTCAGGTTTCTCAGCAGGTTCTTTTGCAGGTGGCACATTTTCTCCACTCACCATTGTTTTGCCAGTTTCTTGGTTAAGTTCAATCTTTTTTGCGGGGTTGTTAAGAAAAGCAGATTTATCCCCTTCTGGAGGTCGCTCTCCTTTTTCACCATCAGCCTCAGTCTTCCCCTTCGGCCATGTTTTCGATTCAGCAGTTTCTGGTTTAGAGGCCTTTATGGAGGTGGCTTCATGATCTTTATCAACCTTTTCATCTACTTTTCTTTTCCTTTTTTCAGGTTTTGCATCAGAATAGTATCTTGGGTATGGGGGTGACCTTGACTTTGAACAGTGATAACTACGGGACCTTGATCTAGAACGATAGTTACGACTCTTCCCTCTGCCTCTTCTTGGACAGGGTGGCGATCGCGAGTAGGAACGACAATGGGAACGTCTAAATGATCGAGAGTAGGAGCAGCAGTGGGAAAAACCCCATCTTGACTTGGAGTAGGTATGTGAACTTCTGGAGTAGGATGAAACACCACAGGGAGACTTGGACCTTAAAACATAACACCAAAAAAAAAAAAAAGAAGTTAATTCAAAACCGTCACTCTCACCAGTTATTTTTCCTCCCAGATTTGATTTATTTTTTTTCCCCCTCTCCATATGCTTACGGCAAAGCTTTTTTCATCTGCTGACGTAACGCTACTGTGAACTGAAGAACTTGATAACACGTAGAAGTTTCTGCTTACAAGACAGAACACCTGCTGCCTTGTTAGTGTAAAAACATACCGGAAGGGGAAGTCTATTTCCGCTCACTTCTACCACGTGAGCTACCGTAGCTATTGACTGACGTAAGGCGATGTATACTGGCCTATACTGGTAGGTGAGCACACACACTTTTCACTACCCAGCAACCACGTGCAGCACAAATCACTTCTGTTGCAGCAAGATGCAAAAAGTGCAAGTCTTTATGGCTACAGTGCAGCATCAAACATCAAGAAAACACGATTTAGCCTGACGCCAGGAAAGCTTAATTTTAAAATGCCAGCTTAGTCGATTTAACCTCACTGCTTATTTGGCAAGGATGCAAAATGCTCGTACTGCAATCTTACATACAGGACCTCGAGACGGATGTCCTGGCAAAATTTTGCACAGGCCTCTAGCTCTGACCAAGGGTTGTGACCACATTTCAAGAAAAATCATACCTAAAAGCTTTTAAACGCAGCCTCTAGTACTACGACCCAATGCCATTCCTCCAGGAAAGATACTGACCGCATTGCTACTAAAGAGCTATTCAGACACCTGCCCAAGTCATCTTTTGGGACAGAAACCATCAGCTACCCTGAGGCTTTTCTTCACAAGCTTTTCTTTTCTTATTTTTTAAAGAAGCGTTTCACATTATCCCGCATATGTTCATCAGCATCATTCCTCCTCTCAAAGTCCCTCACAAATTCTAGATTTCCTTACGAACAAGCCTGATCTTTTAATTCCTAAGGAAAATTTAACAGTGTCAACAAAATACTAGCGAAAGCCACCAGTTTGCGATCCAGGTTAAAAACTCTCCGTGTATCCACACGAGACAGACAAAAGAGGAAACGAAGACAATTTCCCTCATGTATCTCCTCCAAAGTGCTTTGAGGTAATGGTGGCAATCAGACCAGGGAGACGCAGAAAATCCAGCAACTGCTCCTATTCGGTCTCGAGCCCTCTCAGGTTGTCAGGAGGTGAGGGATGTCACTGCAGCTAAACTCTACTAAAAGAGACCCTTGTTCCTGAACAACAACTGCCAAATTATAACTGTCAGCCAACTGCAACCTCTGCCATGTATCTGAGCTAGTAAGCTACATATGAAACTCCTGTCACTGCTAACGCCTCGAACCATCCAGTCCATCGAATGACCGAGGGGTGGAGCGGAACTCCTCCTGATTCTTCTAGACAATCTGCTTCTCCATTATGGACATGTCGAGCACTTACCTGGAAAATGAACGCCTGCGCTCCTTTTGCACCTTTTGTATTCCATCAACTCCTTAGCAAAAGCATTCGTTTGACCTTTATTACAATTAGAGTTTGACCTTTAGTACAAAACGACACCAAGAAACAAACCGTGCCCAACGTGAGAAAACGTATACTGCATGCAAGCGCAAAAGGTGCATGTCCTATTTAAGCAAAACCAGTTTAGAATTCCTGTAAGTTGAAGGGACAGTTTTAGAATTACATTTGTCTTCTTTTAGTTTTGCACGTTTGCCGTCTGCAAGAAAAAAGCCTGTTGAAAAAAATACTATGTCATTTTTGCTTATGTCAGATGCACTTCAGCGTAACTGCAGTCCAGTACGCTCTCAAAATACAAAAATGAAAAAGAACAAACACAACTTCCTTGAGCCAAGTACTTACTCCTCTTCCAGTCGCTGGTGTTCTCTGTAAAACTCCTCCCTAGATAAAGGAGGAGCTTGTGTCACTGGGATGGGATCGGAATGCGCCGTTGGTACTGCTGTTGGTACCCAGGCTGATGACGTGTTTGCAGGAGCTGGGGGATATCCTGGAGGGGAGTCAGTGTAGCTGGCAGATGGCGGCTGACCAGGTGGAAACTGGGGAGGAAACTGTGGTCGTAGTGCCCCCGGTAGAAGAGGAAGTGCTTGGGGTGGTGGAGGGTACAAGGAAGGCGGAGGCGCTGGCACGAAGACGGCTGTTGATGCTGGTAGCGTTGGGGCTTGGGTGCTCTGGGTACGTTCACCACGCAGGCGTCCTCGACTGGAACTTCTAAAGAAACCCAAATACACGTGTCACCGTTTGTTACACTCTGCTCTGATTTCAGAGAGGAATGCGAACGAAGCCGGAGCGTGGTGGCGAGCACTGCGTGTTCTCAGCCTAAGCATTTTTCTCCCTGCTTCCATTTGAGACTACGCTCATTTCTTGTTCCTCACACTTGCCTCCCACATCCTCACCCCCAGCAGTTCCCTCAGTCTTCTCTCCCTATACGCAGCTTTGCGACTGTGGATGGAGGCTGCCCGTGCTTAGGAGAGACTCCCACGTGCCAAGTGCCCACCGCTCCTCTACCAATCCTTGATACACCTCATACTTCACACTTCTGACCTTCAAAGTACTGCACAAATAATAACTAATCTTCTCTCAAACGTCTTTGGACTTCTTCCACATACGCTTCCTATGTTGCGGACTCACGATGATGTATTTGGCCTGTTCTCACCCCCAAATTGTTATTTTCTTGCTTACTGAATTTGAGATTTTTAGATAATCTGTGGCATGGACCCTGGCTTTTGTTTTCATTTTTCCTCAAGATTTTATAAACACAATGCACCCTTACAATCTGTCTAGAACAAATATATACCAAAAGGAAGGACTCACTTCACGCGGCAGTAATAGATCAAACAGACTCTTCTCTCTCTCTCCAACTGAGAGAAAGCAGCTTGGCTATTTGAGATGACTAAATGGAAGGAATTCAAAATTGTCATCATATAAGAACGTTGACTTTTCCAATAATTTGCTCAATCAGTATCAACTAGGTTGTTAAAAAAAGAATGCTGGAGGCCAAATTCTATGGGGAAATCAATTTCTTCAGCCCGATTCAGCCAGTAATCAAGAGGGCATCTTTCCACCTGCTTCTTTAATTGTATTTCATTTTTAGATGTACTTACGGTTTCCTCAAAAAGTGTTAATTTTTCAGAGTCCTCTTTTCAATCGTGTACTGGAGTTTTACTTTACATCATCTTAGTGCCATCACATATGCCCTTTGTCAAAGACAATTAAAATCAAGCCATTTCAAAACTAATTAGAATCACAGCATCATAGAATGTGTTGGGTCGGAAGGGACCTCTAAAGGCCAATCTAGTGCAACCCCCCTGCAGTCAGCAGGGACAACTGATCCACAACTAGATCAGGTTGCTCAGAGCCTCATCCAGCCTGGCCTTGAATGTCTCCAGGGATGGGGCCTCCACCCCCTATCTGGGCAACCTGGGCCAGTGTCTCACCACCCTCATTGTAAAGAACTTCTTCCCCATGTCTAATCTAAACCCGCTCTGCTCTAGTTTAAACCATTGCCCCTCATCGCTACATGCCCTTGCAAACAGCCCCTCCCCAGCTTCCCTGTAGGCCCCCGTCAGGTACTGGAAGGCCACAATAAGGTCTCCCGATTACCACTTGTATTCTCCACAGCTATCTGGGCACACTTACCTCATTATAAATCAGCTGTTATCTAAGTTACGGCCTCATTTAACAGGTTTCGAGCAGTAATATACTGAATTTCTGCAGAACACTTACAGGTCCCAGCCTGGTCTGCCACCCGCTGAGCGAGGTGTACTGGCTCTCGTTGGATGACCTTTCAGAGTGGGGAGAGGAAACAGAAAAAAATCCCGTTCAGTTTATCAGATGATAATTTCCGAAAAGAAATTCTAAAGTTTTAGTTACTTACCAGTCGTGGGCATTGATTGCCCTTGGGGGCCCAGAAGACTTGGTAATGCTGGTTGTCTTAGTACAGGAATCTGACAGCCCTTGTGAATAAACGCAAACAGTTGGAAAATGTTTGGAGCTCTACTAAAATACAGGACTCACTGCATATGTTGAAATAAAATTTACCTTCTCTTCCAACAAACTGCTGACTGACAGAGAGGAAGATCTAGAAAGCTCAGCAGCAGTCACCAGAGCACCAGGAGGTATAACAGTATCAGCACCGCTACAAAAAACATGAATTTTGGTTATTCAAACAGTGTTTTGATGTGCTACTGGAAGTATAAAGTCCAAGGTGAGAAAAGGCTGACTACTGTAAATGGAAACAAATAAAGAAAAAGTAATCTTCACCAGATCTACCAATCGGAAGTTGGGCGATTCCACATGAAGCCCTGAAGAGAAGTCTACGTGGAATACCGGCATTCAAAGAGACAGCTCACTGGAAACAGAATTTGTTAAGCTGGCTGCACATGGGAGGATTAGAGTACGTATAACCCACATGCTGAACCTCAGTTTTGGATGATGCAAGAACGGAAATTCTATTAGGAATCGGCTGTGTTCTAGTTCGGAGGCTGCCTGAGAGGTTCTTTTGAATTGTGAGCCCCTGTATTCAACGGTACGGCGGAGCCTGACAGCATTCTGGACAGAGTGGCTGTTTGCATTCAAGGCATCGAGCTGAAAGAAGATAAACCCTAAACTAGAGTTCAGATTTTTCACGTGTTTTCATATTAATTCACTGGGTTGCAAAGTTAGACTGTCATGTTTGTAAATACTTCAAATGTAGTGTTTCAATGTTTGTTATCCAATCTGCATGCATCACTGACTACCCTGTGACTACTGAGGATGGCTCTGACTTATCGTCCCATTGATGGCAGAAATACTGTAGGAAAAAGTAACATGAAAACACCTGATCAATGTTACCTCCAGCTGTTTTACACTTTTCATGGGAACATGAGATCCTCAGTACTACACAGAAATGAATGCACTCAAGAAGGTCTGACATAACCGAATGGTTACTTTAGGAATTCCTAGCCACTTCAAATCAGAGGGCTCCTGGGGAAGAAAGGTTCCTCTCTCGGGGTAAACCTGGACTGAACGACTGATAGGGGAACCAAACAACAAATACTTCTGAGAAGCTTCTTGCATGAGGTGTACTTCCAACTTATCAAAGTGTCCTCACTCAAAGTAAAAAAAAATAGCTGGAACTGTCACTGATGTCACTAATGAATGTCACTAAACGTCACTCGCTAGCAGAGGAGCGCAAGAAGAAGAATCTAACTTCAGCGTTTCATATTCATGTTGCTCTATAGCTTTACTTACCGAGAAGGTCTATCTGGCTTTTCAGCACGGAGAGGTAGGGGCACTGCTGGAGGGAGATCAGGGACAATGACAGAAGAGGGACTTACTGGCAGCCAGGCTGCCACAGGTGACAGACCAGGGGCCAACAATGCCAAAGCAGAAGGAGAAGCCAGAGAAGCTAACGAAATCATTAGTGGCGCCTGCTGTCTGGACATTTTTGGCCGGAGCAGAGGCTGCAGGTTGCGGGTTATTGCTTGTCTCACGAGTGGTGGTGAAGGTGGTGGCGGTGGCGGCTGCCGCTGCTGTTGCTGCTGAATCCGCTTTCTGTAGCCAGTTCCACTTTTGAAGTTGTTCACAGCCTAGAGGCAGAAAAACATTTACAAAAACGTACTACGAAACGTCAGTAGATAGGCGAACAAAAACCTCCACAGAGTAAAATTACTGGTGTATTCCAGGAAATGCACCGACCCTGAAATAAATCAACGTGCGGATACAAAAAACACAGGACGTTAAACAGTGTCAGTAATGATTGGCACCTCAGAGTATCTGCACTTAAAGTAATTCTGTGTTAACATCGAATTGGAAAGGGAGGCAATCACGTTAAACAAAAGTGTGACCCGAATTTGCCAGACTGTCTCTAAAGGTGTAAGCTTCTGTAATAACAGATGAAGCATTTGAAAAGTAAATTTAGCCTCATTCACTTTAGCCTTTCTTAAGGAGATGTAAAGTACTATTTTCTTCCCTTTCAGCTTTTTACAAATAGACTTTTTATGCAAACAGTTTACATCAAAGTCATCATGTTACCTGGCGTAGGCACTTGTTGGCAACTAAAGCATCAGGAGAAACATCTGCCTGATGACATGCTGGGCATGTGTGTTCCTCCGATTCCAGTAATGCTGTTCTAATACCTGCGAATCATTAGAATCATCAAAATAGTTTTTAGCCAAACTAAGGAAATGTTGAGGGTTCTAATCATTTATAAAAAGACGTATATGCTTAATGGGTGAATCTGCTCTTGCCCTGAGAGCATCAAGCTATAAACGTTCAAGAGTGTAAAAAATTCCTAGTATGCAGTAAATAGCTACGCAGTTTTGGTACTTCACTATTGAACATTTGAAGATGTAGGGCAGGCTGCGTCTTGATGGTTCAACTCCTCTTTTTTTCCAGGCTCTACGGTGACAAGTCACCAACCTCAAGGTTCTTGAAAAAAACTCATCTCAAAAAAACGATAGTAGGGTTGAGTTCTGCCGGCTTTAACCAACTCTCCTGTGGAGAAGAATGTGGATTAAATGCCTAACTATCCGCTTGTTGCAGACCACAGCAAGTCACCAGAGTTGGCCACATAATTTTGTGTGAGAGAAAGACACTAAATGCATTCACTATCTAATCCTGTAATCACCTGCACAATTACGCACTCCTCTCATAATCATTCCTCCGCGTGTAAAGAGGATTTAACTACATGCATAAAAAGCAAAAAAAGCTTTCTGCCTTATTTTTCTTTCCTTTATGTGAGAAAATTCTTTTCCTACTCAGGGGATACTTAAGTAGTAAATAGAAGTGGTAACGCAATCATTCAGTTCTCTCCTATTTCTGCTTTCAGAAGATCAGGTTTTGAATCAACAATCAGGGGAGTAACACTTACATTCGCCACAAAAACTGTTTCCGCAGCAGGCAATAACAACTGCATCGGTCATCGTATCTCTACAAATGGGACACAGCAACTCATCTGGAATCGGATCATCAGAGGATGAGGGTAAAAAGGGCGGCTTTTCCTTCTTTCCTCTAGCAGAAGCTTCCCTGGAGGGTGGGGTGGGGAAGGATAAAGAAAAAAGTTAAAGATGTGGATATGAAAACTGTTCCGAGCTTTTAATTTTATCAAAGGAAGATAACAGATGGAATTATTCTCACTCCGCATTAGCCTTATAAAACACAGGCATTTAGTTTCAACTGCCAGAGAAGGGAGGGGGGAACAATTTTCCTTCTGCAGAACTCTTCCATTCATTGGATCAACTAAGAAATTAGCTCAGACTAGAAAAATCATTTTTTGACGGCTAGAAATCAGGGGAAATGAATCCCAGCCCTCCTTTGCCAGAGGGTAAATATAAATTGCAGGCTCAGGATAGAGTTGGCCTTTGAGTAATTGCATTTTATAAGTGAACGAAGTCTATGTTACAGCTCCTACCAAAGGAGATCCGTGACAGAAAAACAGAAGTGCTACCGATTCCTTTTTAAGAGAACCACTCTTGTCAGCACACAGTAGCATTTTTAGTTCGGAGCAACAGGAAAACTTCAGTCTGTTTCACACGTGAGATTTGATAAAAGGCAGAGGGGAAGGAAATCTCAGCCCAATAGTCCAATTTGATAAATTTTGCAAGAAGCCTTTGAAACACAAACCAGATGCAAAACGAGCTTTCTGAGAGAACGACTCCAAGTGTAAACACTACGGAAATGTTTTGCAGAAATAGATTCTCAGCCTACCACACGTTTAACCAACTTCCAGGGGCACGAACAGTAGGACCACCCTGTTTTCATATTAGAAAGTATGGCAGATTTTAAGGTTAAGATACGGTGACAATGCTTCCTCCCCTGCAATTACAGATGCCGGCCAACTCGGCTGCATTGCCACTCAGACATTCACTCGTGGTTTCTCTCCTTCGGTTTTTGGTCAGTCCAGTTAATTCCATACTTACGCATTAATAGTTGGTATGGCGTATTTTCCAGTGTTTGTCAGCATAGCACCCTTTGTTTTGGGATCTTTCACCTCCATCGTGAAACTCCTTGGAATTCCTGTGCTCTTTTTAATTCTGGGAACAGACTCCAAACTTTTGTCCTGCTAAGAAAAGAAATGCAGACACGTCTCATCTCAAGACCCACACTTAAAGTGATCTGTCAGTGATTCTGTTAAGCGGCAAAAGCCTTTCATCCTCTCCTTTTACCCAGCAGAAGGGTTGCTTGACTCAAATACTTATGTTCCTAAATGAAGATAGCCAGGATGTTCCAAAGGCTTGAGCAGTGGTTTGAACTCATCTGACATCCTTTGCCTTAACTTCAGGTTCCTTAAGGGTGAAATATCCCTTAGCTCACCATCCACTCCAAGAAGAGACACAAATCCGCTCCTCCTCCAAAGCACAGTTCAGAGGGAGATCTCAATTCAGGGCTCTGAGCCAGTCACTGGGGAAACTTAGATTCACCATCTCTGTAGGAAGGCCGAGTTCATACCTCACGCACATACGTTCAGTGACTAACATTAAATGGCTTGAATACGCAACCAGAGGCTCGTGTAATTAAAACATGCAAATATTCAACAGATGGCGTCAGGGAATTATTTGACAGGCACATTAGAAACACAGTTAAGCTCACACAGATTGTCATATCGACCTTATGCAGAATCAGATTTTCAAATTATTGAAGCCATCTGATTAGTAGAGACGTATTAGTTCAAATGTTCAAATTACACACTAGTCCAGATACGAGCAGGGTCTAAGGGAGTGACTCTCAGTGATCTGGACCTTCAAGCACCTATTGGTCAGATCAGCCACTCATGGTTTTGGTTTTAATGGCATTCATGCACAAAAGCAGCCAACTAGTTTCAACATTTTCTTAAATGCTTGTTTCACATACACAGCTTTTGCTCAACAGTGACATAATCCAGATCGACATCTATGAAATCACTGCCATTTACATTTCCAGAAAACTTTAGAGATCATTGACTAATTTGTTTGAACCCAAACGGTTTACAAAACACGTCCAAAACCCACAAAACATTACTGGCAATACACCAACATTCAATTATGGCGTTTAATGCACAGTAATAAAAAAACAGAGAACTCTGAACACCTTGCCTCCATGCTAAGCCAGCCTGCACCGAAGAGGTTAGAGTAAGTAACGGCTTTGACCTGCTTTATGGTATGTTCCTGCATTTTTCTGAAATAGTTAAATTCTCTCAAAAGCTTAAATGTGTACACCGCTTGGACGGTTTTTCACTTTTTCGAGCAAAACTTCACAGGAGTTTACAGAACCAAGGACACGTTTAAGGACAGCACTAACAGAGACCAATTTCTTTTGTTGGCTGCTTTCCAAACTATTGTTTTTTCTCAATTGTACACAATTGAATTTCTGCAGTGAGAGAGGGAAGAAGTTACCAGCAGGAAGAGATCTCTCCTTCTTGGAAATGAATTCCGGCCTTTATTTTCAGAAGAAAGAACTGTCTCCTCTGCATTAGGCCCTGCCTCCTCTAATCTTTGTGCTCTTTCAAGACGAGTAATTTCATTGCACAGCACTACGTCTGTGCACCAAGGGCCATCACTAGTGCTCTCCCGGCCAAAGTCACACGTTATTGAGCCAAAAATGCAAGCGATTCCATAGCCAAACATGGTATTACAACAGTTTCAGAGGGACACATCTGCTATTATGCCACACAGACACATTGGTATAAACTTAGAAACAACTGGGCACATTTTCACAATTCACAGTTTGTGTTCAACCAAATTAGATTGCGCTCTCCACTGTACATATACTACAATTTATGAAATTGTGCAGCATTCAAAGAATGGTTCTGTGACTACCATCCCTAGAAATTCAAAAATAGGGATGCAATTGTCCACGTTACAGAAAAGCTTCTATTTTGGCTGTTCAAACCCCCCTTAAATGTCCATAGCTTACAGACAAATCAAGTCTTCCATAAAAATTGTGTTTTTTCCCACGCAAAATTAACAAAACTTATCAAAAATGGTAGACAGCTAAAGTGCTGCTCCTCTGGGTCCTGAAGAAGACCAATACTACGACATCATCTTGAGGCTGATAAGGTACTCTGCTTTTATCTTCCAAAATGGGAACTACTCTTTACAGGATGGTATCAAAATATACACACATTTTAAAGTTAAATACTTTAAATTAGTAGAAATTTTATTAAAGTCTTGTTCAAATTACAAGTGCTAGCCAGATACAGATGACAGTATAAGATTTAAAAGTACAAAGAAAATGCTTTTTTATTTTTTAAGTATTTGACGAGAATATTCATATACCTTAGTAAGCTGGGCCACAGAAATAGATGCAGGAGAGTCACCAATCTGTTCACGAGAAAAGAAACACACAGTCGAGTTCTACAATCGAAACACGGCAATAGCTAACCTCTACTGTAGTCCCAAAGCCTGCACTATCGCCTCTGACTGTCACTGAAAGCGGCATTTCCAACCCACTGGAACTTGTATTTGTTCAAAGCAAAGCCCAGACCTACGACAGCTTAAGAGTGTGGTTAATGAGGTTAATGAGAAGAAACTACAATTACCGAACCCGTTTGAGATCAGCTTACTGCTCCAGAATATCTCAGAGAGGGACCCTTCTCAAATGCTCACGACTGCTTAAAAGTCAAAGGGGTAAGGAAGCTGTCAATTTCCAGCTAAAGAGCATTCAGAAAATAAATTCAAGTTTACTCAAGAAGGAAGCAGCACTACAGGAAACTTATCTTCGGTGTAGTTTGAAAATTAATCGGTTCATGTCTCATCATTTATAAATGCACACGGTTACACTTGGATGAAGACAGCAGGTGCCTGTCAAAATAAAGCACCGGCATATCAGCCCCGAAACGTGAACTCTGCCTCTCCTGTCAATATGTTTAAAAATGCCAAACCCACCATACCCCATGAAACCCAAATAAAAACACCAGTCCAAAACATCAGCCATAAAAGTAACACACCACCTAGTCTAGAAAAAAATTTACTGCTCCAATTATTGAAATAAAGGTGTTTACCAGGACAGAGCAGACACTGAGAAAACGGATTTCTTGTATTTTATTAGACCACAAGCCATACTACCCAAATCAGTTTGGGAAGTGTGAGAAATTAGTCTAGTCTGCCAATGAGTCGCTTTTTGTAAAATATGAAAGCTTACAACGTGTAAGCCAAGGTGTGCTGGCTTTGTGGAGCTCCCCCCAGCCCCCACCTCTGCGCAGACACGAAATAAACACCCGTCTCCACTCCGTGTGTGGCTCAGCTCTTCGCACACCCAGATTTGGGCCAACAGCTTCATGCTCCGTCTGCCACTCTCTTTCCCATGCACAAAACAGGCCCGTGCTCTCTCACGGCAGGCACAATCACCACCGTTTTGCAGTTTTTCAGAGAGTGGGAACGTGCTCTGTTGGAGTCTGGCATTAAACAGTCCTGTACTGACCAGGAACTGAAACATAACGCTTCATAAACTATTAAGTAGTTCCGGTATTTTTTTAGGGAGCAGTTATTATATGGCCTGCAGGCAACAGTTTGATTTCTTAAAGGTGGCAATAGCACTCCTTTCTACTAAACAGTTATCAAACGCAGGCGATAGATAATTCGTGTACTAGTTAGTACATCTGCCCAACAGCCATCTTCCTCTTCCAATGATCCTACATTCTCGTGACTTTTTTTTCCCCTCTAAATTTCTACTGAAGTATTTCCTGCCAGTCCCTCAAATCAATCAAGCAGAAACAACACCTCCATGAAACTTGTACACAGCCCTAAGGTAATACTGCAGAAGAACTGGGGGGAAAAATCCAAACCCAACCAGCCAACGCAACCCTCAAAAACCAAGAACCGACAGTGAATTTATTAACTCCCATTTCAAACACAAGCCTAGACAGAAACTCACACGAAGCACGTGGGAAAGGGCACCAAAAATAGGAGGAAAAGGCTAGTCTCACTGCTGGAACGTTACGTGTAAATTACAGCGGTTTCCTAAAATCCGATTGCTTGGCTGAACTAAACATTCAGCCAGGAAGGATCACGGTTGTGCCTGATGGTGCTAAAACAATGGGCCTGGCGCTGCATTTCTGCAGCCTTTAAGGACAAGTCCTAACTAGAAATCCTCGCAGTGACCGAAACAGTAATACTAAACCAAAGTATTGGTATTGTCGTGTAGTATTGGAGGCACTTTCTTGCTTTGGCTGTAGTAACAGTAGGACAGCAGCACAAATTTGGACGTATAGAATGACAGCTGATATAAGAGCGAGACAAGGAAGAAATACTCAAAGTAAAACCTTTTGTGCATCCTGTTCAGAAAAATCATGACTAATTTTAATTTTGCTGCTTTACTGTTCAACAGTGATTGGCAAGCTTTTTGGTGATTTCTTCCTCCCACACTAAGATCCAGGTTCGTCTTTGA
Source organism: Rissa tridactyla (assembly GCF_028500815.1). Classification (NCBI taxonomy): domain Eukaryota; kingdom Metazoa; phylum Chordata; class Aves; order Charadriiformes; family Laridae; genus Rissa; species Rissa tridactyla. Next base: position 2,790,482 of record NW_026529545.1, read on the forward strand.
AATACATGCAGAAATACAGGTATTTAAAAACCCAAACCGAAACAAAAAGCCCACGCTTTGAACCAAGAGTGAGTTAGCTTTAAGAATAAAGTTAATTGTGTCTCCAACACCAGAAGCACCCGAGGCTGCAGTGCTTTTACAGGGAGCGAGAGAGAGAGGATTTGTAAAGAGCGATGCAAGGCTTCCACCCTCCCCACGGCTACCCACAACCCAAATCAGGTCCAGGCAGAGCAAACTAGAAGGGAACGTTTCTGCTTCGTCTTTCATTTACTTTAAGTAGTTCTAGCTAACGCTGAGGCTTCCCTCCCACTCCAGGATTTTTCCTTTTCTTGGAGACATCTGTGCTAGCTGATGGCGAGATGCTACTCAGAAACGTGACACAGACACGCCAGGGAAGACGCGAGGCGAAAAGAACGTTATCCTTCTAACAAGAAAAATAACCCTTTTCAAGAAATAAAAACTCGTCTGAATTAGATGAAATACTATAAACGTGGTTTACATAAATGCATAAAATTAACTACTTGGGTCACTGGGCCAGTAAACTAACTCGAACTCACAATGCGAGGCATTCATGCATTCATGGCCAAAAAGGAATTCGAACCACTCGGTGACAGAATTACAGGTGTCAGATTAAGATGTAGTGGTTTTAGACCTACATACAAAAAGCTTACAATTTTAAGTTGATCAGATACTATTCCATGAGCATCAGAGGCTGCATTCTTCACAGAACACAGAGCCAGAGTTCATCTGTTTCTAGATTTAGGTGATCCTACCAGCTTATCAAGGCATCAGATCCAGCGGTCCAGGGTTAGTGTAATGCCTCACACCACAGCAGTGAACTACTTAAAATAAAGATGAAAAATAAAACCCACCAAAGAGTGATTTTTATACTGTAGGGACTATTTTGAAATGTGTAGTTACGCATAGCATTCAACCCAAGTGGCAAATCAAGATCTAGACCATTACCAGTCAAGTATTTCCTTGTGTTACTTAATTATATTTCAGCAGCCGAATGACAGTGTTTTCAAACCTGAAGAAAAAGGCTGCACCTTTTCCAAACGTAAAAAAGTGAGACTGTGATTTTACATACCGCTTTTGATGTTCCACTCACTGGCTCAGTTCGACTTCTAGAAGAAGAAAGAAAGGTGATCAGAATTTAAAATAAAGCACTTGTGCCCAGCATCAAGCAGCAAAAACAGATTATAAAAACGGATTGTCAAAACATTATGTTCTGATAGTCTACTGAATGTGGAAATTTATCCGTATACATAAACTGTTCTCTCTTGTACACTCAGTGCAAAGAAAAACAAAACCCAAATCACATTTCACCTTTGTCACAAATTACTCCAAGACTTACAGATACAGAACACAACAGCACAAGAGGAAGTCCTCAGGTATTTTGTCTCTGCTACCTAAGTATCAAACCCATGATGTCTGTCCTATATTTTGTGTTCTTAAGTAATCAACCATCAAAACAGGAAGGTAACGTTAGCCAGTCTGTATATCCCTAGTATCACAAATAGGGCCATACACAGTACTTTAGTTTCTAAGCAAGAACGGTGATGGTCTAGACACTTCAAAGTGCACCTTTCCTTAAGCGAACCAGAAATCAGTCATCCGACAAAGACATAACAAAAATGTCAGCAGTAGAGTCTTTACGAGAGCGTGTCTTTGTGGAAGCCCAAGCACTGTGCTCAGACGGCTACCATATTTAGCCACTAAACGTGTTACATATGCTATGTGGATTCAAAATAGTACTAGAAATGTCACCTGACAGCAGTTTCTAGAATTTTGTTCAATTGAGGAGTCCCGTGACAAAAGAAAATAGCGGCCTCGATTGCCAGAATTTGTTTTAAGATGATCTTGAAAATGCTACAATATTTTAGGAACCATTTATTACGTTTGAAAACTTGCTGAGACTCCACATACTCATTGATCCGTATCGCAGAGGCAATTCAAAGGCTGCTGTGGAATTCACGTACAAAGAGAAAGGCTCGTGCTTCCTGCCACTGCTAGACCACCACCAGGCTCACAATTACAGCCACACAGCTCCCGAAGGGGAGCAAGTACAAGGAAACACTGTCAATGACCACCCAATGGTTTCTTCATCCACTTACCTCGAAGAACATACTACAAGGTGAGTAACGCATTTTTTAAGGCCTCTCCACCCTTACAGCATCCGTTCATCATTCCCAAACTTTAGCCACTCTGCCAGTGGCTTCTGCAATGTTTCCAGCTGGAGGAGCAGAAAGCTCATCTGCCTGGTGAATTGTCAATGCTAGAACAGCAGTGCCGTTCTTCCCTTATCCCCACATACAGGTATTTACCTGATCTTTGAAGCCAGCAGCATCTATCCTCTCATTGTGGGGCAGCATTATAGTACCAGGAGAGGGTGCCGTCCAATCAGAAACGGAGAATGCACTGACAACGCAGCACTAAGCATACACATTTTAATTAACCCCCAGTGTTTAGAAGCACAACTCTGTGGCCTCCAGAATTACTAGGGAGTACCTGAAAGCACTGCAACAACTACAGCAGTAACATGCCCAAAGCTGACATGCAGAGCCACATAAATTCAGGGGGTTTTGCTTGCAGACACTTCATGAGTACCAGGATGCTGCTGTACTGTTGGTGCGAGACACGCTGTAACTCATCACTCTACTCTGTTGAGAACCAACACTAGAAAGACATGGCAAAACCACAATTTAATAACATCTTTTAATTGTGGGGGAGAAGCATATCTTTAAGAAGGCCGGAAAATATGACCATTCAAACAACGCTAATGTAGCTGACATAGAACGGGTCTGCATGAATGCAGAAATGACAGCAATAATCCTGTAGTCGGGAGTGCATTTGAGCATCTGTAATTTTAATCAATACACCCGATTCTCTGTCCTCTGTAAATCTTAGGAATACAGAATTAAAACCTGGAGCACAGACATCGGCTTAGGGTAAAAACAGACTTAGAAAGATAACTAGTAACATTTGGTAACCTGCTCAGCTGCTTACTGAGTTTCAAGTTTGGAAAGGATTAACTATTCCTTCATCGTACTCACACAAAAGGCTTTAGGACACTGTTCTTTTTCTCTTGCCTTAAACGGACATTGTCTTTAGGAAACTACTAGGAATCCTTTATGAATGAAACTTCTTGTTTGCATTGCTCGCCAGCTGGCAACCCTGGGTCTTTCCTCTATAGCTAGTATGCAAAAAACCCAGATTTGGGCCGTAAGAATACCCTCCAGCCCAAATGCAAGAAATAGTCAAACACTGAGACGCAGGCTCTTCTGAGATGGGAACAAAGCCTAAGATGACCCTACAATGTGTATCTGCCTGTACTATAAAAGCAATAAAAGCAAAGACATATAATAAGGAATTTCTCCATATGGAGATCCATGTAGAGACCATGGGTCTCGGAACAATCAGCCCCGAGAACAAACCCAGTAGAGGCATCTGAAAAGTTACAATTGGTGGAGTGTGAACCCCATGTCCCAACAGCACTAAAAATGTCAGCCTGCTTTGGGGCAGATACATTAAAATCTAGCCCATGACAACAAAAATTAACAGCAGCTTTAACAAGAAAGATACAAGCTGAAAGCCCCTGTAAACTAGTATAAATTTAAAAAGCTATCACACCAAAACCCCTTAGAAAGAATACAATCGTTCGTGGATACTTACCTAACAGAGGTTTTGCTGGTAGCTTTAACTCCTCCAACAGGGATTCTTCTGACAATCACCGATGAGTTCTTAGGAATCAGGGCATTGTCATCTGTGTATTCTGAAAACAAGAGAAACACAGGAAAAAACCCTAGTCCATTCATAAGGATTAAGGATTAAGTATTAATACGTAATTACACAGCACTTCAGAGAATCCCTTGACAGATAGAAAAGCAAACTTTTGTATGTCACATTGCGCTTTTATCGTCTCAACACACTAACAGTACATTGCAAGAAATCTTCAGGTTTGAGAACCAAACACATGCAGCAAAATTTGTCTCCTTTTTTAAAAAAAGTTGGAATGCCAACAGCAAAACGGTCTCAATGGTCTGCTAATGCATGAGGTTCTGTCCTGATCTAACTCAAGTTGCTTTTGCTTCTGTTAGGCTACAAAGCCAACAGATCTTCGGAGCAGAACAACCCCCAGCAAAGTCTCACCTGCATAAACCAGAGTCTAAAGTCTGTCTAGCTTGCCCTGCAACAAAACAGGCACCGAGCTAAAGCATGAAAACGCCATTGCTTCCATAGCTGTTAACTCAAACGATTCACCTAATGCCACCAGTGCTCAAGACTGACGGAACGCAGAAGAGACCCTGCCATCTCTGTCTATTTCTTGGAGCATCTTCCACCAACAACCACACTTCTCGGCCTCTCAGTGCTTTACATTTGAATGGAACCCAAACTGGCAGTGCTAGAATTTGCATCACAGAACTTTTGGCCTTTTTTGAGCTTGCTTTCACAAGTAGGGCAGAATTGGCTCAAACTAAAGTGGTATCTCCCCTCTGAAGCTAATCATCTCCTTTGAATTAAACGTGAAGGGACAGGAACTCTTTCAATTCCCTTCTTGCAGAGCAGAGAGACTCAAACAAAACTACATACGAAGACAGCCTCTAAAAGCCTTTAGAAAACAGTGTGTGCCTGACGCTACCCGTGCTTTGCCTTGGCTTACACCCTGTCAGTCTTTTGAAACGGAGGAAAGCCTTCTGACCTTTTACATACGACCCAAAAAAACCTGCCCTTACTACCTGAGACACTTGGACTGAGCAAGCTTAAAATGCAAAGCCCTTCCCATGAGAATGGTTGTCTATTGTACTTACACCAGCTGGATATGACTAACTGTTTTAAAGCACTACCAGCAGCCGTTCCCTGTAATCTGCCTACAGTTTCAAATGCTAAAAGCCCTTACCTTTGCAGAACGATGGCCTGAAAACCAAAGATACTGGATATGAAGCCAAGCTCTGTCAGGGAGATTTTGCTCAGGGATCAGACCCAAAATAGGAATAGTTCACAATTTATGCATCATTTTTCAGTATATTCTTCCTATGGGCATGACTTCCTTTGGAGTTAGCGGGAGTTTGTTTTGAAGACATCGCATCACAGCATTACTAAAACCGTCAAGTGCGTGCTGTAACACTGAACTCGAGCAAGTTCCGAGCTGCAGAGGCAGTCTTAGAAGAGCACTCTTCTTCCTTAAAACTAATCACCCAAGAGCGTTCAGAGTCCCATTTTTGGTTTTATACTTTTTTGTCTTTTGCCTGATAAGCAGAATAGCACATTCTCCAAGGGGTTTGAGACAGAATGTTACAGGGCAGGAAAGAGCACTCAAGAAACCTGAGTTCTGGAGTTTACTGTTCTACCATGATATTGTGAGAACATCTATGATAAGAAATTCAGATCAAATTAAAAGGAGGCAAGTTTAAATGTGCTATTCTTGAGTATGGGCTTTTTGAAGGGAATTCTGCCCTTACAGAACACGCCTCTAGAGTAAGCATAGAAGAGGACGTCCCCCCACCCCCTCTGTAAAATAGGTCCCAACCATCCCTTTGCCTTCCCGGCATCTCTAAAAGCATCATCTCATATTTTTCCACTGAGCTTTAAAATCCTGTTTACTTTTACCTCATACTAGCTTTGCTTCTATTACTAGATTTCCATTGTGAAAAGTAGCAGCTACAGAACTGTAAAAGCTTGGAGTACTCAGAAAAATCTGAACAAGGAGGCCATCTTCACTCAAGCTTCACTTTGTTCTTTCCAAGATCATTTCAACATTTTGTCAGGACTGCTGCACAGACAAAGGTATAAAATGCAATACTGTATGTCCGCATATAGGAATTCCAAACATCCCACTGAGGCAGAAAATCCCGGTCTGTTTTTTTTTTCCCTTTTTTTCCTGAAGGTGAGTTTAAGCATATACATCTGACGAATAACAACTGGAAGTAACGGTTATACATATCAACCAAAAAAGTTGGCATTCATACATATTACACCAAAACGTATTCTCTAGCTGTGCTCTGAAAACCACTGGGGTATTTTGGTGTTTTCGCATGGAAAACACCCTTACCTTCACTAAGTCTCTGTGCCACCAGTGTACCAAGTTTAAAAGATTACACGCATTTTACAAAGGTCAAAGTGCAACACAACCTACCTAGAGGAGGATCGTGTCACTGCCACACACGACTGATGCTCTTTGAAGCAGGAAAGTTAGCCCCTTTCGGCCCTTTAGGCAAAGCCCCTTTAAGCCCTTTAGGCAAAGCCCCTTTCGGCAACCCCACGTTTAAGGGAACCTAGTGAAGCACATGCTTTTTCCTCACTGCCCTGAGGCCCCGCGCCCCCACGCACCTTCGTCGGTCTGGGCGTTGCTGATCTGCAGGTCACAGTTGGCCGCCTTCAGCTTCTCACGGCCCATGATCCGGCACTTGAGGTCGCGGAGGGAGATGTGGAGGCCGTCGAAGGTGACTATATCGTACTTCAGCTTGGAGAAGAACTTATAATGCACAGCAGACATGGTCGGGGGAGAAGACTCGGCTGGGGGAGGCCTCAGGAAGGCCCCGCCTCCCAGCCCCACAAGGTCTCCAGCCTGGGGCTGTCAGCAATGGCGCTGGGCTGTGGCGGCGGGGCCAGCCCGGCTCCTCCCGGCAGCCCAGGCGGAGGGTGGGCGAGGGGGAGCGGCCCCCGTGGCCCTGGCTCGGCCTCCCCTCCCTCTCTGGCAGCAGACAAAACCAGTATCTGATGAAACACAACAAATTTATTCCATGAACTGGGTGCGGAGAGCACAGCCCCGCAGCTCGGGGCTGGCACCGGCTGGGGCTTTGCTGGGAAAAACCAGGCGAGAGTCACCCTGACGTCCCACACACGTACCTCGTGCCGGGACCTGCCAACCCGTCCCTCTGCCCAGCGCCCCCACGGGATGCAGAAAGCAGCGCTGCTGGCCCTGGTGTGGCCCTGAGCCATGTCGCAGCAGACGAGTCCTTAACCAGCAGGCCTATCATGTTAAACTGACATTTGAGAAGTGATGAGACCCTAGTGGTGCACGAAAGCCTATTTTAAAAGTCGGGTTCTGTACAGGACTGCCATGGAAATTGACTGTTTGGAAAACAGTCTGTTCCCCTGCTCAATTTGCCAGCAGTCCAACAAACCCACGCTCGGATTTCTGTGCCTCGGCCTACCTTCCTTGCCCGCTGGAGTCTTGCAGTGCATTACCAGCTCAAGTGATCTAGCCCCAAAGGTAACCCTGCTGAGGCGAGATCTTTCTATGAGAAACAACATCTTTCAAGGTCTTGTACATAATGGCACAGGAGGGATAAAAACCTTTTCCCGTGTCTAATTGAAAACACCTGGGTAAGTCCGGCTGCTGGCAGGAAACGCCCCAGAATTGCCTCTAGATTGTCAGCAAATCAACAGTCAGGGATGGAGCACCAGCCACATCCCTTGCCTTTGGGGATTCACAAAAGCCCAAGCCTGCTGGTGAAGTCGTTACTCACAGGAGTCGTTCCCCATTGCGGCCATGGCTCCTCGTCAGGAACAGAACAGAGGGGAAAGCTCTGGGTGACAAAGGACGCCAGGACGCGCTCCAGAAAGAGAAGATCAGCGCCAAGCCCCTCACCTGAGTGCAAAGAAATAGTTGCACCCCTACAAAATAGTTAAGAAAAGAACCCCAAGCCAAACCCACAGCACAGCATCCCCCTCTACAACCGTTTCAGCGGTAGTTACAACCGCTGCACAGCTGCAGGCTGATGGCCCTGCTGGCCCTGTCACAGGACTCTCACTGACAGCAGTTACCAAGGCCCTTTTGGAAGACTGCACTGTGCGTCACCTTCACTGGAGAGGACCTGCTGCTTCCCTGTGGCTGCCTTTAGCAGCAGAGCCCTCTGGTTCTCCAGCCCACACTTTCCCACCTTGGATGCAGGAGGGACCGGCTTTCAGCCGCTGCTTTAACAGCTGCCTTTGCTGTGCTCCTCTGCTGTCTCCCTTCCCACCGCATCACTCAGGGTGGGCTTCTTGTCATTCCGGACTGAGCCCCCAGCACATGCTAAAGAAACAACAATTAGCAAATAGGAACTCTACCCATAGCGCATACCTGGACAGCCTATCAAGGTGTAATAGCTCATCCTACCCTTCCCAAGGTAGAGACCAGCCTATACTTTGATCCCGTATCTACCTACTGTACCATCTCTCCTAAAGCTCAAATCGTAATTACCTTTGCAAGAGGATGGCCGTTGAGGAGCAGTGGGCAGTAAACCATCAATGGTTGGAAAAAAGTAGCCAAGCAAGTGGCAAAGGAAGGAGCCGAGTTATCCCGAAGGCCAGCTCAGCCCAACAAAGCTCAGGGAGCTTTGGTCCTCCCTGTCTCCGTCGCAAAGCTAGAAATGGCGCTTTCACCATCAAGCTCCTGTGGGATAGAAGGCAAACTTTTCAGGCAGCAGCTGTGTCCTGCCGCATAGGCTCTGAACTAGCCCTGCTGACAAAGCTGACCAGCACATTGGGCTACAAAGAAGCAGCTCCTTGGTAAAGATGGCTTCTGAGACACGCCCAAGAGAACTTGACCAGCAGTGAGCTCACCTATGCAAGTGGGTCTATTTTTACAAGAAACCAGATGGAAACGAGCTGAAAGCCGCCAAGGTGCAACGAAAGAGTGCAAACTCAGCTACTAAATATGAATTAAGCGTGCTTGCAAAGCGGGTCACGTCAACAACTCCTCCAAAGTGAATGGTAACAGGCGACCTCATGGCCAAGGCCAATAGGTTTCCTAGACTGTGACAATGCATATGTGAATCGCCTTAGGGTGGCACATAAGGGAGCAAGAATTGTAACACGGGGTCCTTCTCGGGCTCCCAGCCGAGAGGCGCCTTTACGGCTGGCAATAAGAAGGGGGTTTAGCTAATGTGTACGTCTGCTGCCTTCTTCCCTGTACCCACGCAGGAACTAGAAGAGAAGAAAAGTGCAAGCGTTTTACCGTTTCTGTAGAAGTTCAGGTCAACATTTAAACAGCCAAAGCTCTGAAGAGTTACGCTGACCCTTACTTAGGCACTTCTTTTGTCTCCCTTTGAGAGATAACTAAGCACATTCCCTCCTAGCCACAGTCTGGCAGCCAGAAGCATGCAGAACACGCAGACAAACCTCCACCATTTTTTCAGGGATGTTTCAAGTCATGCGATACTTAGTGCAGGAGTTCACCAAATGTCACTAAACTCGGAGACTGACCCAGCCAGCCATGGCCACGGGGCTTCAGCTCACCATTTGTGTGTCAGAGCCATCAGACGGACGACCCCGTCCTCCTTGAGACACCCCTTGGGGCAGCCGTACCCAGCGCCGGGTGGCTGGATATGGCCTTTGCTCCATGGGGAGGCGCTTCCTGGGAGCAGGATCTCTCACTGGGGCACTGGGAAGCCCTCCTGAGGCCTGCATGCCTGAGGGACAGCTCTGCACTGCTCCATCGCTCACCAAAACCAGGGGCGGAGGAAGGCTGCCCTGGTGGCCTCCAAAAGAATCAGCTCACCTGGGCTCCTCTGCGGCCACCGGGCACCTTTGCTGTCAGGCGGCTCTCCGCGCTGCTCTGCCAGCTTAACCAGCATCTCTTGCCCTCCATCTCTTCCCGCTCCTCACCAGCACTTCTCCTCCCTCCCCTCCCTGACCAGCTCCCCCCTGCTCTCCCCGGCCCTCTGGCCCTTCCCGCCCCTCTCCCCCCACCCCGCCGCCCTCTCCCAACCTTCTCTCCCTCCCTGACCTCCTCCTCCCGGCCCCAGCCGTGCTCCAGGGCCTGGCCCTGGGCCAGGGCAGCCCCGGGGAGGCGGCCATGGTTCCCGCGGGGTCAGAGGGCAGGAGGGGGCGCCCCGGGGCACGCTGGGAGTTGTGGACCCGGCACAGGGCTCCCGGCGGCCATCTTGTGTCGGCTGAGGGGAGGCTGGCACAGGCCGACAGGACAGATCTGCAGAGCCGGGAGCTGCGGTGAGTCCTGGGCCCTTGGGCTCCTGTCAGCCCTCTTCTGCCTCCCTGTTCCTCCCTGCCCTTCCCCTTTCCCTCTGGGTCCTGTTTTTCGCCTCCCTGTACCTCCCTTCCTCTCTCCTGCTGTGCTCTGCTCCCTGTCGCCCTTTCTCTTTTCTCCAAGTCCCTCTCTCTCTCTGTCATCCTTCCTCTCCCTCTACTTTCCCCGTCGCCCTTCTTTCCTGCTCCCTGGGCCTCTTGGTTTCTCTCTCTTCTGCACAGAGGCCCCAGGCTGAGTGTGCAGCTCGCACTGTGCAGTGAGGTCAAACCCATGTGGCTACTGGACAGACCTCTCTCCCCCTGCTGAGCAAAGAGTAACTAGGTTTGGGGGTTTTTTAGCTGCCTCAGTTAAGCAAGTCCAGTTAGATAGGATGAACCCTGGCTTCAAAGTTTTACTCTGTTTTTTTTTTTTTTTGTTTACTCTGGGACCAGTTAATGAAGATATGCCACTATTATGTACTGGTAAACAGTGGGTTCACTCATTTGTCTTCCTGTTATATCCAGAATGAACACACAGGCTCTATTAAGAGTAGCTATATAACATGAGCTTGACAAACTAGCTTGATCAGTCACTGTGAGCCAAATCATGCTTGCTTTACTTACAGGATTGTCCCCCCAATCATTCTGCTTGCATGAGAGGCCCTTCAGATGAGCTTCTATTTTTGCATTTTCCCTGGGCTATGCCATTAGCTGGGATGTGTTTGTTAAGTAGAAGATTAATGTCAGGCAATTTTAACACGTAATCTGATCTGGAATACTTGTTTACTGGAGTTGTTTACCCAATAGTAGATCGTGGACAAGATGAAATGATTTTATTGTTGTATTCAAAAAAAAAAGGTTCTGAATGTGAATGGAAAGCCGTTTTCTGTATTCACTTACCTTTCTGTTCTGATGTATTTACTGATGCCTGTCTTTATTCCCAGTCATGGAATTCATAGAGTCGGTTCTGTGTGAGTAGCACGCAGTCAGTTTGGTTTGAACTAAGCCGTGGGCAGAGCACTAGCGTAAGGTTTGGACCCAGAAATGTGCACTCTTGTGGGCCTTGTGACAAATCATCTATTTGTGCACAGAAATAAACCATACAAAATCACTTTCTAAAAAACTTCAGGCTGCTCTTAGTTTCACCTTTGCCTCTTCTCCGCTAATCAACATTATTTTTCTTGCTACAAGGTGTACAAGGAGTTACATTCTGGGTAAGAGCTAGAGGCAGGGGGATTTGTGTTTTCATTGCTGTTTTGCCCTCAGAGGGCTGCTGAGAGTCATGGTCACTGTCTTGTCAATCTTCTCAACCTCTCCTCTTCTGGGGAGGAGCAAGTAAGCGAGCCAGTATCAGGATGCCTTTTTAAGGGAAGAAGCTTAGTTGCAGACAAGAGGATGTATTTACACTGAGACTGACACAGGCCCTTTTCTGTGCCTTCATTAACTTAAACAAAGTCCCAGCTGAGCGGAACAGAGCATGTGCCTCTCATGTTCCTGAACAGGGGCTATAGGGGAGAAACGCGTGGAGTTCACAGCACCGGGAGGGACAGTGCCTGACAAGAGAGTGGGATTTTCCTGAGAAGGGAGGAATGAGCTGAGAAAATAAATAAAAGTGGAGGGAAGGATGGGGCTACTCCCACAAGAAACCTTTCCCTTTTGTCAGATCTTGGGGTGCAAGTCAACAAAACCCAAATCCTTCGGCAAGTTGGAAGGCACCTTGTGACCTTTCACTTCCACAAGGTTTATGCAGAGTTTTGACTTACTTAGGGGGTGGATGATGAGAGGGAGTAGACAGCTGAGATCAGATTTAATTTACTTATTAATTACTTGCTAAACTTTGTGTCAATTAAGAAGTAGCACTGTTGTGAAGACAGAGGGGTCTGGTGGCCAGAGAGGAGACTGCTAAACTAGGTTGATAGTCTCTCCTAATCGGTCTTCCTTGTCCTTTTCTCCTTTTCACTGGTTCCTTTGACTCTTCCTTGTGCTACTTTCCTCTTCTTAAAGCAAGGATAATTTCAATTCATATTCTTGCAATGCCAGTACCTCTTTCTGTGATGTTCTTCAATGGAAGGGTTTGAGGCAAGTGACAAACACCACCATGAAAAGTATATATGCAGTGGTGTTATGCACATGCCTGGAATACTGTTGACATTTCTGTCCTGATAGGTACTAGATATGGGGAGTATCTGTTGCCAAGATCATATGCATAGTTAGCATCTTATATTTTTCCTGTGATCAATCATCCGTCCTACGAGAGTATTGCCTGGACCTTTCCAGTGCGTCTCTAATTGTGGTGTTTAAAGCCTGGGTAGCTCTCTGTTGGAATGGGAGCCATCACTGGCAGAGCAATCACTACCTTTGTTTGATAGTATTTGCGCTTGACATTAGGATGAAGGGTGTTTGGCATTTCTCGCCAGCTGGATGTGTTAGAAGTGTGGACAGCTGTAATGTGGTGGTGCAAGCATAAGAAACTGATAAGTCGTTTTGTTTGTTATAGCAACTGCGTGGGCTGATGGCTGAGCACAAGCCTCATATAGGTAAGATGGACAAACCTGGGCCTCAGTTGGTGGAGCTGAGCCCAGGAGAAGGTTTTTCTATCCAAGAGGAATATGTGGCAGCACTACGTATCAAAGGCACCCCATAACCTATGGAGCCAGAATGAGAGGTTGTAATGACTTGCATTTTCTTCCTTTGAAGTTCTAAAACACCTCATCTCATTCATTGAAGTACGAGTACAAGGAAGCCCACTGAATGTACCAACAATTTTAAAATTTAATATATATATCTGCTAAAATTAGACCTGAATAGTGCCAATTTAATTTCCGTCTTTACCACTTTTGTAAGGTTTTGTTGCTGCAATCAGTTTTCCAGAAGTCCGGAAGGTGGGAAGGCTACTTATCTTCCGTAACACATTTTGCTGGCTTGTATGATATTCGCACTTCTAACAAAAACACTGAGTCCATAACGTTGGTCACAGTGTCTGATTTGAAGTGGGTTGTGTGGTGGGAAGAAGTCATTGCATTCGCATTGCCTGTATTCCTTTGAATAGAAAGGATGGAGCTATCTTGTTTTGCTGTGCTCTTTCTGGCACCTTTCCCAAGTGTAGTCAAGAGTGCTTTTTGTAGATCCCGGAGGGATCGTTAAATGCACCCAAGGTTTACTAATTTCTGTAAATTGAAAGGGGCACGGTGGTGAGGTGTTTTTAGGAGTCTCTAGGGATCCAAAAGCATGTAGTAAAGGCTATCTTTGGACCTATACCAAAGGGTGAACCATGTTACAGAGCTGTAATTGAGTTTCTGGACACCTCCCTGGGCTCAGTCAACTGTGGGTCAACATAACACGCGCTGTTGTGTGCTTTTAGTTGCAGAAAGTAACGTTCCTTTACTGCAGTAACAAGCATCACCTGGGCACTAAGAGACGTCTTTTTGAATGACCAGACATATCGCATCTTAACCAGTGGTTATATGCCAGTGTATTGGTCCTGATATGAAAAAGTATGTATTTACTACTCAGGTAAACAGCTTGCTAAAATGATGAAATGGCTCATGAAAGAGCCAAGGAGTCATGGCTCTCCAAAATAAGGTACAACCTACTGTATGAATGACACAGGAGTAAAGGCAAGTAGATTCTGCTCTATGTATAGTATCTTCAGATGGAACGTGTCAGGACTGAAACCGGACTTCATAGTAAAATTCTTCAATCTGAGAGGAAGTACCATTTTGCAAGGTCATTTTTGTAATGTAGATATTGAGAGAGGGGAAGAACCATGAAGGGCAGTATTGCAAGTGGCACATACGTCTGTTAGCTAGAGATGTTAAATATGTTAATTTTAAAGTACCTTTTTCCAAGAGAATTTCAAATGCCATTTTGCAGTTGTTTTTTTTTCCTAATTTCTCTGCCACTTCTTTCTGTCCTTTACCACCCTACCAGTTTCATGACAAGATAGATTCGACTCTTGAGAGTCTGAAAGGCACAGCTGAACGTCTGAGGCAGCCACCTTCAACCTCAGCAGAGGTTGAGAAGATTAAAGAGCAAATCAGTGAAAATAAGAACGTGTCAGTGGATCTGGAAGAACTTCAGCTAGTGTATGAGACGCTTAAACAGAGAGGGAAGGAAATGATTGCTCGCTCAGAAGGAGCCGATAAGGATATATCTGCTAAAGGTAATAGATGGAGGAAAGTTTCATGTAGTGGAAATGCAGCAAGCTGCAGCATATAAAAATCTTCATTTCTGATGACCACTGATCTGGGGATTGTGCTCTCCTGGAGAAGCTGGAGAAGATGTATAAAAGCAAAGTATTTGTTTAAAATAATTCATCGTGGATATGACCTTTGTTTTATTTTTTAAGGTTATGGTGGTTGTTTCCACTTAAGGTTATGAGTCGTCCTGTAAAGAAACAACTTTACAGTCTAAATTTTAAAAGATACCCATATGTTTCTGCTGTAGAACTGTAGAGAGATTTTTGGCCAAGAATCGTTCGCCAAGGTAGTAATCCAGTTCCTCTGTTGTTTAGCTGTTCAAGATAAACTAGACCAAATGGTCCTCGTTTGGGAAGACATCCAGACCTTGACTGAGGAGAGGGAGGCCAAATTGTTGGATGTAATGAAACTAGCCGCAAAGTTGTGGTGTAGTCACGTGGCTCTTGCAGCTACTATTAAAGATACTCAGGAGCTCATTGGAGAACTGGAGGGACCTGGAGTTGACCCATCTGTAGTCAAGCAACAGCAAGAAGATGCTGAGGTCAGTGGAAAGTATTTTGTTGACTTAAAGTATGTTATTTACGGTATGCGGAGAAAAGACAGAATTACTATGAAATACCACAGGAGGCTATTTTTTTAGAGATCAAGAGGGATAATTGTGTAGGAATTTACTCTAGTGATATCTCGAGAGTCTGTGGTAAATAACATGTACCAGTTCTGAATTGCAATGAGCATGCAACAGGTGCCTGTCGTTATATTTGCATATCTGCTTATAAACACGTATATAATAAGCACGTCACTGAGACTTTTGAAAATGATACGTGCTTGAGATTCCCTGAGTAATAGGTAACATCTAAATGAAAGGTGTACGCATGTATCGTGCTCTATGTATTATGCTCTAAGCCTGTAATTATTCATGCTGATAGTTAAAGATTTGAGGGTTGACTGACAACCTCTGAAAAAGAAAACACTCTGATTAAAGAAATCTAATTGAAAACTTCCTGTTTATTTTTTTTCATCTCATGCAAAGTGACATCATAAGCCATTGTTCTAATTTAGACTGGTGTCAGGTGATTTCACTCTGACCCTGCAAAGGGATGCTTGTGTTTTAAGCGTCAGATTGTAAGTCCAAGGGACTTTAAAGAAACCACAGGCCGAATCCTGCCATGTCCTATCTTGAAAACAAGCTGTACATAGATTATTAAAGTTAGTGTGAGCGGCATTGATTTTTTTTCTCTTTGTAGGCTGCTAAAGACGAAATTGATGGACTGCAAGAGGAACTAGCAACAGTTCTGAGCCTTGGCTCTGACCTTGGAGCTGCTTGTGGAGAGCCTGACAAACCTATTGTCCACAAGAGCATAGGTGAGGTACGGGAAATGCAGGTGCTTGGATCTGCTACGCCAGGTGCTTGTTCAGCTGAAATTGGTATATCCTCCCTGCCCCCAACACATTTTGCAAATAAACATTTTGCGGCAAATGTAAGATACCCCTGAAGCCTTTATGATAACATAAGGGTTGCTTTTCAAGTAAATGGATCTTGGCTCGTATTAGTTTAGAATGTATAGACAATTTTATTGTATTGATTTATGGGTTAAAAGTTCTGTAAAAGACAGAAAGGTTTTTTGTGGAAATAGTCACTGATGAATGCAATAGATGGCTACTTTTTGCAATAGGAATGCTGGAATAAATTTGAAACGTATCTGGTTTATGCCAAGTGCAGCATCTTGACCTCGACAATCCTGCTTGGATGACTACAGAGTACTGACAATTTCTCCAGTGTTTAGCAGTGTATGTTTCTTTTAAGCTACCTTTTTTATAAGGATGCAATTCCAAATGATTTAATGATACTATTTCCGATATTGACTGTAATCCGTAGGTTAATGAAACTATTCAATAATCAGTATTGAATTTTACAGCTTTTGCCATCCAGAACGTCGAGTGTATTCTGAAGGAAAGTAACTATGCAGTGATAAGAAGAACAAGAGTTTTAACATGGAATTAATGTGAACTATTCATGCTTAGTTTATTGGTGTTATTGATGAGTGAATAATGAGTGAACGCACATTATA
Organism: Rissa tridactyla; assembly: GCF_028500815.1. NCBI lineage: Eukaryota > Metazoa > Chordata > Aves > Charadriiformes > Laridae > Rissa > Rissa tridactyla. The sequence continues at coordinate 2,806,701 of NW_026529545.1, forward strand.
CAGCAGCAGTAACATTCGTTTGTCCATTGGAGTAATTTTCACCTATTTGCAGCTGAATTCTGCCTGGGATGCCTTAAGCAAAACAAGGAAAGACCGGGCAGATAAGCTTGTTGAAGCTCTGCAGGCAGCTGTTCCATACCGAGATGGACTGCAGGTAAGATGGTGTGATACACCTAACCCAATCTTGAGTCAATAGGACTTAATGTGGTTGTAGTCAAAAATGTTACGTGATTGGGAAGGTGACATGTGTCACTGATTCTAGCGACTGTTTTCTTCAGTAGGCAGATATTTTTCCTCGGGGTTGGTTGGGTTGGAGGTTTTTCTTCCATTAAAGACTAAATCTGTTCTTTTCTGCATGTAGTTGTTCATATACTCCTCTATGTATAGATTCGAAATTGATGTGCCCTTTATTGGTAAGACACAAGTTTATAGTAATCCTGCTCACATTTCCTGGTGGCAGTCAGTACGTAACATAATAGGCGAGTTCGGTGCAGATCGAGCAGCAGAACACATCTTAATAATAATGCAACACCTTGTTTTCCATGTTTTTTTCTCCAAGGTCTCTTATTTTCATACTGCCCAGAGGTTGACTTGTAGGGTTACGTTAGGAACAATGCCGTTGCTTTAAGAGCTTTGTATTTCCTGGGGCTGCACGTTGTGCATCCTACAAGCTTGGTACTTTGTAAAAGAACTGTATTTAACTGCCGTCTTACGCTCATTTCAATAGACAATATTAAAAGTATTGTGGGCAGATTGTTAGCTACAGCTGCCTCACCCTGTTGAGCGTGTTGGGGGGGTTAGTTCTCCTTTTCCCAAGGAGTTGTGTAGCAGTGGGCAGCTCTGAGAAGCCGTCCTAAGCCCTTCTCTGTCATGAATCACAGATAACAGGCAGGAGGAAAAAGGGCCTGGCAGAGGTATTTTTTCCTCTATGTAATGAATTGCCCAGAGTGCTATACGTGTTCTTAATCTTTAACTGGAGTGTTCGTGAGGTTGTTCTGCATTATATCAGGAGTAAGGGAAGTACCCACAAAGCCTCAGAACTGGGGAGACTTCATTTGTTTTTTGAAGTTCCAACTGCCTTATCCTGAGGAGATTCAGTCAAGCTCAGGTATTGGCCATCACTGTCTAATCTGTACTGAATGGGTCGCGTTCCATCTTCCTGATACAGATACCGTTATCCTTCAACAGAAATTCTTTTGTCATCATCATTTAAAGTGTGTTATCATTCAGCTACCACCTTCCATCTTTGCTCCGAAGGAGTGCGGAACAGAGTTTGTCTTGTATTTACCTTTCGGGGTATTCATAAAAATTGCTGATTTTACTCCAGAAGTAGAGTACTAGTCCGCATGAATAGTACTGGCAGGATATTGCTGCTAATAGGGGTTCAGTCTTGCAGCATGTACATTCTCGTAACCATTACGTGGAATACTTTAGTTAATACTGGATCCCTTGGATTGCAAAAACCCCTAGGTTCCGCTGGAGAAAGCTGTTTGGTTTTGTTTTGCTTTGTTTTGTTTTCAAAGCGCACAGCAATCTTGTTCTCTGGAGTAAAAAATTCTGGTATTTTACTTAATGCAACTTTGAAATCTGACACTATTTCTCTGCTCATGCTTCAGTTTCATGCTGTGATTTTCAGGCAATGTTTGACTGGGTGGACATTGCTGGCAGCAGGTTGGCATCTATGTCCCCAGTTGGAACAGGTCTGGAGACAGTGAAGCAGCAAACTGAGGAACTTAAGGTATGAACGAGCAATTTATTTCATTTCTATTTTCATCGGTCTGCATTTTTCTGTGGCGTTTAGTATTTTTCTGTATTTTTCAAGAGTCAAAAGCAATTTTCAACTTCTAGCAGAAAAGAATCTGTATGAAAATTTCAGATAACATTTCATTGCACACTTTTCATTTTAAAATGTGTTTAATTTTAAAATCTATTCCAAATTTTGGTGAAAGTACATTTTATTTTGTGACTGTGTTCCGACAGCTGAGAAATACTTGTAGTGGCATTCCTTGTCTTTCACAGGCTGTAAGGTTATTATGTGCAAGGTTCTTTTGCTGTGACTTTTACGTGTTCTGGTTTCTACCGTGAACAGCTTCCCTGAGGCTCTGAAAGAATGCCTCCACAGCTTCACTTCTGCAATTACAGGCTTTACCTAAATGCTCACACAGATCACAACATTCCCAGTACATTAGTAAGCTGGAAGTCAAAATTTCAGGCTAACTTAGACCTTCAGAAGCCTGTCTTTGTGGATCTGTGACTTGAGTATGCTCCTGACGTCGGTAGGCTGTTATGCGATATATAAAAACCAGGGATGTGTAACTATCAGGTAATGTCCTTGGTTTCATGGCTCGCTTGTACTTTTTTTGGCTGTGGGCAGGTTGTTTAGTCTATCTATTTTATGATGTAACTTCAAATGACCCATAATCTTACGTACTTCAGAAGAACACACCTAGGCGAGTTGCTCAGAGTGCTGTCCCAGTTGCATGTACCAGAGAGGGTGTTCTGCTGAAGAAAATTTGCTTTCCGGTCTTCTGAAAAACAATTCTATCTGAAGTTTCAAGGATGGTGTTATCACAACCCCCAGAGCTAGAAGTGACTCCAGATGCGTTCTGCCTTTTGTACAGACCAGAGAGATCGTTGGAGAATACTTTCCTATTAGCCATCTGTGGAATAATTACTAAAGTGGCCAAGAATACAAAGATACAGCATTGTTCACGCATTAAGGAAAGTCATAAAATCAAGAGGCTTCTGAGGTAGAACACAGCCGCAGCTAGCACACGAAGAATGCAACATCTGTGATTCCCTGTACAAGGTTGTTTGCGAAACTACACGAGGGATGGAACGGAACACGCTTGTTCCGTGGCCTTCCCTTGTGACGAATAGCAGATATGGGGACGAGATGGTACTACGGAACTGATAAGCGGCCTACACGCTACCCGAACCAACATTTCGTCAAATGTTGATGAAATGCTGTCCTTTTGTGCAAACTTTGCTCACCACAATGTACCAAAACACACCTCCATCCCGGAGGCTATCCGCCCCCGAGGTGTGAACACTCCTCCTTGAGTACATTAATCATAATAAAAGTACGTATGACTAAAGTCACTCAAACTCCACTTTGAAGATAAAAAAATAATATAAAAATAGCCCAAGAGAGAGGGGATGTCAGGGAAGACACCATCGCGAAGAATTCCACCACTGATTTCCGGGATCAGTCGACGGGCTGAGCCTCTCTTCCCCCCCATAGGGACGCCTTTGGGTAAGACTTCGATTACACCGAGCGCTTTCTCGGGGACTTAGAAATTTCTCTAGAGAATCTCTACCCTACATTTATAGCCAGGCTGTATCGTTTATAATTTTGTCGCGCGTTTGTATACTTAACAATATCCTTATTTGCACGTGCTTTGCAGACAGTGTATTTATCACCGGCAATCCTAAAGAACCTGTATATCTGTTGTTTAAATAAACTGCACTGTTTCAGTAGCTAGTCGTTTCGCTTTCTCACTGAACGCGACCAAAACTTGAGAGAGGCCGTGCTAGTTCAGGAGCACGACTAGACTGAAGGTGCAGTCCACTATTAGTGTATCCTAATCGTAGTAGTTTAACACATATTAAACGCGATTGGACTGATAGTGCTGAATTGGGCATCACTCAGAATTTAAACCTAGCCGCACCTAGCCTCCCACCTCGGTGAGGAGTGTTAGAACGCAAGGGGGTTTATCTTCTGCCAAAACTGCTTGGCCCAGTTTCACGCAACAGAATTTGGCGTAGTCCGGCGGGATTGCCATGGATAAACTGCTGCAAAAATATGATTGTGCCCCTTCCCAGGCTGGGAAGGAGTGGGCCCAAAAATTTTGGAAGGATGAAGAGAAAGTGGTGGAACGTATTGAAGAGTGTCGGGTTTCACAGAAGCTCAGAGCGGGGAAAGGCAAGGGTGTGATTTGTGCTTTGTTAGGCGCCTGTTTATCTTGTGCACAACAAGAAGCTAGAGAAACCCCTGCTCCTAATCTGATTTCAGCTGTAGAATATGCAACCCTGAAATCGGAAAATGAGGTGCTGAAGTCATCATTAGCCTTGCAAAAGGAGACAGGAGAAAAATTAAGAACTCAAGTTGATAAGCTTGCGAGTGAGAATGAATATTTAGGAAACCAACTTAAAATGTTATTAGAAAGGGTGACTGGGCTCTTAGATAAAATGCAGCCCTCGACCCAGGTCCAACAGATTCGTAAGTTAATGTGTTATCCAAATTCCGGAACCCAGACCGGAGATTTTTGGTCTAATAGTGAGGATGGCGAAGAAGATGAGGAGGAAAGGACTTTTACTTTGAAATCCCAAGTCTTTCCTTTACGTCCTCTGGTTAAAACTGAAACTGCGGTTGATGACGATGATGAAATTCACACCACTGTGCGTACCGTTCCATGGACACCAACCGAGTTAACATAAATAAGGGAGAAATATTCGAGGCGACCAGAAGAGTCAGCTGTTGAGTACGTGTGGTGAGTTTCTTCTGAAGGGGGGGACAGAATTATGCTGAGTGAGGAAGAAGCAGGAGACTCTTGGGGACCAGGAGTGTTTTTAACCACTATGCCTGGGGATCATAATTATTCCCTAACTGCTCGAGCAGCCTATTGGGCAGGGGGTATGGATCCGCGAGAGAGGGGGTAGCCGTTAGAGATTAGAGCTACGGGCTACTCTGATCTGTTTGCGGCTGTACGGAAAGCAGCTTGTCTGCAAGCCATGTATGACAGAGAGGAATTTCGGAAATCCCCAATGTCAGCCCCTGTTGACCCCGATCGATTAGCCCCTCTCATCCGTAGTCTTCCTGATTGCCTGTAAACCATTCCTTGTCCGCACTCAAGATCGTATACGGGATGCTCGGGGTGCTCATGGGCGGGGCCGTCGTCACTACATGCCCACCTGGAATGAATATGTACAGGAAATAGATCAATATGGGTGCCGAATGGGCTGGGCCAGCCTAACTAGTGAAAAATCCTCCGAACACCCCTGAAAGGTTCGCCAAGTCCGAACTCACACTCAAAACCCTAAATCGGAAGAAAGGTTTAAGCCTGATAAGGACCAGAACGAGTTGTGGCGTAAAACCCTACAATTAGGGGTGCCCCGACAATTCTTGCACGGTGTCCCTACGGGAGATCTCCGTACACTAGTCCAATCTCTAACTAGAAAGAATAATGCGGCTGGGGAGAAAAGTCTAACCAGAGAATCCCCAAGTCGTGAGAAAATTGTGCCTTCTGCACCGGAACGTAACTTGATTGATTTGACAGAGTCCCAGCCAAAAAACTCCTATCCCCGGGGAGGGCAGTGATCCACCCTGTCCGGCAGGTACTAGCAATTCAATGGCTCTCTCATAAAGACTCCGAACCCGTTATTGTCATTCCTGTTGGACCCCGGAAGATATTGGTAAATTTTATTATTGATACCGGAGCCCAAATGTCTGCAATCACTAACGAAACAGCACAACTTCTAGGTATAAATCCCACCCGACGCAGAGTCAACTTCACAGGAATTGATGGTGTGGTAAAAACATGCCCCACTGCAAAAATTAACCTCTGGTTGCCGGGAGAGCAGCGAATGACTAGGGCAGAAGTGTTAGTGGGTGCCTCACGTACTAACCTCCTAGGATTTGACGTGCTGCGTGGGCGAATGTGGAAATTCCCAGATGGAACTGTGTGGAGTTTTGCAGGACGCAAAAAAGGATTAGACACAGTTAAACTGGGCCTATTAGAAGCATCTATACCTTTGCCTCCCTCTAAAATTACCAACGTCCGACAGTACCCACTGCCTGCAGCTGCAATTGCAGGAGCAGACGGGGTGGTATCAGATTTAGAAAAAAGAAACATCGTTAAGAGGACTCACTCGCCTTATAATTCACCGGTGTGGCCAGTAAAGAAACCAACCGGGCAATGGCGTTTCACAGTAGATTACCGAAAGTTAAACGCCAGCACTGCACCCCTGACCGCTGCGGTTCCAAATATCGCGGAAATTGTGACAATGATAAAAGGAGCTGCCCATCCTTGGATGGCTGCCTTAGATGTAAAAGACATGTTTTTTTATGATTCCCCTCCTTGAGCAGGACAAAGCACAGTTTGCATTCACGTGGAAAGGAGTCCAATATACCTTTAACCGACTTCCACAAGGATACAAACATTCCCCCACCATTGCTCATAATGCTTTAGCTAAAGTGCTATCAGAGATTCCTGTTTCACAGGGATGTACAGTATACCAATATATTGACGACATCTTAATAGGGGGAGAGAGCCAAGAAAGTGTACAAGACATGATGCAAAACATCCGAAAAACATTACCAGATTTGGGATTGGAAATTCCAGACTCAAAATGTCAGGGACCTGCACAGGAAGTTAAATTCCTGGGGGTCTGGTGGATTAAGGGAGCTGCTTCTGTCCCTCAGGATACCCTGAAAAAAATAGAACATGGACAGAATCCTCCCAGCATGAAGGAGTTACAGCAAGTCCTAGGAACTTTAAGTTATTGGCGTAAACACATCCCTGGCTTTTCCATCATTGCTTGCCCCCTTTATTGTTTACTCAAAAAAGGTAAATCCTGGGAGTGCACTGAACAACATATAATACACTAGAGTTGCTAATAAAAGAGCTAAGGTTATTCCAACAACTTGGCCCCATACATCCATCTGACCCTGTCCATGTAGAATGGGGGTTCAGCGAACATGGTTCTCATTGTAACTTATGGCAAAAGGGACCAGCAGGACCGGAGAGACCATTAGAATTTAGCTCTCACTCCTTTAATGATACTGAGAGCAGATATTCAGACCTTGAGAAGGGTTTACTGTCCCTGGTGCGAGCATTGCAACGAACAGAGCAGATAAGAAGAGAACAGAGCGTGATTGTTCGGGCCCCTTTTCGTCTCCTAGATGTGGTGCGTAAAGGGACAGCACCACCAGCCGGCATTGCCCAGAAACCCACAGTTCGAAAGTGGTATGCTTATTTAGAAGGCATTAATGAAATCATGCCAATCTCTGAAGGTAGTATCAAAGTATCCAAGCTCCAGAAGGATATAGATGGTGCCCTATTATTCCAATCCCCACCAAACAGACCATCTCCAATCCAAGAAGCACCTCCTCTGAAGGAAGGCAGTGATCTTACAGGAGTGTGGTTTACTGATGCGTCATCTCACCGTGAGAACAATAAGTGGAAATACAAGGCCGTAGCACTGGAAGTAGCAACGGGGGAAAGAGCAATTGAAACAGGAGAAGGTAGCGCACAAGTAGGGGAACTCAGAGCCGTCCTACTAGCTGCACAACATGGGGCTACTTACATTTACACTGACTCATATGCTGTTTTTAAAGGAGCCACTGAATGGATAGGTCACTGGGCAGACAACGATTGGCGGGTGAATAGAGTCCAGATTTGGGAATCGGACAGTTGGAAGCAACTGTTGGAAATAGGAGGACAGAGAACATTGCACATTGGTTGGGTAAAAGGCCATGATCGTTCAAACTCGATCACTGCTCAGTTCAACCAACAGGTAGATAGCCTCACGCGGCTGCAGCAAATTGACATTGTAGATGATGGTCAGGAATGGGAATGCTTACTCGAATGGTTACAAATTAAGCGTGGCCATACAGGCCATGCTGATCTGTATTAGGAAGGTCTAGCCCGGGGGTGGCCTGTGTCAGTTAAGCTGTGTGAACAAGTAGTAACTGCCTGTTCACAATGTCGCCTACGACTCAATAAAGATCATCCGAGTAAGGCACCTCCCTTACACATTCGGGACAAGAAAACATTGTGGCATTCATGGCAAATTGATTATATTGGGCCCTTGAGATCATCAGGTGAGAAAAGATACGTCCTAGTCGGAGTGGAGATTATCTCTGGCCTCATTATGGCCAGCAGTTTCAAATCAGCTACTGGGGACAACACAGTGAAAGGCCTAAAAGGGTGGTTCAGCACACTTCCCCTTCCTGAGGAAATCCAAAGTGATAACGGTTCACACTTTACCGCTACAGTGGTACAAGATTGGGCCAAAGAAGAAGGGATTCGATGGGTATTTCATAGTCCCTATTATCCTCAGGCTAATGGCATTGTTGAACGCACCAATGGATTAGTTAAGCGTTTTGCAAAAACTCATGAACCTGGTTGGCATTTGCGATTGGATGATGCCATCTATCAATTAAATAACAGATGGAGTGGAGATGGCTGTCCTAAAATGAAAGCTTTCTGTGTATCTGCCGATATCATCACTCCAAAAGTTCCCAATGAACCACGAAAATACCTAGGACAATTTCACCCTGGGCGACCTGTGTTAGTGAAAATGCCTCAAATTGGCACAGTACCAATGGTGCTAGCTACTCCCAAAAACCCCCATGCATGGGAAGCCAAAGACTGTTCAGGGAAGATACATCGGATCAGCACCCAGTGGATCTCGCCCTCTTTTTAACCCCGTCGGTCAAATGAGACCGAGCAGATTTTCTTTTCCTTTGTGTCTTACAGGAACCTTGGATGAACTGTACGTGGACAGACGCATTGGCCTACGCTAACCTCGAGTGTCTCCAGGGTATCCTGACATTGATCCTGGCAATAATATTATTTTTATTATGTATGTCCATCTGGAGGCCTAAATTTCAAAATGACGAATTGGCAGATGGAATTGATGCTATTCAGTTTTACCTTTTTACTCGCTGTTGTTTGTACTCAAAGAGACCCAGAATGGCCGTGGTCTCAAGCTTATGTAAAACACAATGCGAAGGCAGGAACAAGAAAAGGAAAATTGAGCCTGGCCACTGTAGTCCTACATGAAAATGAGGTGTTTTCAAAACATGAGTGGACCTGGAATAGCTGGTACCCAACCCTGAAAGGCAGGCCAGGAGAGGAAGTCCAAGTAGGATGTAGAATGATCAACAGCTCAAACCATGAGAAGGCCACAAGAACAGAAATATCTCGCCCTCAGAACCCACGCTCAATGACAAGAAAACACTGTATCACTGATAAGGGAGATTGTTGGTATAATTTTACCCTCGTGGAACCCACTTTTGTAATCTGTCATTGGCAACAAGATGAAATAGTGCTGCTACTCGAACTCAAGATAGATATAGTCGAACCTGACCCAACTCCACAGACTAGTCTGGTTCCACTGCCACTATCTGAAACCCCCGACAATGACACCTTATTGAGCGGACTTAAGAATCTGCCCCTTGATGATGAGCTTTGGGATAAAGGGGAAGTGTGCTGAACCACCGTTTTAGGCCTTTCACTGTGTTGTCCCCAGTAGCTGATTTGAAACTGCTGGCCATACTGAGTCTGGAGATAATCTCTACTCCTACCAGGACATATCTTTTCCCACCTGATGATCTCAAGGGCCCAATATAATCAATTTGCCATGAATGCCACAATGTTTTCTTGTCCCGAATGTGTAAGGGAGGTGTGTTACTCGGATGATATTTACTGAGTCATAGGCAACATTGTGAACAGGCAGTCACTACTTGTTCGCACAGCTTAACCGACAAAGGCCACCCCCGGGCTAGACCTTCCTGATACAGGTGAGCACGGCCTGTGTGGCCACGCTTAACATGTAACCATTCGAGTAAGCGTTCCCATTCCTGACCATCATCTACAATATCAATTTGCTGCAGCCACATGAGGCTATCTACCTGTTGGTTGAATTGAGCAGTGATCAAACTTGAATGATCATGGCCTTTTACCCAACCAATGTGCAATGTTCTCTGTCCTCCTATTTCCAACAGTTGCTTCCAACTGTCCGATTCCCAAATCTGGACTCTATTCACCCGCCAATCGTTGTCTGACCAGTGACCTATCCATTCAGTGGCTCCTTTAAAAACAGCATATGAGTCAGTGTAAATATAAGTAGCCCCATGTTGTGCCGCTATTAGGACAGCTCTGAGTTCCCCTACTTGTGCACTACCTTCTCCTGTTTCAATTGCTCTTTCTCTCGTTGCTACTTCCAGTGCTACGGCCTCGTATTTCCCCTTATCGTTCTCACGGTGAGATGATGCATCAGTAAACCACACTCCTGTGATACCACTGCCTTCCTTCAGAGGAGGTGCTTCTTGGATCGGAGATGGTCTGTTTGGTGGGGATTGGACCAATAGGGCACCATCTATATTCTTTTGGAGCTTGGATACTTTAATACTGCCTTCAGAGATTGGCATGATTTCATTAATGCCTTCTAAATAAGCATACCACTTTTGAACTGTAGGTTTCTGGGCAATGCCAGCTGGTGGTGTTGTCCCTTTACAGACCACATCTAGGAGGCAGAAAGGTCCCTGAATGATCACGCTCTGTTCTCTTCTTATCTGCTCTGTTCGTTGCAATGCTCGCACCAGGGACAGTAAACCCTTCTCAAGGTCTGAATATCTGCTCTCAGTATCATTAAAGGAGTGAGAGCTAAATTCTAATGGTCTCTTCAGTCCTGCTGGTCCCTTCTGCCATAAATTACAATGGGAACCATATTCACTGAACCTCCATTCTATGTTGACGCGGAAGGCTTGGACAATAACACAACAACCAATATGATCAGGTTAATGCCAGTTTATTGCACAGATAGCTCAGTTATTATAGACGTTCTGATTCTGTATCACACGCCGACAATTTGCCGACTGGTTGCACGAGCTGTGCATGCGGTAAGCAAGATATTATAATTGGCTTAAAGCATCTGTCCACGCGGACAATCACCCCTCCTATATCCTGGGTGAAGTTCTGCATTTGGCACGCTGAGTTCAGCACACTTTCTCATATCTTAGTTGTCTCAGCATTTCTAACATCACTACAATGTTTTCACATAACCTTCAAACTAACAAAGCCTACAGAGTTTTTAGCAATTCTTCGGTACAAAGCCTACATAGTTGTTAGCAATTCTTCGGTGCTTGGAGTGTTCACAGGATGACCCCTTTGTACTAAAAATCCTCCAACAATTCTACATGGACAGGGTCAGTTGGATGTATAGGATCAAGCTGTTGGAATATCCTTAGCTCCTTTATTAGCAATTCCAGAGCATTAGTATGTTGTTCAGTCCACTCCCAGGATTTACCCTTTTTGAGCAAACAATAAAGGGGGCAAGCAATGATGGAAAAGACAGGGATGTGTTTACGCCAATAGCTTAAAGTTCCCAGAACTTGCTGTAACTCCTTCATGCTGGATGGATTCTGTCCATGCTCTATTTTTTCCAGGGTATCCTGAGGGACAGAAGCAGCTCCCTTAATCCACCAGACCCCCAGGAATTTAACTTCCTGTGCAGGTCCCTGACACTTTGAGTCTGGAATTTCCAATCCTAAATCAAGTAATGTTCTTCGGATGTTTTCCATCATGTCTTTTATACTTTCTTGGTTCTCTCCCCCTATTAGGATGTCATCAATATATTGGTATACCATACATCCCTGTGAAACAGGAATCTCTGACAGCACTTTAGCTAAAGCATTATGAGCAATGGTGGGGGAATGTTTGTATCCTTGTGGAAGTCGGTTAAAGGTATATTGGACTCCTTTCCATGTGAATGCAAACTGTGCTTTGTCTTGCTCAAGGAGGGGAATCATAAAAAACATGTCTTTAACATCCAAGGCAGTCATCCAAGGATGGGCAGCTCCTTGTGCCATTGTCACAATTTCTGCGATATTTGGAACTGCGGCGGTCAGGGGTGCAGTGTTGGCGTTTAACTTTCGGTAATCTACTGTGAAACGCCATTGCCCATTTGGTTTCTTTACTGGCCACACCAGTGAATTATAAGGTGAGTGAGTCCTCTTAACGATGTCTCTTTTTTCTAAATCTGATACCACCCCGTCTGCTCCTGCAAGTGCAGCTGCAGGCAGTGGGTACTGCTGGACGTTAGTGATTTTAGAGGGAAGTAAAGGTATGGAAGTTTCCAACAGACTCAATTTCACTGTGTCTATTCCTTTTTTGCATCGTGCAAAACTCCACACAGTTCCATCTGGGAATTTCCACGTTCGCCCACGCAGCACGTCAAATCCTAGGAGGTTAGTACACGAGGCACCCACTAACACTTCCGCCCTAGTCATTCGCTGGTCTCCTGGCAACCAGAGGTTAATTTTTGCAACGGTGCATGTTTTTACCACACCATCAACTCCTGTGAAGTTGACTCTATGTCTGGTGGGATTTATAACTAGAAGTTGTGCCATTTCGTTAGTGATTGCAGACATTTGGGCTCTGGTATCAATAATAAAGTTTACCGACATCCTCCAGGGTCCGACAGGAATGGTGATAATAGGTTCAGAATCTTTATGAGAGAGCCATTGAATAGCTAGTACCGGCCGGACAGGGTGGCTCACTGTCCTCCCTGGGGATAGGAGTTTTTTGACTGGGACTCTGACAAATCAATCAAATTACGCACCGATGCAGAAGGCACAATTTTCTCATGGCTTGGGGATTCTCTGGTTAGACTTTTCTCCCCAGCCGCATTATTCTTTCTAGTTAGAGATTGGACCAGCGTACGGAGATCTCCCGTAGGGACACCGTGCAAGAATTGTCGGGGCACCCCTAATTGTAGGGCTTTACGCCACAACTCGTTCTGGTCCTTATAAGGCTTAAACCTTTCCACTGGTTCGGGGTTTTGAGTGTGAGTTCGGACTTGGTGAACCTTTCTGGGGTGTTCGGAGGATTTTTCACTAGTTAGGCTGGCCCAGCCCATTCGGCGCCCATATTGGTCTATTTCCTGTACATATTCATTCCAGGTGGGCATGTAGGGACGACGGCCCCGCCCATGAGCATCCCGAGCATCTCGTATACGATCTTGAGTGCGGACAAGGAATGGTTTCAGGCAATCGGGAAGACCACGGATGAGAGAGGATAGTCGATTGGGGTCGATAGGGGCTGACATTGGGGATTTCCGAAATTCCTCCCTGTATGACATGGCTTGCAGACAAGCTGCTTTCCGTACAGCCGCAAACAGATCAGAGTAGCCTGGAGCTCTAATCTCTAATGACTCCCCCCTCTCTCGCAGATCAATACCCCCTGCCCAATAGGCTGCTCGAGCAGTTAGGGAATAATTATGATCCCCGCCCATTGTAGTTAAAAACACTCCTGGTCCCCAAGAGTCTCCTGCTTCTTCCTCACTCAACATAATTCTATGTCCTCCTTCAGAAGAAACTCGCCACACATACTCAACAGCCGACTCTTCTGGCTGCCTCGAATATTTTTCCCTTATTTTCGCTAACTCTGTTCATGTCTAAGGAATAGTACGCACAGTGTTGCGGACTTCATCATCATCCTCATCAACTGTGGTTTCAGTTTTAATCAGAGGTTGTAAAGGAAAGACTCGGGATTTCACAGTAAAAGTCCTTCCCTCCTCATCTTCTTCCTCATCTTCACTATTAGACCAAAAATCTCCGGTCTGGGTTCCGGAACTTGGATAAAACATTAACTTACGACTTTGTTGGACCTGGGTCGAGGGCTGCATTTTATCTAAGAGCCAGTCACTCTTTCCAATAACATTTTAAGTTGGTGATCTTCATTCCCAAGTATAGCATTAGGGTTTCCTAAGCGTTCATTCTCACTCACAAGCTTATCAACTTGAGTTCTTAATTTTTCTCCTGTCTCCTTCTGAAAAGCTAGTGATGACTTCAGCACCTCATTTTCCGATTTCAGAGTTGCATATTCTACAGCAGAAATTAGATTAGGAGCAGGGGTTTCCCTAGCTTCTGGTTGTGCATGAGATAAACAGGCACCTAACACCGCACAGATCACACCTTTGCCTTTCCCCGCTCTGAGCTCTAGTGAAGCCCAACACTCTTCAGTACGTTCCACCACTTTCTCTTCATCCTTCCAAAATTTTTGGGCCCACTCCTTCCCAGCCTGGGAAGGGACACAATCATATTTTTGCAGCAGTTTATCCATGGCAATCCTGCCAACGACACCAAAATTCTGTTGTGAGAAAAGGGGCAAAACGGTTTTGGCAGATAATAAACCCCCCTGCATTCTAACACTCCTCATCGAGGTGGGAGGCTAGGTGCGGCTAGGTTTAAATTCTGAGTGATGCCCAATTCAGCACTATCAGTCCAATCGCATTTAATACGTATTAAACTGTTACGATTTGGACACACTAATAGTGGGCTGCACCTTCAGTCTAGTCGTGCTCATGAACTAGCACGGCCACTCTCGAGTCTTGGTCACGTTCAGTTAGAAACCAAAACGACTAGCTACTTAAAAAAGTGCAGTTAATTTAAACAACAGATATATAGGTTCTTAGGATTGCCGGTGATAAATACACTGTCTGCAAAGCACGTGCAAATGGAAGTATTGTTACATATACAAAACACGTGACAAAGTTATAAAGATACAGCCTGGCTATAAATGTAGAAAAGAGATTCTCCAGAGACATTTCTAAGTTTCCCGAGAAAGCACTCCTCGGTATGATCTAAGTCTTACCCAAAGGCGTCCCTATGGGGGGGAAGAGAGGCTCAGCCTGGCGACTGATCCCAGAAGTCAGTGATGGAATTCTTCGTGATGGTGTCTTCCCTGGGTATCCCCCCTCTCTCGGGCTATTTTTATACTATTTGTTATCTTCAAGATGGAGTCTGAGTGACTTTAGTCATACATACTTTTATTATGGTTGGTGTAAATTTTTCTCGCTTCATAATTAAAGGTATAGTTTATGAGAAATTCAGGGCGCAGACTCAAGAAGGAGTGGTCGCAGCTTGGAGGCATTAGACTTTGGGATGGAAGTGTGTTTTGGTATTATAATGACATTATAATGAGCAAAGTTTGCACAAAGGACAGCATTTCATCAAAATTTGACAAAACGTTGGCTTCGAGTATCGAGCGGGCAGCTAATGGGCAGCTTATCTGTTTCATGGTATCATCCCATTCCCGTATCTGCTATACATCATAAGGTAAAGCCGCGGAATAATTGCATCCCATCCCGTACCTCATGTAGCTTATCAGGGAACCACGGGTGTTGTATTCTTCATGCCAGCTGCAGCTATTTTCTACCTCAGAAGTCTCTTGATTTTATACTGTTCCTTAATGTGTGAACAATGCTGTACTTTTGTATTTTTAGCCAATTTAGTAATTATTCCACACCCTGTCTGTGCCTCACTCCTCTCCGCTCGGTGCCTGCAGGCAGTGCCCTTGGCCCTGCTGCACTTCACAGAGGCGTGGCTCCTGGGCACAGCTGTCTCTCTGCAGCGCTGCCCACTTGCCAGGAGCTCCCTCCGTCCCAGGAGCCTGGCCCAGCTCAGCAGCAGAGGACCAGCCCAAGGCAGCCCTTTCTCTGCCCCCACTGGGCTCCCTCCAGGTGTCCCTGGAGCTCCAGGGGAAGGTGCTGGGAAACAGGCTGAAGGAATGGCTGATGTTTCCTCCTTCAGCCAGGGACAGAGGCTTCTTTCCAACAGTGTCATTTCTCATATCGGGAAAACAACTAGGCATGAGAACAGCCTTTCCTTGTGCCATCGTTACACAGGGCACCCAGATAGTGCCAGGGAGGGATCTCTGTTAGCCCTGCAGAGGGAAGGGATGCAGCTGAGTCAACTGAGTCACCTCCTCCTGTGTTTTCAGCCCTGGAGACAGAAAGGGACTTGACTCCCTCCCATGCACAAATCCCTTTTGACACAGGTGGTGCAGGAGCAAACCAGGAGAGGAGAACTGAATGGATGGTCACTGAGCAGCCAATGATTGGCAGGTGAACAGAGTCCCAGTTTGGGAGACAGATAGTTGGAAGTAACTGTTGGAACACAGGAGGACAGAGAATGTTGCGCATGGTTGGGTAAAAGGCCATGATCGTTCAAACTCGATCACTGCTCAGCTCAACCAACCGGTAGATAGCCTCATGTGGCTGCAGCAAATTGATATTGTAGATGATGGTCGGGAATGGGAATGCTTACTTGAATGGTTACATGTTAAGCATGGCCACACAGGCTGTGCTGACCTATATCAGGAAGGTCTGGCCTGAGGGTGGCCTGTATCAGCTAAGCTGTGCAAACAAGTAGTGACTGCCTGTTCACAATGTCGCCTACGACTCAGTAAATATCATCCGAGTAAGGCACCTCCCTTACACATTCGGGACAAGAAAACACTGTGGCATTCCCGGCAGATTGATTATATTGGGCCCTTGAGATCATCAGGTGAGAAAAGATGCATCCTAGTAGGAGTGGAGGTCATACAAGTCGTTCCCAGAGAGCTTTAGAACAAGCCACCGTTTTCCCTCCTGGATCCTTGGGCATGGGAGCAATCTCTGGACGTATAGAAATTTTTGAGGCTGGTGCTGCGCCAAGTGAGAAAGTGTGGTTTTGAGGACAAAGGTGCCAGGAAAGCCTGCAGCCCCAAGGTTTGTGGGCTTCTGAAGTAGAAAATAGCCGCAGCGGGCATGAAGAATACAACATCTGTGCGTCTGTGGTTCCCTGATAAGGATGCTTGTGAAGCTACATGAGGTATGGGGCAGGATGCAATTATTCCATGGCTTTACCTTATGATGTGTAGCAGATACGGGAATGGGACGATACCATGAAACAGATAAGCTGCCCATTAGCTGCCCGCTCAATACTTGGAGCCAACATTTTGTCAAATTTTGATGAAATGCTGTCCTTTGTGCAAACTTTGCTCATTATAATGTCATTATAATACCAAAACACACCTCCATCCCAAAGGCTAATGCCTCCACGGTGCTGACTGGGAGCTGACTGGGGACAAACCGCAGAACTAGCGGAAACTGGCAGATGTAAGCATAATGAAGAAGAAAAGGACCAAGGAAACAATTCCAAGAGAAAGAGGTAACATCAGAAAAAAGGCCAGCCCGGTTACCAAGAAAACCAGTAAAAAAGCAAGAGACCACCAACAAGGATTAAGTGGTTGCAGTTGGGGATCAGATGATGGGTGGTACGTCCCGGGAAACCTGACTGTAAGGGTACAACTAGGGGGTGAGATCTGCAGTAGGCGTCCCTCGTTGGAGGCACCCATCTCGACCTTCTCTGCCCTGTTGAGGTGGCACCTGCAAAATTCCTACCGTGATCTAGATGGCAGCTGTGTGCACTCCTGAAACAACGAGCCAGGGGCCTGCTTCCACCCTATCACCTCCTCATCCACCGAGCCCATAAAGAGCATCTGGAGAAGCGGCTGCATACTTCTTCTAGCTGCAAGGCCACCACTGACATCACAAGCACCTGCAAAAGCCAGGCGTTCATCCATACCCAAACAGCTACTTAGCCACCAGGGACATCAGGAGCAGCTGTACAAGCCAGGTCCTGCTCCTGCCCCACCACCTTCTCATCCACCTATGGCATCACAGGCACCTGCACAGGCCAGGAGTTCGCACACGCCGTGTCAACTACTCAGGCACTTGTGACACCGTAAGCAGCTGCACATGGAACGTTCTTGCTCCAGCTTTGTCACCTACTCAGGCACATGAACAAGCCAAGTGCCTCCTTCTACCCCATCACCTGCTCATCCACCTATGACACTGCAAACAGCTGCACAAGCCAGAAGCCTGCTCCGGCCCTGTAACAGCTCAAATCCATATGACATCCCATGAACCTACACAAGCCAGGAGCCTGCTCCTGCCCTAATGCCTACTCACCCACCCATGGCATCACAGGCACCTGCACAGCAGGAGCATCCTCACTGCCAACACCCTGGCTTTTCCGCCTTCATCTGTCTCCCATTCCCATCTCCACATGCTCTCCTTTCTCCCAGGCACCTTTCTCACCCACTCCACAACCTCCCAGTGCCTCTGTCTGTCTTTGTCTTTCTGAGGCAGATGCTACCTCAGAAGCATTGTCCCAGCGAGGTCACCTGATTGTCTTTCTCCCTCAGCTGTTGTTGTGACTGTTCCAGCAGTCCCAGTGCTTTTTGACCTCATGGGCCCTCTCGTCCCGCCTCCCTTCTGCAGTTCAATCCTTTTCCTGTGACAACCAGTCGGTGCCCGCTCTGTGGGCATCTTACCTACATCTTCCTGACCTGGACAGCTGGCAGGAACGGTGGCCATCAGCCCCAATTGTGCCTGACATCTTCTCCTGGCACAGGCGCAGCTCTGGGCATGCTTGGTGCGTACCGTGCTTCTGAAGGAGAACAGCACCAAACAAAGTAACTCCTGGGCAATGTCCTGCTGGGAAGAGCTGATTTCATGGCAGGTTAGACGCAGGTCCCAAGACCGGTCCAGGGTCTTACCTGGCAGAAGTCTTCTCCCCCAGGTCTTGCTGCCTTCTGCCTGGACTCTGGCTTGACAGCATGGGGAGGGAAAACTTTGCAGCAGCTTCTCAGGATGCCACACTGTGCCTGGGAAAGGAGGAAGCTCTTTAGAGCAGCCCCGAGGGGAGTGCGTTTCAACCAGGCTGTGGTCACCCAGCATGGGGAAGGGCCCCACCTGGAGAGCTGCGACCCATTCCCATACCTCTTCTGATCCTCTGCTGTTCTGCAGCCTTCTTGTGCTGGTTGGCGAGAGCCTCCACCACCACGGTGCTGATCACAACGAATCGAAAACTGGAAAGCAAGTGATGACACAGGTTTGAAGAAGGGTGACCCCTACCCTCTGCAGCTCCCCAGCACCAGTCCTCCTGGCTGTCGTGCAAGGCATGGCACCCCTTTCCCTTTGTGGCCATGCAGAGGTTTTATTTGCAATCTCCACCCAACACCAGAAGATGTAGCTTAAAGTCCTCTCCATGTGCAGCTGCTTCTCTCTGATGGGAATGATGCCAGGCTGGGCATGAGAAACACGATCACAATGCCTGGCCACCCCGGGAGAATACAGGTGTAGCCCAAACTCAGCATTAGTTCACCAGAAACCAGTCACTGCAGGACTGTTCCCTGACTCAATGCTGAGTGCTGAGCCCCAACAACACGCGCTCCTGAGCAGGAGCTGGGAAGCCGCCTGCTCAGTCAGTCGAGGGCTGCAGAGGAACCGCACTCACCTTGGGAACATGCGGTCAGGAGCAGCCTGCATCCCCCAAGTGGTGGCCGCTCCACCGGAGACCACTGCACATCGCACCCACAGCCTCTGCAAAGTGGCACAGAGCTGTTAGAAGCTTCCCAAGGCAGTTTTTTCTTGGCTCCCAAACGAAGCGGGCACTGTGTCCTACTTCAAAAGAAACACTTCTCAACAGCCCTCTCCCAAACCTTCCTCCATGAACATTATGAACATTAGCCCTTGCTCTGCTCTGAAGAAGCTGCAGAGCAAACCCTGAGACTGCGCAATATAACACTGCCAGGCTTTTCACAGGGCAAGGACCCAGAACCTCAGAAGAAACTTTCTTTGCCGAGGCAGAAGTCAGTGGCGGTGAGCACGGGGAAAGAAAGGCATGTCACTGCCCTGCCACATCCAGGCTGGCCAACGGCGATTGGCTTCCCAAAGACACTGAGGCGTCCTCAAAAGTGGAGCAACTTACAGTGTGAAGCAGTGCCATGCGGCTGGCCTTGCTCTCCAGCCCTGTGACGTAGTCGTAATAAAACCGCATGCACAGGACACCGTCTTGGCAGGAGAGAACGCCAATGTCTTTGAAGGCGAAGGAGAGGTGCTGCTTGTTCCTCAGTTGGAAAGAGTGGAGGAGTACGGTGTCTCGCATGCAGTCCTCCACCATGTGGCGCGGGAAGGAGGTGGCTTGTGATAGTCACCTGTAGTTCAGCGGCTTGATCTCGCCATCCTCTGCAAGGAGGAGAAACATCATCGCTGCCACAGCAGGCTAAATTTCCATGTACGATTCGTAACAAAATGCCACAGAAAAGGTCATTTATCAACACAGCTCTTGGGGAGTGGTTTGTTTTGGGGGCGTTCAAGCCATCCCTCGACCTTTGGAGGCGACTCTTTGTTTCTCCCGGCCCTTTCCAAAGAGCAGAGAGCACACACCTGCCCCTAGACACGGAGTGGGGAAGTGGCATGTGGCCTCTGGCTTCTCACCAGGGATAACCCCTGTGGGGAACGTGAGCTCCTGCAGACACGCCTTGTCCATGTTCAGCTGGAAGACTGGTCTTCGAGCCATAAACACCTCTTCTTCACCCTGGAATCGCTCTTGGACCATAGTGAAGGTCCCGAGTCCTGGGAGCAGGACGCCCTGCCCGGGAAAAAGACCAAAAGCTGGTGAGTGAGGACTTCAGAGGGGCAAAGGGAAAGCTGTGGAAAAGGCCCATGTTCTCCATTTGTTTTCTTCCCCTCCTCAAAACTTTTCACAGAATCACAGAATCTTAGTGGTTGGAAGGGACCTTTGAGATCATCGAGTCCAACCACATTAAAAAAAAAAAAAAAAAACCACACACACACAAAAAAAAAGCACCCACCAACTAAACTCCACACCCACAACCCCACACACAACACCCCACCACAAACCAATAATCTTGGGCACTAGAGCATGCCCTGAAGAGCCATGTCTACACGTTTCTTAAATACCTCCAGGGATGGTGACTTCACCACCTCCCTGGGCAGGCTGTTCCAGTGCCTGACCACTCTTTCAGTAAAGAAATTCTTCCTAATATCTAATCTAAATCTCCCTTGCCGCAGCTTCATACCATTTCCTCTGGTCCTGTCGTTATTCCCTTGGGAGAAGAGGCCAACCCCTGCCTCTCTACAGTTTCCTTTCAGGTAGTTGTAGAGGGCAATGAGGTCTCCCCTCAGCCTCCTCTTCTCCAAACTAAATATGCCCAGCTCCCTCAGCCTCTCCTCGTAGGACTTGTTCTCCAGACCCCTCACCAGCTTGGTGGCTCTCCTCTGGACACGCTCCAGCACTTCAATGTCTTTCCTGTAGTGAGGGGCCCAAAACTGAACACAGCACTCGAGGTGAGGCCTCACCAGTGCCGAGTACAGAGGCACGATGACTTCCCTACTCCTGCTGGCCACGCTATTCCTGATACAAGCCAGGATGCCATTGGCCGTCTTGGCCACCTGGGCACACTGCTGGCTCATGTTAAGCCGGCTGTCCACTAACACTCCCAGGTCCTTTTCTGCCGGGCAGCTTTCCAGCCACTCAGCCCCAAGCCTGTAGCGTTGCCCGGGGTTGTTGTGACCAAAATGCAGGGCCCGGATTTGCCAACATCCCTTAGCTAGAGAGGATCCCAGGCACTTGCAGCACAGGGAATACCCCTGGGACAGATTCCTATGGATTATCCTTGGCATTACTGGCCCAGCATAATGCCCTGTGTCTCTGCCAGGTCTCTTCACTCTGATCACAGCAAAGGGCAAAGCCCTATCGTCTGCCAGACGCTTTCTCAGGCTAGATCTGGACTTGGTTTCTCCCCTGGTTGACCAAGTAGCAGCTCTTGGCATATGGGGTCTTCTCGGTGTGCTGCCAGGATGCTCAGGGAGGGATTGCTCCCCGGGGCCCGGGCTCTCCAGGGCAAAGGGGGACCAAGACGCCAGCCCACCTTGTCCAGCTTCAGCTGTCCCAGGATGTACGCAGACACAGCATCCCAGATAGTCACAACCTCTGTAAAGCGAGGGAAAGAGGTGTCAGGCTTGGGGACAGCCAGCTCACAGCCTCTCGACATGCTCCTCGCCCAGGGGGTGACAGATGCAGGCATCCACAAACAGCCCAGCCAGACACTGCCATCACGGCTGCGGACCTGGGCTGTGCCCCAATTTCAGACTGCCAGCCTTACTCTTCTCCTGGGGCAGGGCTGGAGCAGAAATGGGGACATGGGAAGGACTCACGACCAGGGCTGTGGCCACCTAACCCCCACAAAGGAATGGCACCCCAGAGGCCAGAACATGGTCTGCCAGCCTGGTGGCACAAGAGGACCCCGTGGAGAGGAAGAGAGGTTCTCCCAAAGGAGACCAGTCCAAGGTGAAGGGCTAATTTTTCATCCCAGGGCCAGAACCCTTAGAGGTACCAGCGCCCAGGGAAAGCTGGCTGTGGATGGCTTCCCTCGCAAGGGCACCAAGACATTCCCACGGGAGCCTCAGGGCTCAGGGCAGCCCCAGCATCACAACCCAGGAGTCTGGGATGCCACACTGTGCCTTGAGCCTTCAGGAGGGGCTCTCGCTGCACCCCCCAGCCCTGCCCAGCCACCCCCACAGTCCAGCAGCTCCAGCTTTTGACACCGACAGCCCCAGTGCAACCCCTCGGGAAGCAGCTCCTAAACCTCTTAGCCTTGGTGGAGAGACACAGGAGGGAGGGGAACAAGCTGCTCAGCTCCAAGCTGACGGCCACGGTGCAGCAGCCCTCCATGGCGCTTGCCGCTTGCTCTCAGCTCAGAAAAAAGGGCTGCTCTTTGCAACTCCTCACCCAAACCTCCTCTCTGACGTGCCCCTGCTCTGCCTGTCAGCAAGAGTCCCCCAGCGCAGCCCCGATGCCTCCCGACCCTGCTCCTGGCCGTGGAGCAGCTCCGAAGGGCAGCAGTGGGGAGCCCCTGAGCAGTGCCCAGGCCTCACCAGGAAGTGCCGGCACTGCCACGGCACTGGGGAGACCCTCACCCTCCCCAATAGCAACCCCCAAATCTATGGGAACCCCCCCAATAGGCCCCCGCCCCCCATCTGTGCCCCCCTCCAAATCTGGGGACACCCCCCCCTTGGTGTGCTCGCTCTGCTCCTCTCCAGGGGACCCAGGCATCTGGGTGCCCCCGCCCCGGGAGCGGGAGGGAACCGAGGAGGGATGGGAGTTGCCTGGGTGCCTGGGGCCCTCCAGGACACCCCCCACCACCACCCTCAAGGTTATGTGTGCCTCAGTTTCCCCTGAGTGCGTGCGGGGCAGTCACTCCCCGGACGACCAGGTCCCCGCCAGCCCAACGGGCGCTGTCGCAATGAGGCCGGAAAGCGCGGACGCAAAGCAGCCGTAAAGCGCACAGCGGGGGTGGGGCCGAGGGGTGGGGGCGTGGCCACAGCGGGGAGCACACGGCGGCATTTGGGTGGGAGTGGCACACGGCGGCGGCTCAGCGTCCTCTGGCTGGTGTGCCCCCGGGTCCCCCAGCGTCCCCTCACCCCTCCATGGGCCCCCCCAAGGTCCTCCTCACACCCCACCGGGTACCCTCAGACTCCCGAGCACCCACAGCCCCCTCAGCGGCCCCGGGTCCCCTCAGCCGCCCCACCCCAACGTCTGCTCAGCCTCTCCAGTGTCCTCTCAACACCCCCGTGCTCCATTAAACACTCTCTGGGTGCCCTCAGGCCCCCTCGCCCCCGCCAATGTCACCTCAGCCACCCAGAATGTCCCCTAAACAACCCCCAATGTGCTCTTAGCCCCCCAAAATGTCCCCTAAACAACCCCCAATGTGCTCTTAGCCCCCCATAGTCCCTCACCATTGTCCCCTTAGCCCCCCGTGTCCCCTTTAACTCACTCTGGGGCCCCTCAGTCCCCGCAAGGCCCCAAAATGTCTCCTCAGCTCCCCCATGCCCCTTCAGCACACCCCACTACCCACAACACCCCCAGGCCCCTACGAACGCTCATGCAAACCCCCGTGCAAAGTCCCCTTGCATGACGTCTACCTCCCCCAGCCCCTGAACCCCACCTCAGCCCCCTCCCCACACCCCAATCTTCCACCCCCCACAAGCCCTGTGCCAACGCTCACATACCATCATCCACCCCCTCCCACACCCCCCAAATTCCCCCTCAGATACCACCCCGAAGCCCCCCCAACCGCTATAAGCCCTTGTGCAAGCACTCGTGTGAGCCCCCTCTTCGACCCCCCAACACCCCCAGCTCCCGGTGAACCCTAGTGCAAGGCCTCGTGCGAATCCTCCTGAAAAATCGCCTCATGGGCCACCATCCATCCCACTCCCCCAACCCCCTAAGTCCCCCCTCAACCCCATCCCCAGCCCCCACAAACCCTCGTGCAAATCTTTGTGCAAGCCCCCTCATGCCTCACCCCCAACTTCCCCCACCCCTCCCCCACCCCCAAAGCCACCCCACCCCACCCCAATCCCCTCTAAACCCACGCTCCAACCCCTCCAGGCAGAGACACAGGGAATTATGCGGGGCCAATGCCGAGGATAATCCATAGGAATCAGTCCCAGGGGCATTCCCTGTGCTGGAAGTGCCTCTAGCCGAAGGAAACGTTGGCAAATGTTTTGAGGAGGGGAGAACTCCCTACCACAAGCCCTCCTGGAAATCCTCATTCAAACCCTTGTGAAAAAAACCCTCACACGACATCTTTCCCCCTCTCCCAAATTCCCACTAAACCCCTCCCCCACCCCCCCCTACAAACGCGCATGTAAATCCTTGTGCAAACTCTTGTGCAAGTCCTCATGAAGGCCCCTCATGTGCCACCCCCTAAATCCCCCCTTTCCCACACCTCCAACCCCCTGGTCCCGTATGAACACTCCTGTGAATCCCCATGCAAATCCTCCACTCCCTCCCCAACACCTAAATCCCTCCCAACCCCTCCCCCACCCACCCCCCATCCCTCCCCAGCCCCCTACGAACCCTTGCACAAATCCTCCTGTGAGCCCCCTTGTTCCCAACCCCCAGCTCCCACACCGCTCCCCCGCTCGAAATCCTGTTCCTATCCAACCTGCAACCTGCCTCCCCAACCCCTCCCGGGAATCCTTGTGTGAATCCTTGTGCAAGGCACCGTGTGAAGCCTCATGCGAGACCCCTCATGCCCCATCATCCACCTCCCTGACCCCTCCCCCCTCCCTAAATCCCACCTCAACCCCTCCCCCACACCCCAATCTTTAACCCCTCCACAAAAACCTCGTGCAAATCCTTATGCGAGCCCCCTCATGTGCCAACACCTGACCTCTCCCCCTCCCCACCACCAAATCCCCCATGAAACCCCTCCCCCACCCACCCAGCCCCCTGCGAACCCTCGTGCAAGGCGTCCTGTGAATCCTCCTGTGAATCTTTGTGCGAGCCCTCATGCGTAAATCGTAGTGCACCACACCCTATCTCCCTCTAAGATCACACCCCCCGAACCCCCCCCAACTCCTCCCCAAAACCACCCCTCACCACGCACAACCCCCTCCCCCACCCCCCCACATGCCCTCCCCCCCCCTCCCCCCAGCCCTCTCCAACAAGTCATCATGGAAATCCTCCTGTGCAAAACCCCCTCGTATGACCCCCCGCCCCCACATTTCCCCTCAGACCCCTCCCCCACCACCCACAAGCCCAGCGAACCCTCACACAAACTTCCAGGTGAACCATTGTGCAAGGCCTTGTGTGAAATCCTCGTGCAAATCCTCGTACAAGCCCCATCATGTGCTGCCACCCAACCCCCTCCCCCCTCCCCAATCTCTCTTCCCTTCCCAAACCCTTGTGTGAATCCTGGTGCAAGGCCTTGTGCAAATCCTCATGCAATTTCTTGTGTGAAACCCCTCGTGTGCCATAATCCAACCCCCTCCCTCCTCCCCCACCCCCAAATCCAGCATCAATCCCTCCCCCATGCCCCCAGCCCCGTGAAACCCACGTGCAAGGCCTTGTGTGAATCCTCGTGCAAATCTTCATACGAGCTGCCTCGCATGACCCCTCCCCCACCTCCCAAATCCCCCCTCAACCCCCCCATCCCTCCCTCGTGCCCCACAAACCTTCGTGCAAACCTTCATGTGACCCCTCGTGCGATCCCCCTCATGCGCTACTACCCAAATAAATCTCCGACACTCCACCTGAAATGCTGCAGCTCCTTATGGAGTACGCCTGCACCGGGACAGTGCTGGGCACGGCTGGCAATGTTTAGAGTCCGCTGATGGCGGCAGAGCGTTTCAATGTCATGGGCAACATCAGACCGTGCAGCGAGTTCTTAAAATCCCAGCTGTGCTTGGAAAACTGCGTCGGCATCTGGAGACTCACAGATTATTATTAGTACTGCCCCGACCTGCAAGAAGCAGCCCAGGTGTTCACCCTCCATGGCTTCGAGGAGACGACCAGGGTGTCTGCAGAGTTTCTGGAGCGTTCCGATGGGTGAGTGTGACAGGAGGAGAGATCCCCCGTGCACCCGGTGCTGGAACTAGACTAATGTCGGCTTTCTAAACTACAAACCTAGTTTGGAGAGTGATAATTGTGTTACGGACTTTGGTAGCATCATGAGGCCCCTGGTGCCTGCCCCGTGATGTCACAAAGGGGTGCTCTGACTGCCCTGTGATGTCACGGGGGGGTGTACTATAAAAGGGGGCGCAGGCGCTGCGGGAGCTGTCAGTGGGTGCTGGGCACCACAGCCTGGCATCGTCTGGGCAGAGTGCAGCCTCGGCCTCTGCCACCCCAGCAGCATTGGGGGTCCCGTCACTGGGGACCCAGGAGGTCACTGGGGATCCACATCGCGGGACTGTGCTGGTGACTCGGAGCTGCTGCCAGGGGGCTCTCCAACGTCCCTCCCCGGCTCACCTGGCCTCACTCCTGATGCTCGTGACGGGGCTCAGCATGGTCTCTACCATCTCAGTGCGCCGTGGCACGGGTTGGGGTGGGATGGAGTGATGTGGCGTGGCGTGGGGGGATGCGGTGGGGGGCTGGGAGATACGCGATAGCAAAGACACAAGGGATAGTGATGGGCTAGAAATCACCAAAGCGCCTGGGAAAGGTCAGGTAGGAATTAGGCCTTCTCCCTCCAGAAAGGTGACAGGTTCAATAGCAAAGCTGAAGTGCATCTACACCAATGCACGCAGCATGGGCAATGAACAGGAGGAGCTGGAAGCCATTGTGCAGCAGTATAACTGATAGAGCTGCCATCACAGAACCGTGGTGGAGCATGACTGGAGTGCTGCATTGGATGGCTATAAACGCTTCAGAAGGGCTTCCGGGAGACCTTATAGCAGCCTTCCAGTACGTAAGTGGCTCCAGGAGAGATGGGGAGGGACTCTGGATCAGGGAGTGCAGTGACAGGATGGGGGGTAATGGTTTTACACAGGAAGAGGGGAGATTTAGATTAGATCTGAGGAAGAAATTCTTGGCTGTGAGGGCAGTGAGCCCCTGTCCCAGGTTGCCCAGAGAAGCTGTGGCTGCCCCATCCCTGGAGGGGTTCAAGGCCAGGTTGGACGGGGCTTGGAGCAACCTGGGCTGGTGGGAGGTGTCCCTGCCCATGGCAGGGGGTGGCACTGGGTGGGCTGTAAGGTCCCTTCCAACCCAAACCATTCTGTGATTCTATGATTAATTCTATGATAGGCCAGGAAGGAGAGGCGGTAGAGCGGCCCTCTATGTTAGGGAGTGTTATGAATCTTTCTTTTACGTGCGCACAGACAAATATTTGGATCCAGTAAAGCATGAGAACACCCACTCTCGTAGGAGCTGATGTGTATAGAGAGAGGGGGATGAACGAGAGGCTTGCCTATAGTTAAAATTTCCCTCTTTGAGTTTAAATACTCGCAATACACTGGCATTCCTCAGTAGGTGATAACTGGGACTCGAGGGGGGTTGACTTGCGCTGGCTGCCCAGTCCTCGAGGTGTTTGTCTAAGCGGCTCCCGACTCGGGGGAGGTGCTGGCCACAGCCCACTGTAATCTGGGAGAGCTGAAAGGGTCTCGCTGGAATTGCTCCTTACAGGGTCCAAGATAATTGACTTTTGTCAGGTATTTTTCCACTCTGGCCCAACTCGGACACTGGGATATGCTGGTACTTTTCCACTCCTGACCCAGAGTCGATGACTCAGAGCAGTCAGGATCCTATAGGCCCAGAGCGGAGACACCACTTTAGATGGAGCCAATTCTGCCCTACTTGTGAAAGCAAGCTCAAAACCCCCCAAATTTTCTGTGATCCGAATTCTAGCACTGCCAGCTTCATTTCCGTTTCAGTGTAAATCCCTGAGCAGCTGAGAAGCGTGGCTGTTGATGCTCCAAGAAATAGAACTGAGATGGCGGGGTCTCTTTGTTCTGCTGGTCTCAAGCACTGGTGGCATTGGGTGAATGGTTTTTAGGTGACAGCTCTGAAAGCAGTGGCGCAGAGTGTTCATGCTTTAGCCAAGCATTTTCATAGAATCATAGAATCATAGGATTGGAAGGGACCTCTGGAGATCATCTAGTCCAACCCCCCTGCCAGAGCAGGGTCACCTACAGCAGGTTGCGCAGGAACGCGTCCAGGCGGGTTTTGAATGTCTCCAGAGTTGGAGACTCCACCAACTCTCTGTGCAGCCTGTGCCAGGGCTCTACCACTCTCAAAGTAAAGAAGTTCCTCCTCATGTTTAGGTGGAACTTCCTATGCTCAAGTTTGTGCCCATTACCTCTATTACTGGGCACCACTGAAAAGAGCCTGGCCCCATCCTCCTGACACCCACCCTTTAAGTATTTATAAACGTTGATAAGATCCCCCCTCAGCCGTCTTTTTTCCAGACTGAAGAGACCCAAATCCCTCAGCCTTTCTTCATAAGAGAGGTGTTCCAGTCCCCTCAGCATCTTGGTAGCTCTCTACTGCACCCTCTCCAGCAGTTTCCTGTCCTTCGTGAACTGGGGAGCCCAGAACTGGACACAGTGCTCCAGGTGCGGCCTCACCAAGGCAGAGTAGAGGGGGAGGATGACCTCCCTCCACCTGCTGGCCATACTCTTCTTGATGCACCCCAGGAGGCCATTGGCCTTCTTGACCACAAGGTCCCATTGCTGGATCATGGTCATCCTGTTGTCCACCAGGACTCCCAGGTCTCTTTCCACCGAGCTGCTCTCCAGCAGGTCAGCCCCCAACCTGTCCTGGTGCACGGGGTTATTCCTCCCCAGGTGCAGCACCCTGCACTTGTCCTGGTTGAATTTCCTAAGGTTTCTCTTTGCCCAATTCTCCAGCCTGTCCAGGTCTCTCTGGATGGCGGCACAGCCTTCTGGTGTGTCAGCCACCCCTCCCAGCTTTGTGTCATCGGCAAACTTGCTGAGGGTGCACTCTATCCCCTCATCCAAGTCATTGACGAATATATTGAAGAGGACTGGACCCAGTACTGACCTCTGAGGAACATCGCTTGTCACTGACCTCCAACTAGACCCTGTGCCCCTAATCAGGACCCTCTGAGCTCTGTCTTTCAACCAGTTATCTATCCACCTTACTGTCCATTCATCAAGCCCACTTTTCCTAAGCTTCCCTACGAGGATGCTGTGGAAGACTTTGTCGAACGCCTTGCTGAAGTCAAGGTAGACCACATCTACCGCCCTCCCCTCATCTATCCATCCAGTCATGCCGTCATAGAAGGCTATCAGATTAGTGAGACATGATTTCCCCTTGATGAATCCATGTTGAGTACTTCTGATAGCTTTCTTTTCCTCCACATGCCTTGAGATGACACCCAGAATGAGCTGTTCCCTCATTTTTACAAGGATGGAGGTGCAGCTGACCGGCCTGTAGTTCCCCGTCTCCTCCTCCTTGCCTTTTTTGAAGACTGGAGTGACATTGACTTTCCTCCAGTCCTCAGGCACCTCGCCTGTTCTCCAGGACCTTTCAAAGATGATGGAGAGCAGCCCAGCAATGACTTCTGCCAGCTCCCTCAGCACTCTCGGGTGCATCCCATCGGGTCCCATGGACTTGTGAGTATCTAATTGATCTAACTGGTCCGTCACTCGATCCTTCTCAACCCAGGGGAAGTCTTCTTCTTTCCCTGTTACTTCCCCCAACGCCTGGGACTCCTGAGGGCTGGGCTGAGCAGTAAAGACCGAAGCAAAGAAGGCATTCAGTAACTCCGCCTTCTCCGCATCCTCTGTCCCCATGGCTCCTGTCTCATTCAACAGTGGGCCCACAACTTCTCTGCTCTTCCTTTTGCTTCCAATATACTTGTAGAAGCCCTTCCTGTTGAGCTTGACGTCCCTAGCCAGGTTTAATTCTAAGGCGGCCTTGGCTTTCTTTGTTTCATCCCTGCACGCTCTGGCAGCATTTCTGTAATCCTCCCAAGGGGTTAGTCCCTTCTTCCACGTATTGTAGACTTCCTTCTTCCACTTGAGCTTTTTCAGAAGCTCCCTGCTCAACCATGCAGGTCCCCTGTGTCCCTTGGGTGATTTCTTTCTCTTCGGGATGCACCGATCCTGAGCTTGAAGAAAGTGGTCTTTGAATACCATCCAGCTCTCATGAGCCCCTTTGCCTTCCAGAGCCCTAGCCCATGGGATCTCTCCAAGCAGTTTCTTGAAGAGGTCAAAGTTAGCCCTCCTGAAATCCGAGGCTGTAATTTTACTTCTTGTTGTTTTGTGCGTAGTACCCATGATCCTGAACTCCATCATTTCATGATCACTACAACCTAGAGTGCCCCCAACCTTAATGTCCCCCACCAGTCCCTCTGTGTTTGTCAGTACCAGGTCCAGGAGTGCTCTTCTCCTTGTTGCCTCCTGCACCACCTGTGTCAAGAAGTTGTCATCAATGCACTGGAGGAGCCTCCTGGACTGTGTGTGCCTGGCTGCGTGGTCTGCCCAGCAGATATCGGGGTGATCGAAGTCCCCCATGAGAACCAAGGCCTGCGATTGCGAGGTACCTTCAGCTGTCTCTAGAAAGCCTCATCAGCTTCCCCATCCTGATCAGGTGGCCTGTAATAAACACCCACAACAGTGTCCCTCATATTTGCCTGCCCCTTAATCCTTACCCATAAGCTCTCAACCCTCTCTTCATCCTCCCTAAGTGGGAGCTCGGTGCATTCCAGTTGCTCTCTCACATAGAGTGCAACTCCACCACCACGCCTCGCTGGCCTGTCTTTCCTGAAAAGTACATAGCCATCCATGACAGCATTCCAGTCATGTGAGCTGTCCCACCATGTCTTAGTAATTGCAATGAGATCGTAGCCCTGCGACCGCACACAGATCTCCAGCTCTTCCTGTTTATTATTCATGCTCCATGCATTGGTATATAAGCATTTCAGAGAGGGAGTCATGTGCGTAGTTTTGACCCTTGAGATGTGGTGTGCCTTCTGGCTAGGTAGATGTTCTTCAAGGTAGATAGATGAAGAAACCATTGTATGGTAAGATTATCTTAAAGAAAATTCTGGCAATTAAGACCTTTTTTAGGAGGTCCCTGGACTCCTAAGTCACACAAAATCCTAGGAACGGTTTACAGGTGACATTGCTACTATTGTTTAGTAAATGTAGCATATGTAACACAGTATTTTGGCACTTTCATGGCTAAGTGTGCTAGATATCTGAACACAGTGCTTGGGCTTCCACGAAGCAACACTGTTCTAAAGACTATGGTGCTGACATTTTTGTTATTTCTTTGTTAGAGGACTGACTTTATTCACTCCTGTAAACTTGCACTTTGAAGTGTCTAGACTATCACTGCTCTTTCTTAGAAACTAAAGTGCTCTATCTGGTACCTCTTTGTCATACTAGAGATAAACAGATTGGATAAAGTTACCTTCATGTTTTGATGGTTGATTAGTAAAGAACACAGAAGTAGTACAGACTTCGTA
The DNA here is from genome assembly GCF_028500815.1 of Rissa tridactyla. Classification (NCBI taxonomy): domain Eukaryota; kingdom Metazoa; phylum Chordata; class Aves; order Charadriiformes; family Laridae; genus Rissa; species Rissa tridactyla. Next base: position 2,837,843 of record NW_026529545.1, read on the forward strand.
TTATTGATACTTATATAACATAAACAAAGTATCTGATCATTTACACTTGCACTGCTGTGTTCTATGTCTGTAAGTCTCAATTTGTGACAAAGTAGAAATGTGACTTTGGGGGGTTTCTTTAGTTGCACTGAATGTACCAAGAAGGAGCAGTTCATGGATGCAAATAGATTTACAAACTAATTAGACTATTACAATATAACGATGTGAGATCCGGTTTTATGATTTGTATTCACTGATCCATGCTAGGTGATGATCCACAGATTAGCAAAGGTCGCTAAAAGTAGAGCTCAGCTAGAACTAGGAAATAGAGTGAATAAGTACAAGGAGCTGAGTTGACCCCAGGAGCCATGCAGAGCAAGATGAGGAGCCTTACTGAGAAAGACTGGGAACTGAGGGGAGGCAGTCGAGCTTCGTTGGCCTGGGGATATGAGCTGAGCTGCCACCGGGAGTCAAGGTGGGTTGGCCCAAGGAGCTGAGACAAGCCAGTTGCAAAAGTGGTGCCGAGACGGCAGAAGCAGGCTTGTTGACTTGGTAAAGGGAGCTGAGTTGAGAGTGCCCTTGGAGCCATGAGGAGCCAGGCCAGGAGCCTTATGGAGGCGTCACAGGACACGAGTTGAGGCGTTCCCAGGAGTGGAGTCGAACAAAGCCAAAACGCCGAGCTGCGCTGGATACAAACATTCAGACGAGTCCGTCACAAGAGCCAAGCTGATGCGGCCCCAGATGCAGACCAGCGGTGGACCAAGGAGGCAAGCTCAGACCACACAAGGAACCACGCTGAGATAGCGTAAAGGAGCGGAGCTGGCCCTAGGAACCCTGCGGAGCCAGCGTAGGAGCCTCCACCCGGCATCCCAGGAGCTGCGATGAACCGGCCAAGGAGTTGGGCAGAGCTGGCCGCAGGCGCCCATGTGACTTTGCGCCAAAAGACAAGGCAAAGCTTCGTTGAGCTCCGAGCGGAGTCAGCTCAGGAGTTGGTCCAAGATGCCCCAGATGCTGAGCGCAGCGAGCCCCAGGGGTTGAGCTGCGGCATTCCCAGAAACTGTAGTCGAGGCGTCCCCAAAAGTGGAGCTTCGCTGGCCTCAGAATGCGAGCTGAGCTGCCACCAGGAGTCGAGGTGACTTGGTGCAAGCAGTCAAACCGAGGCGGTTCAAAGAAGGCTGCGCTGAGGTCCCAGCAGAGTCAGCTCAGGAGTTGGTCCAAGATGCCCCACATGCTGGGCGCAGCGAGCCCCAGGAGCCAGCGCGTGTGTCCCAGAAACAGAGTGGAGGCGTCCCAAAAGTCGAGCTTCGCTGGCCTCAGAATGCGAGCTGAGCTGCCACCAGGAGTTGAGTTGGCCCAAGGAGCCAAGCTGAGGCGGTTCAAACATGGGAGGTGCGGGGAGAGAAGGAGGCATGTTGAGTTGGTGCATGGAGCTGAGTTGAGTGTGCCCTAGGACCCATGCGGAGCCAGGCCAGGAGACTTCTGGAGGTGAGCTGAGGTGTTCCCAGTAGCCGAGTCAAACACAGCCCGAACGCCGAGCTGCGCTGGATAGAAACATTCAGGTGAGTCCGTCACAAGAGACAAGCTGATGCGGCCCCAGGTGCAGAGCAGCGGTGGACCAAGGAGGCGAGCTCAGATTGTACGAGGAAGCAGGCTGAGATAGCGCAAGGAGCAGAGCTGGCCCTAGGAACCCTGCGGAGCCAGCGTAGGAGCCTCCACCCGGCATCCCAGGAGCTGCGATGTGCCGGCCAAGGAGTTGGGCAGAGCTGGCCACAGGAGCCCATCTGACTTTGCGCCAAAAGACAAGGCAAAGCTGCGCCGAGGTCTGAGCGGAGTCAGCTCAGCAGTTGGTCCAAGATTCCTCACATGCCGTGTGCAGTGAGCCCCAGGAACTGAGCGCGTGTGCCCCAGGAACCGAGTGGAGGCGTCCCCAAAAGTGGAGCTTCGCTGGCCTCAGAATGCGAGGTGAGCTGCCACCAGGAGTCGAGGTGAATTGGTCCAAGCAGTCAAACCGAGGCGGTTCAAAGAAGGCTGCGCTGAGGTCCCAGCAGAGTCAGCTCAGGAGTTGGTCCAAGATGCCCCACATGCAGGGCGCAGCGAGCCCCAGGAGCCGAGCGTGTTTGTCCCAGAAACAGAGTGGAGGCGTCCCAAAAGTCGAGCTTCGCTGGCCTCAGAATACGAGCTGAGCTGCCACCAGGAGTTGAGTTGGCCCAAGAAGCCAAGCTGAGGTGGTTCAAACATGGGAGGTGCGGGGAGAGAAGGAGGCATGTTGAGTTGGTGCAGGGAGCTGAGTTGAGTGTGCCCTAGGATCCATGCGGAGCCAGGCCACGCGACTTCTGGAGCTGAGCTGAGGTGTTCCCAGTAGCCGAGTCGAAGACAGCCCGAACGCCGAGCTGCGCTGGATACAAACATTCAGACGAGTCCGTCACAAGAGCCAAGCTGATGCGGCCCCAGGTGCAGAGCAGCGGTGGACCAAGGAGGCGAGCTCAGATTGTACGAGGAAGCAGGCTGAGATAGCGCAAGGAGCAGAGCTGGCCCTAGGAACCCTGTGTAGCCAGCGTAGGAGCATCCACCAGGCATCCCTGGAGCTGCGATGTGCCGGCCAAGGAGTTGGGCAGAGCTGGCCACAGGAGCCCATCTGACTTTGCGCCAAAAGACAAGGCAAAGCTGCGCCGAGGTCTGAGCGGAGTCAGCTCAGGAGTTGGTCCGAGATTCCCCACATGCCATGTGCAGTGAGCCCCAGGAACTGAGCGCGTGTCTCCCAGGAACCGAGTGGAGGCGTCCCCAAAAGTGGAGCTTCGCTGGCCTCAGAATGCGAGGTGAGCTGCCACCAGGAGCCAAGTTGAGTTGGCCCAAGGAGCCAAGTTAAGGCGGTTCTAACACGGGAGGTGCGGGGACAGAAGGAGGCATGTTGAGTTGGTGCAGGGAGCTGTGTTGAGTGTGCCCTAGCATCCATGCGGAGCCAGGCCAGGAGCCTTCTGGAGGTATCCCAGGAGGCGAGCTGAGGTGTTCCCAGTAGCCGAGTCGAACACAGCCCGAACGCCGAGCTGCGCTGGATACAAACATTCAGGTGAGTCCGTCACAAGAGCCAAGCTGATGCGGCCCCAGGTGCAGAGCAGCGGTGGACCAAGGAGGAGAGCTGGGACCGAATGAGGAACCAGGCTGAGATTGCGCAAGGAGCGGAGCTGGCCCTAGGAACCCTGCGGAGCCAGCGTAGGAGCCTCCACCCGACATCCCAGGAGCTGCGATGTGCCGGCCAAGGAGTTGGGCAGAGCTGGCCACAGGAGCCCGTCTGACTTTGCGCCAAAAGACAAGGCAAAGCTGCGCCGAGGTCTGAGCGGAGTCAGCTCAGGAGTTGGTCCAAGATTCCCCACATGCCGTGTGCAGTGAGCCCCAGGAACTGAACGCGTGTGTCCCAGGAACCGAGTGGAGGCGTCCCCAGAAGTGGAGCTTCACTGGCCTCAGAATGCGAGCTGAGCTGCCACCAGGAGTCGAGGTGACTTGGTGCAAGCAGTCAAACCGAGGCGGTTCAAAGAAGGCTGCGCTGAGGTCCCAGCAGAGTCAGCTCAGGAGTTGGTCCAAGATGCCCCACATGCCGTGTGCAGCGAGCCTCAGGAGCTGAGCGCATGTGTCCCAGGAACCGAGTGGAGGCGTCCCCAAAAGTGGAGCTTCGCTGGCCTCAGAATGCGAGCTGAGCTGCCACCAGGAGTCAAGTTGAATTGGCCCAAGGAGCCAAGCTGAGGCGGTTGAAACGGGGGAGGTGCGGCGACAGAAGGAGGCATGTTGAGTTGGTGCAGGGATCTGAGTTGAGTGTGCCGTAGGATCGATGCAGAGCCAGGCCAGGAAACTTCTGGAGGTATCCCAGGAGGCGAGCTGAGGTGTTCCCAGTAGCCGAGTCGAAGACAGCCCGAACGCCGAGCTGCGCTGGATACAAACATTCAGGCGAGTCCGTCACAAGTGCCAAGCTGATGTGGCCCCAGGTGCAGAGCAGCGGTGGACTAAGGAGGCGAGCTGGGACCGCATGAGGAACCAGGCTGAGATAGCGCAAGGAGCAGAGCTGGCCCTAGGAACCCTGTGGAGCCAGCGTTGGAGCCTCCACCCGGCATCCCAGGAGCTGCGATGTGCCGGCCAAGGAGTTGGGCAGAGCTGGCCACAGGAGCCCATCTGACTTTGCGCCAAAAGACAAGGCAAAGCTGCGCCGAGGTCTGAGCGGAGTCAGCTCAGGAGTTGGTCCAAGATTCCTCACATGCCGTGTGCAGTGAGCCCCAGGAACTGAGCGCGTGCGTCCCAGGAACCGAGTGGAGGCGTCCCCAAAAGTGGAGCTTCGCTGGCCTCAGAATGCGAGCTGAGCTGCCACCAGGAGTCGAGGTGACTTGGTCCAAGCAGTCAAACCGAGGCGGTTCAAAGAAGGCTGCGCTGAGGTCCCAGCAGAGTCAGCTCAGGAGTTGGTCCAAGATGCCCCACATGCTGGGCGCAGCGAGCCCCAGGAGCCGAGCGTGTTTGTCCCAGAAACAGAGTGGAGGCGTCCCAAAAGTCGAGCTTCGCTGGCCTCAGAATGCGAGCTGAGCTGCCACCAGGAGTCGAGTTGGCCCAAGGAGCCAAGCTGATGCGGTTCAAACATGGGAGGTGCGGCGACAGAAGGAGGCATGTTGAGTTGGTGCAGGAAGCTGAGTTGAGTGTGCCCTAGGATCCATGAGGAGCCAGGCCAGGAGCCTTACGGAGGTGTCCCGGGAGGCGAGCTGAGGTGTTCCCAGTAGCCGAGTCGAACACAGCCCGAATGCCGAGCTGCGCTGGATACAAACATTCAGACGAGTCCGTCACAAGAGCCAAGCTGATGCGGCCCCAGGTGCAGAGCAGCGGTGGACCAAGGAGGCGAGCTGGGACCGCATGAGGAACCAGGCTGAGATAGCACAAGGAGCAGAGCTGGCCCTAGGAACACTTCGGAGCCAGCGTAGGAGCCTCCACCAGCCATCCCAGGAGCTGCGATGTGCCGGCCAAGGAGTTGGGCACAGCTGGCCACAGGAGCCCATCTGACTTTGCGGCAATAGACAAGGCAAGGCTACGCCGAGGTCCGAACGGAGTCAGCTCAGGATTTGGTCCAAGATGCCCCACAGGCTGGGTGCAGCAAGCCCCAGGAGCCGAGGGCGTGTGTCCCAGGAACCAAGGGGAGGCGTCCCCAAAAGTGGAGCTTCACTGGCCGCAGAATCTGAGCTGAGCTGCCACCTGGAGTCAAGGTGGATTGGCCCAAGGAGCCAAGTTGAGGCAGTTGAAACACAGGAGATGCGGGGACAGAAGGAGGCATGTTGAGTTGGTGCAGGGAGCTGAGTTGAGTGTGCCCTAGGATCGATGCGGAGCCAGGCCAGGAGACTTCTGGAGGTGTCCCAGGAGGTGAGCTGAGGTGTTCCCAGTAGCCGAGTCGAACACAGCCCGAACGCCGAGCTGCGCTGGATACAAACATTCAGACGAGTCCGTCACAAGAGCCAAGCTGATGCAGCCCCAGGTGCAGAGCAGCGGTGGACCGAGGAGGCGAGCTCAGATTGTACGAGGAACCAGGCTGAGATAGCGCAAGGAGCAGAGCTGGCCCTAGGAACCCTGCGGAGCCAGCGTAGGAGCCTCCAGCTGGCATCCCAGGAGCTGCGATGAACCGGCCAAGGAGTTGGGCAGAGCTGGCCACAGGAGCCCGTCTGACTTTGCGCCAAAAGACAAGGCAAGGCTACGCCGAGGTCCGAGCGGAGTCAGCTCAGGAGTTGGTCCGAGATGCCCCACGTGCCGTGTGCAGCGAGCCTCAGGAGCTGAGCGCATGTGTCCCAGGAACCGAGTGGAGGCGTCCCCAAATTGGAGCTTCGCTGGCCTCAGAATGCGAGCTGAGCTGCCACCAGGTGTCAAGTTGAATTGGCCCAAGGAGCCAAGCTGAGGCGGTTGAAACGGGGGAGGTGCGGTGACAGAAGGAGGCATGTTGAGTTGGTGCAGGGATCTGAGTTGAGTGTGCCGTAGGATCAATGCAGAGCCAGGCCAGGAAACTTCTGGAGGTATCCCAGGAGGCGAGCTGAGGTGTTCCCAGTAGCCGAGTCGAACACAGCCCGAACGCCGAGCTGCGCTGGATACAAACATTCAGACGAGTCCGTCACAAGAGCCAAGCTGATGTGGCCCCAGGTGCAGAGCAGCGGTGGACTAAGGAGGCGAGCTGGGACCGCATGAGGAACCAGGCTGAGATAGCGCAAGGAGCAGAGCTGGCCCTAGGAACCCTGCGGAGCCAGCGTAGGAGCCTCCACCAGCCATCCCAGGAGCTGCGATGAACCGGCCAAGGAGTTGGGCAGAGCTGGCCGCAGGCGCCCATCTGACTTTGCGCCAAAAGTCAAGGCAAAGCTTCATTGAGCTCCGAGCGGAGTCAGCTCAGGAGTTGGTCCAAGATGCCCCAGATGCTGAGCGCAGCGAGCCCCAGGGGTTGAGCTGCGGCATTCCCAGAAACTGTAGTCGAGGCGTCCCCAAAAGTGGAGCTTCGCTGGCCTCAGAATGCGAGGTGAGCTGCCACCAGGAGTCGAGGTGACTTGGTCCAAGCAGTCAAACCGAGGCGGTTCACAGAAGGCTGCGCTGAGGTCCCAGCAGAGTCAGCTCAGGAGTTGGTCCAAGATGCCCCACATGCTGGGCGCAGCGAGCCCCAGGAGCCGAGCGTGTGTGTCCCAGAAACAGAGTGGAGGCGTCCCAAAAGTCGAGCTTCGCTGTCCTCAGAATACGAGCTGAGCTGCCACCAGGAGTTGAGTTGGCCCAAGGAGCCAAGCTGAGGTGGTTCAAACATGGGAGGTGCGGGGACAGAAGGAGGCATGTTGAGTTGGTGCAGGGAGCTGAGTTGAGTGTGCCCTAAGATCCATGCGGAGCCAGGCCAGGCGACTTCTGGAGGTGAGCTGAGGTGTTCCCAGTAGCCGAGTCGAAGACAGCCCGAACGCCGAGCTGCGCTGGATACAAACATTCAGACGAGTCCGTCACAAGAGCCAAGCTGATGCGGCCCCTGGTGCAGAGCAGCAGTGGACCAAGGAGGCGAGCTCAGATTGTACGAGGAAGCAGGCTGAGATAGCGCAAGGAGCAGAGCTGGCCCTAGGAACCCTGCGGAGCCAGCGTAGGAGCATCCACCAGGCATCCCAGGAGCTGCGATGTGCCGGCCAAGGAGTTGGGCAGAGCTGGCCACAGGAGCCCATCTGACTTTGCGCCAAATGACAAGGCAAAGCTGCGCCGAGGTCTGAGCGGAGTCAGCTCAGGAGTTGGTCCAAGATTCCCCACATGCCGTGTGCAGTGAGCCCCAGGAACTGAACGCGTGTGTCCCAGGAACCGAGTGGAGGCGTCCCCAAAAGTGGAGCTTCGCTGGCCTCAGAATGCGAGCTGAGCTGCCACCAGGAGTCGAGGTGACTTGGTGCAAGCAGTCAAACCGAGGCGCTTCAAAGAACGCTGCGCTGAGGTCCCAGCAGAGTCAGCTCAGGAGTTGGTCCAAGATGCCCCACATGCTGGGCGCAGCGAGCCCCAGGAGCCGAGCGCGTGTGTCCCAGAAACAGAGTGGAGGCGTCCCAAAAGTGGAGCTTCGCTGGCCTCAGAATCTGAGCTGAGCTGCCACCAGGAGTCGAGTTGGCCCAAGGAGCCAAGCTGAGGCGGTTCAAACATGGGAGGTGCGGGGAGAGAAGGAGACATGTTGAGTTGGTGCAGGGAGCTGAGTTGAGTGTGCCCTAGGATCCATGCGGAGCCAGGCCAGGAGACTTCTGGAGGTGAGCTGAGGTGTTCCCAGTAGCCGAGTCGAACACAGCCCGAACGCCGAGCTGTGCTGGATACAAACATTCAGACGAGTCCGTCACAAGAGCCAAGCTGATGCGGCCCCAGGTGCAGAGCAGCGGTGGACCAAGGAGGCGAGCTCAGATTGTACGAGGAAGCAGGCTGAGATAGCGCAAGGAGCGGAGCTGTATAGGAACCCTGCGGAGCCAGCGTAGGAGCCTCCACCAGCCATCCCAGGAGCTGCGATGTGCCGGCCAAGGAGTTGGGCAGAGCTGGCCACAGGAGCCCGTCTGACTTTGCGCCAAAAGACAAGGCAAGGCTACGCCGAGGTCCGAACGGAGTCAGCTCAGGAGTTGGTCCGAGATGCCCCACATGCCGTGTGCAGCGAGCCCCAGGAACTGAGCGCGTGTGTCCCAGTAACCGAGTGGAGGCGTCCCCAAAAGTGGAGCTTCGCTGGCCTCAGAATGCGAGCTGAGCTGCCACCAGGAGCCAAGTTGAGCTGGCCCAAGGAGCCAAGCTGAGGCGTTTCAAACACGGGAGGTGCGGCGACAGAAGGAGGCATGTTGAGTTGGTGCAGGGAGCTGAGTTGAGTGTGCCCTAGGATCCATGAGGAGCCAGGCCAGGAGCCTTCTGGAGGTATCCCAGGAGGCGAGCTGAGGTGTTCCCAGTAGCCGAGTCGAACACAGCCCGAACGCCGAGCTGCGCTGGATACAAACATTCAGACGAGTCCGTCACAAGAGCCAAGCTGATGCGGCCCCAGGTGCAGAGCAGCGGTGGACCAAGGAGGTGAGCTGGGACCGCATGAGGAACCAGGCTGAGATAGCGCAAGGAGCAGAGCTGGCCCTAGGAACCCTGCGGAGCCAGCGTTGGAGCCTCCACCAGCCATCCCAGGAGCTGCGATGTGCCGGCCAAGGAGTTGGGCACAGCTGGCCACAGGAGCCCATCTGACTTTGCGCCAAAAGACAAGGCAAAGCTGCGCCGAGGTCTGAGCGGAGTCAGCTCAGGAGTTGGTCCAAGATTCCTCACATGCCGTGTGCAGTGAGCCCCAGGAACTGAGCGCGTGTGCCCCAGGAACCGAGTGGAGGCGTCCCCAAAAGTGGAGCTTCGCTGGTCTCAGAATGCGAGGTGAGCTGCCACCAGGAGTCGAGGTGACTTGGTCCAAGCAGTCAAACCGAGGCGGTTCAAAGAAGGCTGCGCTGAGGTCCCAGCAGAGTCAGCTCAGGAGTTGGTCCAAGATGCCCCACATGCTGGGCGCAGCGAGCCCCAGGAGCCGAGAGCGTGTATCCCAGAAACAGAGTGGAGGCGTCCCAAAAGTCGAGCTTCGCTGGCCTCAGAATGCGAGGTGAGCTGCCACCAGGAGTTGAGTTGGCCCAAGGAGCCAAGCTGGGGCGGTTCAAACATGGGAGGTGCGGGGACAGAAGGAGGCATGTGGAGTTGGTGCAGGGAGCTGAGTTGAGTGTGCCCTAGGATCCATGAGGAGCCAGGCCAGGAGCCTTACGGAGGTGTCCCGGGAGGCGAGCTGAGGTGTTCCCAGTAGCCGAGTCGAACACAGCCCGAATGCCGAGCTGCGCTGGATACAAACATTCAGACGAGTCCGTCACAAGAGCCAAGCTGATGCGGCCCCAGGTGCAGAGCAGCGGTGGACCAAGGAGGCGAGCTGGGACCGCATGAGGAACCAGGCTGAGATAGCACAAGGAGCAGAGCTGGCCCTAGGAACACTTCGGAGCCAGCGTAGGAGCCTCCACCAGCCATCCCAGGAGCTGCGATGTGCCGGCCAAGGAGTTGGGCACAGCTGGCCACAGGAGCCCATCTGACTTTGCGGCAATAGACAAGGCAAGGCTACGCCGAGGTCCGAACGGAGTCAGCTCAGGATTTGGTCCAAGATGCCCCACAGGCTGGGTGCAGCAAGCCCCAGGAGCCGAGGGCGTGTGTCCCAGGAACCAAGGGGAGGCGTCCCCAAAAGTGGAGCTTCACTGGCCGCAGAATCTGAGCTGAGCTGCCACCTGGAGTCAAGGTGGATTGGCCCAAGGAGCCAAGTTGAGGCAGTTGAAACACAGGAGATGCGGGGACAGAAGGAGGCATGTTGAGTTGGTGCAGGGAGCTGAGTTGAGTGTGCCCTAGGATCGATGCGGAGCCAGGCCAGGAGACTTCTGGAGGTGTCCCAGGAGGTGAGCTGAGGTGTTCCCAGTAGCCGAGTCGAACACAGCCCGAACGCCGAGCTGCGCTGGATACAAACATTCAGACGAGTCCGTCACAAGAGCCAAGCTGATGCAGCCCCAGGTGCAGAGCAGCGGTGGACCGAGGAGGCGAGCTCAGATTGTACGAGGAACCAGGCTGAGATAGCGCAAGGAGCAGAGCTGGCCCTAGGAACCCTGCGGAGCCAGCGTAGGAGCCTCCAGCTGGCATCCCAGGAGCTGCGATGAACCGGCCAAGGAGTTGGGCAGAGCTGGCCACAGGAGCCCGTCTGACTTTGCGCCAAAAGACAAGGCAAGGCTACGCCGAGGTCCGAGCGGAGTCAGCTCAGGAGTTGGTCCGAGATGCCCCACGTGCCGTGTGCAGCGAGCCTCAGGAGCTGAGCGCATGTGTCCCAGGAACCGAGTGGAGGCGTCCCCAAATTGGAGCTTCGCTGGCCTCAGAATGCGAGCTGAGCTGCCACCAGGTGTCAAGTTGAATTGGCCCAAGGAGCCAAGCTGAGGCGGTTGAAACGGGGGAGGTGCGGTGACAGAAGGAGGCATGTTGAGTTGGTGCAGGGATCTGAGTTGAGTGTGCCGTAGGATCAATGCAGAGCCAGGCCAGGAAACTTCTGGAGGTATCCCAGGAGGCGAGCTGAGGTGTTCCCAGTAGCCGAGTCGAACACAGCCCGAACGCCGAGCTGCGCTGGATACAAACATTCAGACGAGTCCGTCACAAGAGCCAAGCTGATGTGGCCCCAGGTGCAGAGCAGCGGTGGACTAAGGAGGCGAGCTGGGACCGCATGAGGAACCAGGCTGAGATAGCGCAAGGAGCAGAGCTGGCCCTAGGAACCCTGCGGAGCCAGCGTAGGAGCCTCCACCAGCCATCCCAGGAGCTGCGATGAACCGGCCAAGGAGTTGGGCAGAGCTGGCCGCAGGCGCCCATCTGACTTTGCGCCAAAAGTCAAGGCAAAGCTTCATTGAGCTCCGAGCGGAGTCAGCTCAGGAGTTGGTCCAAGATGCCCCAGATGCTGAGCGCAGCGAGCCCCAGGGGTTGAGCTGCGGCATTCCCAGAAACTGTAGTCGAGGCGTCCCCAAAAGTGGAGCTTCGCTGGCCTCAGAATGCGAGGTGAGCTGCCACCAGGAGTCGAGGTGACTTGGTCCAAGCAGTCAAACCGAGGCGGTTCACAGAAGGCTGCGCTGAGGTCCCAGCAGAGTCAGCTCAGGAGTTGGTCCAAGATGCCCCACATGCTGGGCGCAGCGAGCCCCAGGAGCCGAGCGTGTGTGTCCCAGAAACAGAGTGGAGGCGTCCCAAAAGTCGAGCTTCGCTGTCCTCAGAATACGAGCTGAGCTGCCACCAGGAGTTGAGTTGGCCCAAGGAGCCAAGCTGAGGTGGTTCAAACATGGGAGGTGCGGGGACAGAAGGAGGCATGTTGAGTTGGTGCAGGGAGCTGAGTTGAGTGTGCCCTAAGATCCATGCGGAGCCAGGCCAGGCGACTTCTGGAGGTGAGCTGAGGTGTTCCCAGTAGCCGAGTCGAAGACAGCCCGAACGCCGAGCTGCGCTGGATACAAACATTCAGACGAGTCCGTCACAAGAGCCAAGCTGATGCGGCCCCTGGTGCAGAGCAGCAGTGGACCAAGGAGGCGAGCTCAGATTGTACGAGGAAGCAGGCTGAGATAGCGCAAGGAGCAGAGCTGGCCCTAGGAACCCTGCGGAGCCAGCGTAGGAGCATCCACCAGGCATCCCAGGAGCTGCGATGTGCCGGCCAAGGAGTTGGGCAGAGCTGGCCACAGGAGCCCATCTGACTTTGCGCCAAATGACAAGGCAAAGCTGCGCCGAGGTCTGAGCGGAGTCAGCTCAGGAGTTGGTCCAAGATTCCCCACATGCCGTGTGCAGTGAGCCCCAGGAACTGAACGCGTGTGTCCCAGGAACCGAGTGGAGGCGTCCCCAAAAGTGGAGCTTCGCTGGCCTCAGAATGCGAGCTGAGCTGCCACCAGGAGTCGAGGTGACTTGGTGCAAGCAGTCAAACCGAGGCGCTTCAAAGAACGCTGCGCTGAGGTCCCAGCAGAGTCAGCTCAGGAGTTGGTCCAAGATGCCCCACATGCTGGGCGCAGCGAGCCCCAGGAGCCGAGCGCGTGTGTCCCAGAAACAGAGTGGAGGCGTCCCAAAAGTGGAGCTTCGCTGGCCTCAGAATCTGAGCTGAGCTGCCACCAGGAGTCGAGTTGGCCCAAGGAGCCAAGCTGAGGCGGTTCAAACATGGGAGGTGCGGGGAGAGAAGGAGACATGTTGAGTTGGTGCAGGGAGCTGAGTTGAGTGTGCCCTAGGATCCATGCGGAGCCAGGCCAGGAGACTTCTGGAGGTGAGCTGAGGTGTTCCCAGTAGCCGAGTCGAACACAGCCCGAACGCCGAGCTGTGCTGGATACAAACATTCAGACGAGTCCGTCACAAGAGCCAAGCTGATGCGGCCCCAGGTGCAGAGCAGCGGTGGACCAAGGAGGCGAGCTCAGATTGTACGAGGAAGCAGGCTGAGATAGCGCAAGGAGCGGAGCTGTATAGGAACCCTGCGGAGCCAGCGTAGGAGCCTCCACCAGCCATCCCAGGAGCTGCGATGTGCCGGCCAAGGAGTTGGGCAGAGCTGGCCACAGGAGCCCGTCTGACTTTGCGCCAAAAGACAAGGCAAGGCTACGCCGAGGTCCGAACGGAGTCAGCTCAGGAGTTGGTCCGAGATGCCCCACATGCCGTGTGCAGCGAGCCCCAGGAGCTGAGCGCGTGTGTCCCAGTAACCGAGTGGAGGCGTCCCCAAAAGTGGAGCTTCGCTGGCCTCAGAATGCGAGCTGAGCTGCCACCAGGAGCCAAGTTGAGCTGGCCCAAGGAGCCAAGCTGAGGCGTTTCAAACACGGGAGGTGCGGCGACAGAAGGAGGCATGTTGAGTTGGTGCAGGGAGCTGAGTTGAGTGTGCCCTAGGATCCATGAGGAGCCAGGCCAGGAGCCTTCTGGAGGTATCCCAGGAGGCGAGCTGAGGTGTTCCCAGTAGCCGAGTCGAACACAGCCCGAACGCCGAGCTGCGCTGGATACAAACATTCAGACGAGTCCGTCACAAGAGCCAAGCTGATGCGGCCCCAGGTGCAGAGCAGCGGTGGACCAAGGAGGTGAGCTGGGACCGCATGAGGAACCAGGCTGAGATAGCGCAAGGAGCAGAGCTGGCCCTAGGAACCCTGCGGAGCCAGCGTTGGAGCCTCCACCAGCCATCCCAGGAGCTGCGATGTGCCGGCCAAGGAGTTGGGCACAGCTGGCCACAGGAGCCCATCTGACTTTGCGCCAAAAGACAAGGCAAAGCTGCGCCGAGGTCTGAGCGGAGTCAGCTCAGGAGTTGGTCCAAGATTCCTCACATGCCGTGTGCAGTGAGCCCCAGGAACTGAGCGCGTGTGCCCCAGGAACCGAGTGGAGGCGTCCCCAAAAGTGGAGCTTCGCTGGTCTCAGAATGCGAGGTGAGCTGCCACCAGGAGTCGAGGTGACTTGGTCCAAGCAGTCAAACCGAGGCGGTTCAAAGAAGGCTGCGCTGAGGTCCCAGCAGAGTCAGCTCAGGAGTTGGTCCAAGATGCCCCACATGCTGGGCGCAGCGAGCCCCAGGAGCCGAGAGCGTGTATCCCAGAAACAGAGTGGAGGCGTCCCAAAAGTCGAGCTTCGCTGGCCTCAGAATGCGAGGTGAGCTGCCACCAGGAGTTGAGTTGGCCCAAGGAGCCAAGCTGGGGCGGTTCAAACATGGGAGGTGCGGGGACAGAAGGAGGCATGTGGAGTTGGTGCAGGGAGCTGAGTTGAGTGTGCCCTAGGACCCATGCGGAGCCAGGCCAGGAGACTTCTGGAGGCGAGCTGAGATGTTCCCAGTAGCCGAGTCGAACACAGCCCGAACGCCGAGCTGTGCTGGATACAAACATTCAGACGAGTCCATCACAAGAGCCAAGCTGATGCAGCCCCAGGTGCAGAGCAGCGGTGGACCAAGGAGGCGAGCTCAGATTGTACGAGGAACCAGGCTGAGATAGCGCAAGGAGCGGAGCTGTATAGGAACCGTGCGGAGCCAGCGTAGGAGCCTCCACCAGCCATCCCAGGAGCTGCGATGTGCCGGCCAAGCAGTTGGGCAGAGCTGGCCACAGGAGCCCGTCTGACTTTGCGCCAAAAGACAAGGCAAGGCTACGCCGAGGTCCGAACGGAGTCAGCTCAGGAGTTGGTCCGAGATGCCCCACATGCCGTGTGCAGCGAGCCGCAGGAGCTGAGCGCGTGTGTCCCAGTAACCGAGTGGAGGCGTCCCCAAAAGTGGAGCTTCGCTGGCCTCAGAATGCGAGCTGAGCTGCCACCAGGAGCCAAGTTGAGTTGGCCCAAGGAGCCAAGCTGAGGCGGTTCAAAGAAGGCTGCGCTGAGGTCCCAGCAGAGTCAGCTCAGGAGTTGGTCCAAGATGCCCCACATGCTGGGCGCAGCGAGCCCCAGGAGCCGAGCGTGTTTGTCCCAGAAACAGAGTGGAGGCGTCCCAAAAGTCGAGCTTCGCTGGCCTCAGAATACGAGCTGAGCTGCCACCAGGAGTTGAGTTGGCCCAAGAAGCCAAGCTGAGGTGGTTCAAACATGGGAGGTGCGGGGAGAGAAGGAGGCATGTTGAGTTGGTGCAGGGAGCTGAGTTGAGTGTGCCCTAGGATCCATGCGGAGCCAGGCCACGCGACTTCTGGAGCTGAGCTGAGGTGTTCCCAGTAGCCGAGTCGAAGACAGCCCGAACGCCGAGCTGCGCTGGATACAAACATTCAGGTGAGTCCGTCACAAGAGCCAAGCCGATGCGGCCCCAGGTGCAGAGCAGCGGTGGACCAAGGAGTGGAACTGGGTCCGAATGAGGAACCAGGCTGAGATAGCGCAAGGAGCAGAGCTGGCGCTAGGAACCCTGCGGAGCCAGCGTTGGAGCCTCCACCAGCCATCCCAGGAGCTGCGATGTGCCGGCCAAGGAGTTGGGCAGAGCTGGCCACAGGAGCCCATCTGACTTTGCGCTAAAAGACAAGGCAAGGCTACGCCGAGGTCCGAACGGAGTCAGCTCAGGAGTTGGTCCAAGATGCCCCACAGGCTGAGTGCAGCAAGCCGCAGGAGCCGAGGGCGTGTGTCCCAGGAACCAAGGGGAGCCGTCCCCAAAAGTGGAGCTTCACTGGCCGCAGAATCTGAGCTGAGCTGCCACCTGGAGTCGAGGTGGGTTGGCCAAAGGAGCCATGTTGAGGCAGTTGAAACACGGGAGGTGCGGGGACGGAAGGAGGCATGTTGAGTTGGTGCAGGGAGCTCACTTGAGTGTGCCGTAGGATCGATGCAGAGCCAGGCCAGGAGACTTCTGGAGGTGTCCCAGGAGGCGAGTCGAACACAGCCCAAACGCCAAGCTGCGCTGGATACAAACATTCAGGTGAGTCCGTCACAAGAGCCAAGCTGATGCGGCCCCAGGTGCAGAGCAGCGGTGGACCAAGGAGGCGAGCTGGGACCGCATGAGGAACCAGGCTGAGATAGCGCAAGGAGCAGAGCTGGCCCTAGGAGCCCTGCGGAGCCAGCGTAGGAGCCTCCACCCGGCATCCCAGGAGCTGCGATGTGCCGGCCAAGGAGTTGGGCAGAGCTGGCCACAGGAGCCCATCTGATTTTGCGCCAAAAGACAAGGCAAAGCTGCACCGAGGTCTGAGCGGAGTCAGCTCAGGAGTTGGTCCAAGATGCCCCACATGCTGAGTGCAGCAAGCCGCAGGAGCCGAGGGCATGTGTCCCAGGAACCAAGGGGAGCCGTCCCCAAAAGTGGAGCTTCACTGGCCGCAGAATCTGAGCTGAGCTGCCACCTGGAGTCGAGGTGGGTTGGCCCAAGGAGCCATGTTGAGGCAGTTGAAACACAGGAGGTGCGGGGACGGAAGGAGGCATGTTGAGTTGGTGCAGGGAGCTCACTTGAGTGTGCCGTAGGATCGATGCAGAGCCAGGCCAGGAGACTTCTGGAGGTGTCCCAGGAGGCGAGTCGAACACAGCCCAAACGCCGAGCTGCGCTGGATACAAACATTCAGACGAGTCCGTCACAAGAGCCAAGCTGATGCGGCCCCAGGTGCAGAGCAGCGGTGGACCAAGGAGGCGAGCTCAGATTGTATGAGGAACCAGGCTGAGATTGCACAAGGAGCGGAGCTGGCCCTAGGAACCCTGCGGAGCCAGCGTAGGAGCCTCCACCCGGCATCCCAGGAGCTGCGATGTGCCGGCCAAGGAGTTGGGCAGAGCTGGCCACAGGAGCCCATCTGACTTTGCGCCAAAAGAGAAGGCAAAGCTGCGCCGAGGTCTGAGCGTAGTCAGCTCAGGAGTTGGTCCGAGATTCCCCACATGCCGTGTGCAGTGAGCCCCAGGAACTAAGCGCGTGCGTCCCAGGAACCGAGTGGAGGCGTCCCCAGAAGTGGAGCTTCGCTGGCCTCAGAATGCGAGGTGAGCTGCCACCAGGAGTCGAGGTGACTTGGTGCAAACAGTCAAACCGAGGCGGTTCAAAGAAGGCTGCGCTGAGGTCCCAGCAGAGTCAGCTCAGGAGTTGGTCCAAGATGCCCCACATGCTGGGCGCAGCGAGCCCCAGGAGCCGAGCGTGTGTGTCCCAGAAACAGAGTGGAGGCGTCCCAAAAGTCGAGCTTCGCTGGCCTCAGAATGCGAGCTGAGCTGCCACCAGGAGTCGAGTTGGCCCAAGGAGCCAAGCTGAGGCGGTTCAAACATGGGAGGTGCAGCGGCAGAAGGTAGCATGTTGAGTTGGTGCAGGGAGCTGAGTTGAGTGTGCCCTAGGATCCATGCGGAGCCAGGCCAGGAGCCTTACGGAGGTGTCCCGGGAGGCAAGCTGAGGTGTTTCCAGTAGCACAGTCGAACACAGCCCGAACGCTGAGCTGCGCTGGATACAAACATTCAGACGAGTCCGTCACAAGAGCCAAGCCGATGCGGCCCCAGGTGCAGAGCAGCGGTGGACCAAGGAGGCGAGCTCAGACCGCACGATGAACCAGGCTGAGATAGCGCAAGGAGTGGAGCTGGCCCTAGGAACCCTGCGGAGCCAGCGTTGGAGCCTCCACCAGCCATCCCAGGAGCTGCGATGTGCCGGCCAAGGAGTTGGGCAGAGCTGGCCACAGGAGCCCGTCTGACTGCGCCAAAAGACAAGGCAAGGCTACGCCGAGGTCCGAACGGAGTCAGCTCAGGAGTTGGTCCGAGATGCCCTACATGCCATGTGCAGCGAGCCCCAGAGGCTGAGCGCGTGTGCCCCAGGAACCGAGTGGAGGCGTCCCCAAAAGTGGAGCTTCGCTGGCCTCAGAATGCGAGCTGAGCTGCCACCAGGAGTCGAGGTGACTTGGTCCAAGCAGTCAAACCGAGGCGGTTCAAAGAAGGCTGCGCTGAGGTCCCAGCAGAGTCAACTCAGGAGTTGGTCCAAGATGCCCCACATGCTGGGCGCAGCGAGCCCCAGGAGCCGAGCGCGTGTGTCCCAGAAACAGAGTGGAGGTGTCCCAAAAGTGGAGCTTCGCTGGCCTCAGAATGCGAGCTGAGCTGCCACCAGGAGTCGAGTTGGCCCAAGGAGCCAAGCTGATGCGGTTCAAACATGGGAGGTGCGGGGAGAGAAGGAGGCATGTTGAGTTGGTGCATGGAGCTGTGTTGAGTGTGCCCTAGGATCCATGCGGAGCCAGGCCAGGAGCCTTCTGGAGGTATCCCAGGAGACGAGCTGAGGTGTTCCCAGTAGCCGAGTCAAACTCAGCCCGAACGCCGAGCTGCGCTGGATACAAACATTCAGACGAGTCCGTCACAAGAGCCAAGCTGATGCAGCCCCACGTGCAGAGCAGCGGTGGACCAAGGAGTGGAACTGGGTCCGAATGAGGAACCAGGCTGAGATAGCGCAAGGAGCAGAGCTGGCGCTAGGAACCCTGCGGAGCCAGCGTTGGAGCCTCCACCAGCCATCCCAGGAGCTGCGATGTGCCGGCCAAGGAGTTGGGCAGAGCTGGCCACAGGAGCCCATCTGACTTTGCGCTAAAAGACAAGGCAAGGCTACGCCGAGGTCCGAACGGAGTCAGCTCAGGAGTTGGTCCGAGATGCCCCACATGCCGTGTGCAGTGAGCCCCAGGAACTGAGCGCGTGTGCCCCAGGAACCGAGTGGAGGCGTCCCCAAAAGTGGAGCTTTGCTGGCCTCAGAATGCGAGCTGAGCTGCCACCAGGAGCCAAGTTGAGCTGGCCCAAGGAGCCAAGTTAAGGCGGTTCAAACACGGGAGGTGCGGGGACAGAAGGAGGCATGTTGAGTTGGTGCAGGGAGCTGAGTTATGTATGCCCTAGGATCGATGCAGAGCCAGGCCAGAGCTGAGCTGCCACCAGGAGTCGAGGTGACTTGGTGCAAGCAGTCAAACCGAGGCGGTTCAAAGAAGGCTGCGCTGAGGTCCCAGCAGAGTCAGCTCAGGAGTTGGTCCAAGATGCCCCACAGTCTAGGTGCTGCAAGTCCCTGGAGCCGAGAGCGTGTGTCCCAGGAACCGAGTGGAGGCGTCCCCAAAAGTGGAGCTTCGCTGGCCTCAGATTGCGAGCTGAGCTGCCACCAGGAGCCAAGTTGAGCTGGCCCAGGGAGCCAAGTTAAGGCGGTTCAAACATGGGAGGTGCGGCGACAGAAGGGGGCATGTTGAGTTGGTGCAGGGAGCTGAGTTGAGTGTGCCGTAGGATCGAGGCAGAGCCAGGCCAGGAGCCTTCTGGAGGTGTCCCAGGAGGCGAGCTGAGGTGTTCCCAGTAGCCCAGTCGAAGACAGCCTGAACGACGAGCTGCGCTGGATATAAACATTCAGGCGAGTCCGTCACAAGAGCCAAGCTGATGCGGCCCCAGGTGCAGAGCAGCGGTGGACCAAGGAGGCAAGCTCAGATTGTACTAGGAACCAGGCTGAGATTGCAGAAGGAGCGGAGCTGGCCCTAGGAACCCTGCGGAGCCAGTGTTGGAGCCTCCACCCGGCATCCCAGGAGCTGCCATGAACCGGCCAAGGAGTTGGGCAGAGCTGGCCACAGGAGCCCGTCTGACTTTGCGCCAAAAGACAAGGCAAAGCCGCGCCGAGGTCTGAGCGGAGTCAGCTCAGGAGTTGGTCCAAGATGCCCCACATGCCGAGTGCAGCGAGCCCCAGGAGCTGAGCGCTTGTGTCCCAGTAACCGAGTGGAGGCATCTGCCCAGGAATTGGGCAGAGCTGGCTGCAGGGGCTGCTCTGACTTTGCGCCAAAAGACAAGGCAAGGCCACGCCGAGGTCCGAGCGGAGTCAGCTCAGGAGTTGGTCCAAGATGCCCCAGATGCTGAGCGCAGCAAGCCCCAGGAGTTGAGCTGCGGCACTCCCAGAAACTGAAGTCCAGGCGTCCCCAAAAGTCTACCTTCGCTGGCCTCAGAATGCAAGCTGAGCTGCCACCAGGAGTCGAGGTGAGTTGTTGCAAGCACTCAAACCGAGGCGGTTCAAAGAAGGCTGCGCTGAGGTCCCAGCAGAGTCAGCTCAGGAGTTGGTCCAAGATTGCCCACATGCCGTGTGCAGCAAGCCCCAGGTGCTGAGCATGTGTGTCCCGGGAACCGAGTGGAGGCGTCCCCAAAAGTGGAGCTTCGCTGGCCTCAGGATCTGCGCTGAGCTGCCACCTGGAGTCAAGGTGGGTTGGCCCAAGGAGCCAAGCTGAGGCGGTTCAAAAACAGGAGGTGCGGCGGCAGAAGGAGGCATGTTGAGTTGGTGCAGGGAGCTGAGTTGAGTGTGCCCTAGGATCGATGCGGAGCCAGGCCAGGAGATTTCTGGAGGTGTCCCAGGAGGCGAGCTGAGGTGTTCCCAGTAGCTGAGTCGAACACAGCCCGAATGACGAGCAGCGCTGGATATAAACATTCAGGCGAGTCCGTCACAAGAGCCAAGCTGATGCGGCCCCAGGTGCAGAGCAGCGGTGGACCAAGGAGTCGAGCTGGGACCGCATGAGGAACCAGGCTGAGATAGCGCAAGGAGCGGAGCTGGCCCTAGGAACCCTGCGGAGCCAGCGTAGGAGCCTCCACCTGGCATCCCAGAAGCTGTGATGTGCCGGCCAAGGAGTTGGGCAGAGCTGGCCACAGGAGCCCATCTGACTTTGCGCCAAAAGACAAGGCAAGGCTACGCCGAGGTCCGAACGGAGTCAGCTCAGGAGTTGGTCCGAGATGCCCCACATGCTGGGAGCAGCGAGCCCCAGGAGCTGAGCGTGTGTGTCCCAGTAACTGATTGGAGGCGTCCCCAAAAGTGGAGCTTCGCTGGCCTCAGAATGCGAGCTGAGCTGCCACCAGGAGCCAAGTTGAGCGGGCCAAGGAGCCAAGCTGAGGCAGTTGAAACATGGGAGGTGCGGGGACAGAAGGAGGCATGTTGAGTTGGTGCAGGGAGCTGAGTTGAGTGTGCCATAGGATCCATGAGGAGCCAGGCCAGGAGCCTTACGGAGGTGTCCCGGGAGGCGAGTTGAGGTGTGTCCCGTAGCCCAGTCGAACACAGCCCGAACGCCGAGCTGCGCTGGATACAAACATTCAGGTGAGTCCGTCACAAGAGCCAAGCTGATGCGGCCCCAGGTGCAGAGCAGCATTGGACCAAGGAGGCGAGCTGGGACCGCATGAGGAACCAGGCTGAGATAGCGCAAGGAGTGGAGCTGGCCCTAGGAACCCTGCGGAGCCAGCGTAGGAGCCTCCACCCGGCATCCCAGGAGCTGCCATGAACCGGCCAAGGAGTTGGGCAGAGCTGGCCACAGGAGCCCGTCTGACTTTGTGCCAAAAGTCAAGGCAAAGCTGCGCCAAGGTCCGAGCAGAGTCAGCTCAGGAGTTGGTCCAAGATGCCCCACAGGCTGGGTGTAGCAAGCCCCAGGAGCCGAGGGCATGTGTCCCAGGAACCAAGGGGAGGCGTCCCCAAAAGTGGAGCTTCACTGGCCGCAGAATCTGAGCTGAGTTGCCACCTGAAGTCAAGGTGGATTGGCCCAAGTAGCCAAGTTGAGGCAGTTGAAACATGGGAGGTGCGGGGACAGAAGGAGGCATGTTGAGTTGGTGCAGGGAGCTGAGTTGAGTGTGCCCTAGGATCGATGCGGAGCCAGGCCAGGAGACTTCTGGAGGTGTCCCAGGAGGTGAGCTGAGGTGTTCCCAGTAGCCGAGTTGAACACAGCCCGAACGCTGAGCTGCGCTGGATATAAAAATTCAGGCGAGGCCGTCAAAAGAGCCAAGCTGATGCAGCCCCTGGTGCAGAGCAGAGGTGCACCAAGGAGGCGAGCTCAGATTGCATGAGGAACCAGGCTGAGATAGCGCAAGGAGCGGAGCTGGCCCTAGGAACCCTGCGGAGGCAGCGTAGGAGCCTCCACCAGCCGTCTCAGGAGCTGCGACGAACCGGCCCAGGAATTGGGCAGAGCTGGCTGCAGGGGCTGATCTGACTTTGCGCCAAAAGACAAGGCAAGGCCACGCCGAGGTCCGACTGAAGTCAGCTCAAGAGTTGGTCCAAGATTCCCCACAGGCTGAGCGCAGCAAGCCCCAGGAGTTGAGCTGCGGCACTCCCAGAAACTGAAGTCCAGGCGTCCCCAAAAGTCTACCTTCGCTGGCCTCAGAATGCAAGCTGAGCTGCCACCAGGAGTCGAGGTGAGTTGTTGGAAGCAGTCAAACCGAGGCGGTTCACAGAAGGCTGCGCTGAGGTCCCAGCAGAGTCAGCTCAGGAGTTGGTCCAAGATTGCCCACATGCCGTGTGCAGCAAGCCCCAGGTGCTGAGCATGTGTGTCCCGGGAACCGAGTGGAGGCGTCCCCAAAAGTGGAGCTTCGCTGGCCTCAGGATCTGCGCTGAGCTGCCACCTGGAGTCAAGGTGGGTTGGCCCAAGGAGCCAAGCTGAGGCGGTTCAAAAACAGGAGGTGCGGCGGCAGAAGGAGGCATGTTGAGTTGGTGCAGGGAGCTGAGTTGAGTGTGCCCTAGGATCCATGATGAGCTAGGCCAGGAGCCTTACGGAGGTGTCCCGGGAGGCGAGCTGAGGTGTTTCCAGTAGCCCAGTCAAACACAGCCCAAATGCCGAGCTGCGCTGGATACAAACATTCAGACGAGTCCGTCACAAGAGCCAAGCTGATGCGGCCCCAGGTGCAGAGCAGCGGTGGACCAAGGAGGCGAGCTGTGACCGCATGAGGAACCAGGCTGAGATTGCACAAGGAGCGGAGCTGGCCCTAGGAACCCTGCGGAGCCAGCGTAGGAGCCTCCACCCGGCATCCCAGGAGCTGCGATGTGCCGGCCAAGGAGTTGGGCAGAGCTGGCCACAGGAGCCCGTCTGACTTTGCGCCAAAAGACAAGGCAAAGCTGCGCCGAGGTCTGAGCGGAGTCAGCTCAGGAGTTGGTCCGAGGTTCCCCACATGCCATGTGCAGTGAGCCCCAGGAACTGAGCGCGTGTGTCCCAGGAACCGAGTGGAGGCGTCCCCAAAAGTGGAGCTTCGCTGGCCTCAGAATGCGAGCTGAGCTGCCACCAGGAGCCAAGTTGAGCGGGCCAAGGAGCCAAGCTGAGGCGGTTCAAACACAGGAGGTGCGGCGACAGAAGGAGGCATGTTGAGTTGGTGCAGGGAGCTGAGTTGAGTGTGCCGTAGGATCCATGTGGAGCCAGGCCAGGAGCCTTCTGGAGGTATCCCAGGAGGCGAGCTGAGGTGTTCCCAGTAGCCGAGTCGAACACAGCCTGAACGCCGAACTGCGCTGGATACAAACATTCAGACGAGTCCGTCACAAGAGCCAAGCTGATGCGGCCCCAGGTGCAGAGCAGCGGTGGACCAAGGAGGCGAGCTGGGACCGCATGAGGAACCAGGCTGAGATAGCGCAAGGAGCAGAGCTGGCCCTAGGAACCCTGCGGAGCCAGCGTTGGAGCCTCCACCCGGCATCCCAGGAGCTGCGATGTGCCGGCCAAGGAGTTGGGCAGAGCTGGCCACAGGAGCCCATCTGACTTTGCGCCAATTGACAAGGCAAAGCTGCGCCGAGGTCTGAGCGGAGTCAGCTCAGGAGTTGGTCCAAGATTCCCCACATGCCGTGTGCAGTGAGCCCCAGGAACTGAGCGCGTGCGTCCCAGGAACCGAGTGGAGGCGTCCCAAAAGTGGAGCTTCGCTGGCCTCAGAATGCGAGCTGAGCTGCCACCAGGAGTCGAGGTGACTTGGTGCAAACAGTCAAACCGAGGCGGTTCAAAGAAGGCTGCGCTGAGGTCCCAGCAGAGTCAGCTCAGGAGTTGGTCCAAGAGGCCCCACATGCTGGGCGCAGCGAGCCCCAGGAGCCGAGCACGTGTGTCCCAGAAACCGAGTGGAGGCGTCCCAAAAGTCGAGCTTCGCTGGCCTCAGAATGCGAGCTGAGCTGCCACCAGGAGTCGAGTTGGCCCAAGGAGCCAAGCTGATGCGGTTCAAACATGGGAGGTGCAGCGGCAGAAGGTAGCATGTTGAGTTGGTGCAGGGAGCTGAGTTGAGTGTGCCCTAGGATCCATGAGGAGCCAGGCCAGGAGCCTTACGGAGGTGTCCCGGGAGGCAAGCTGAGGTGTTTCCAGTAGCACAGTCGAACACAGCCCGAACGCTGAGCTGCGCTGGATACAAACATTCAGACGAGTCCGTCACAAGAGCCAAGCCGATGCGGCCCCAGGTGCAGAGCAGCGGTGGACCAAGGAGGCGAGCTCAGACCGCACGATGAACCAGGCTGAGATAGCGCAAGGAGTGGAGCTGGCCCTAGGAACCCTGCGGAGCCAGCGTAGGAGCCTCCACCAGCCATCCCAGGAGCTGCGATGAACCGGCCAAGGAGTTGGGCAGAGCTGGCCACAGGAGCCCCTCTGACTGCGCCAAAAGACAAGGCAAGGCTACGCCGAGGTCCGCAGCGAGCCCCAGGAGCCGAGCGCGTGTGTCCCAGAAACCGAGTGGAGGCGTCCCAAAAGTCGAGCTTCGCTGGCCTCAGAATGCGAGCTGAGCTGCCACCAGGAGTCGAGTTGGCCCAAGGAGCCAAGCTGATGCGGTTCAAACATGGGAGGTGCAGCGGCAGAAGGTAGCATGTTGAGTTGGTGCAGGGAGCTGAGTTGAGTGTGCCCTAGGATCCATGAGGAGCCAGGCCAGGAGCCTTACGGAGGTGTCCCGGGAGGCAAGCTGAGGTGTTTCCAGTAGCACAGTCGAACACAGCCCGAACGCTGAGCTGCGCTGGATACAAACATTCAGACGAGTCCGTCACAAGAGCCAAGCCGATGCGGCCCCAGGTGCAGAGCAGCGGTGGACCAAGGACGCGAGCTCAGACCGCACGATGAACCAGGCTGAGATAGCGCAAGGAGTGGAGCTGGCCCTAGGAACCCTGCGGAGCCAGCGTAGGAGCCTCCACCAGCCATCCCAGGAGCTGCGATGAACCGGCCAAGGAGTTGGGCAGAGCTGGCCACAGGAGCCCCTCTGACTGCGCCAAAAGACAAGGCAAGGCTACGCCGAGGTCCGAACGGAGTCAGCTCAGGAGTTGGTCCGAGATGCCCCACATGCCGTGTGCAGCGAGCCTCAGGAGCTGAGCGCGTGTGCCCCAGGAACCGAGTGGAGGCGTCCCCAAAAGTGGAGCTTCGCTGGCCTCAGAATGCGAGCTGAGCTGCCACCAGGAGCCAAGTTGAGCGGGCCAAGGAGCCAAGCTGAGGCGGTTTAAACAGGGGAGGTGCGGCGACAGAAGGAGGCATGTTGAGTTGGTGCAGGGAGCTGAGTTGAGTGTGCCCTAGGATCGATGCAGAGCCAGGCCAGGAGACTTCTGGAGGTGTCCCAGGAGGCGAGCTGAGGTGTTCCCAGTAGCCCAGTCGAAGACAGCCCGAACGACGAGCTGCGCTGTATATAAACATTCAGACGAGTCCGTCACAAGAGCCAAGCTGATGCGGCCCCAGGTGCAGAGCAGCGGTGGACCAAGGAGGCGAGCTGGGACCGCATGAGGAACCAGGCTGAGATAGTGCAAGGAGTGGAGCTGGCCCTAGGAACCCTGCGGAGCCAGCGTAGGAGCCTCCACCTGGCATCCCAGGAGCTGCGATGTGCCGGCCAAGGAGTTGGGCAGAGCTGGCCACAGGAGCCCATCTGACTTTGCGCCAAAAGACAAGGCAAGGCTACGCCGAGGTCCGAACGGAGTCAGCTCAGGAGTTGGTCCGAGATGCCCCACATGCTGGGCGCAGCGAGCTCCAGGAGCTGAGCGTGTGTGTCCCAGTAACTGAGTGGAGGCGTCCCCAAAAGTGGAGCTTCACTGGCCTCAGAATGCGAGCTGAGCTGCCACCGGGAGCCAAGTTGAGCGGGCCAAGGAGCCAAGCTGAGGCAGTTCAAACATGGGAGGTGCGGGGACAGAAGGAGGCATGTTGAGTTGGTGCAGGGAGCTGAGTTGAGTGTGCCCTAGGATCGATGCGGAGCCAGGCCAGGAGACTTCTGGAGGTGTCCCAGGAGGTGAGCTGAGGTGTTCCCAGTAGCCGAGTCGAACACAGCCCGAACGCTGAGCTGCGCTGGATACAAACATTCAGGCGAGGCCGTCACAAGAGCCAAGCTGATGCAGCCCCTGGTGCAGAGCAGCGGTGCACCAAGGAGGCGAGCTCAGATTGCACGAGGAACCAGGCTGAGATACCGCAAGGAGCGGAGCTGGCCCTAGGAACCCTGCGGAGCCAGCGTAGGAGCCTCCACCAGCCGTCCCAGGAGCTGCGACGAACCGGCCCAGGAATTGGGCAGAGCTGGCTGCAGGGGCTGATCTGACTTTGCGCCAAAAGACAAGGCAAGGCCACACCGAGGTCCGAGCGGAGTCAGCTCAGGAGTTGGTCCAAGATGCCCCACATGCCGTGTGCAGTGAGCCCCAGGAACTGAGCGCGTGTGCCCCAGAAACCGAGTACAGGCGTCCCCAAAAGTGGAGCTTCGCTGGCCTCAGAATGTGAGCTGAGCTGCCAGCAGGAGCCAAGTTGGCCCAAGGAGCTAAGCTGAGGCGGTTCAAACATGGGAGGTGCGGGGACAGAAAGAGGCATGTTGAGTTGGTGCAGGGAGCTTAGTTGAGTGTGTCCTAGGATCCATGAGGAGCCAGGCCAGGAGCCTTACGGAGGTGTCCCGGGAGGCGAGCTGAGGTCTTTCCCGTAGCCCAGTCGAACACAGCCCGAACGCTGAGCTGCGTTGGATACAAACATTCAGGTGAGTCCGTCACAAGAGCCAAGCTGATGCGGCCCCAGGTGCAGAGCAGCGGTGGACCAAGGAGGCGAGCTCAGACCGCACGATGAACCAGGCTGAGATAGCGCAAGCAGCAAAGCTGGCCCTAGGAACCCTGCGGAGCCAGTGTTGGAGCCTCCACCAGCCATCCCAGGAGCTGCGATGGACCTGCCAAGGAGTTGGGCAGAGCTGGCCACAGGAGCCCGTCTGACTTTGTGCCAAAAGACAAGGAAAATCTGCGCTGATGTCTGAGCGGAGTCAGCTCAGGAGTTGGTCCAAGATTCCCCACAAGGTGTGTGCAGCGAGCCCCAGGAGCTGAGGGCGTGTGTCCCAGGAACCGAGGGGAGGCGTCCCCAAAAGTGGAGCTTCGTTGGCCTCAGAATGCAAGCTGAGCTGCCACCAGGAGCCAAGTTGAGATGGCCGAAGGAGCCAAGTTGAGGCGGCCCAAGGAGCCAAGTTGAGGCGGTTGAAACAAGGGAGATGCGGGGACAGAAGAAGGCATGTTGAGTTGGTGCAGGGAGCTGAGTTGAGTGTGCCCTAGGATCGATGCGGAGCCAGGCCAGGAGCCTTCTGGAGGTATCCCAGTAGGCGAGCTGAGGTGTTCCCAGTAGCCGAGTCGAAGAGAGCCCCAATGCCGAGCTGCACTGGATACAAACATTCAGGCGAGTCCGTCACAAGAGCCAAGCTGATGCGGCCCCAGGTGCAGAGCAGCGCTGGACTAAGGAGCCGAGCTCAGATTGTACGAGGAACCAGGCTGAGATTGCGCAAGGAGCGGAGCTGGCCCTAGGAACCCTGCGGAGCCAGCGTTGGAGCCTCCACCATCTGTCCCAGAGCTTAGGTGAGCCGGCCAAGGAGTTGGGCAGAGGTCGCCGCAGGAGCCCGTCTGACTTTGCGCCAAAAGACAAGGCAAGACTACGCCGAGATCCGAGCGGAGTCAGCTCAGGAGTTGGTCCAAGATTCCCCACATGCTGAGCGCAACGAGCCCCAGGAGCAGAGCTGTGGCACTCCCATAAACTGAGTGGAGGCGTCCCCGAAAGTCAACCTTCGCTGGCCTCAGGATGCGAGCTGAGCTGCCACCAGGAGTCAGGGTGAGTTGGTCCAAGCAGTCAAACCGAGGCTGTTCAAAGAAGGCTGCGCTGAGGTCCCAGCAGAGTCAGGTCAGGAGTTGGTACAAGATGCCCCACAGGCTGGGTGCAGCAAGCCTTAGGAGCCGAGCACGTGTGTCCCAAGACCTGAGTGGAGGCATCCCCAAAAGTCGAGCTTCACTGGCCTCAGGATCCGAACTGAGCTGTCACCAGGAGTCAAGTTTAGATGGTCCAAGGAGCCAGGTTTTGGCGGTTGAAATACGGGAGGTGCGGGGACAGAAGGAGGCATGTGGAGTTACTGTAAGGAGCTGAGTTGAGAGTGCCGTAGGATCCATGCGGAGCCAGGCCAGGAGACTTCTGGAGGTATCCCAGGAGCCGAGTTGAACACAGCCCCAACGCCAAGCTGCGCTGGATAAAAGCATTCAGACGAGTCCGTCACAAGAGCCAAGCTGATGCGGCCCCAGGTGCAGAGCAGCGGTGGACCAAGGAGGCGAGCTCAGACCGCACGATGAACCAGGCTGAGATAGCGCAAGGAGCAGAGCTGGCCCTAGGAACCCTGCAGAGCCAGCGTAGGATCCTCCACCAGCCATCCCAGGAACTGTGATGAACCGGCCAAGGAGTTGGGCAGAGCTGGCCACAGGAGCCCATCTGACTTTGCGCTAAAAGACAAGGCAAGGCTACGCCGAGGTTCGAACTGAGTCAGCTCAGGAGCTGGTCCAAGATGCTCCAGATGCTGAGCGCAGCGAGCCCCAGGAGGTGAGCTTTGTGTGTCCCAGTAACCGAGTGGAGGCGTCCCCAAAAGTCGAGCTTCTCTGGCCTCACGATCCGAGCAGAGCTGTCTCTAGTAATTAAGTTGAGTTTGCCCAAGGAGCCAAGACAAGCTGGTTGTAAAAGGAGAGCTGAGTCGGCAGAAGGAGGCATGTTGAGTTGGTGCAGGGAGCTGTGTTGAGTGTGCCCTAGGATCCATGCGGAGCCAGGCCAGGAGCTTTACGGAGGCATCCCAGGAGCGAATTTGAGGCATTCCCAGGAGCCAAGTCGAACACAGCCCGAATGACGAGCTGCGCTGGATACAAACATTCCTGTGAGTCCGTCACAAGAGCCAAGCTGATGCGGCCCCAGGTGCAGAGCAGCGCTGGACCAAGGAGGTGAGCTCAGAGCACAGAAGGAAGCAGGCTGATAGCGCAAGGAGCAGAGCTGGCCCTAGGAACCCTGCGGAGACAGCGTAGGAGCCTCCACCAGCCATTCCAGGATCCGAGATGAGCTGGCCAAGGATTTGGGTAGAGCTGGCCACAGGAGCCCATCTGACTTAGCGCTAAAAGACAAGGCAAGGCTGTGCCGAGTTTGGAGCGGAGTCAGCTCAGGAGTCGGGCTAAGATGCCCCACATGCTGAGCACAGTGAGCCCCCGGAGCTGAGCTTTGTGTGTCCCATGCGCTGGCCCCAAGAGCTTAGCTGAGCTGCTACCAGGAGCCAAGGTAACTTCGTTCAAGCTGCCTAGATTAGTCTGTCCAACATCCCAGCTGAGTTGCCTTCAGGACTGAAGTTGCAATCAGAAATGGAGCTGAGGAAGACCCGGAAGCCAAACTGAACTGGCCCTAACAGTTGAGTGTCCTTTTTTGGGACGGACGGTCCACCTAAATTAAAGAGAGATGTTCTACCCAACTCTCTGAGGAGACTTGGAAGAGAGAGAAAGAGACGAGTTTAGAAGAACTAAACTAATTTAATGGAAGTTTTAGGAAAATAATAAAAATAAAAGAATGAAAAATATACAGTTCTTTCAAAACTGCATTTAGCTCCATCACCACAGACATTACTGTCACCACAAATCACCTTTCGCCCAGCCTCTTCTCTCAGGTACTTAATTACTTTTTTCTATGCTGGTCCGTTTGCTTGGATGGCATTCAATATCATCCCTGAAGGGATATCTGCCTTTTATGGCTGATACAGTTGCCTCCAGAGACTGAGAGTGTTTGTCTTTCTCCCAATCACTTTATTGATAGCTCCGTCTCTGGCCAGGTTTCCCAGCTGCCTAGCTTCTTTACCTTCTAAGTCTATGGTATCAGCCCCATTGTCCCAGCATCAGAGCAACCAGCAGATAAGTATCTCACCTTCATGACAACTAAAGTCCTTCCTCATATTTCACAAATCCTTCATAGAGAAGGATTTAACAATTATCTCTGCATCTGAATCCTCCTCCTGCATTGACACTGCCTGAGAAGGACCTTCTCCCTGATCTGCTTTAGAAGGAATCTTTCCTTTGTCTGTTTTAGAAGGACTCTTTCCTTTGTTTGCTTTAGAAGGACCCTCTCTTGGATCTTCATCAGAACTCCCATGCTGTCTGGCTTGTGCTCGTCTTTTTCATAAGGGGCAGGGGAATGAGCTGACCTCCTTTTCTGCTTCCTGGTCACTGGGGCAACTTGTACCAGTTCTGATGGAGTTTGAGTAGCAGTGGTACTTGTTGTTAAAGCAGCTGGAGTAGTGACGGTGCTCGTTGTTGAGGCTGGAGTAGCTTGTGGCAGTACAGGCTGCAGAGGGGCTTGTGCCAGTGCAGGCGGCAGAGTGGCTGGTGCCAGTACAGGTCAGGGAGTGGCTCGTTGTCTTTGAGTAGCAGCAGCACATGTTACACAACGCTCACTCCTGCACTGGTTTAATAAAAAACTACCCCTGCAACACATTCAGAAATACCAACAACTAAATCATGATTTTATGAAAGTAACATTCATTTTTTAAACAGCCCAAAAGGTTTCCCCTAGCTCTGATGGTGTGACTTTGGGGTAAGTATTAAAGGGCGAAGTAAACTTTCCCCAGGTAAAATTGAAAGTGTAATTAGTAATAGAATACATCACTTGATGCCCAAGATATGCAGGAAGAACTGTTATCCAAGTAACCATATTATACATCTGAATTCCAAACTACAGCAAAATTGCACATTTAAACCACCACATTCAAACCCAAAGAGCAAATAAACCATGCAACACATTCAGCAGGTTAAGCAGCGTTGCAACAACTAACTTCAAACAGAGCTGTCTAAAGGTGTGATACAACATTTTGCTTAAGAATGATATGATGTCAGCTTTCTGTTTTAATCTCTGAGCAAGCTGGAATTCAAACTATTCAGGCAATCTATCAGAGCTCTGGTCAAGCCCCACTCAAGCCCCACATTGGGCATCTGTCACGGTTTGGGCCAGACTGGCCACCGAGATGAATGACAGATGCTCTCCCCCACCTCTGTCTCCAAGGAGAGGAGGGACAGAGAAAAAGAAACTTACGAGTTTAGGAAAAAACCTGAACTACTTTAATGAAATATTAATAATAAAATAAAAAGAAAAGAATGAAATATATAAAATATACACAAAACTGTAGTAAGCTCCCAGGATGATGATCACGTTACCAGCAGGCATTGGGAAAGTCCCAGACTGGACTCAGCAATGGATGGGAACTGGATTCTGGATCTGGATTCAGGAAGGCACAGATTGGGATCAAAGGCAGATGAACAGACAGAGTCCTCCTCGGACGCCAGCTATTGAAGAAAGAGGCTGACCCATTGATCCCTCAGCTTTTATTCTGAGCATGGGGCAGATGGGATGGAATACCCTCTTGGTTACATTTGGGTCACCTATCCTGAACTCTCCTCACTGTGGGTGCGACCTCTTTATGCTTTCCCACTTTTGTCCCTCCAATGGGGCAAATAACAAAAGTTATCTGGCCTTGGTTGTTATAGTGGTAAGTATAAGCAAGAGCCTCTCTGCGTACCATCCCTTGGTCTTATCGCTCTGAGAATGAACAGTGTCTCCATAAGGCTCAGCTAAAAGGTAAAATTAATGAACAGAAAATTGGTTCACCTCAAACCAGGACAGTGACCTGGATCCCTCCAGATCCCTGCCTTTGGCCCTTCTGAACAACCTAGCATAACCTTTGTGTGTTCCTACAGTCCTCTTCATACATTCCCACAAACCCCATTCACTATCCCACAAGGAGTTTGCTCTTTACAGGAGACCAAGGATCATTTTATCCCTTTGTGATAGGGCCTTTCTTGAGCCTCTCCCAAGTTAAACCAAAGGAAGATCCTTCAGTGCCCATCCACCGCTGACCCAAGAGCTCTGGTCTCTGTTAACTGCTGCTTGAGACTCTGGAAGCCAGGTTGCTATTGAGGGGCATCTTGAAATTTCTATGAAGCCGGATGGGATCCACCTAAGGGAGGATCCAACTGAGGGAGTTGGTGAATGTGCTCACAAAGCCACTTTCCATCATTTATCAGCAGTCCCGGCTAACCGGGGAGCTCCCAGTTGATTGGAGGTTAGCAAATGTGACGCCCATCTACAAGAAGGACTGCAAGAAGGATCCGGTGAATTACAGGCCTGTCAGTCTGACCTTGGTGGTGGGGAAGGTCATGGAGCAGATCATCTTCAGTGCCATCACGTGACGCGTACAGGACAACCAGCTGCTCAGGCGCAGTCAGCATGGGTTTACGAAAGGCAAGTCTTGCTTGACAAACCTGATCTCCTTCTATGATAAGGTGACCCACTTAGTGAATGATGGACAGGCTGTGGATGTTGTCTGCCTAGTCCTTAGTAAAGCCTTTGACACCATTTACCACAGCATTCTCCTGGAGAAACTGGCTGACCGTGGCTTGGATGTGAGTACACTTCACTGGGTGAAAAACTGGCTGGATGGCCCAGAGTTGTAGTGAACAGGGTTAAATCCAGTTGGCAGCTGGTCATAAGTGGTGTTCCCCAGGGCTCAGTATTGGGGCCGGTTCTCTTTAATATCGTTATCAACAGTCTGGACAAGGGGATTCAGTGCACCCTCAGTAAGTTTGCAGACGACACCAAGTTGGGAGGGATGTTGATCTGCTTGAGGTAGGAAGGCTCTACAGCCTTCCTGGATCGATGGACCCAGGCAATGGTATGAGGTTCAACAAGGCCAAGTGCCGGGTCCTGCACTTGGGTCACACCAACCCCATGAACGCCTCAGGCCAGGGGCAGAGTGGCTGGAGAGCTGCCCGGCGGAAAAGGACCTGCGGGTGTTGGTTGACAGTTGGATGAATATAAGCCAGCAGTGTGTCCAGGTGGCCAAGGTGGCCAATTGCATCTTGACTTGTATTAGAAATAGTGTGGCCAGCAGGACTAGGGCAGTGATGGTCCCCCTGGACTCGGCACTGGTGAGGCCGCGCCTCAAATATTGTGTGCAGTTTTGGGCGCCTCACCACAAGAAAGACATTGAGGTGCTGGAGCGTATCCAAAGAAGGGCAACGAAGCTGGTGAGGGGTCTAGAGCACAAGTCTTCTGAAAAGCATCTGAGCCAACTTGGGTTGTTCAGCCTGGAGAAAAAGAGCCTGAGGAGAGACCTTACTGCTCTCTACATCGACCAGAAAGGAGGTTGTCGCGAGGTGGGGGTTGGTCAGTAACAGGCGATAGGACAAGAGGGAACAGTCTCAAGTTGCACCAGGGGAGGTTTAGACTGGATATAAGGAAAAATGTCTTCACTGAAAGGGTTATCAAACATTGGAACAGGCTGCCCAGGGAAGTGGTTGAGTCGCCATCCCTGGAAGTATTTAAAAGACATGTAAATGTAGTGCTAAGGGACATGGTTTAGGGGTAACTTGGCAGTGCTAGGTTAGTGCTTGGACTTGATGATCTTAAAGGTCTCTTCCAACCAAAATGATTATATGATTCTATTATATGACATGCTGCAGAATGGGACTTTCAGGAGCATCCTGAAATCCAGCCAAGGCAGGGGCAGAGTCCTGCACATTGGGGTGCAGTAAACCCAAAAGCCCCGTGCAAAGCGTCAGCTAGGGGCCAAGTGATCAGAGAACAGCTTTGCAGAAGAGGCCACAGGGCTCTTGGTGAGGAAGCTGAAGAGGAGTCAGCTGTGTGTGCTGGTGGCAAAGGCTCCCATCCCAAAGGGGACTGAAGCAATCGAGATCTGTGGGAATCCAGACCCCAAGCCCACTCCTGTCCCTGGGCTCTGGAGGAAGGCTGAATCAGGGCTTTCCAGTGGAGAAATATGGCTGAGAAGGAAAGCCTGATCCTTCAAGGTGAAGAAGCTAGGATCAGGCTGTCCCTATTTCCCTACCAGAAAGGTGAAGAGAAAAGAACAAAGGTACAGCTGGAGCCAGAGGAGTGCAGCTGGGGCAGGGGCTTGTTGACCCCTCAGGGAACAGAGGAGGGAATGATATGCCCTCATGCTTGTCTGGATGATACTCGGATGTCGGCCCAAATTTGGTCTTCTACTTTCTCAGTAAAGGAGAACTGTCATTTAAGAAGTTCACACAAATAAGGTCACCAAACCATTTATCATGAAGGGAAAGGCCAACCCATTGCATTTTTCACAGTCTGTCCTCTACAAGAGTATTTATTTATGAGAACTCTCCTCTTTCATCCCTGCGCTAGTTTCAAGTAGGCGCAGTGGCACACACTTCTGGAGGTGTGCCCAGTATTCAGCACTTGCCCTTGTGAAAGACTTGCAAGTGGTTTGTTCCTACTGTCACCCTCACGCCAGGAGTTCTGGGTGCAGGCCTTTGCTTTCCTGAGCACCTTCCAGAGGGCCTCCCTGACCTCCCTGTTCCTCAAACTGGAGATGAGGGCGTTAATCAGGGGTGTGAGGACAGTGTAGAAAAAGGAGAATACTTTGTTGAGCTGCCTCGGTGGAGTTGTCCTGGGCAGCATGTAGACAATGATAAGAGTGCCATAGAAGAGAGTGACGACAGTAAGGTGAGAGGAACAGGTGGAGAAGGCTTTTTGCCTGCCCTGATGGGACGGGATCCTCAGGATGGCAGCTATGATAAACACATAGGAGGCCAGTGTGAACAGAAAAGGGAATACTGCATCCAAGAAGACAAAGATTAAAGCTGCCCCTGTAAGCACGTTGGTGTCACTGCAGGAGAGCTCCATCAACGGAGTAAAATCACAGAAGTGGTCAATTGCCTTGGGGCTGTAGAACTTCAACTGAAATAAGAGGAAGATGAGTACTGCAAATAGCAGCAATCCCCCCAGCCAAGACGCAGCTGCCAACTGGAGACTCACCTTCCAGGTCATGTGGCTTGCATAGAGTAAGGGCTGGCAGATGGCCAAGTACCGATCATAGGGCATGGCTGCCAGCAGGTAACACTCAGTACCAGCAGAAGTGGAAAAAAAGTAGAACTGAGCCATACAGCCATGAGCAGAGATGGTCTTGTCCCCAGTCAGGAAGCTGGCCAGCAGCCGGGACAAGATGGTGGAGCCGTAGCAGATCTCCAAGGAGGACAGATTGTCCAGGAAGAAGTACATGGGGGTGCGCAGATGCTGATCTGCCATCACCAGCACAACAATGAGGATGTTCCCAAAGACAGTCACAGTGTAGATGACAAGTGAAAGGATGAAGGGCGGTGTCTGGAGAGAGGGATCATCACTCATTCCCAGCAGCAGGAACTCCACTGGTGGTGTCCCATTGACCCATTGCCCTCCATCCATGCTGTGGTGTTTCTCTTTTATTTCTGCAGTTCCCAAGAAGAGGAGCACCAAGAAGGAATGTGTATTTCTGTCTTTACTTTTAAAAAGATTTTTTTAAAGAAATCTCTTCACATTGACTCTGTGGACTCTGTGCCTAGAGACAGCAGCAAAACTGTTTCTTCCAGAGACCTCCTCATACCAAGGAGTTGAGCTGCCCTGTAGAGCTGCATGTTTCTCACTACAGAACAAAACCAAAACGTGCACTTGGTCTCTCTGAGAGAGCTTTCCTTCGTGTGCCCAAATTTGCTCCCAGGAAGACCCAGTTTAGGTATCAAGGACAGAGGTCCTTCTGCTCTCAGGAGAGAGAAAGGTATTGGATATAACACACTCCTTTCACTCTGAAAGTCCTTTGTGTGAACTATGCGACACCAGAGACCCTTCTCCCTCCGAAGAAGAGGATGGACGCTGCACAAAGCAAGTGGTCCCAGCACTTCATGTAGGAGTCCCCCCAAAGCCACTTACTTCCCACACTGACCCAGAACAATCACTTCCACTGGCAAACTGAGTCTGGAATTCCTGCCTTGGAGAAACAGCAGGGTGGGGCTGTCGATGCTGTGGGACTCTCTGAGAGGATGCCTAAAATCACTTTGTGTATCAAACCATGGAGGAAAAACTGGTACAGAAGTTGAAAAACTAAACAGGAGGAAAACCATAACTGAGAGAATCGGGAAACAGGAGAGACTGTGCAGGAAGGAAGGGAAAGGGACAGGGAGGATCATTTCAGTCATGTCTTTCCCTCTTCGTTGGTGGTTCCTGAGGGCTTTGGGGCTGCCTCCCTACACATCCCAGACCAGTAGCAGGACCTCATGAGGTCATCCCAGCCATCTGTGCTCACAGGGCTCACTGCCCAGCATTGCTGGGCACTGGCAAGGGTGTCCCCAGGGTGCCTGGGGGTGAGGTGGCACAAGAGCAGGGTCGGGGGCGTGTAAAAGTGCACAGAACATGCCTGAGAGTGCAGCCAGGGGAAGTCCATGCCTGAGAAACATCCTTCTGCTCAGCACTCCCTGGAAGAGGGATCCCTTGAAATCCCATCTCCTGGTCTGGATGAATTGCTTCTGCAGGTGATGATGACAGACACCATTAGGAGAGGTTACTAGAGTCACTGCAGAGTCACTAATGTCTCCAGCCCTCCTCACAGACTAGAAGTGAGAAACATGACCACTGTAGATCAAAACCTACATGATCATCATACAATCAGAGAAAAAGTAAAAAAAAAACAGAAACAAAGCAGCAATTTGCGTGGCAAAATGAAGGTCACAGGCAGTCTGGCTGAAAACACCCTGCCCAGACACGTCTTCCATCCCAGCCAAGGCAGTGAGTGCCCAGGGATGGTCAAACACACCCCAGCCCAGCTGTAACCCAGCACCACCAGCTCCTCCCAAGCTTCTCTGGTCCATGGTGCCTGGACTCAGGGTCTCTGGGGGAAGGAGAGGGCTGGGGTTGGAAGACATGCAGGAAAGGACAGGACCCTGTTCTCCCCTTACAAGTTTCTTCTTTTGAAAGATCCAGCAGTTTCATCAACAACACCCAGACTTTACTTAGAATCTAAGAATCATAGAATCATAGAATGATTCCACCCTTCCACCCTCAGCATCTTCAGCACCTACCTCAGCATGAAGGGGTGAATTCTGTGCTGACAGTGGCTGGAAATGAGGACTGAGGTCAGGGTCTCACTCTCTGCTTTTTCTCCACCATGCTGTTCCTTTCCCTGGGCTCTCTGCAAACCAGAGTGTCTCAGCCCTGTCAAAACCCTGTCTCTGCCCTTGCTGTCTTCCCCCAGCAGCTCCTGCAGTGACTTTTCAGCAGCACCCAAATGCTCCTGTTCTCCAGTGTGTCCTGGGGTTTAGAGCAGTGTTCAGTCTCCCACATGTTTTTTTTCTCTGTGTCTCAGCTCTCCCTAAGGATTACTCTTAATAAACATCTCAAGAAAGGGCTGAGCTCCCCTAAAACCTCTAGGGTAGACTTGAAACCTGCTCTTTCAAAAAGGGAAAGTGAGGCAGAGCAGTGAGCACGGGCATGTCTGAACTTGGTTATCGGGAACACAAGACACGATGGGATCCCAGAAATGGTATTCAGCCCCTCTCCTCACAGATGACTGCGCTGTCATTGACTTTTAGACTAATACAGCCCTGGTGGCCTGAGCTGGTCCCTCCAGCTTGTTCCAGTGGCCAGTAGGGAGGAAGAGGCAGAGCCAGAGCCAGGAGCATTTTCTCCAGCCACAGAGACTTGCCCTGTTGGATGGGTTGAGTCCTCCTCAGGTGACAGGCTCTGTTCCCTGTTGGAAGAGGGCCTCCGAACCTCTCCCTGAGGCACAAGGGCCTGGAGCGTGATAGGATGAAGGGATGTTATGTTCTCTGAGGTGCTGACTGGAGAACAAGGATCATGTCTCGTCACCCCCAGGCCATGTTCCTCTTCATGCAGCCCTCAGTGCTGTGTGCACTCCTCGCTGCTTGAGCACACAAATGGCTAACAGCCACCTTGCTGTGCACCACAGCACCAGGGGCCTTTCCACAGAGCTGCTCCCAGTCCTGCTG
This sequence comes from Rissa tridactyla, assembly GCF_028500815.1. Taxonomy (NCBI): domain Eukaryota; kingdom Metazoa; phylum Chordata; class Aves; order Charadriiformes; family Laridae; genus Rissa; species Rissa tridactyla. Next base: position 2,874,987 of record NW_026529545.1, read on the forward strand.
ATGTCAGGGCCCCAAGGGCAATAACAGGACCTGGGACCTGCCTTGTCCCTGTGGACCTGCCTGTTGAGTACTGGCCTCTCTCTGACCCTCATTACCCTCATTGAATCTAATCCTGATTTGCTCATCTGTGCTCCTGTCTTGATCTTGATCCTGCCGCATCACCACAAAGCCATCTGATGATCTGGACTCCCAGTTGACCCAGGCCGCCATCTCCAGGCCTGCCCCAGTCCTCTTGCTAGGTAGATCCCTGCCCTGGTGGCTGTGCTCCTGTGCTGGGTTCACAGTTCTCCATCCCTTAGAAGCTGGACCTCTCTGCTCCCCAAACATGGTATGACATATTTTCACTTAAGGATATTTCTGGAACTGAGATTTCTTTTTTCAACCTCTCAGCACAGGGAATAACTGAACATGGGAAATGAGGTCCTCTCACCCCAAGCTGTTGGACACTTTCCATTAAGGAAGAAGCATGAAAAAAATCCCTGAAAGGGCCTCCTTTACTCAGCTGGTGCCCCATAGAGTCCAGACTGCAAAGGGCCCTGAGGCAGACGCCTTTGTCCCACCTGGGGGCAGTGGGTTGTGTGGGCCCAGGGCCAGCCCCATAGAGAGGTCCCATAGAGAGGCCAATCCACACTCAGACACTTGCTTTTCAGCTCAGGTTTTCCCCTTGCCCTTTCCCTCTTGCAGGTACGGTCCCACCTGGTCTCATTCCTCACTGACTTGGCCCTGATCCCAACCTCCTGACTTGCCTTTCACAACCCACCTCAAACCTGTCCCATTATGACTGACCTACTGAGTACTGACTGGGCTCTCGGCTGACCCCTGCAGCCATCACCACAACTGGTCTGTACTTCTTGGTCCAGTGCTGTCCATCACCAGACCTTGTCCCCTCATTTGACTCACCAGAAGGAGGACAGATGTGCAGGCATCCTACCAGTTGCCCTTCCAACCTAGAGGAAATGTCAACCTTCCAGCCTCCTGGGCATGGCTGGAGAGAGGAGCCTGAAGTGCAGGAACAGCCTTCCAGTACCTAAATGAAGCCTACAGGAAAGATGGGGAGGGACTCTTTATCCGGGAATGGAGCGATAGGACGAAGGGTAACAGTTTCAAACTGAAAGAAGGGAGACTTAGATTAGGAAGAAATTCTTTGCTGTGAGGGTGGTAAGCCCCTAGCCCAGGTTGCCCAGAGAAGCTGTGGCTGCCCCATCCCTGGAGGTGTTCAAGGCCAGGTGGGACGGGGCTCTGAGCAACCTGGTCTAGTGGGAGGCGTCCCTGCCCAGGGCAGGGGGGTGGAACTAGATGATCTTTAAGGCCCCTTCTAACCCGAACCATTCTATGATTCTGTGAACAGGAGGGATTGAGTTCACTCAACTTTATGGTCAGAGGTGCACCCGTGCTTCTGTATTCTCCAGGTAATATAAGGCTCTCACAAGACTTTCCTGGAAACTCTTGAAAACATGTCCACTTGTGGCTCCCTGTATGCTTGCTCCCTGGACTGCAAGGAGAAGATACCCTGTCTAGAGGGAAGAACAACTTTCCCTTGAATTACAGGTTCACCCTCAGTGAGCAAGAGATTTTAGTCTCTGTCCATCTTGTCTCTCTGAATGCATCACCATGACTTCCAAGGAGCCTGACGGTTCCAACAGATGAGAAGAGCAGCCCAAGAGGGCAGGATGGTGGAACAGTGGCTCTGAGCAGCCCCAGTAAGCACAGAAGGCAGCACATCCACAGTCATGGCCACCAGCCAGATTTGCAAGGAAAGCAAAAGCTTTGTGGTTTAACCCCAGCCATCATCTAAGCACTACACATCCGCTCGCTCACACGCACCTCAGTGGCATGGGGGAGAGAGTCCAAAGAGTGAAAATGAGAAAACTTATGGATTGAGATAAAGATAGTTCAATAGGTAAAACAAAAGCCACACATGCAAGCAAAGCAAACCAAGAAATTCATTCACTACTTCCCATTGGCAGGCAGGTGTTCAGCCATCTTCAAGAAAGCAGAGCTCCATCACATGCAATGGTTACTTGGGAAGACAAATGCCGTTAACTCCATACACCCCCGCTTCCTTCTCCTTACCCCAGCTTTATAGGCTGAGCATGACATCACATGGCATGGAATATCTCTTTGATCAGTAGGGGTAGGCTGGTCAGCTGTCCCAGCTGTGTCCTGTCCTGTCTTCTTGTGCACTCCCAGGCTCCTCGCTGGCAGGGCAGTATAAGAAGCTGAAAAGTCCTTGACTCTCTGTAAGCAGTGCTCAGCTTACACATGAGTGAAAACATCCCTGTATTATCAACACCGTTTTCAGCACAAATACAAAACATAGCCCCATAATAGCTACTGTCAAGAAAATTAAGTCTATCCCAGCCAAAACCAGCCCACTAAGGCACTCGAGCATGGTTGACACCTCCATGGGGATCCTTCCACCAAAGCTGAGGAGAAGAGGTGCTTCTTCTGTAACTATCTTTGCAAAGATGATCCTCAGCACCTCAAGTTGCTTTTCTTGGGTTCGCCCATCGTCCTATCTTGGATTTGGACTGAGGATTTGGCCTGAACGAGTGACTTCCAAACCTCCTACAATACCAAGACAAACAATGGCTCATAAATGAGTTCCCGCTGGAATGGGGCCTCTGGAGATCCTCTGTCCCAGCACACTGTTGTAAGCATGAACAGAGATTTGGTTGTCCAGGTCCCTGCCAGGCTTAGCCTTGAGCATTTCCAGCAGGAGGTGAGGATTCATTGTGATCCCAGTAACAAAGGCACCCAGACTCTGTTAGGTGTCATTCACAATCCTATTTCTCAGAGCTATCAGAAGAATAAGAGAACACAGATAATCTTACATCCCTTCAGGTGCTGGGAACCTGGAGTGGTGCAGTATCAAACATGACTCCAACTCACGTGCAGCACGCTGAGCAGACACTGTCCACAGAAGAGAGTGTCTCTCTTTGAGTCATTCAAGCTATTATAGAGCTTTCTTACAAGAAAACAACTCTATTTGTCATTTCTATTGTGGTGGACTGACTGGTTTGCCCCCAGGTGCCCACCAAGCCACCCTATCGCTCTCCCTCCTCCACAGGACAGGAGGAGAAAATATGACAAAAAGCTCCTCAGTTAAGTTAAGGACAGGGAGATCACTCACCAATTACCCTCATGGGCTGAAAAAACTTGACTTGGGGAAATTAATTTAATGTCTTGCTAATTAAACAGAGCAGGATAATGAGAAATAAGAACAAATCTAAAAACACTTTCCCCCTATCCCTCCCTTCTTCCCAGGCTCAACTTCACTCCTGACTTCTCTACCTCCTTCCCAGTGCAGGGGGATGGGGAATGGGGTTGCCATCAGTTTATGACACTTCATCTGCTGCTCCTTCCTTTATAACACAATCTCTGCTGCTCCTTCCTCCTCACACTCTTCCCCTGCTCCAGCGTGGGGTCCCACCCATGGGAGACAGTCCTTCATGACTTTCTCCAATGTGGGTCCTTCCCACAGGCTGCATTTCTTCATGAACTGCTCCAGCGTGGGTCCCCCATGGGGTCACAAGACCTACCAGGAGCCTACTCCAGCGTGGGTTCTCCACAGACTGCAGCTTCCTTCAGGGCACATCCACCTGCTTCGATGTGGGGTCCTCCTAAATATAGGGGGTGTGAATAAAAGTAGGTGCGGGAAACAGGTTTTTGAAGTGACACTACAGTCAAAGGGGAGGTAGCCAGTGCGGATGCTGGAGACTGGCAGGAATTTGACCTCAGTGTGCGTTTCTGCTTTCACTGGAAGTCTCTGAAATACCTCCAAGGCGCAGGGGCTGGTAGATCTGCCCCAATAAAACCTGAGCCCTCCAGGAACAGAGACATGACATTCCAGAAGACACGTCTGGAAACAATCAGAGAAATGTGGCTGTTCGGCTGCCTGTAAGAACCCTTCCGCCAGAACAGGAGCCTGGCATGGCTAAGTAAGGTGGAAAAGTTTGCCACGCAGACATCTCAGGGTGAGTGAGATCTGCTTGAGAATGTCCTAGACCAAAAATTGTGCAGAGGAATCATGTTCTAGTGCAGCCAGTGGCAGCCTGTATTTGGTTGACCCTGGCCAGCTGCCAGACACTAACCTAGCTGCTCTCTCACTATCCCTCCTCAAACAGGACAAGAAAATAAGATGGAAAAGATCTTATGGGTGGAGTTAAAAGGGAGATTACTTGCCAGTTATCATCATGGGCAAAATAGAATTGACTTGGTGAAAATTAATTTAATTTGTTGCCCACAGAAATAGAGTTGGGCGGTGAGAAACAAAGAGAAAACTAAAACACCTTGTCCCCACCCCTTTCTTTTCCCAAGACACAACCTCACTCTTCATTCCTGACTCCTCTACTTCCTCCCTGCTGAGCAGCGCAGTGGGATGGGGAATGGAGGGTTTCAGTCAGTCCATAACAGTTCCTCTCCGCCGCTTCTTCCTCCACATACTTTTCCCCTGGACCAGAGTGGGCTCTTCCCAAGCCACAGAGAATAAGAAGAGCAAAAGTGACAAAACTTGTTAGCCAAGATAAAGAAACAGTGAACCACACATGGTGTCTTTGAGAAATAACCACGTAAATGTAAATATTCACTTTGAGTGACTTAGTCCAGGCCTTATAGTTAGGGAGGCTGAATCCCAAACCCTTACAAATATCTAACACCTACTGAAGGGTCTCCCCTCCCAGCTGCCCAGCCGTGGCCCCTACGTGATGAGCACCCTCTGCTCTTGGCTGTAGAAGCACGGCAGCAACATGGCTGTGGCCTGGGCTCCTGTGTATCAGTTGGCATCCTGCTCACCCCAGGATGATTTGGCTGGCTCTCTCCCTTGTGTTTTTACACCACCTGGACCTGTCGCTTCACCTTTTATGTTTAAAAAACCAAAACAAACAACTCAGAGAATAAACCTGGCAATTCTGAGAGAAATGCTGTCAGGTGTAGACATTGTTTGATACCAAACAAATAATACCAAGAGAAAAGGCATTATTCTAAAAATCCCATGCAAGAAGCTAAATGTTGAAGTTACAGCATTTATTTATTTATTTATTATTTTTAAGGTAAGAATGGCTGACAAGACTAAAAGTAGATAACTTTGGTTATCTAATGAAGAAGATGTACATTCCACCATTACTGTTATTAGCGATAGCAGCACTAACTCTAAAACCTCCCTGAGAACTTTTTAATCTTTCCTCTGCTGCACAGGTCAGCCTGCTTAGGCCCGAAGTGGATGACCTCAACCCTTCCAATCGCCGTTGCTCCCAGCACTTTTTCCATAGGAGATAGAGGTGTAAAATAACCAATGACACTGCTGGGATGAAGTTCCTCAGCCAGGCCACAGGGAGGACAAGTCCTCTCCTGAACCCTTTGCAGGGCTGGCAGCATCTGGGAGCCCCACAGGAGAAGGGAGCATGTGGAGGAGGTTCTGGGGCCCTGTAGAGCATTGTCATACCCATAGGGGTCCTCAAACATGATCCCTGACTTCAAAGATCCAGCCCAGCTTCTTGTTGTTTGAACAGGCAAAGAGACTGCCCCGGACGCTCCTTCCAAACCCAAGCCCTTATATCAGCCATTTCCAGACCTGGCCATTGATCACAGAGCAGGTGAGGTCTGTTCTTTGAGATGTGATCAGCTTCATTCTCCTTCTGGGCTTCAGTGCCTGTATTAGGTGAATAGTCAATCCTGCCTGGTTCCTCTCCCAGTCCAGACCCTGGCAGACCCCAGAGCACGATAGAAGCAGTGCTGGCCACGGGCTGGGCACCGGGGGGAGCTCTTGTGCTCTGAAAAATGTCCTTCAAGAGCTGCCAGCGGCCGTTCGCTTCCTTTGTCCCTGAGGGCAGTTTCCCAGGGGGTCCCATCTGCTGTCTTAAAATTCAGGGTCCTGACTCTACTCTTCACCAAGCCCATATCCCTCAAGACTGTGAATTCCACCAGGGTTTGATCACTGCAGTCCAGGCTGCCACCAGTCTTGACATCTCTAGTTCATCTTTGTTGGTAAGCAACAGGTCCGGTAATGCTTCTGCTCTGATGGGACTGTCTGTCATCTAGATCAAGAAATTATCTTCAACTCTCTTCAAGACTGCTTATATCTTCTGTGCTGCTTTTCCAGCAGATGTCAGGATGAGTGGAGTCCCCCAGCAGGATCAGAGCCTGCAAGTGTGATGCTTCCTGTAGTTGAAGAATGCTTCATCTACAGGTTTCTCCTAGTCAGGGGACCTGTAGTAAACACCAACCACGAGGTTTCCTTTGTTATCTTGGTCCCTAGTTTTTACCCAGAAGCTCTCAACCTGTTCCTCGTTCTTTTCTCTGGCAGCTCTGGGCAGTCAATCCATTTTTTACAAAGAGGGTAATGCCCCCAACCCACCCTATCTTGACTGTCACTTCTGAATAATTTGCAATGCTCCAGTCGTGTGATTCATCCCACCATGTTTCACTGATTAGATTGTAGCTTTTTAGATGCACGGTGGCTTCCAGATTCTCCTGCTTGTTATCCGGGCTGTGTGCAGGGTGCCTACAGAGGCACTTCTGCTGGCCTATTGACGATGACACCTTTTTAGAGGAACACACCCTAATTCCTTTGAGGCATTTCACAGGTGTTTCCCTGTTGGTTCCAAATACACCAGCAGTTCCTGGCTCTTCTCTGTTGCTCAAAGCCCCAACCCCTTATCCTTCTTGATTTTTTCATTTTTCTTGACATTTTCAAAACATTTCTGTTATAGTCAGGACTGCATCATTAAAAAAAAGAGCATTTTGCTTCTTGCAGAGACCTGTGCCCTAAAAACGCTCCCGTCCCAGCAGTGTGCATTCCACAACTCACTAAAGAGTGAGTCAGCCAGCTGGGTTCTTCACAGTATCTTTTACCTGTTACTGGGAAGCAGGGCGACCAACTTCAGTGAAACATCATTTTTGTGTGGCCAGATTTGCACACTCCCGTTGGCTTAATGATATGGGACTCCATTTTTGGTGAAGAAAGGGAGGAGACAGGTCTCCTCAAACACCAGATACCTCAGTGCAGATATCCATCTCTAATCAACTAGTCTAGACTTTGCTTTAATGGAGAGAAGGAAGTTGTCTCAAATGAGGTGTTTGGAAATACTTTAACTGGTGACCAGCTAATGCTTCAGAAGAGCTCCCATAGGTGCTGGGTCAGGTTTCCAAGCAGCATACTGATACTTCAGCTACCCCAGGGCATCTTGGACGCTAACAGCTGCTGGATGTAGGCAAAGGAATCAAACAAATGGGTTTGCTCCATCAGCTTCCAAGGGGCTGAGATAAGGCTGACCAGCCTGTCATTCCACGGCTGCTCCTTCTTGCCCTTTTTGAAAATGGGTGCAATGTCTTGAACAGGGTCTTGATTTGAGAAGCACCTGCAGTAGGAGGAAGAGCCAAGTATCTGTCCAAGTAGGCTACTTGGATCTGGAACCTACTGGTCTCCAACTAAGCTCCAGACCCTGTTCAAGCCCCTACTCAGCTCTCGCCCCTGCTGGGGCTCCAGCTTGTCTCTGGCCCCTGTTTAGGCATCCGCAGCACTACTGCACCTGCTCTAAATACAAGAGATAGAGCAGGTAATTGTCTCTGCATCTTCCTTGGGGAGCTATTACCTCCTTAGCTCCAGTTCCTGCTTTGATGGCCATTCAGAGCTGGCATCTGTTGTGGCATCCACTTGTCTCTGGACATTTCACCAGCTTTGCTCCAGCCCCTAAACTCTGGTAACAATCTTGAATGAGTACTGTCTGAGACAGATCAAAGACCAGTGGCTGACCAAATAGGGGCTGAAGGTTGTGGCAGCCAGAGCAGAGGCTGGCACAGAGTTGGAGCCCAAGGACTACAGAGCTGAGTGCACAGCAAGGAGTGGCAGCAGCTTGTGGGAGCCCAAGGAGGGACTTCAGTTGAGTGGCATCATGAACCAGTAGAGATGTCGAAGCCCAAGAAGGGGCCAGAGCATGGGCTGGAGCTGAGTAAGAGCTTGAGCAGGGGCTGCATTTGAGTTGAAGGCTGAGCAGGGCCGATAGCCGAGTTGGTGTCTGAGCATGGGCCAGAGGAGAGTAAGAGCTTGAGGAGGGGCTGGAATTGAATTGGAGCCTGTCATACTTTAACTCTGGTAAGCAGCTAAGCACCATGCAGCCACACACTCACTCCCTCCCCAGTGGGATGGGGGAGAGAACTGGAAGGGTGAAAGAGGCTCAGCTTTGGGCTCTGCTTGGCTCCTAACAGTGCTCCACTGACCCAAAGATCAGAGCTCCTTTCTTGACCCCAGAAGCCCCCTCCCCATCCTGCCCTTGCCTTCTCCTCTCCACTCCTGGGCCCTTTTGTCCTGTCACCCTCATGCTCCCAGGCAGCCACTCACCTCGACCCCAGGCCCATGGGTAAGGGGAGGACAGACCCTTCCCTGTGGCCAAAGGGGCTCCTGGCTCCCTCTGCCACTACTCACAGATGCATGCAGAGCACCCCAACATCCAGTGATGCCCCCGTGTTGGGGGCTTGCTCAGTTTTCACCCTCCTCCTTGGCGTTGAGGGCTTTATCTTCATGGTGGGTGCAGCCACGGACAATGGTGAGCGCTCCCAAAACCCTGTCCATGAGCACGGGGGTATCTCCTCTGGGTGCTGCTCCATTGGCTCTGAGGGGGAGCAGAATGAAGTGAGTCTCCAGCATGGGACCCCAGTCCCAGGATGCGGGGGCCACCCCTCCCTCAGCGCAGAGCCACCGCTGCCCTCCTGCCCACTGTGACACCACGGGGACACAGCCACCACTGCCCTCCTGCCTGCTGTGACACCACGAGGACAGAGCCACCACTGCCCTTCTGCCTGCTGTGACACCACAGGGACACAGCCACCACTGCCCACCTGCCTGCTGCGACACCACGGGGACGCAAACATTGCTGCCCTCCTGCCTGCTGTGACACCATGGAGATGCAGCCACCTCTGCCCTCCTGCCTGCTGTGACATGAACAGGACACAACCACCACTGCCTTCCTGCCTGCTGCAACACCACGGGGACACAAGCCACTGGTGCCCTCCTGCTCACTGTGACACCATGGGGACACAGGCACAACTGCCCTCCTGCTCACTGTGACATGGCCATCACAGCACCGAGGCTATAAAACAAACTCACAGCATTTAACTTATGTGTTTGATTTCTCCCCAGATCCCGGTAATCGCGCTGCAAATATTGAGCAATACTTTTACATAGTGCCTGGCTGCAGGTTAAATTTGCCTGTTTGTACCCTGTTTATCTACCTATTTATCAATAACATGATGGCGAGCAAGCTCTCAATAAACATTACTGTTCTTCCTTCATCATTAAAAAGCTGTAGTTCAGCAGCTTGACTTGTCTGTTGCCTAGAAAAGAGCAAAAGTCCCCAAGCCCTCAAACAGTGTAAAATCAAGTCTCTGCAGCTTCCAGGCCGTCGGGCAGGAGAGTGCTACGGAGCTGCCTGGCTGAAGCCCCTGCAGCTCCTCGCAGTGCCGATGTCGTCCCTCTGTGGAAGATGCTGAGAGTGCTCTACAAAGGGAGAAACCTTCTAACAGTTTGGTTACAAGTATATCATTGCGGGCACATTAGCAAGGGATCAGTCCCCCATCACATAATCATTATAGACAAGTAACGAAGTAATCTCGGGAATGCTCACGGCTGGACCAGATCCTGCCAACTGTGAAACTGTTAAGGGATGTCAGGAGTGGCCGCCTCCTGCCTGGCCACTGTAGCCTGGTCGTCCCAGTGCCAAGGGACCCAGGGTCTCTGCCCAGGACGAGGGACAGGGCTGCTGCTTTCCCCTTTGCTGCTTCAACCAGCGGCGAAGCTGAGCACGTCTCCCAGAGACACACACGGACGCAGGACACAGAGAGGACACAGACATGGCTGGTCACACAGCCTGACACAGCCAAGACACTGCCGCCAGCAGCACCCGCACACAGGACCCCCATCACACACCAGCACCTGCAGCCATGTCCCCTCCTCCTCCGGGGCAAGCACCAGCAGACGGTCGCTCCTGCAGGCACACGGGCACGCTCGGGACCCTGAGCACCAGCACGGCGCCTCTGCCACCCGGGACCCCTGCCCGGACCCCAGCCCTCTAACCCACCCCATGGGTCCCTGACCTACCCCATGGGTCCAGCTCGGTGCTGCTGCTCCACACAGGCAGCATTCGCACCCCCGTCCCACGGGCACCCAACATCCACGGGTCCCCCCAGCTACCAGCACTGACTCCTGCCCACCTGCGACCCCAGCCTGGACCCGAGGCCCCCCTGCTCCTGAAGTTTGCTAGTGAATACACACACACCCCCCCAGCACATGTGGTTGGGGGGATACAGACCATTGGAACTGATTTCCCCAAACCACTTCCCTTTTTGCACTTTTTTACTCCTTCCTTGACAGAAGAGTTTTTTCTTCCTTCTTTTTCTTTATTTTCTTTTTTGTTGGTCTGAGCTTATCCAGGGTTGGACAGATGGCTGCATACGTCTCTCAAGAAATATTTATGTGCCAGGCAAGTGACAATTGCCCTGCTAGGTCTGTGGGTTCGGGGTATTTGCCTTAACCCTTCACCCTCTGGTGTTTTGAGACCCGCCCCACACTGATGACGCAGTTGAGGGCGTGCACAAGTGCTGCAGATCAGAGGTTGCAGTGGATGAAGGTGGCCGTCCATGTGCTGGAAGGGAGACATGGTAGCTCACCTGAGGCAGAAGGAAGAAGAAGGTGAGGAAGCAGGAGGTTACTGACAGCTTTTCTTTCTTTTTCTCTGCCTGCTCCCTGGAAAAAGCATGAAGCTCGCTCCTCCTCAAAAGGCTGAGAGCAGATTTCAAGTCCTAGGGCAAGGGGAGAAGGAGAGGAGGCCAGTGCTCTCCTTGCTGGGGGGAAAGCTGCAGGGCCCCCCTCCTGCCAATGCCACCCTTGCCCATTTTGGGGACTGCTGCCACGATTGCTCTGAGGCTCTATGTGCCCTCTTGATGAGGTGGGGTGGGTTGTGGCCCGCAGCTCAGGTAATTTGTTCTGCTCTGGGACGGAAGAATGTCCCCCTGTGGGACCTGGGGCTCCCCGGGAGGAGAGGGGGCTCCTTCCCAATGTCAAGGCAGGTTGATTTGCAGAGGACAGGGAACGTTCACAGTGCTCGTGTGGCACTACCAGTAGCAGAACTCTGCCTTATCTGCTAGGATTTTGGGCAGGCTCATGAGGGATCCGCTGCCACTGAGTGTTGTCTCCGGGACTCTGCCACACCGCTATGGTAATACTCATGTTCATTTTGCAGTTTCAGCTCCTAGTCCCGGAACATCAGCTGACAGTATGTGACATTTCAGCAGAAGCTACTATGCTACACGCAGCTATCTCAGCCAGGAGATAACGGTGCAGAGCCATCTGTGCATGTAGGGAATACAAGGGACACATCAGATCCTCCTTTTCTGTCAGAGTCTGAAGAAGAGAGGTGATTCAGTGGGTGTTCTCTAAGCAACCGACAGTATCACCCGCTTATTGCAGTGGAGGTTGGCTGGAGCTCTGCTCTCCGAGTCTGATTTGGGCCAGGGGACACACCATTAACCATGTGTCTTCCATTTGAGAAACGAAGGTGTAAGTCCTCTCCTGCTTTGGTAGAGAAGCCAGGGTGCTTTACGGAAAGAGGAGCATGCTTAGCAACTGTTTTCCAAGTAAATACTCACCAGTCTTTCCCACGAATGTGTTCTTCCTCCATTGGGTTCCTTCTGCCCTACTTGGTTAAACTTAATGGAGCCGTGTGAGGAGGAGCTGGTTCCCCCCACCTTCCCTAAATAAGAGGTAGATAGAATTGCTCAGGTGGTTACTCAGTGCAAGCCATTGTAAAGGTCTTTGGAAATCTAAAACCGTCGTGTAGAACAAGTGCTGCATACTGGGAATGTGTTGTGGGAATAATTTTGAGAGGCTAATGCGAAGTTTGCCTTTATTAGAAGGTGGTGCTCATGTTTCTCATTGGTGTAGATTACAGGCAGAAGTACAGAGACCATGCAGCAAGAGAGTTCTGCACTTCTAGAGAGGTGAACACTCGCCAGGCTGGGAACATGTCTCTAAGCAGGAGATATGCCAAGCTGATGAAGGTTGCAAAGACTCAGAACAGAACTGAACAAGACCACAAGGTCCTGTGTTCTTGACATGAGACATGAGGAGGCCAGTAGGGAAGGTGCTGACCCTACCATCACTGTGGAAACTCTTTTTCAGCCTGATAAAAGAGGGCAAATACCACAGATCTTTGTGCTAGTGGGAGCTGCAGGGATTGGAAAGACGGTGACATCAAGAAAGGTCATGTTAGACTGGGCAAACAGAGCCCTTTATGCGCAGTTTGACTATGCTTTCTACATAAGCTGTAGAGATCAACCTTTCCTAGCAGGAGGACATGCTGAGTCTGGGTGACTTGATGTCAGATTGCTGTCCTGATTGACAGGCACCGCTTAGAGACATCCTGGCTAATCCCCAGAAGCTTCTGTTCATCGTTGATGGCTTTGATGAAATGAGGTTTTCCTTGGAACAACCAAAATGTAATTTATGCTCAAGTGCTGAGGAAGAGAAGCCCATGGAAATTATTCTGAGCAGCGTATTGGAGAAGACTCTCCTTTCAGAGTCCTCCTTACTCATCACCACAAGACCAACAGCTCTTCAAAGCCTGGAGCAGTGTTTAAAGACAGAGTGTTTTGCAGAGATACTGGGGTTTTAGGAAGCTGAGAGGGAGGAATATTTCCACAAGTTCTTCATGGATGAAGACAAAGCAAGGAAAGCCATTAGCTTTGTCAAAAGAAATGACATTCTTTTTACCATGTGCCTTGTACCTGTCGCGTGTTGGACCATCTGTGCTGTTCTTGAACAAGAACTTGATGAAGGGAAAGATCTTTCACAGGCTCCTACAACAATCACAGAGCTGTAGGTGTCCTACCTTTCCAGATTACTCAAGTGTGGGAAAGAAGATCTGAAGCAGGATCTGAAGAAGTTCCTGGGCAGACTTTGCTGCCTGGCTGCTGATTGAATCTGGAAGCAGGAGATGCTCTTTGAGGAAAAGGAGATTGAGGAACATGTCTTAAATCACCCAGTTCTCTCCTCCCTTTTTATGAATGAGAGTGTTCTGAGAAAAGATTGGGAGTGCGTGACTGTCTACAGCTTCATTCATCTGAGTTTTCAAGAGTTTTTTGCAGTGTTGTTCTATGCACTGGGGGATGATGGGGATGCAAGGGGACACTCAAGGACTCCTGAGAAGACAATAAAGGTAGTGCTTGAAAATGAGAGTGAATGTAAAACACGTTTGATAGTGGTGTGATTCCTGTTTGGCCTGTTCAACAAGGAACTAAAGAAGAAGCTGAAGGAAATAACTGGATGTGAAACTTCACCTCAAATTGAGGAAGATTTGCTGAGGTGGATTCAGATAAGCCAAGGAGTAGCATCAGGTTCTGATAGAGTGATTTATGACTTGATTATATTTCACTGTTTGTTCGAGAGTCAAGACGAAACATTTGTGAGCCGTGCATTGGAGCCTTTCACGGGGATTGCTCTGAGAGACATCAGCCTGACCCTGATCAAAGGGTTTTCTCCTTCTGTGTCAAACACTGGAAGGGACTGGACTCCCTTCATCTTGAATGGTACTTCCTTACATGGGAAGACCATGAAAATGAGGTTATTCCAGGACCCCCAGAGAGACCTTGTTTGTAAGTATTGTATTGTTTGACCACCACAGTGACAAAGTTCCTTGAGCCACTAAGTTGGTCTTCTCTCCCTTTTTAATAACTAAAAATGCTAGAAAAATGGTAGTTTGCTTTCCCGTCAAACTAATGCTATTATAGCGAAGGGACTCTTCTCACGTTCCTATTAACAAAACTCTTCCCCCGACCCCTTCCTCATTTTATTCCGGATTGACTAAGGCTGTTGTGGAGACCATGCTGATGGAGTTGAGACCTGCTTATGTGAGCAGCTCCATAAAGGACCTGCGGAGCTGTGTAGCCATCCACTGTCTCTACAAAGCCTCTTCTAGGCCCAGGAAAGGACCAAGCCAGAGTGGTTTTTCCTCTGCAGGAAATACAGGTGCTTATCTCCACCACATTGCCCTAGTAGAGGGAGGCACTGCAAAGATATTTTTAAAAGCCTTTTCATTTGCACTTTCTGAAAATGCAAACCTGTTTTTTTTTTTTCACTACCCCTTTCCCTGTAGCCCTTGGTCTGAAAGGCTGGAAGGTTTGACTTGGATTCAGACAGGGACCTAGCAGAGAAGCAGAGCAAAAAGCTTGGACCACCCTGTTTGAGTCTGGAAGGGGTTAAGCTGCAGGCTTCTCCCTTGATGCACTTGACTCTGTTGGCGTCGTGCAGGCTGGCAGTCTGTGGTGGAGATCTGCTCACAAGAGTGCTATGCTTGATTGGGAAAAGGGCTCTGGTACCCAGCTAGGAGAGATCTGTTCACCTCTCAGCAGTATGGCAAGGCAAGTGCCCACGAGTCCTGAGTGAGCTGGAAGAGATGCTCAGCACAGCAGAAAACGAGCCCGGACTCCTGAGATGGGGCAAGAGATGTCTCATGTTGCAGAAGGCTTTTCAGGAGTTTGGTACTGGAAAAACCATAACCCCTGTAAAAGCATGTTTTTTGCCTCTATCCCCTCTCCTCTGTGGGGTGCAACCTCCTCATTGTGGTGAGGCTTTCTTGTGGCATTGGGCACTATCAAAGCACAGTCTTCTTTCACGGCACTGTAGGTGCACTTCCAAGGTCAGCAGTGGGACTGGTGAGGAGTTTGAGGAGGTGTGGTAGTATTGGGCACTACCCTGCACCTGTTTCCCCATCAGTGTCAGGAAGAGAGATCCCAGAGTTCCCTCCCCAACACCGAGGAAGTGTGGTGAAGAATGCCTCAACAGCACAAGCAAGTCAGATGCAAGCGCAGTGCGAGAAAACAGGTCTGTTGTCCTGCTCCACGTTGCAGTGATCGTGTGTGGGGCTGGTGAATGGGTACCCCCAAACAGCATGCCCACCTGGATTCTGGGCCAGCTGGGGCTCTGAGTGTCCACAGACCTGGTCAGATACAGCCCCTCACGGGCTGTATCCCATAGCCAGCCTTCCTGAGGTAGCTTCTTGCCCTTGTACTGGGGCTATTGCTCATGGCACCAGCTGTCAATACCAGGCTGGACTCGACCCCTGTGGTTTTTCCCTGTGAGAGGTGTGTCTGTTCCAGCAGCTCTGATAACCCCCGTCCCCTCTTTGGTGCGTCTCCCTGCAGCCTGTGGCAGTGCCAGCTCACCAGCCTCGTGTGCAGGGACCTGGCTGCAGCACTGAGCACCAGCTGGAGCCTGAAGAAGCTGGACGTGCAAGACAGGCAGATGGGAGACACTGGGCTGCGGCTGCTGTGCGAGGGGCTGAAGCATCCCTCCTGCTGCCTGGAGACACTGTGGTGGGAGACCCGGAGCTCCTCAGGGTATTTCCCTGGGCAGCACTCTGTGGGGCTGGGGCTGGGGCTGGGCAGCTGCTTCTGCCAGCTGGGATGTGGAGATGGAAGCGGTGTCTCCCAAATGGTGCTCATCAGAGAGGTGCGCTGAGAGAGGATATAACACCTAAGAGGGAAGGCAGCTCTTCCGCGATGATGGGGTGGGTGAAAGTGCTGCTGAGCTTGAGGTCCCCACTGTTGTACTGGGACAGGGGACATGGCTGAAGCTAGGGTGGTCGCATGGAGCTAATGTGGGAGGAAATGGATCCCAAAACACAGGCAGGTGGACTGGACAACTAAAATGGTCTTGCTTGCCCTCTCTTCCATGCAGGAAAAGAACAGCTGGGCAGAAGAAGGATGTCCTGGAGAGGCCAGTGGAGGTCTTTACATCAGCCTTTGCATGGCGGGATTTTGCAACCCTGCCATGAATGAGCAAGCCCAGCAGTAAGGGTTGGGTTGGCAAAGGGGGAGTTAGTGTTGTCACGTTTTCAGTTGAAGGAGTGCATCCTTACGTGTATGTCCTGAAGGCAGGCAGGGTCTGAAGGATTGTAGGAATAGGCCTGTTTTCCAGACTCTCCACAGCTCCAGCCATTTGCAGAAGGGCAGTTAACCAGCAGGGTCTTGCCCAGATCCAGAATCATAAAGTACTTTAGGTAGGAGGGTCCTCCAGAGGTCATGTAGGACTTCTTCACATTCAAAGCTGGGCTGCCATAATGAGTTGTTCAGGGTCCTGTCCACTGGGTTAGGAATGTTTCCAAGGATGAGGATCCCACAGTCCCTCCGGGGTCTTGTTCCATTGTTTGACCACACTTATGGTGGAGGGACGGGGGACAGAGAGATCTGAAGTCTAATGAGTTTCCTGTGTTGCGACTCGTGGCTGTTGCCTCTTATCCTTCCATTAGGCAGCACTGAGAAGAGCCCTTTGTTCCCTTCTGGAAAGAAATGGGTTCAGAGGAGGCCAAGGGCTGGGCTTGGAGCAGGCGGTGGCTCCAGCGCCGAGCCCTTGGCCAAGCACTGGATCCCATGAGTGTGGGCAGGGTTTCTGGCCGTGGTGTGTGGGCATAGGCCCTTTGAGAGGCACGTGGGTGGTTACATCTCTCCGGGTGGCTGTGATGGTCTTGTGGCTCCTTTTCCTGCATCTCCCTTGCAGCCTGCGACATTGCCAGCTGACCAGCGCCGGCTGCGGGGACCTGGCTGCCATGCTCAGCACCAGCCCACGTCTGCGGGAGCTGCACCTGGGTGATAATTATTTTGGAGATGCTGGGGTGCGGCTGCCGTGAGAGGGGCTGAAGCAACCCACCTGCCGGCTGGAGATCATGGGGTGAGGGACCCAGGGCCCCCTGGGGCATTTCCCGGGCATTTCCCTTGATGGGGTCTGGGATGGCACTGGAGCTGGGACGTAGGGATGGGGAGAGGCTGCCATGGAGGTGAGCCTGCAGCGCTGGCTCCCTGCTCATCCCATGCTCCCCACCTGCCTGCACGGGGAACGAGAGGAGTGTGTGAAAGTGGTGCCCTTCCAGGTGCCTGTTTCCCCAGACCTGGTGTCTGCTGAGCCCGGGGTGTTCAGTCCCACGTGAGCAGGCACCAGAGGAGGGCAGAGGACACATCCTTGTGAGAAGTCCCTCTTCTGCCATGGGCAAGTCATCCTGGGCTGGGCCACAAGGCTCCCTCCCCGTCCTTGCCTTTACTCCCATCTCTACATTGGCTGCTGTGTTGAGCGTTGGGGCTCTTGTGCAGGCCCTGTGCCATCTCTGCCACCTCTGCCTGGGTGTTTGAGCCATTTTGGGCATCTCCTGTGGCTCTAGAGTGCTCTGCCAAGCCATGGGAATGAGCGGCACAATTACTGCTTCCCTGGTGGGATCTTAGTGGGTGCCCACTGAGAGGACTTTGTGAACAAAACAAAGTGCCCAGAAATTCTAAATTTGTTTTGTCTGTAGCCTTGGGGAGAGCCCAGTGACTGGGGAAGCTCAGGGTCGTGGACTAGTGGGACTGAACTGGGAAGGCTGGTGGGTGGGTGGGTATGGCTTGTCTCCTGGTGGCTGTGACAGTCCCACAGCTCCTGTGTCCCTCCCCTGCAGACTGCAGTGGTGCCAGATCACCAGCTTGGCTGCCGTGCTCAGCGCCAGCCCGAGTCTGTGGGAGACACTGGGGGGCAGTTGCTGTGCGAGGGGCTGAAGCATCCCTCCTGCCGGCTGGAGAGGCTGTAGTGAGGGACTCAGGGCTCCCTAGGGATTTTCACATGCTGTTAACACTCCCTCTCCCATCAGTCCTTTTTCCCCACAGCCTTCTTGGCCCTGGGGCTGCCATCACAAATTTCAGGGCCCAAGTACAGGCCTTGTACCATGATGGGCCCAAAGTAGTGGGAAGGATGGTTGGGGATAAGAACCAGCAGGAATTATTGAGAAGATGGGTCTGATGAAAGGTTGCATCCAAATTTGCAAGAAGAGAAGAGCTGGGACATTGGATACATGGGGAGTTTGGGGAGGAATAATGAGGAGAAATAACTGGACTCCAGACGATCCAATGTGAATCAACAGAAGCCGTTTATTAAGCACAGATCATCATCTTTTATACCCTGTGTTGTAGCTGTACATGCTACTTGCTTATTTCTGATTAGCTAGTTACACCGTCCACGCGCTGTCCATGAAGTTCATTCACAGATCAGATTGGTTACAAGAATTCACATAGTAAATTGCTTAGTCACTAGCACAACATGTTTTCTACCTTCTCAGTTCTCATTTTTCCCATATACTAATTCCATTTTCTACCACCTGTTTTGCTCTTAATCTAATCTCTCAGAGTAGGGAGGCTGGCTCACATGGCCATTTTCTCTCAGACACATTCCTACAGAATAACCCCATGCATCATGTTAGGGGCTGACCTGCTGGAGAGCAGCTCTGTGGAAAGAGACCTGGGACTCCCAGTGGACAACAGGATGACCATGAGCCAGCAATGGGACCTTGTGGCCAAAAAGACCAATGGCATCCTGGGGTGCATCAAGAAGAGTGTGGCCAGCAGGTGGAGGGAGGTCATCCTCCCTCTCTACTCTGCCCTGGTGAGGCCGCACCTGGAGTGCTGTGTCCAGTTCTGGGCTCCCCGGTTCAAGAAGGACAGGGAACTGCTGGAGAGGGGACAGCAAAGGGCTACCAAGATGATGAAGGGACTGGAACATCTCTGTTATGAAGAAAGGCTGAGGAACTTCTGTCTTTTCAGTCTGGAAAAAAGATGGCTGAGAGGGGATCTCATCAACACTTACAAATACTTAAAGGATGGGTGTTAGGAGGATGGGGCCAGGCTCTTGTCAGTGGTGCCCAGGGACAGGACAAGAGGTAACAGGCACAAACTTGAGCATAGGAAGTTCCATCTCAACATGAGGAGGAACTTCTTTCCTGTGAGGGTGGCAGAGCCCTGGCACAGGCTGCCCAGAGAGGTGGTGGAGTGTCCGTCTCTGAAGACATTCCAAACCCGCCTGGACGCATTCCTGTGCAGCCTGCTCTGGGTGACCCTGCTCTGGCAGGGGGTTTGGACTAGATGATCTCCAGAGGTCCCTTCCACGCCCTATCATTCTCTGATTTTGTGAACAAAACTGCTGATGTAGAGGGCCTGATGTTCACTCTTGGGATGTTTTGGGTTGCTTTCCTTTCGGCTTACCTTTGGGCTTGTGCTATGGACTGGAAGCCTACAGACAGCCGGAGCGCATTAGTTGTGCTCCCAGAGTAGAACTTCTGGGGCCAGCTCATCACAGAGGCACCCAGTTCCCACCCTCTGAGGCTGCTCCACAGGGTGAAACGAAGCACAACAACTGGGCCAATCCACAGGTGTATCTCAAAAACATGCCACTGACAGGAGTGAAAAGACTCATGGAAATGCTCAAAGAGAAAGTGCCCCTGCCATTTCCTTCCACTACTACCACAGTCCTCTGTCGGCTGATCTGTGTGACTCCTGGCTACCTGGGCATGGCTACAGTTATCGATCTCCAAACACATGCCTCAGTGTTTCCAGGCAGTTCCTCTTGCTGGGCTGTGCGCTCTCAGCCATGCTTCTCTGTCACAGTCACTGCTGGTGGGGACACTCTCTTGGGATACCTTTGCCCAAGGAAGCTTTAAAACCCAACCCAGAAGAAAAGGTTCTCTGAACGAGGTGCCCACCTGCCCGTCTCTGTTCCCCATAGGCTCTGCTGTGGGCAGCACAGACCCCATCGGTGCAGTTGTACCTGCGAGCCAAGGCCTGGGCTGTCAGCCACTCCTCTACTTTTGTGTCACCTCCAAACTTGCTGAGGGTGCACTTGGTCCTGGTGTCTAATGAAGATGTTGAACAGTATTAGCCCCAGTGTTGATCGCTGAGGTATCCCACTGGTGACTGGCCTCCAGGTGGACCCAGTGCCACAAACCTTGAGTCAAGCCGTTCCGCCGGTTTAAAATGTTTTAAATCCATCTCATGTCTGCTTTCCTAGCCTTTCCTAGCCACTAGTGTGTCTAAGTGGGTGTTGCAGAAGACAGTGTCAAAATCCCTTCTGAAGTTCAGATAAATGACATCCAGTACTCTCTCCTCATCCACCAAGCCACTCATTTTAGCAAAGACAGCTGTCAGGTTGGTCAGACGTGGTTTGCCCTTTGCAAATCCATGCAGTCCTTCCAGTCACCTTCCCGTCCTTCCTGTGATCAGAATTGGTTCCTGGGATTATTTGCTCCATCACCTTTCCTGGGATGGAGGTGACTGACCAGCCTAGAGTATTGTCCCAAAGTGGGGTCATTTACCTGGTGTGTGACGCCAATATACGCACAGAGTAGAGGTATGAGCTATTTATTTAATGTCTGCAGAGATGAGTGCTGGGTGGTGATCCACAAAGCTAGCACACTGGCCTACAAACTCCTCCGAATATTTATATGGTCCAAAACACAGAAATACATGCCCTTAATTATAATAATTGGTTAGTACCTTATCATAACAATTTCTATTGGTTAGTACAGTCTCTCGCTTTCATTTGGAGTAACAAGGTCCTTTCATTGCTATGTGCATGCTCCAGCACCTTGGGGTCCAATCCAGTCTCCACTTGAGTTGGTGGTCGCGATCTCCCACTGCCACATTTACCTCTCCCCCCAGTTACTGCAAATTTTTGTTGACTTTATGCCTTATCCAGCAGCTGTCTGCTTTTCAGACGGTTTCGGCACCCCCTGTGATGGGATGTTCCTTATTATCAGCCTTCTGTTCTTCTTCAAAGGTATATACATTAGGAAGGCATTTATTGTTGATACCAAGCGTCTGGTTTCACAGGGCCTTTTTACAGCTCTTTATTCTTACTTACTTAATGAGAGATTCTACCTTCTAAAATATATTTTACCTTTTTAAAAGTACATTCTACCTTCTTAAAGTACATCAGTGGTTCCCTGGATCCTCTTTCTTGTCTCTCTTGAAGACAGGGGCAATATTTGCATTCTCCAGACCTCAGGAACCTGCCCTGACCATCATGACCTTCCAGACATTATCAAGAGTGACCTCGCAGTGACACCAGTCAGCTCCCATGGCCCTCGTGGCTGCATCCCACCAGGTCCACGGACTTACCTGTGTCCCATTTGTTTAAACACCAAGGATAAGCCTGCCTTACCGTGGACTCTCCCATTGCTCTCAGGGACCTGGAATTGCTGAAGGCCAGTCTTACCAGTGAAGACTGAGGTGAAGAAGGCATTCAGTACTTTGGCCTTCTGCATGTCCTTTGTGACCAGGCCCCTGCTCCCGTTCAGCAGCAGGCCCACATCTTCTGTATTATTCATTCTGCTGGGGATGTACCTAGAGAAGCCTTTCTTGTCGCCCTTCACATCCCTCACCACATTCAACTCCAGTTGGGCTTTGGCTTTCCTAACCTGATCCCTGCCCTCGGACAGCATCTCTGTATTCTTCCCAAGACACCTTCCTGTGCTTCTACCTCCTGTATGCTTCCTTTTCGTGTTTGATGGATGGTCTGGTTGTTGAGCCTGGAGGAGGGGATCCTTGATTGTCAACTAGCTCTCCTTGACCCTTCTTCCCTGGAGGACAGTCTCTCATCAGATTCTTCCATGCAGGTCTTTGAAGAGGCCAGGGTCGGCTCCCCTGAAGTCCAGGGCTGTGATCTGCTGCTCTCTCATGTAAAGGGCAAGTCCCCCACCCTTCTTTCCCAGCATGTCTGTGGAGGAATGGCTGAGTTCGAAGGGACATGATCTGATTGCGATGAACAATCCAGCCTTTCACATGAGCCTTGAGGAGAAGCCTGTTTAACTGCAAGCAGGAATGTGACCATGAACTATCCTTGAAATTCCTCAAGGAGCAGAAGTAACAAGTCGGTAAACAAGATAAGAGGAACCACATCTATGAATAGAGAAAGAAAGTTGTGCTTCATAGCCAGGGGTGGACACAGGACGTGTACCAATGGAATAATTGCCTTAGTCACCTAAACATAAGTTGTAACCAATCATATATCTGTTGCTATCGCTTGTTCTTATTGTCTGTCTATATATTCTCTGTGAAACT
This sequence comes from Rissa tridactyla, assembly GCF_028500815.1. NCBI lineage: Eukaryota > Metazoa > Chordata > Aves > Charadriiformes > Laridae > Rissa > Rissa tridactyla. The sequence continues at coordinate 2,896,887 of NW_026529545.1, forward strand.
TAAACAAAGGGAGAACAATCATACTCATATTGAGATTCCATCGTTACTCCGGGTCCGTCTCCCACTCCGACATCCTCCGACATCTGGTAGCAGAGGATGGTTCAGCGCGACTGAGTTCTCCGAGACTGTGGTAAGCAGCTAGAGGAGGGGAGTGGGAAACTTCGGCTGGGAGACGTGCTGCTTGGGCGCATCAGCGGGAGCAGACAACGGCGTGAGGTCGCTCCTCACCTCCCAGGTGCAGCTATGGAAACAGAAGCTGCGGCCACGCTACTCGCTGGGATCCGTCTCTAAGAGAGGGATTGAAACACCAGCGAAACTGTTGCTCAAACTGATTAAGCCGGGGCAGGAGATGGGACAAAAAGTAACAAAAGAAGAAGGGACAATATTAAGACTTCTCCTGCATATCCTCTCTAAGAGAGGGGTGAAATACAATAAGCGTATGCTCCGAAGGTTGTTAACCTGGTGCAGAGAGAACGGATTCGCACCAGAGCCCCAGACAGCTTTTAAACCAGAAATACGGGAGGCTGTTGGAAAAAAACTGTGGGAAGTGATAAGTAAAGGAGACAAAGAGGCATCACCGTTAGCGACGACATGGTGGTTGGTGTTATCGACCTTACAAGATATGAACGCGGAGCGAGCCACGGCAGCCAGGGCTTTTGCAGCATTACAACCCACGGGAGGGGGATCGAACAGGCCAGGTCCGAAGGTCTGGGACAATCCCCTGCTGAGCCCCTCTGCTCCACCTGAGGCCGATGGAGGAGGCAGAATGTCAGCAGAGAAGGACAGAGCCGGAGCTGTTTGCTCCTGACATTGCCCGCCTTGCCCCCTCCCCTCCCCAGTCGTCTCCCTGAGATAAAAGTGCTGTTTTTGTATGTCTGCTGTGTAAGTGTGTGTGGGCGCCAGCTTATACCTGCTGATCAGCATGTGTGCTACTGTTTGCTTTTTGTTGTGTGCAGTGTCGTTAGGTGACTCCCCTTGAGCAGGTGTTCTGCCCGGTGTGGTACTGTTCTCGTATGCATCTAGGGCTGACACTCTGTCAAGTGAAGAAGTTTGTATATACGCAATGTTTAGACGTAAGGCAAGCGCGCCCCAGGCAGATACACCAGGATGGGCTGTAGAACCGATGGAAGTCCTGAAATATTGGGGGAGTTTTCACGAGCCGACACGTTTAAGGTCTCGGGAATGGCTCGTCCGTGCAGGGCGTATCGCTGGTTGTTTGTTGTTTGTCTATAAGATCATGGTTGATTGGGAAAAGGAGTTGAGATAAAGTCTATAGGATGCTCTGTAGGAAAATGAGAAACTTAAGGAAAAATGAGAAACTGAGCTCTTGTTGCAAAGGCAGACTTTTATGTCAGTCGTAAGTGATGAAAAAAAAAAAAGAAAAAAAAAACAAAAAACAAAAAACAGGAAAAAAAAAGAGGGGAAACCCCCCCCAAAAAAAAAAAAAAAAAAAAAACAAAAAGAAACCAAACAGCAACAATTAGATGGGAAATGTGCCACGTCAGCACAAAAGTATGCCATACGCATTACGAGAAAGCATCAGAAAAAGAGAAATAGGACACCTGATTCAAAGCAGTACCATAGAGATATGGTTTTGTTTTTTTCCTATATGTGTATATGTTATTGCATGCCTTAGTAGATTGCTCTGTGTTATACCCTGCGAGACTAAAATGAACCCAGCAGAAGCGGTCTCTTGAGCAAGGGGGTGGAATATGGGAAAGCAACGGAAAATCGGCGAGGAGGACTGTAAATACACACAAGGGACTCGGAACTGGGTGCTGGAAAACACATATATCACACCAATTGTTATTCAGTCTCGGGTGCTTGCAAGAAAAACATTTGGATGACATAAGCCTGTAATGGACTCACAGACACCTTATCCAGCTGCTTGAGAATCTTGGCCTGTTGTGGAAGAAGATCAAAGCACAGTACCAGCAAGAACAGGGAGTCCGCATGCGCTCTAGCAAACAAGGACTCTTTTGCTGCCAAGGATTCGTGATAACAAGGACTCTCTTGCTGCCAAGGATAAGTTTAACAATGCTACTAGTACCGCTATTTCTGAGTTATTGCTAGATGTAGATAGTATTCGATATGCGATGTTGCAAAACAGAACTGCTACTGATTTTTTGCTTTCAGCTCACAGACATGGTTGTCAAGATTTTAAAGGACTGTATTGTTGGAATCTAAGTGACCACTCCAAATCCATCCATGCCCAGTTGCAGGAACTGCACCGACCGAACCAGCAACTTGTGGAGACCACTGGGTGAAATCTCTTTGCTGGATGGACTTGGGGGTGGGGTTGGTTGAAGCAAATTATACTCATCGCCTGTGTGGAAGGAATTTGTCTGTTATGTTTAGTATGCTGTTTGCTGTGTTTAATAAGCATTATACGATCAGCTGTAAATGCCGCTTTGCATCGTACCCTTGTACGAGTTGTAGAATATGTTGCTCTAAAAACTATGTGTGTATCCATGAGAACCCGACCTTCACAGAAGAAGATAACAAGAAGGGATTACAACAATGTAGTCACGTATCAGACAGCTGCTGTTAGCAAAGCTGGATCATGAGTTTGGTGAGACTCGCTGCATACACTGGCCACGTGTGCAGCGACTCTACCCTGTACTTTTCTACTCGATCCAGTGCAGGAGAGTCTGGTGGGACTCGCTGCGTGCACTGGCCATGCATGCAGCGACTCTAGCCTGTACTTCTCCACTCAATCCAGTGCAGGATATAAGGGGGCTGTCTCGGGTCAGAGAGGGGGAGAGAGACATGAGCACACTTTGAAGGTACAGGGGATGCCCTGAAGCACTGTGTCTGCCCCCGCCCCCCCCATAAGTTTTATGTTCATTAACCCCAACAGCTCCGAAGGCATTACAGCATGTTGAAAGATAAGATATAGTCTACTACTGCTGCAAGACGCACTGAACACCTTCCTACAAGAATGTCAACTTTATGCCCTGATAGGACAGTGGGATGATGCACTCGCAAAGAGCCTGACTACATTAGAGTGGGTATTTTTGCCACATACCTTTTCAAAGCCGGTAACTATGATGATCGAAATGTTACCGCGATTGTTTTTCCAGGGTCGCTTGTGCTGTCAGCAACCGCAATGTATTTGAAATATTACAAAAGGATTTCTCGTGGGTAAATCCAAAGAAATTGGCTTTCTGGGCTAAATTTAGGAATCTGGGTATTTATTGCCTTAGCAGGGTTCTTTTTGATTCTGTTTTTAATTGTGTTTAGTATATAACCTGCTAAGAGCGTCACAACAAGGATAACATGTCCAAATTAAAAGCGGTCAAAAATGGTTTCGATGATTGGTCAAGCTTATGGGGTATAACGGGATGGTTATCAGACTTACTAAAGCAAGGGCTCATGCTACTGTTGGTTATATTATTATTGATTATGGTAGCCTCATGTGTTCTCCGCAAAGTGACTGACATGATAGAAAATGCCATGCATAAGGTCTGGCTGGCTCAAGAAGAAAAAGGGGGTATTGTAGGAGTGTGTCTGAGAGAAAATGGTCACGTGAGCCAGCCTCCCTACTATGAGAGATTAGATTAAGGGCAAAACAGGTGGTAGAAGATGGAATTAGTACATGGGAAAAACAGGAACTGAGAAGGTAGAAAACATGTTGTGCTAATGACTAAGTAATTTACTATGTGAATTCTTGTAACCAATCTGATCTGTGAATGAACTGCACAGACAGTGCGTGAACAGAGACTGTAAGCCAATCATATAGCTGCCGCTAGCGCGTGCTCTTATTGCCTGTCTATATATACTCTGTGGAAACTTGAATAAAGGGAGAACGATCATACTCATATTGAGACTCCATCGTTACTCCGGGTCCGTCTCCCACTCCAACAGACAGGCATCAGTAAATACATCAGAACAGAAAGGTAAGTGAATACAGAAAACGGTTTTCCATTCACATTCAGAACCTTTTTTTTTTTTGAATAGAACAAAAAATCATTTGATCTTGTCCACGATCTACCATTGGGTAAACAACTCCAGTAAACAAGTATTCCAGATCAGATTACCTGTTAAAATTGCCTGACATTAATGTTCTACTTAACAAAACAAATCGCAGCTAATGGCATAGCCCAGGGAAAATGCAAAAATAGAAGCTCATCTGAAGGGCCTCTCATGCAAGCAGAATGATTGGGGGGACAATCCTGTAAGTAAAGCAAGCATGATTTGGCTCACAGTGACTGGTCAAGCTACTTTGTCAAGCTCATGTTATATAGCTAGTCTTAATAGAGCCTGTTTGTTCATTGTGGACATAACAGGAAGACAAATGAGTGGACCCACTGTTTACCAGTACATAATAGTGGCATATCTTCATTAACTGGTCACAGAGTAAAACTTTGAAGCCAGGGTTCATCCTATCTAACTGGAGTCGCTTAACTGAGGCAGCTAAAAAACCCCCAAACCTAGTTACTCTGTGCTCAGCAGGGAGAGAGAGGTCTGTCCAGTAGCCACATGGGTTTGACCTCACTGCACAGTGCAAGCTGCACACTCAGCCTGGGGCCTCTGTGCAGAAGAGAGAGAGAGAAACCAAGAGGCCCAGGGAGCAGGAAAGAAGGGCGACGGGGAAAGTAGAGGGAGAGGAAGGATGACAGAGAGAGAGAGGGACTTGGAGAGAAGAGAAAGGGCGACAGGGAGCCGAGCACAGCAGGAGAGAGGAAGGGAGGTACAGGGAGGCGAAAAACAGGACCCAGAGGGAAAGGGGAAGGGCAGGGAGGAACAGGGAGGCAGAAGAGGGCTGACAGGAGCCCAAGGGCCCAGGACTCACCGCAGCTCCCGGCTCTGCAGATCTGTCCTGTCGGCCTGTGCCAGCCTCCCCTCAGCCGACACAAGATGGCCGCCGGGAGCCCGGTGCCGGGTCCACAACTCCCAGCGTGCCCCGGGGCGCCCCCTCCTGCCCCCTGACCCCGCGGGAACCATGGCCGCCTCCCCGGGGCTGCCCTGGCCCAGGGCCAGGCCCTGGAGCACGGCTGGGGCCGGGAGGAGGAGGTCAGGGAGGGAGAGAAGGTTGGGAGAGGGCGGCGGGGTGGGGGGAGAGGGGCGGGAAGGGCCAGAGGGCCGGGGAGAGCAGGGGGGAGCTGGTCAGGGAGGGGAGGGAGGAGAAGTGCTGGTGAGGAGCGGGAAGTGATGGAGGGCAAGAGATGCTGGTTAAGCTGGCAGAGCAGCGCGGAGAGCCGCCTGACAGCAAAGGTGCCCGGTGGCCGCAGAGGAGCCCAGGTGAGCTGATTCTTTTGGAGGCCACCAGGGCAGCCTTCCTCCGCCCCTGGTTTTGGTGAGCGAGGGAGCAGTGCAGAGCTGTCCCTCAGGCATGCAGGCCTCAGGAGGGCTTCCCAGTGCCCCAGTGAGAGATCCTGCTCCCAGGAAGCACCTCCCCATGGAGCAAAGGCCATATCCAGCCACCCGGCGCTGGGTACGGCTGCCCCAAGGGGTGTCTCAAGGAGGACGGGGTCGTCCATCTGATGGCTCTGACACACAAATGGTGAGCTAAAGCCCCATGGCCGTGGCTGGCTGGGTCAAAGTCTCTGAGTTTAGTGACATTTGGTGAACTCCTGCACTAAGTATCGCATGACTCAAAACATCCCTGAAAAAATGGTGGAGGTTTGTCTGCGTGTTCTGCATGCTTCTGGATGCTAGACTGTGGCTAGGAGGGAATGTGCTTAGTTATCTCTCAAAGGGAGACAAAAGAAGTGCCTAAGTAAGGGTCAGCGTACCTCTTCAGAGCTTTGGCTGTTTAAATGTTGACCTGAACTTCTACAGAAACGGTAAAACGCTCACACTTTTCTTCTCTTCTAGTTCCTGCGTGGGTACAGGGAAGAAGGCAGCAGACGTACACATTAGCTAAACCCCCTTCTTCTTGCCAGCAATAAAGGCGCCTCTCGGCTGGGAGCCCGAGAAGGACCCCGTGTTACAATTCTTGCTCCCTTATGTGCCACCCTAAGGCGATTCACATATGCATTGTCACAGTCTAGGAGACCTATTGGCCTTGGCCATGAGGTCGCCTGTTACCATTCACTTTGGAGGAGTTGTTGACGTGACCCGCTTTGCAAGCACGCTTAATTCATATTTAGTAGCTGAGTTTGCACTCTTTCGTTGCACCTTGGTGGATTTCAGCTCGTTTCCGTCTGGTTTCTTGTTAACAACAGACCCACTTGCATAGATGAGCTCACTGCTGGTCAAGTTCTCTTGCGCGTGTCTCGGAAGCCATCTTTACCAAGGAGCTGCTTCTTTGTAGCCCAATGTGCTGGTCAGCTTTTTCAGCAGGGCTAGTTCAGAGCCTACACGGCAGGACACAGCTGCTGCCTGAAAAGTTTGCCTTCTATCCCACAGGATAGTGAAAGCGCCATTTCTAGCTTTGCGAGGGAGACAGAGAGGACCAAAGCTCCCTGAGCTTTGTTGGGCTGAGCTGGCCTTTGGGATAACTCGGCTCCTTCCTTTGCCACTTGCTTGGCTACTTTTTTCCAACCATTGATGGTTTACTGCCCACTGCTCCTCAACGGCCATCCTCTTGCAAAGGTAATTACGATTTGAGCTTTAGGAGAGATGGTACAGTAGGTAGATACGGGATCAAAGTATAGGCTGGTCTCTACCTTGGGAAGGGTAGGATGAGCTATTACACCTCGATAGGCTGTCCAGGTATGCGCTATGGGTAGAGTTCCTATTTGCTAATTGTTGTTTCTTTAGCATGTGCTGGGGGCTCAGTCCGGAATGACAAGAAGCCCACCCTGACTGATGCGGTGGGAAGGGAGACAGCAGAGGAGCACAGCAAAGGCAGCTGTTAAAGCAGCGGCTGAAAGCCGGTCCCTCCTGCATCCAAGGTGGGAAAGTGTGGGCTGGAGAACCAGAGGGCTCTGCTGCTAAAGGCAGCCACAGGGAAGCAGCAGGTCCTCTCCAGTGAAGGTGACGCACAGTGCAGTCTTCCAAAAGGGCCTTGGTAACTGCTGTCAGTGAGAGTCCTGTGACAGGGCCAGCAGGGCCATCAGCCTGCAGCTGTGCAGCGGTTGTAACTACCGCTGAAACGGTTGTAGAGGGGGATGCTGTGCTGTGGGTTTGGCTTGGGGTTCTTTTTTTAACTATTTTGTTGGGGTGCAACTATTTCTTTGCACTCAGGTGAGGGGATTGGCGCTGATCTCTTTCTGGAGCGCGTCCTGGCATCCTTTGTCACCCAGAGCTTTCCCCTCTGTTCTGTTCCTGACGAGGAGCCATGGCCGCAATGGGGAACGACTCCTGTGAGTAACGACTTCACCAGCAGGCTTGGGCTTTTGTGAGTCCCCAAAGGCAAGGGATGTGGCTGGTGCTCCATCCCTGACTGTTGATTTGCTGAAAATCTAGAGGCAATTCTGGGGCATTTCCTGCCAGCAGCCGGACTTACCCAGGTGTTTTCAATTAGACACGGGAAAAGGTTTTTATCCCTCCTGTGCCATTATGTACAAGACCTTGAAAGATGTTGTTTCTCATAGAAAGATCTCGCCTCAGTAGGGTTACCTTTGGGGCTAGATCACTTGAGCTGGTAATGCACTGCAAGACTCCAGCGGGCAAGGAAGGTAGGCCGAGGCACAGAAATCCGAGCGTGGGTTTGTTGGACTGCTGGCAAATTGAGCGGGGGAACAGACTGTTTTCCAAACAGTCAATTTCCATGGCAGTCCTGTACAGAACCCGACTTTTAAAATAGGCTTTCGTGCACCACTAGGGTCTCATCACTTCTCAAATGTCAGTTTAACATAATAGGCCTGCTGGTTAAGGACTCGTCTGCTGCGACATGGCTCAGGACCACACCAGGGCCAGCAGCGCTGCTTTCTGCATCCCGTGGGGGCGCTGGGCAAAGGGACGAGTTGGCAGGTCCCGGCACGAGGTACGTGTGTGGGATGTCAGGGTGACTCTCGCCTGGTTTTTCCCAGCAAAGCCCCAGCCAGTGCCAGCCCCGAGCTGCGGGGCTGTGCTCTCCGCACCCAGTTCATGGAATAAATTTGTTGTGTTTCATCAGATACTGGTTTTGTCTGCTGCCAGAGAGGGAGGGGAGGCCGAGCCAGGGCCACGGGGGCCGCTCCCCCTCGCCCACCCTCCGCCTGGGCTGCCGGGAGGAGCCGGGCTGGCCCCGCCGCCACAGCCCAGCACCATTGCTGACAGCCCCAGGCTGGAGACCTTGTGGGGCTGGGAGGCGGGGCCTTCCTGAGGCCTCCCCCAGCCGAGTCTGCCTGAGGCTGCAGGGCCTGGCCATGGCAGAGCGCCACAGCCTCTGAGCACTGCCGACCCGCTCGCCCTCAGCCTGTGCTGCTGGCCCCGGCCCCTCAGTGGGCCCTGCCCCACGCCGCCGTGGGCCCTGACGCGGTGTGGAGGCCATGACGCCATCTGCTGTGGTAGATGCCATTGCGTAGCAGGCACCGCCTGGCCCCGACCATGTCTGCTGTGCATTATAAGTTCTTCTCCAAGCTGAAGTACGATATAGTCACCTTCGACGGCCTCCACATCTCCCTCCGCGACCTCAAGTGCCGGATCATGGGCCGTGAGAAGCTGAAGGCGGCCAACTGTGACCTGCAGATCAGCAACGCCCAGACCGACGAAGGTGCGTGGGGGCGCGGGGCCTCAGGGCAGTGAGGAAAAAGCATGTGCTTCACTAGGTTCCCTTAAACGTGGGGTTGCCGAAAGGGGCTTTGCCTAAAGGGCCTAAAGGGGCTTTGCCTAAAGGGCCGAAAGGGGCTAACTTTCCTGCTTCAAAGAGCATCAGTCGTGTGTGGCAGTGACACGATCCTCCTCTAGGTAGGTTGTGTTACAATTTGACCTTTGTAAAATGAGTGTAATCTTTTAAACTTGGTACACTGGTGGCACAGAGACTTAGTGAAGGTAAGGGTGTTTTCCATGCGAAAACACCAAAATACCCCAGTGGTTTTCAGAGCACAGCTAGAGAATACGTTTTGGTGTAATATGTATGAATGCCAACTTTTTTGGTTTATATGCATAACCGTTACTTCCAGTTGTTATTCGTCAGATGTAGATGCTTAAACTCACCTTCAGGAAAAAAAGGGAAAAAAAAACAGACCGGGATTTTCTGCCTCAGTGGGATGTTTGGAATTCCTATATGCGGACATACAGTATTGCATTTTATACCTTTGTCTGTGCAGCAGTCCTGACAAAATGTTGAAATGGTCTTGGAAAGAACAAAGTGAAGCTTGAGTGAAGATGGCCTCCTTGTTCAGATTTTTCTGAGTACTCCAAGCTCTTACAGTTCTGTAGCTGCCACTTTTCACAATGGAAATCTAGTAATAGAAGCAAAGCTAGTATGAGGTAAAAGTAAACAGGATTTGAAAGCTCAGTGGAAAAATATGAGATGATGCTTTTAGAGACGCCGGGAAGGCAAAGGGATGGTTGGGACCTATTTTACAGAGGGGGTGGGGGGATGTCCTCTTCCACGCTTACTCTAGAGGCGTGTTCTGTGAGGGCAGAATTCCCTTCAAAAAGCCCATACTCAAGAATAGCGCATTTAAACTTGCCTCCTTTTAATTTGATCTGAATTTCTTATCATAGATGTTCTCACAATATCATGGTAGAACAGTAAACTCCAGAACTCAGGTTTCTTGAGTACTCTTTCCTGCCCTGTAACATTCTGTCTCAAACCCCTTGGAGAATGTGCTATTCCGATATCAGGCAAAAGACAAAAAAGTATAAAACCAAAAATGGGACTCTGAACACTCTTGGGTGATTAGTTTTAAGGAAGAAGAGTGCTCTTCTAAGACTGTCTCTGCAGCTCGGAACTTGCTCGAGTTCAGTGTTACAGCACGCACTTGACGGTTTTAGTAATGCTGTGATGCGATGTCTTCAAAACAAACTCCCGCTAACTCCAAAGGAAGTCATGCCCATAGGAAGAATATACTGAAAAATGATGCCTAAATTGTGAACTACTCCTATTTTGGGTCTGATCCCTGAGCAAAATCTCCCTGACAGAGCTTGGTTTGATATCCGGTATCTTTGGTTTTCAGGCCATCGTTCTGCAAAGGTAAGGGCTTTTAGCATTTGAAACTGTAGGCAGATTACGGGGAATGGCTGCTGGTAGTGCTTTAAAACAGTTAGTCATATCCAGCTGGTGTAAGTACAATAGACAACCATTCTCATGGGAAGGGCTTTGCATTTTAAGCTTGCTCAGTCCGAGTGTCTCAGGTAGTAAGGGCGGGGTTTTTTGGGTCGTATGTAAAAGGTCAGAAGGCTTTCCTCCGTTTCAAAAGACTGATAGGGTGTAAGCCAAGGCAAAGCACGGGTAGCATCAGGCACACACTGTTTTCTAAAGGCTTTTAGAGGCTGTCTTCGTATGTAGTTTTGTTTGAGTCTCTCTGCTCTGCAAGAAGGGAATTGAAAGAGTTCACGTCCCTTCACGTTTAATTCAAAGGAGATGATTAGCTTCAGAGGGGAGATACCACTTTAGTTTGAGCCAATTCTGCCCTACTTGTGAAAGCAAGCTCAAAAAAGGCCAAAAGTTCTGTGATGCAAATTCTAGCACTGCCAGTTTGGGTTCCATTCAAATGTAAAGCACTGAGAGGCCGAGAAGTGTGGTTGTTGGTGGAAGATGCTCCAAGAAATAGACAGAGATGGCAGGGTCTCTTCTGCGTTCCGTCAGTCTTGAGCACTGGTGGCATTAGGTGAATCGTTTGAGTTAACAGCTATGGAAGCAATGGCGTTTTCATGCTTTAGCTCGGTGCCTGTTTTGTTGCAGGGCAAGCTAGACAGACTGTAGACTCTGGTTTATGCAGGTGAGACTTTGCTGTGGGTTGTTCTGCTCCGAAGATCTGTTGGCTTTGTAGCCTAACAGAAGCAAAAGCAACTTGAGTTAGATCAGGACAGAACCTCATGCATTAGCAGACCATTGAGAGTGTTTTGCTGTTGGCATTCCAACTTTTTTTAAAAAAGGAGACAAATTTTGCTGCATGTGTTTGGTTCTCAAACCTGAAGATTTCTTGCAATGTACTGTTAGTGTGTTGAGACGATAAAAGCGCGATGTGACATACAAAAGTTTGCTTTTGTATCTGTCAAGGGATTCTCTGAAGTGCTGTGTAATTACGTATTAATACTTAATCCTTAATCCTTATGAATGGACTAGGGTTTTTTCCTGTGTTTCTCTTGTTTTCAGAATACACAGATGACAATGCCCTGATTCCTAAGAACTCATCGGTGATTGTCAGAAGAATCCCTGTTGGAGGAGTTAAAGCTACCAGCAAAACCTCTGTTAGGTAAGTATCCATAAACCATTGTATTCTTTCTAAGGGGTTTTGGTGTGATAGCTTTTTAAATTTATACTAGTTTACAGGGGCTTTCAGCTTGTATCTTTCTTGTTAAAGCTGCTGTTAATTTTTGTTGTCATGGGCTAGATTTTAATGTATCTGCCCCAAAGCAGGCTGACATTTTTAGTGCTGTTGGGACATGGGGTTCACACTCCACCAATTGTAACTTTTCAGATGCCTCTACTGGGTTTGTTCTCGGGGCTGATTGTTCCGAGACCCATGGTCTCTACATGGATCTCCATATGGAGAAATTCCTTATTATATGTGTTTGCTTTTATTGCTTTTATAGTACAGGCAGATACACATTGTAGTGTCATCTTAGGCTTTGTTCCCATCTCAGAAGAGCCTGCGTCTCAGTGTTTGACTATTTCTTGCATTTGGGCTGGAGGGTATTCTTACGGCCCAAATCTGGGTTTTTTGCATACTAGCTATAGAGGAAAGACCCAGGGTTGCCAGCTGGCGAGCAATGCAAACAAGAAGTTTCATTCATAAAGGATTCCTAGTAGTTTCCTAAAGACAATGTCCGTTTAAGGCCAGAGAAAAAGAACAGTGTCCTAAAGCCTTTTGTGTGAGTACGATGAAGGAATAGTTAATCCTTTCCAAACTTGAAACTCAGTAAGCAGTTGAGCAGGTTACCAAATGTTACTAGTTATCTTTCTAAGTCTGTTTTTACCCTAAGCCGATGTCTGTGCTCCAGGTTTTAATTCTGTATTCCTAAGATTTACGGAGGACAGAGAATCGGGTGTATTGATTAAAATTACAGATGCTCAAATGCACTCCCGACTACAGGATTATTGCTGTCATTTCTGCATTCATACAGACCCGTTCTATGTCAGCTACATTAGCGTTGTTTGAATGGTCATATTTTCCGGCCTTCTTAAAGACATGCCTCTCCCCCACAATTAAAAGATGTTATTAAATTGTGGTTTTGCCATGTCTTTCTACTGTTGGTTCTCAACAGAGTAGAGTGATGAGTTACAGCGTGTCTCGCACCAACAGTACAGCAGCATCCTGGTACTCATGAAGTGTCTGCAAGCAAAACCCCCTGAATTTATGTGGCTCTGCATGTCAGCTTTGGGCATGTTACTGCCGTAGTTGTTGCAGTGCTTTCAGGTACTCCCTAGTAATTCTGGAGGCCACAGAGTTGTGCTTCTGAACACTGGGGGTTAATTAAAACGTGTATGCTTAGTGCTGCGTTGTCAGTGCATCCTCTGTTTCTGATTGGACGGCACCCTCTCCTGGTACTGTAATGCTGCCCCACAATGAGAGGATAGATGCTGCTAGCTTCAAAGATCAGGTAAATACCTGTATGTGGGGATAAGGGAAGGATGGCACTGCTGTTCTAGCATTGACAATTCACCAGGCAGATGAGCTTTCTGCTCCTCCAGCTGGAAACATTGCAGAAGCCACTGGCAGAGTGGCTAAAGTTTGGGAATGATGAACGTATGCTGTAAGGGTGGAGAGGCCTTCAAAAATGCGTTACTCACCTTGTAGTATGTTCTTCGAGGTAAGTGGATGAAGAAACCATTGGGTGGTCATTGACAGTGTTTCCTTGTACTTGCTCCCCTTCGGGAGCTGTGTGGCTGTAATTGTGAGCCTGGTGGTGGTCTAGCAGTGGCAGGAAACACGAGCCTTTCTCTTTGTACGTGAATTCCACAGCAGCCTTTGAATTGCCTCTGCGATACAGATCAATGAGTATGTGGAGTCTCAGCAAGTTTTCAAACGTAATAAATGGTTCCTAAAATATTGTAGCATTTTCAAGATCATCTTAAAACAAATTCTGGCAATCGAGGCCGCTATTTTCTTTTGTCACGGGACTCCTCAATTGAACAAAATTCTAGAAACTGCTGTCAGGTGACATTTCTAGTACTATTTTGAATCCACATAGCATATGTAACACGTTTAGTGGCTAAATATGGTAGCCGTCTGAGCACAGTGCTTGGGCTTCCACAAAGAAACGCTCTCGTAAAGACTCTGCTGCTGACATTTTTGTTATGTCTTTGTCGGATGACTGATTTCTGGTTCGCTTAAGGAAAGGTGCACTTTGAAGTGTCTAGACCATCACCGTTCTTGCTTAGAAACTAAAGTACTGTGTATGGCCCTATTTGTGATACTAGGGATATACAGACTGGCTAACGTTACCTTCCTGTTTTGATGGTTGATTATTTAAGAACACAAAATATAGTACAGACATCATGGTTTTGATACTTAGGTAGCAGAGACAAAATACCTGAGGACTTCCTCTTGTGCTGTTGTGTTCTGTATCTGTAAGTCTTGGAGTAATTTGTGACAAAGGTGAAATGTGATTTGGGTTTTGTTTTTCTTTGCACTGAGTGTACAAGAGAGAACAGTTTATGTATACGGATAAATTTCCACATTCAGTAGACTATCAGAACATAATGTTTTGACAATCCGTTTTTATAATCTGTTTTTGCTGCTTGATGCTGGGTACAAGTGCTTTATTTTAAATTCTGACCACCTTTCTTTCTTCTTCTAGAAGTCGAACTGAGCCAGTGAGTGGAACATCAAAAGCGGTATGTAAAATCACAGTCTCACTTTTTTACATTTGGAAAAGGTGCAGCATTTTTCTTCAGGTTTGAAAACACTGTCATTCGGCTGCTGAAATATAATTAAGTAACACAAGGAAATACTTGACTGGTAATGGTCTAGATCTTGATTTGCCACTTGGGTTGAATGCTATGCGTAACTACACATTTCAAAATAGTCCCTACAGTATAAAAATCACTATTTGGTGGGTTTTATTTTTCATCTTTATTTTAAGTACTTCACTGCTGTGGTGTGAGGCATTACACTAGCCCTGGACCGCTGGATCTGATGCCTTGATAAGCTGGTAGGATCACCTAAATCTAGAAACAGATGAACTCTGGCTCTGTGTTCTGTGAAGAATGCAGCCTCTGATGCTCATGGAATAGTATCTGATCAACTTAAAATTGTAAGCTTTTTGTATGTAGGTCTAAAACCACTACGTCTTAATCTGACACCTGTAATTCTGTCACCGAGTGGTTCGAATTCCTTTTTGGCCATGAATGCATGAATGCCTCGCATTGTGAGTTCGAGTTAGTTTACTGGCCCAGTGACCCAAGTAGTTAATTTTATGCATTTATGTAAACCACGTTTATAGTATTTCATCTAATTCAGACGAGTTTTTATTTCTTGAAAAGGGTTATTTTTCTTGTTAGAAGGTTAACGTTCTTTTCGCCTCGCGTCTTCCCTGGCGTGTCTGTGTCACGTTTCTGAGTAGCATCTCGCCATCCGCTAGCACAGATGTCTCCAAGAAAAGGAAAAATCCTGGAGTGGGAGGGAAGCCTCAGCGTTAGCTAGAACTACTTAAAGTAAATGAAAGACGAAGCAGAAACGTTCCCTTCTAGTTTGCTCTGCCTGGACCTGATTTGGGTTGTGGGTAGCCGTGGGGAGGGTGGAAGCCTTGCATCGCTCTTTACAAATCCTCTCTCTCTCTCTCCCTGTAAAAGCACTGCAGCCTTGTGTTGGAGACACAATTAACTTTATTCTTAAAGCTAACTCACTCTTGGTTCAAAGCGTGGGCTTTTTGTTTCGGTTTGGGTTTTTAAATACCTGTATTTCTGCATGTATTTCAAAGACGAACCTGGATCTTAGTGTGGGAGGAAGAAATCACCAAAAAGCTTGCCAATCACTGTTGAACAGTAAAGCAGCAAAATTAAAATTAGTCATGATTTTTCTGAACAGGATGCACAAAAGGTTTTACTTTGAGTATTTCTTCCTTGTCTCGCTCTTATATCAGCTGTCATTCTATACGTCCAAATTTGCGCTGCTGTCCTACTGTTACTACAGCCAAAGCAAGAAAGTGCCTCCGTTTTGGTTTAGTATTACTGTTGCGGTAACTGCGAGGATTTCTAGTTAGGGCTTGTCCTTAAAGGCTGCAGAAATGCAGCGCCAGGCCCATTGTTTTAGCACCGTCAGGCACAACTGTGATCCTTCCTGGCTGAATGTTTAGTTTAGCCAAGCAATCGGATTTTAGGAAACCGCTGTAATTTACACGTAACGTTCCAGCAGTGAGACTAGCCTTTTCCTCCTGTTTTTGGTGCCCTTTCCCACGTGCTTCATGTGAGTTTCTGTCTAGTCTTGTGTTTGAAATGGGAGTTTATAAATTCACTGTCGGTTCTTGGTTTTTGAGGGTTGCGTTGGCTGGTTGGGTTTGGATTTTTTCCCCCCAGTTCTTCTGCAGTATTACCTTAGGGCTGTGTACAAGTTTCATGGAGGTGTTGTTTCTGCTTGATTGATTTGGGGGACTGGCAGGAAATACTTCAGTAGAAATTTAGAGGGAAAAAAAAGTCACGAGAATGTAGGATCATTGGAAGAGGAAGATGGCTGTTGGGCAGATGTACTAACTAGTACACGAATTATCTATCGCCTGCGTTTGATAACTGTTTAGTAGAAAGGAGTGCTATTGCCACCTTTAAGAAATCAGACTGTTGCCTGCAGGCCATATAATAACTGCTCCCTAAAAAAATACCGGAACTACTTAATAGTTTATGAACGGTTATGTTTCAGTTCCTGGTCAGTACAGGACTGTTTAATGCTAGACTCCAAGAGAGCACCTTCCCACTCTCTGAAAAACTGCAAAACGGTGGTGATTGTGCCTGCCGTGAGAGAGCACGGGCCTGTTTTGCGCATGGGAAAGAGAGTGGCAGACGGAGCATGAAGCTGTTGGCCCAAATCTGGGTGTGCGAAGAGCTGAGCCACACACGGAGTGGAGACGGGTGTTTATTTCGTGTCTGCACAGAGGTGGGGGCTGGGGGGAGCTCCACAAAGCCAGCACACCTTGGCTTACACGTTGTAAGCTTTTATATTTTACAAAAAGCGACTCATTGGCAGACTAGACTAATTTCTCACACTTCCCAAACTGATTTGGGTAGTATGGCTTGTGGTCTAATAAAATACAAGGAATCAGTTTTCTCAGTGTCTGCTCTGTCCTGGTAAACACCTTTATTTCAATAATTGGAGCAGTAAATTTTTTTCTAGACTAGGTGGTGCGTTACTTTTATGGCTGATGTTTTGGACTGGTGTTTTTATTTGGGTTTCGTGGGGTATGGTGGGTTTGGCATTTTTAAACGTAGTGACAGGAGAGGCAGAGTTCACGTTTCGGGGCTGATATGCCGGTGCTTTATTTTGACAGGCACCTGCTGTCTTCATCCAAGTGTAACCGTGTGCATTTATAAATGATGAGACATGAACTGATTAATTTTCAAACTACACTGAAGATAAGTTTCCTGTAGTGCTGCTTCCTTCTTGAATAAACTTGAATTTATTTTCTAAATGCTCTTTAGCTGTAAATTGACAGCTTCCTTACCCCTTTGACTTTTAAGCAGTCATGAACATTTGAGAAGGGTCCCTCTCTGAGATATTCTGGAGCAGTAAGCTGATCTCAAACGGGTTTGGTAATTGTAGTTTCTTCTCATTAACCTCATTAACCACACTCTTAAGCTGTCGTAGGTCTGGGCTTTGCTTTGAACAAATACAAGTTCCAGTGGGTTGGAAATGCCGCTTTCAGTGACAGTCAGAGGCTATAGTGCAGGCTTTGGGACTACAGTAGAGGTTAGCTATTGCCGTGTTTGGATTGTAGAACTCGACTACGTGTTTCTTTTCTTGTGAACAGATTGGTGACTCTCCTGCATCTATTTCTGTGGCCCAGCTTACTAAGGTATATGAATATTCTCGTCAGATACTTAAAAAATAAAAAAGCATTTTCTTTGTACTTTTAAATCTTATACTGTCATCTGTATCTGGCTAGCACTTGTAATTTGAACAAAACTTTACTAAAATTTCTACTAATTTAAAGTATTTATTTTAACTTTAAAATGTGTGTATGTTTTGATACCATCCTGTAAAGAGTAGTTCCCATTTTGGAAGATAAAAGCAGAGTACCTTATCAGCCTCAAGGTGATGTTGTAGTATTGGTCTTCTTCAGGACCCAGAGGAGCAGCACTTCAGCTGTCTACCGTTTTTGATAAGTTTTGTTAATTTTGCGTTGGAAACAAACACAATTTTTATGGAAGGCTTGATTTGTCTGTAAGCTGTGGACATTTAAGGGGGGTTTTGAACAGCCAAAATAGAAGCGTTTCTGTAACGTGGACAATTGCATCCCTGTTTTTGAATTTCTAGTGATGGTAGTCACGGAACCATTCTTTGAATGCTGCACAATTTCATAAATTGTGGTATATGTGCAGTGGAGAGCGCAATCTAATTTGGTTGAACACAAACTGTGAATTGTGAAAATGTGCCCAGTTGTTTCTAAGATTATACCAATGTGTCTGTGTGGCATAATAGCAGATGTGTCCCTCTGAAACTGTTGTAATGCCATGTTTGGCTATGGAATCGCTTGCATTTTTGGCTCAATAACATGTGACTTTGGCCGGGAGAGCACTAGTGATGGCCCTTGGTGCACAGACGTAGTGCTGTGCAATGAAATTACTCGTCTTGAAAGAGTACAAAGATTAGAGGAGGCAGGGCCTAATGCAGAGGAGACAGTTCTTTCTTCTGAAAATAAAGACCGGCATTCATTTCCAAGAAGGAGAGGTCTCTTCCTGCTGGTAACTTCTTCCCTCTCTCACTGCAGAAATTCAATTGTGTACAATTGAGAAAAAAAAATAGTTTGGAAAGCAGCCATCAAAAGAAATTGGTCTCCGTTAGTGCTGTCCTTAAACGTGTCCTTGGTTCTGTAAACTCCTGTGAAGTTTTGCTCGAAAAAGTGAAAAACCGTCCAAGCGGTGTACACATTTAAGCTTTTGAGAGAATTTAACTATTTCAGAAAAATGCAGGAACATACCATAAAGCAGGTCAAAGCCGTTACTTACTCTAACCTCTTCGGTGCAGGCTGGCTTAGCATGGAGGCAAGGTGTTCAGAGTTCTCTGTTTTTTTATTACTGTGCATTAAACGCCATAATTGAATGTTGGTGTATTGCCAGTAATGTTTTGTGGGTTTTGGACGTGTTTTGTAAACCGTTTGGGTTCAAACAAATTAGTCAATGATCTCTAAAGTTTTCTGGAAATGTAAATGGCAGTGATTTCATAGATGTCGATCTGGATTATGTCACTGTTGAGCAAAAGCTGTGTATGTGAAACAAGCATTTAAGAAAATGTTGAAACTAGTTGGCTGCTTTTGTGCATGAATGCCATTAAAACCAAAACCATGAGTGGCTGATCTGAACGATAGGTGCTTGAAGGTCCGGATCACTGAGAGTCACTCCCTTAGACCCTGCTCGTATCTGGACTAGTGTGTAATTTGAACATTTGAACTAATACGTCTCTACTAATCAGATGGCTTCAATAATTTGAAAAACTGATTCTGCATAAGGTCGATATGACAATCTGTGTGAGCTTAACTGTGTTTCTAATGTGCCTGTCAAATAATTCCCTGACGTCATCTGTTGAATATTTGCATGTTTTAATTACACAAGCCTCTGGTTGCGTATTCATGCCATTTAACGTTAGTCACTGAACGTATGTGCGTGAGGTATGAACTCGGCCTTCCTACAGAGATGGTGAATCTAAGTTTCCCCAGTGACTGGCTCAGAGCCCTGAACTGAGATCTCCCTCTGAACTGTGCTTTGGAGGAGGAGCGGATTTGTGTCTCTTCTCGGAGTGGATGGTGAGCTAAGGGATATTTCACCCTTAAGGAACCTGAAGTTAAGGCAAAGGATGTCAGATGAGTTCAAACCACTGCTCAAGCCTTTGGAACATCCTGGCTATCTTCATTTAGGAACATAAGTATTTGAGTCAAGCAACCCTTCTGCTGGGTAAAAGGAGAGGGTGAAAGGCTTTTGCCGCTTAACAGAATCGCTGACAGATCACTTTAAGTGTGGGTCTTGAGATGAGACGTGCCTGCATTTCTTTTCTTAGCAGGACAAAAGTTTGGAGTCTGTTCCCAGAATTAAAAAGAGCACAGGAATTCCAAGGAGTTTCACGATGGAGGTGAAAGATCCCAAAACAAAGGGTGCTATGCTGACAAACACTGGAAAATACGCCGTACCAACTATTAATGCGTAAGTATGGAATTAATTGGACTGACCAAAAACCGAAGGAGAGAAACCACGAGTGAATGTCTGAGTGGCAATGCAGCCGAGTTGGCCGGCATCTGTAATTGCAGGGGAGGAAGCATTGTCACCGTATCTTAACCTTAAAATCTGCCATACTTTCTAATATGAAAACAGGGTGGTCCTACTGTTCGTGCCCCTGGAAGTTGGTTAAACGTGTGGTAGGCTGAGAATCTATTTCTGCAAAACATTTCCGTAGTGTTTACACTTGGAGTCATTCTATCAGAAAGCTCGTTTTGCATCTGGTTTATGTTTCAAAGGCTTCTTGCAAAATTTATCAAATTGGACTATTGGGCTGAGGTTTCCTTCCCCTCTGCCTTTTATCAAATCTCACGTGTGAAACAGACTGAAGTTTTCCTGTTGCTCCAAACTAAAAATGCTACTGTGTGCTGACAAGAGTGGTTCTCTTAAAAAGGAATCGGTAGCACTTCTGTTTTTCTGTCACGGATCTCCTTTGGTAGGAGCTGTAACATAGACTTCGTTCACTTATAAAGTGCAATTACTCGAAGGCCAACTCTATCCTGAGCCTGCAATTTATATTTACCCTCTGGCAAAGGAGGGCTGGGATTCATTTCCCCTGATTTCTAGCCGTCAAAATATGATTTTTCTAAGTCTGAGCTAATTTCTTAGTTGATCCAATGAATGGTAGAGTTCTGCAGAAGGAAAATTGTTCCCCCCTCCCTTCTCTGGCAGTTGAAACTAAATGCCTGCATTTTAGAAGGCTAATGCGGAGTGAGAATAATTCCATCTGTTATCTTCCTTTGATAAAATTAAAAGCTTGGAACAGTTTTCATATCCACATCTTTAACTTTTTTCTTTTTCCTTCCCCACCCCACCCTCCAGGGAAGCTTCTGCTAGAGGAAAGAAGGAAAAGCCGCCCTTTTTACCCTCATCCTCTGATGATCCGATTCCAGATGAGTTGCTGTGTCCCATTTGTAGAGTTACGATAACCGATGCAGTTGTTATTGCCTGCTGCGGAAACAGTTTTTGTGGCGAATGTAAGTGTTACTCCCCTGATTGTTGATTCAAAACCTGATCTTCTGAAAGCAGAAATAGGAGAGAACTGAATGATTGTGTTACCACTTCTATTTACTACTTATGTATCCCCTGAGTAGGAAAAGAATTTTCTCACATAAAGGAAAGAAAAATAAGGCAGAAAGCTTTTTTTGCTTTTTATGCATGTAGTTAAATCCTCTTTACACACGGAGGAATGATTATGAGAAGAGTGCGTAATTGTGCAGGTGATTCCAGGATTAGATAGTGAATGCATTTAGTGTCTTTCTCTCACACAAAATTATGTGGCCAACTCTGGTGACTTGCTGTGGTCTGCAACAAGCGGATAGTTAGGCATTTAATCCACATTCTTCTCCACAGGAGAGTTGATTAAAGCCGGCAGAACTCAACCCTACTATCGTTTTTTTGAGATGAGTTTTTTTCAAGAACCTTGAGGTTGGTGACTTGTCACCGTAGAGCCTGGAAAAAAAGAGGAGTTGAACCATCAAGACGCAGCCTGCCCTACATCTTCAAATGTTCAATAGTGAAGTACCAAAACTGCGTAGCTATTTACTGCATACTAGGAATTTTTTACACTCTGGAACGTTTATAGCTTGATGCTCTCAGGGCAAGAGCAGATTCACCCATTCAGCATATACGTCTTTTTATAAATGATTAGAACCCTCAACATTTCCTTAGTTTGGCTAAAAACTATTTTGGTGATTCTAATGATTCGCAGGTATTAGAACAGCATTACTGGAATCGGAGGAACATACGTGCCCAGCATGTCATCAGGCAGATGTTTCTCCTGATGCTTTAGTTGCCAACAAGTGCCTACGCCAGGTAACGTGATGACTTTGATGTAAACTGTTTGCATGAAAAGTCTGTTTGTAAAAAGCTGAAAGGGAAGAAAAGAATAATTTACGTCTCCTTAAGAAAGGCTAAATTGAATGAGGCTAAATTTACTTTTCAAATGCTTCATCTGTTATTACAGAAGCTTACACCTTTAGAGACAGTCTGGCAAATTCGGGTCACACTTTTGTTTAACGTGATTGCCTCCCTTTCCAATTCGATGTTAACACAGAATTACTTTAAGTGCAGATACTCTGAGGTGCCAATTGTTACTGACACTGTTTAACGTCCTGTGTTTGTGTATCCGCACGTTGATTTATTTCAGGGTTGGTGGCATTTCCAGGAATACACCAGTAATTTTACTCTGTGGAGGTTTTTGTTCGCCTATCTACTGACGTTTCGTAGTACGTTTTTGTAAATGTTTTTCTGCCTCTAGGCTGTGAACAACTTCAAAAGTGGAACTGGCTACAGAAAGCGGATTCAGCAGCAACAGCAGCGGCAGCCGCCACCGCCACCACCTTCACCACCACTCGTGAGACAAGCAATAACCCGCAACCTGCAGCCTCTGCTCCGGCCAAAAATGTCCAGACAGCAGGCGCCACTAATGATTTCGTTAGCTTCTCTGGCTTCTCCTTCTGCTTTGGCATCGTTGGCCCCTGGTCCGTCACCTGTGGCAGCCTGGCTGCCAGTAAGTCCCTCTTCTGTCATTGTCCCTGATCTCCCTCCAGCAGTGCCCCTACCTCTCCGTGCTGAAAAGCCAGATAGACCTTCTCGGTAAGTAAAGCTATAGAGCAACATGAATATGAAACGCTGAAGTTAGATTCTTCTTCTTGCACTCCTCTGCTAGCGAGTGACGTTTAGTGACATTCATTAGTGACATCAGTGACAGTTCCAGCTATTTTTTTTTACTTTGAGTGAGGACACTTTGATAAGTTGGAAGTACACCTCATGCAAGAAGCTTCTCAGAAGTATTTGTTGTTTGGTTCCCCTATCAGTCGTTCAGTCCAGGTTTACCCCGAGAGAGGAACCTTTCTTCCCCAGGAGCCCTCTGATTTGAAGTGGCTAGGAATTCCTAAAGTAACCATTCGGTTATGCCAGACCTTCTTGAGTGCATTCATTTCTGTGTAGTACTGAGGATCTCATGTTCCCATGAAAAGTGTAAAACAGCTGGAGGTAACATTGATCAGGTGTTTTCATGTTACTTTTTCCTACAGTATTTCTGCCATCAATGGGACGATAAGTCAGAGCCATCCTCAGTAGTCACAGGGTAGTCAGTGATGCATGCAGATTGGATAACAAACATTGAAACACTACATTTGAAGTATTTACAAACATGGCAGTCTAACTTTGCAACCCAGTGAATTAATATGAAAACACGTGAAAAATCTGAACTCTAGTTTAGGGTTTATCTTCTTTCAGCTCGATGCCTTGAATGCAAACAGCCACTCTGTCCAGAAGGCTGTCAGGCTCCGCCGTACCGTTGAATACAGGGGCTCACAATTCAAAAGAACCTCTCAGGCAGCCTCCGAACTAGAACACAGCCGATTCCTAATAGAATTTCCGTTCTTGCATCATCCAAAACTGAGGTTCAGCATGTGGGTTATACGTACTCTAATCCTCCCATGTGCAGCCAGCTTAACAAATTCTGTTTCCAGTGAGCTGTTTCTTTGAATGCCAGTATTCCACGTAGACTTCTCTTCAGGGCTTCATGTGGGATCGCCCAACTTCCGATTGGTAGATCTGGTGAAGATTACTTTTTCTTTATTTGTTTCCATTTACAGTAGTCAGCCTTTTCTCACCTTGGACTTTATACTTCCAGTAGCACATCAAAACACTGTTTGAATAACAAAAATTCATGTTTTTTGTAGCGGTGCTGATACTGTTATACCTCCTGGTGCTCTGGTGACTGCTGCTGAGCTTTCTAGATCTTCCTCTCTGTCAGTCAGCAGTTTGTTGGAAGAGAAGGTAAATTTTATTTCAACATATGCAGCGAGTCCTGTATTTTAGTAGAGCTCATTTTCCAACTGTTTGCGTTTTTTCACAAGGGCTGTCAGATTCCTGTACTAAGACAACCAGCATTACCAAGTCTTCTGGGCCCCCAAGGGCAATCAATGCCCACGACTGGTAAGTAACTAAAACTTTAGAATTTCTTTTCGGAAATTATCATCTGATAAACTGAACGGGATTTTTTTCTGTTTCCTCTCCCCACTCTGAAAGGTCATCCAATGAGAGCCAGTACACCTCGCTCAGCGGGTGGCAGACCAGGCTGGGACTTGTAAGTGTTCTGCAGAAATTCAGTATATTACTGCTCGTAACCTGTTAAATGAGGCCGTAGCACGTAACTTAGATAACAGCTGATTTATAATGAGGTAAGTGTGCCCAGATAGCTGTGTAGAATACAAGTGGTAATTGGGAGACCTTATTGTGGCCTTCCAGTACCTGCAGGGGGCCTACAGGGAAGCTGGGGAGGGGCTGTTTGCAAGGGCATGTAGCGATGAGGGGCAATGGTTTAAACGAGAGCAGAGGGGGTTTAGATTAGACATGGGGAAGAAGTTCTTTACAGTGAGGGTGGTGAGACACTGGCCCAGGTTGCCCAGAGAGGTGGTGGAGGCCCCATGCCTGGAGACATCCAAGGCCAGGCTGGATGAGGCTCTGAGCAACCTGATCTAGTCGTGGATGTCCCTGCTGACTGCAGGGGGGTTGCACTAGATGGCCTTTAGAGGTCCCTTCCAACCCAACACATTCTATGATTCTGTGATTCTAATTAGTTTTGAAATGGCTTGATTTTAATTGTCTTTGACAAAGGGCATATGTGATGGCACTAAGATGATTTAAAGTAAAACTCCAGTACACGATTGAAAAGAGGACTCTGAAAAATTAACACTTTTTGAGGAAACCGTAAGTACATCTACAAATGAAATACAATTGAAGAATCAGGTGGAAAGATGCCCTCTTGATTACTGGCTGAATCGGGCTGAAGAAATTGATTTCCCCATAGAATTCGGCCTCCAGCATTCTTTTTTTAACAACCTAGTTGATACTGATTGAGCAAATTATTGGAAAAGTCAACGTTCTTATATGATGACAATTTTGAATTCCTTCCATTTAGTCATCTCAAATAGCCAAGCTGCTTTCTCTCAGTTGGAGGGAGAGAGAAGAGTCTGTTTGATCTATTACTGCCGCGTCAAGTGAGTCCTCCCTTTTGGTATATATTTGTTCTAGACAGATTTTAAGGGTGCATTGTGTTTGTAAAATCTTGAGGAAAAATGAAAACAAAAGCCAGGGTCCATGCCACAGATTATCTAAAAATCTCAAATTCAGTAAGCAAGAAAATAACAATTTGGGGGTGAGAACAGGCCAAATACATCATCGTGAGTCCGCAACATAGGAAGTGTACGTGGAAGAAGTCCAAAGACGTTTGAGAGAAGATTAGTTATTATTTGTGCAGTACTTTGAAGGTCAGAAGTGTGAAGTATGAGGTGTATCAAGGATTGGTAGAGGAGCGGTGGGCACTTGGCACGTGGGAGTCTCTCCTAAGCAGGGGCAGCCTCCATCCACAGTCGCAAAGCTGCCTGGCAGAAAAGGACCTGGGAGTGTTAGTGGACAGCCAGCTTCACATGAGCCAGCAGTGTGCCCAGGTGGCCAAGAAGGCCAATGGCATCCTGGCTTGTATCAGGAATAGCGTGGCCAGCAGGAGTAGGGAAGTCATCGTGCCTCTGTACTCGGCACTGGTGAGGCCTCACCTCGAGTACTGTGTTCAGTTTTGGGCCCCTCACTACAGGAAAGACATTGAAGTGCTGGAGCGTGTCCAGAGGAGAGCCACGAAGCTGGTGAGGGGTCTGGAGAGCAAGTCCTACGAGGAGAGGCTGAGGGAGCTGGGCATATTTAGTTTGGAGAAGAGGAGGCTGAGGGGAGACCTCATTGCCTTCTACAACTACCTGAAAGGAAACTGTAGAGAGGCAGGGGTTGGCCTCTTCTCCCAAGGGAATAACGACAGGACCAGAGGAAATGGTATGAAGCTGCGGCAAGGGAGATTTAGATTAGATATTAGGAAGAATGACTTTACTGAAAGAGTGGTCAGGCACTGGAACAGCCTGCCCAGGGAGGTGGTGGAGTCACCATCCCTGGAGGTATTTAAGAAACGTGTAGACATGGCTCTTCAGGGCATGCTCTAGTGCCCAAGATTATTGTTTGTGGTGGGGTGTTGTGTGTGGGGTTCTGGGTGCGGAGTTTAGTAGGTGGGTGCTTTTTTTTTTTTTTTTTTTTCTGTGGTTGCACTCGATGATCTCAGAGGTCCCTTCCAACCACTAAGGTTCTGTGATTCTGTAATTCTGTATAGGGAGAGAAGACTGAGGGAACTGCTGGGGGTGAGGATGTGGGAGGCAAGTGTGAGGATCAAGAAATGAGCGTAGTCTCAAATGGAAGCAGGGAGAAAAATGCTTAGGCTGAGAACACGCAGTGCTCGCCACCACGCTCCGGCTTCGTTCGCTTTCCTCTCTGAAATCAGAGCAGAGTGTAACAAACGGTGACACGTGTATTTGGGTTTCTTTAGAAGTTCCAGTCGAGGACGCCTGCGTGGTGAACGTACCCAGAGGACCCAAGCCCCAACGCTACCAGCATCAACAGCCGTCTTCGTGCCAGCGCCTCCGCCTTCCTTGTACCCTCCACCACCCCAAGCACTTCCTCTTCTACCGGGGGCACTACGACCACAGTTTCCTCCCCAGTTTCCACCTGGTCAGCCGCCATCTGCCAGCTACACTGACTCCCCTCCAGGATATCCCCCAGCTCCTGCAAACACGTCATCAGCCTGGGTACCAACAGCAGTACCAACAGCGCATTCCGATCCCATCCCAGTGACACAAGCTCCTCCTTTATCTAGGGAGGAGTTTTACAGAGAACACCAGCGACTGGAAGAGGAGCAAGTACTTGGCTCAAGGAAGTTGTGTTTGTTCTTTTTCATTTTTGTATTTTGAGAGCGTACTGGACTGCAGTTACACTGAAGTGCATCTGACATAAGCAAAAATGACATAGTATTTTTTTCAACAGGCTTTTTTCTTGCAGATGGCAAACGTGCAAAACTAAAAGAAGACAAACGTAATTCTAAAACTGTCCCTTCAACTTACAGGAATTCTAAACTGGTTTTGCTTAAATAGGACATGCACCTTTTGCGCTTGCGTGCAGTATACGTTTTCTCACGTTGGGCACGGTTTGTTTCTTGGTGTCGTTTTGTCCTAAAGGTCAAACTCTAATTGTAATAAAGGTCAAACAAATGCTTTTGCTAAGGAGTTGATGGAATACAAAAGGTGCAAAAGGAGCGCAGGCGTTCATTTTCCAGGTAAGTGCTCGACATGTCCATAATGGAGAAGCAGATTGTCTAGAAGAATCAGGAGGAGTTCTGCTCCACCCCTCGGTCATTCGATGGACTGGATGGTTCGAGGCGATAGCAGTGACAGGAGTTTCATATGTAGTTTACTAGCTCAGATACATGGCAGAGGTTGCTGAGGAGAAATAACTGGACTCCAGACGATCCAATGTGAACCAACAGAAGCCGTTTATTAAGCACAGATCATCATCTTTTATACCCTGTGTTGTAGCCGTACACGCCACTTGCTCATTTCTGATTAGCCAGTTACACTGTCCACACGCTGTGCATGCAGTTCATTCACACATCAGATTGGTTACAAGAATTCACATAGTAAATTGCTTAGTCACTAGCACAACATGTTTTCTACTTTCTCGGTTCTCATTTTTCCCATGTACTAATTCCATCTTCTACCACCTGTTTTGCTCTTAATCCAATCTCTCACAGTAGGGAGGCTGGCTCACATGGCCATTTTCTCTCAGATACACTCCTACAATACCCCCTTTTTCTTCTTGAGCCAGCCAGACCTTATGCATGGCATTTTCTATCATGTCAGTCACTTTGCGGAGAACACACGAGGCTACCATAATCAATAATAATATAACCAACAATAGCATGAGCCCTTGCTTTAGTGAGTCTGAGAACCATCCCGTTATACCCCATGAGCTTAACCAATCATCAAAACCATTTTTAACCACTTTTAATTTGGACATGTTATCCTTCAGCTCCCGTAACTGCTTATGAATGGATGATAAGTGTTCAGAAAGGTTCATACAACACATACCTTCAAAATCTTCACATCCATGACCCTGAGCCAACAGCAGAAATCAGTCATCACCCCTGTGGTGTCTCCACAAAAGTTCACTAGGGACGTGTTAAATGTTGGGTAAACTGAATTGAATCCTGCTGTATTAAAAGAAGCCGAAATACCAAGGGTTCTCAATTTTGTGCTCAGCTGCAACTTCCAATCACGAGGATAAGCCCGACACTAATTCCCAGTGGCATCTTCAAATATCAGTACCCTTGCCCTTCTTTCTGCGCTGTAGATGACCGAACCTGTTGCTACAGTGACGTACCACCTGTTCCCACTGGTCCTCCGGAACCGACCAAACCTCTGGCAGCAGCACCGTGTAACGGCACTGTATGTCACACACCCTGGCCAGTCCTTGTGAATGGTAGGCTTCCCTAATCTCCTGTCGTTCAGCCAGCTCGTGTTGAGGTGAACCTGACTCTATATGCCCTGTTGCAATAGCTAAACGAATTAAACCCGTCACCTTACTTAGTTTCTTATTAAAACACACAGCACACCGGATTAAAACACATAGCACACCCTGTCACCTTACTTAACTCCTTATAAAAACACACAGCACACTAGAATTAAAATACACAGCACACCGGATTTGAAACACATAGCACACCCTGTCACCTTACTTAACTCCTTATTAAAACACACAGCACACCGGAATTAAAATACACAGCACACCGGATTAAAAACAGACAGCATACCCTATCACTTTACCTAATTCCTTATAAAAACACACAGCACACTAGAATTAAAACACACAGCACACCGGGCCGCAGCACGTGGTCTTTCAAACCACCACCAGCCTCAACAATCCTCACAAGGCACAAGGATCCATGGGTCACAGTTCCACACCTAGGGCACTGCACTTCTTCAGCCCTCACCATCGTTGTTGGTGTTGTGGGGTAACTCATTTGAATCCGTCTGCTCAAACCAGGGCTTTATCCACTTGGCTGGTACCCATCTGGTTCTGGCATCTGTAACGACACAGGCATATCCTCGACCCCAGGTTAATAGTCTACACGGTCCTTCCCACTTCCCCGTCACACTGTTTTTAACTGCTACCATGCCATTTTCCTGCCTAAAATCCCCCAGGTCTCTCTGCAGGCCTGCGCCATGCCGCACGATTGGAGGTACAAGGCAGTGTTGAGGGAGGCGTAGGAAGTTCAGGACATAAATGGCTTTGTTCAGTCGATCTAAAGGGCTCAGCCCTTGCTCTCCCCCTTTCTGTTTTTGAAGCAAATTTTTTAAAGACTGGTTCATGCGTTCCACTATGGCTTGAGCCGTCGGAGAATGTGGTGTGCCAGTCACATGTGTAATGCCCCACAGCTGTAGAAATACCTCTGTTGAACGGGCTACGTACCCTGGGCCATTATCAGTCTTTATCACACGCGGTACGCCTAAGGCCGCGAACGCGCATCGCAAATGTCTTTGTACATGTTTACTGGATTCACCAGTCTGCGCAGTTGCCCAAATTGCAGTTGAATAACAGTCTACACTCAGGTGTATAAATTTCAGTTTTCCAAATTCTGACACATGGGTTACATCAGTCTGCCAGAACTCCAAAGGTCCATGCCCTCGGGGACTGACGCCTGGGTTGAAGTTAGGTATAAATGGTTGACAATCAGCACAAGTTTGCACTATACCTCGGGCGTCAGACTCCGAGATCCCAAATTGTCTGCGCAGCATTCGTGCAGATTGATGGAAGAATGTATGAGAGGCACGTGCTTGCACAAACTTATCTGGAGGTGGTGCGGCCCATGCAGGAGCCACAAGTTTATCAGCTCGTCTATTGCCCTCAGCTAAACCTTCTGGGAGCCCCGAATGGCTGCGAATATGGGTGATGAAATAAGGATCGTGCCGTTCACTGAGTAGGAGCAACAGTTCATGGAGCAGGGTGAGCAGCTGCTCATCACTGACCTCCTTCAGCAAAGCACGCTCCATTCGTTGAACGATTCCAACCACATATAAGGAGTCACATACGATATTAATACCTCCTTTTGTCCACCTGCAAACCCTTCTAGTACAGCGCGTAATTCTAGCTTTTGTGTGGACCCTTTACAGTCCGTGATCACAATATCATGCCATTTATTGTCCGTGTACCATGTTATTGCTGCTTTCTGTGTCTTCCCCCCGGCATCTGTAAAGATTGTCGGCCCTTGGACAGGTCGTTGAGACAACGCGGGAATTTCCTCAATGTGTCCTACTTGTAGCACACTAAAAAACTTGTGCGGAGGCGAATGTACCTTAACTGTTCCAGCATAGTTCAAAAGCGCAATCTGCAACGCCATAGAGTGTCGTAAGGCCCACTGCAAGTATTCAGCTACTAAAGGAATTACCATATATTCAGGTTCCTGACCGGATATCTCAACGATCCTCTGACGCCCTTTAATCATGAGTTGCGCCATCGCCTCTATCCTCGGGGTAACCGTACGCTTTGGTTGGCCAGATAAGAAAATCCACTCCAAAATTTGTAGCGGGTCCCTTTCCTGTACCCATTGCATTACTAAAGTGAAAGGATGTTCGCCATGATTTATAACCAATAAACCTATCGAATGATCAGGGTCCCATTGATGTGCGTAGGCATAGACGACCCTATCACTGACCATCTGCATCGCCTTCTGCACGTCTAAGGATAACTGTCTGGGGGCATCAACGCCACCGCCTCCTTGCAACAGGCGCATGAGAGGTGCTAAGTCTTCGCTCGTAAGACCACACAATGTACGAACCCAGTTTAGATCTCCTAAAAGTTTTTGAACATCATTCAGCGTCGAAATGTGCGTTCTAATCTCCAACTTCTGTGGCCTAACTGTAGTTTTAGATATTTCCCATCCTAAATATTTCCAGGGTGGTTCTTTTTGAACTTTTTCTGGTGCAATTTGTAACCCTGCTTTCCCTAGTACCTGCTGCAGCTCCTCAATAGCCTTGTCACACTCTAATTGTTGTCCAGCTGTCAAGATGTCATCCATATAATGATAAATTATCCACTCAGGGTGTTTTTTCCGCACTGGTGCCAAAGCCCATGCTACGTACATCTGGCACAAGGCGGGTGAATTTTTCATTCCCTGTGGCAACACTACCCAATGATACCTGCACATAGGCTCGTTCTTATTTGTTGTTGGCACGGAAAAAGCAAATTTCGGATAGTCATCGGGGTGCAAGGATATTGTGAAAAAGCAGTCCTTCAGATCTATTTTCAGAATCTCCCACCCTTTAGGGATCATGGCAGGGGATGGCAAACCTGGCTGTAAAGCACCCATGTCCTCCATAGCCTCATTAATTTTTCGTAAATCGTGCAGTAACCGCCATTTGCCACTCTTTTTTGGGATGGTAAAAATGGGTGTATTGCAGGGGCTGGTTGTTAGTTCTATATGTCCCTTTTCCAACTGTTCCTGTACTAATTGCACAATTGCTCGATTTTTTCCGAATTGAGCGGCCATTGGTCCACCCATACCGGGTCGTTCGTTTTCCACTTCAATTTCAAGAGAGGTCGCCCTTCCCCAATGGCCGCCCCAGAAAACCCGTCCCCCCAGTCGTTAAGCAAGCACCCAGTTGACTTAAAGCATCCCGGCTCAGCAGGCACACCGGCGCTACTGTCACATACGGTCGTATTGAACAAGCTCCACCATCAGGCATTTGGCATTGGATCACCTCTTTGCTTATTCTTGTTGTCTGAGTTCCTCCGACCCCCATTATGGGTATAGCTGGGTCTTCTACGGGCCAAGAGGGTGGCCAACGACCTTGACTGATAACAGTCACATCAGCGCCGGTGTCTACAAGCATATCAAGTACGCACTTTTGACCCCCTGGTGCTCTTAGGGCAACTCGCTGCAAGGGCTTTGTTTTACTGATTTCAGGGCTAAATATATATCGGCATTACCTGTTGAGCCAAAACCTTTATCCCCCCTTATCTGATTTCCAGCCGTCGGAACGGCGGCCTTAAATGGCACTAGTTGTCCAATGTGAGTACCCGCTGGGATATGCACAGGTGGAGTGGGTGTCCATACCATTATTTTAATTGGACCCGTATAATCAGCATCTATTACCCCAGGTAACACAAACAAACCCCGTCTGGTAATGGAAGATCGTCCCAATAATAGTGCACTCAGTCCATACCCCAGTGGCCCTTCCATATCAGTAGGAATGCACTGCACTTGGGAGTCTGTAAGGGTAACCTCCTTTATTGTTGCCACGTCCACTCCGGCACTCCCTGTGGGGCAGAGGCTGCGCTACCCACGCACCCTGACCCTGAGGCCTGTTTTGTGTCATCGCGCTCGGGCCCCCCACGCTCATCAGCCCGTTTCCCTATGGCGTGCCATCCTTATGGAATTTTGAGCGGCATTCAGATGCTCTATGTCCAAATTTCTGACACCGATTTCATGTGCCCGTAAATCCTCCCGTTCCTCCGCTCCTAGCAGGTGTCATATCTGTCTCTCCCCTCTGCTTTCCTACTCTACACTGTATCTTCAAATGACCGACCTTCCCACACTTAAAGCATTTCGGTCCCAAATTACGATTATTAATCAAGGGCTTGACAGCCGCAGCAAAAGCGGAGGCCAAAAATCCTGCCTGTTCTTCAGGTGTCCCTACCCTACAGCATGCCTCTATCATGTCGGTAACAGTGGCGTGTCGAGGCAAAGTTTGCAAGATACGCTTACAGGCTGGATTTGCGTTCTCTACGGCCAATGACTGAAATACCGCCTCTTTGGCTGCCGCTGGCAGTTCTCCCCGGTCTAACGCATTCCTTAGTCTATCAAGAAACTGCATGAATCCCTCGCTGGGGCCCTGTTTTATCGTCGTATATGGGGGAGTGACCTTGCCATCCTCTGGCAACGTCCTCAGTGCTTCGCGAGCCAACTCTGCAGACTGTTGTAAGATAGCGACATCTAGCCACGCTTGTCGCTGAGCATCAGCGAAAGGACCTGTTCCTAATAACATCTCCATGGTTGCCAGCCGCAACGGATCCCCCTCCACTCTATTCAAATTCGCTATCACTGCACGTTGTACACCATCCTCCCACCTTGATCTCCACGTTAGTTCTTGCATTGGGGTGAGGATAATGGACATCAGTGTCCGGCTATCAAAAGGAGTCATAATATTAGTAGTGAAAAAATTGTTAAGAAACGACTGAGTGTAGGGAGAATTAAGGCCAAAGTCATACACTAATTTTCTCGCTTCTTTTACCATCGGCCAAGGAAGACCCTCCCATCTATTGGGATTCCTTCGACCTCCCGTAGTTCCCCCCAGTATCACTGGAAATGCTGTTGGTAACATTATACCCTCTACCAAGGCATTTTGAATGATTCCTTTCCAATGCACTTGCGGATCCGGCGGCTCCCCTGAGCCCGCGGTCGCACCCCCCAACTCTCCTCCCACGTTCCCGTTACCCAACTCTCCTCCCGCATTCCTGTTACCGCCGCCCCATACCCCCCCGCTTTCACCCCTCTGTCACCTCTCCATATTTCATATCGCTTGCTCCTCCTCTTGTTTCCATGGTCTCTGTTGTTCTCTCTCTAACTGTTCCAATTTCTGTTGCAGTGTTTTTGCTGCCGCGCATGCGCCTTGCGGCAATTCTTGTTCAGCGGGAGAGGGAGGCGACGGTGGAAGCGGTGGGTACAGTGATGGATCAAAAGGTGGTCTGGGGTGCACATCAACATGTTGCCGTGGAGGCTTAGGTGGACCTTCATAAAACCCAGTTCTGGGGTTGTACCACTCTGGTGGAGGTGCCGTTGGTCTTGCTTCCGAGGGTGGCGGTGCTGGCCAGGGAACGTCCTCCTCCATCGGTTCTTCTTTCTCTGGAACTTCCTCAGGTGGAGCAGAGGGGATCAGCAGGGGATCGTCCCAAACCTTCGGACCTGGCCTGTTCGATCCTCCTCCCGTGGGTTGTAATGCTGCAAAAGCCCCGGCCGCTGTGGCTCGCTCTGCCTTCATATCTTGTAAGGTCGATAACACCAACCGCTATGTCGTCGCCAACGGTGATGCCTCTTTGTCTCCTTTACTTATCACTTCCCACAGTTTTTTCCCAACAGCCTCCCATATTTCTGCTTTAAAAGCTGTCTGGGGCTCTGGTGCGAATCTGTTCTCTCTGCACCATATTAACAACCTTCGGAGCATACGCTCATCGTATTTCACCCCTCTCTTAGAGAGGATATGCAGGAGAAGTCTTAATATAGCCCCTTCTTCTTTTGTTACTTGTTGCCCCATCTCCTGCCCCGGCTGCTCACCTCTCTCTGGGTGTCCGTGGCCACGTTGTCTGTTTATTCCGGATTGCCACCCAATCCGCCCGGTCTCAGTCCAGCTGAGCCATCCTCCAGCCGGTGGATCTCCTTCTGGGTCTTCCGCCCCTCGCGTTCCGTTGCTCAAGCCAAGCGCCCATCGAGATCACATCGGGGTCACCATCTGAGGAGAAATAACTGGACTCCAGACGATCCAATGTGAATCAACAGAAGCCGTTTATTAAGCACAGATCATCATCTTTTATACCCTGCGTTGTAGCTGTACACGTGACTCGCTTATTTCTGATTAGCTAGTTACACTGTCCACGCGCTGTGCATGCAGTTCATTCACACATCAGATTGGTTACAAGAATTCGCGTCGTAAATTGCTTAGTCACTAGCACAACATGTTTTCTGCCTTCTCAGTCCCGTTTTTCCCATGTACTAATTCCATCTTCTACCACCTGTTTTGCCCTTAATCTAATCTCTCACAGCAGGGAGGCTGGCTCACATGGCCATTTTCTCTCAGACACATTCCTACAATCCCGTACCTCCCCAATGCAGTTCTGCGTCTTCTCCCTGGACCCCAACCTGCACCCAAACCCCAAACCCATCCTGGTCACCATCACGGTGCAGGGCCCTGTGGGGCTGGGGCAGCTCTATGGGGCGGCCCTCTGGGTCTGAGGGGGGTCTCCTCTGGGGTGGGATAGGGATGGTCCTAAAACTAAATGCTGTCAGCTGACAGGCTGACAGGCCATGAGCTGACCCACGGCTCGTGTAGGTTTGGTGAGACCCTTCATGTCTGGACACCTGACAGGCCAGGAGCAGGCCCACGCCCTGCGGCTGTGCTTATGAGGTCACTCATGCCTGAGTAGCCAGTGGTCCAGGAACAGGCCTAGGGATTGTGTAGGTGCCTGTGAGGTCACTGGTGCCTGCGCAGACGACAGGCCAGGAGCCGTCACCTGGCTTGTGGATGTCTCTGCGATGTCACTGGTGCCTGAGGAGCCCAGGAGAAACGTGTCTTGTGCTGGGTATTTTGAGGTCCCAGGTGCCTGAGAAGCTGGTAGGCCAGGACTAAGCCCCCATCTTGTGTAGGTGTTTGCAAGGTCACCTGTGACTGCTCAGCTGACAGGCCAGGAAGAGGCCCATGGGTTGTGTAGGAGCTGGTGAAGTCACTGCTGCCCGCGTACCTGGTAGGGCAGGAGCAGGAACATGGGTGGTGTCACGGGTGCCTGAGTAGATGATGCCACTAAAATAGTATTTGGTCCCCACCCCAATATGGGGTTTTTGGAAGAACCATCGTCAGCAGAAGCCCGGACACAGCACACACACACGTGTGACAACGGGACTCCTGAGCACGCAGCAGCAGCAGGAGGATGCGAGGTCACGGTCACCGTAACCCCTGCGCACACAGGGGTGGCAGCAGGAGGGACGGGAGCTCCTTCTTCAGGTTCTTCTGCTCCTCCTTGACGTGCTCCTCCCCCGCCTCCAGGAACTCCAGCTCCTGCTGCAGCTTCTCCTGCCACAGCTGGAGGTCGGGGGAGGTCCTGCCTGCCCCCACCATCTGCCTGCACCCCCTCCTGCCCACCGCCCGCCTGCCTGGACCCTCTCCTGCCTGCACCCCCTGTGCCCACACCCACCTTGTGGCGGGTGTCAAGGTCCTCCAGGTCCTCGGGTTCGGGCACCAGGAAGGACAGAGACAGGGCAGGGTGTGGGGCGGCAGCTCCTCCTGGGGGGGCGTGGGGGGGGCTGCACCCAGGGGTGGCGGCACCCGGGGGGAGGGTGGTGGTGGTGAAACCCAGATGCGAGAGGACACCTGGGCAAGGGGGGGCACCCGGACATTGCAGGGGGACAGTACCCATGGGTTGGGGAGGGCACCCAGAGGTGGGGAGGGGGGGTGCCCAGAGTATGGGGGGGTGTCACCCTTGGGGGCACACAGAGATTCGGGGGGGAGGGAGCACCACCCATGGAGGGGGGGAGAAGAGGTGGGAAGGGCACGAAGACACTGGGGGGGGCACCCATGGGGAGGAGTCACCCAGAGACTGGGGGGCTGTCACCCATGGGGGGGCACCCAGAAATTGGAGGGGGACGCCAGAGATCGGGAGGGGGTAGCCAGAGACTGAGGGGGGCATACAGAGATACGGGGAGGGGGACGCCAGAGATGGGGGGGAGGCACCCAGATATTCGGGGGGGCGCAGCCAGAAAGTGGGGGGGCACCCTCGGATGGGGGGGAGACCCAGAACCGTGGCGGGACCCGGAAGCGGGTGCGGGATCACGCGGACATGGCGGGGGGGGACCGAGCGATGAGCGCGACCCGGTAGCGGGGGCCGCCCACGGGCGGGTGGGGGCCGGGGGGTCCCGGGAGAGTCTCAGCGGTGTCCCGTCCCACCCCCAGGGTGTCCCCAGGGTGTCCCCGGGCCAACCGACCTGCGCGACCTCCCGCGGCGACCCCAGCTCCGCCATGCTGCCGCGCGTCACAGGGCAACGCCCACCGCGGCCGGAAACCGAGACGACTTCCGGCGCAGGGGATGATGGGAGATGGAGTACGGGCCAGTGCGGATCAGTCATCCCAGTACGGGCCAGTGATCCCAGTATGGACCAGCATAGAGCGATCCCAGGGTGCTCCCAGTGCTCCCAGTTCGACGCCCTGACTTCCCGCAGTGCTCCCAGTGCTCCCAGTATGACCCCCTGACTCTCCCCAGTGCTCCCAGTGCTGTCCCAGTGCTCCCAGTGCGGTCCAGTTCTCCCAGTATGACTCCCTCACTCCCCCCAGTACTCCCAGTGCGCTCCCAGCACTCCCAGTATGAGTCGTTGAATCCCCCCAGTGCTCCCAGTATGACCCCCTGACTCCCCCCAGTGCTCCCAGGGTGCTCCCAGTGCTCCCAGTATGACCCCCACTACTCCCCCCAGTACTCCCAGTGCGGTTCCAGTGCTCCTAGTATGACCCCCTGACTCCCCCCAGTGCTCCCAGTGCGGTCCCAGTGCTCCCAGTATGACACCCTGACTCCCCTCAGTGTTTCCAGTGCTTTCCCAGTGCTCCCAGTATGACCCCCGGGGATCCCCCCAGTGCTCCCAGTGTGGTTCCAGTGCTCCCAGTATGACTCGCTGACTCCACCCAGTGCTCCCAGTGCAGTCCCAGTTCTCCCAGTGTGAATCCCTGAATCCCCCCAGTGCTCCCAGGGTGCTCCCAGTCCTCCCAGTTCGACGCCCTGACTCCTCCAGTGCCCCCAGTGCTGACCCAGTCCTCCCAGTATGACCTCCTGACTCCCCCCAGTGCTCCCAGTGCTCCCAGTATGACCCCCTGACTCCCCCCAGTGCTCCCAGTGCTGTCCCAGTGCTCCCAATGTTGTCCCAGTGCTCCCAGTATGACCCCAACTACTCCCCCCAGTACTCCCAGGGTGCTCCCAGTGCTCCCAGTATGACCCCCTGACTCCCCCCAGTGCTCCCAGTGCTGTCCCAGTGCTCCCAGTATGACCCTCTCACTGCCCCCAGTGCTCGCAGTGCGGTCCCAGTGCTCCCAGTATGACTTCCTGACTCCCCCCAGTGCTCCCAGTGCTCTCCCAGTGCTCCCAGTATGATCCCCTTACTCCCCCCAGTGCTCCCAGTGCTGTCCCAGTGCTTCCAGTATGACTCCCTCACTCCTCCCAGTGCTCCCAGTATCACTCTCTGGTTACTCCCAGTGCTCCCAGTATGGTCCCAGTGCTCCCATGGTGTGTTTTAGCCTCAGACGACAACAAAGACCCACGTGCCTCTCGCTCGGGCCTTCCCAATACGGGAAGAATCGGAAGAAAAAAGGCAAGACTCTTGGGTTGAGACAAAGGCAGTTTCACAGAACAGCAAAGGGAACAAGAAAACAACAACAATCACACGGACAGAGGAATGTACAAACACGATTACGGAACCGCCGCTCCCCGCCCCTCCCCGACCGGACCCAGGACACCCCAGCCCGCTCCAAGCTGAGAAGTCCTGCCCCCTCCCCCGGCAGCTCAGGCTGGGCATGGCTCACATGGCATGGAATACCTGTGTCCTGGGGAGAATGAACCCTGTCCCCGCCGCAACCAGGACATTATCCACCCCTTATTCCAGACCATCTATGCCATGCCCACATCTTACAGGTTCCAATGAATTGCCACCACTTTCCCCTGTCATGTATATACATACGTATATATATTCATGCAGATATAGTGCCCTTAGTCTATGGGCCATCCCTCCAACGTGTCCGTTGAGTTCATTTCATCCCTGGCTCTGGGCTCCATCTGTTAGAACAGCCTGTGTCCTGGAGAGAATTAACCCTATCCCTGCCGGAACCAGGACAGCAGCCCAGAAAGCCAATCATAGCCTGGGCTGCATCTACAGAAGCGTGGCCAGCAGGTGGAGGGAGGGGATTCCCCCTCTCTACTGCAATCTCATATGACTTCATCTGGAATGCTGTGTCCAGGTCTAGGGGACCCAGCACAAGAAAGACATGGACCTGTTAGAGAGGGTCAAGGGAAGGATCACCAAAAATCATTGGAGGCTGGAAGACCTCTCCGAGGAAGAAAAGCTGAGAGAGTTGGAGTTGTTGACCCTGGAAACAAAAAAGCACCAAGGAGACCTTCTTGTGGCCTTTTAACCTATGAGGCAGGCTTATAAGAGAGAGAGATATTTTACCAGGGCCAGTAATGACAGGACAAGGGGCAATGGCTTTAAACTGAAAGAGGGTAGATTTAGATTGGACATAGGGAAGAAATTTTACAATGAGGGTGGTGAGACACTGGAAAAGGTTGCCCAGAGAAGTTGTGACTTCCCCATCGTCGGCGGTTTTCAGGGTCAGGTAGGGCAGGTCTTTGAGCATCCTGATCGAGTCACAGATGTCCCTAAAAAACAGGGATTGGACTACATGACCTTTAAACGTCCCTTCAAATCCATGGCATGCTGGGACACTATGAGAGCAGATGTGGCCACACCAGTCCTGAGTCAAGGGGGACGATAACTGCCCTTGTCTGGGTGGCCACGGTCCTTCTAACACCACCCCATATGCAGCTGGCCTTAATGGTGCTGAGCCTTTACCAGAGGCTCATATGGCATCCCTCAAAATGCCCAGGCCCCTCTGCTCAGACTCACTCCTCACCTGGTCCTCTCCCACTTTGCCCCTTCTCCTAGAAAAACTTGAGGAGGTTTCTGTTGGCCACGTCCCCAGGTGTCTCAAGGTCCCTGTGCACTGAAGCTCCAGCACGTCAGCATTTAAATTGCACGTGCAGATGGCTCATGCTGAGTTGTGGTTCCTCTAACAAGACAATCGAGTAGCTGTAGGACAGCAGAGGTAAGAAAAGGGATTACTAGTGTCATGGACGTCATGAGGAAGGTGGAAAGTGCCACTGTCACCATCTCAGAAACACCAAGGGAAGGGCCAACAAGGAAACGGTGAAAAAGAGTTGGCTCTTTGTATGGGAGGGGATGAGGATGATCCAAGAGAAGAACTTGAGAGTGGAAAAAGAATGGAAAAGGGCATGAAAGGAAAAGAGGAACATCAAAATGCTTGGTTGGAAGGGACCTTTCAGATCACCTAGTCCAACCATCAACATACCTCTGACAAAAGCCATCACTAAACCATAGCTCTAAGCACTATGTCTGCCGGTCTTTTAGACACCTCCAGGGATGGGGCCTCAACCACTTCCTGGGCAGCCTGTTCCAATGCTTAATAACCCCCTCAGTGTAAAAACGTTTTCCTAATATCCTGCCTAAACCTCCCGTCACACAACTTGAGGCCGTTTCCTCTGGTCCAATTCCCTCTTACTTGGGAGAAGAGACCAATCCCTACCTCTCTACAACCTCCTTTCTGGGAGTTGTAGAGTGAGAAGGTCTCCCCTCAGCCTCCTTTTCTCCAGGCTAAACTATCCCAGCTGTCTCAACTGCTCCATAGAATGTTTATTCTCCAGATCCCTCACCAGCTCTGTTGCACTTCTCTAGACCTGCTCCAGCACCTCAATGTCTTTTTTGTGGTGAGGGGCCCAAAACTGGACACAGTACTCCAGGTGGGGCCTCACCCGTGCCGACAGGGGGACAATCACTTCCCTACTCCTGCTTACCACACTGTTCCTGATACAGGCCAGGATGCTGTTGGACTTCTTGGCCACCTGGGCACACTGCTGGCTCATATTCAGCCGGCAGTTGACCAACACCCCCAGGTCCTTTCCTGCAGGGCAGCTCTCCAGCCACTCCTCCCCAGGCTTGTAACGCTGCATGGGGTTGGTGTGACCCAAGTGCAGGACCCAGCACGTGGCCTTGTTGAACCTCATACCACTGGCCTTGGCCCAACGATCCAGACTCACCAGATCCCTCTACAATGCCTTTCTACCCTCAAGCAGGTCGACACTCCCACCCAACTTGGTGTCATCTGCGAACTTACTGAGGGTGCACTCGATCCCCTCGTCCAGATCATTGATAAAGATCTTAAAGTGAACTGGCCCCAGTACCGAGCCCTGGGGAACAAGCATCAGGGTGACCATCTGCACACAAACATTAACAGCTGACCAAACGGAGCTTGAATCCAGGGGCAGCTGGAGAAACGCTGGGATTTGGCCAACAGAAATTCTTGAAGTCTTTCAAGGAGAAGTGTCCAGTCCTGCATCCTGGGGAAGAATAACCCGAATGCAGCAGGACAGGCTGGGACCTGATGTGCTGAGCAGTGACCCTGCGGAGACGGGGCTGGGCACCCTGAGGGACGCCTCATGAGCCAGTGGTGCACGCTCACTATGAACAAGGCCGGCTGCCTACGGGGCTGCAGGAGGAGGAGCGTGTGCCCCCCAGGCAACTTGAGTCACCTTCCCCTTTGACTCAGCACTGCTGTGGCCCAACGCACACAGCTGTGTCCCAGTGTGCGGCTCCCCATTTTGGAGAAGTGGAGAGGACCTGGAGAGTGTCCAGAGGAGGTCTGCCAAGATGGTCTTTAGGGCCCAGTGCACATGTGCTTGGTGGAGAGGCTGAGGGACCTGGGCTTCTCTGGCCCAGTGGCAGGGAGGCTCTGGGCACTCTTGGAATAGCCTGAACCTGGTTGGAGGGTTGTTTCAGAGACAATGGATCTTTTCTTTGGTGGGAAACAGCAGGAGAAAGAAAAAATGCAACAAAGGGCAGCTTGGGAGGTGGAGACTGGACACCAGGAGAAAGAAATGCCACTGCAAGGGCAGTGCTGTGCTGCAACAGATCACCCAGAGGGAGTCGGGATCAGCCCAAGGTGTTGTGTTTCAGGAACAGCCAAGGACGATGGAGAGAGATGAGTAAAGGCAGTGAGATGCTGAGGGGAGAGCAAGACGGGAAGCAGGGGGGATGTCTGCAGCCTGCAGGGGAAGAGGAGCAGATGTGGGACACCATAGCACCGCCTGTGGTGGAGACGATCAAGGGAGTTGGCAAGGCTGAAAGCCCCCAACAGTGCTTATGTCTTTCTCCTCTTGGCTGTGGCTGTTGTCGGTGCCACCAAGGCTACCAGAAGACACCTTATCCTTACAGCACTAGGGCCTTAGCGCCTCCTCTTCCCCACCCGGGAGCCGTCATTCTGTCTTTCTGCCCTTGGCATTGCACGTCCTCCCATCACAATGCCCCAGGAAGAGCCCTGAGCTGTGCTTGTGGGGCAGGATCTCTCTTCCCAGGCTTGGCCCTTTGCCTTCCTCCCACACATTCAGCATTAGCCAGCATCAGAGACACCTCTCCATTGCCTTTGCCTACCTGCCCTCACTGCCTCCAGTTTTCCCTCGAACGAGCCCCCAGGAGCCGTTGGCACTAATGTCCCTCAGTGGGACCCATTAACACTCCAAGAAACTTTGGAGTTTGCCTCTGACATTGACTTCCGGAGAGGTTTCATCAGCCTCCCCTGGGTCTGAGCTTCATGGACTCAGCACCAAAACCACCAGAGGGGTCAATAAAATGCCTTGGGCTGGTCCTGCTCGGTACAGAAATGGGGGTTGGCCGGGCGGCAGGAATCCGTGTTTGCTGCTCGGGATGGGCATCGGGTGGTAAGCAATTGTACTGCATCACTCCTGGTTTCCTATATTCTTTTACAATGATTGTTAGTTTCTTTCCCGTTACTGGTCTTTCAAACTGTCTGTATCTCAACCATGAGATTTTTATTCCTTTTTCTCCCTCTTCTCCCTATCCCTCTGCAGGGGTTCAGGGGGGAGTGAGTCAAAAGCTGCATGGTCTTTCCCCCCCGACAAGGCTGAGGAGTGAGCTGGCTCTGCTCATGTCACTGCAGTTTGAGGACAACCAGGAGTTTCCTTGAGGTTTTCCTGCAGGAATATGCTGAGCAGCTCCTCTGCGTTACAAGTGGATTACAGATGAGGTAACTAGTGAATGGCAGAAGCTGTAACCCCTTTCCCCAATCCCCGCTGCTGTGGAGCAGGGATGACTCCTTGGGAGCCCACAAGCAGAGCTCTGCTCCTCATGGCACACTTGGCCAGCAACAATGAGAGCTCCAACAAGGGCAATGCAGAAAGCTCCCACAAAAAAGGACACAGGCAAAGTGTGTTTCCGGGGCTTGGGTTTGGAAGGGCAGGCAATGGGAAGAGATTTGCTCAGAGCTGTCCTGACTTGTGAGTGTGCTTTCCTCCTTTGGCAGTACCTCGGGAACAAAGGGATCTGATGTCCAACGGCAGCTCCATCACCCACTTCCTCCTCCTGGCATTCGCAGACACGCGGGAGCTGCAGCTCTTGCACTTCTGGCTCTTCCTGGGCATCTACCTGGCTGCCCTCCTGGGCAATGGCCTCATCATCACTGCCGTAGCCTGTGACCACCGCCTCCACACCCCCATGTACTTTTTCCTCCTCAACCTCGCCCTCCTGGACCTGGGTGCCATCTCCACCACTCTGCCCAAAGCCATGGCCAACTCCCTCTGGGACACCAGGGCCATCTCTTACTCTGGATGTGCTGCCCAGGTCTTCTTCTTTGCCTTCTTTATCTTAGCAGAGTTTTATCTTCTGACAGTCATGGCCTACGACCGGTATGTTGCCATCTGCAAACCCCTGCACTATGGTCCCTCCTGGGCAGCAGAGCTTGTGTCCACATGGCAGCAGCTGCCTGGGGCAGTGGCTTTCTCCATGCTCTGCTGCACACAGCCAATACATTTTCAATATCTCTCTGTCAAGGCAATGGCCTAGACCAGTTCTTCTGTGAAATCCCCCAGATCCTCAAGCTCTCCTGCTCAGACTCAGACTACCTCAGGGAAGTTGGCCTTCTTCTGTTTAGTGCCTTTTTTTCTTTTGCATGTTTTGTTTTCATTGTGGTGTCCTACGTGCAGATCTTCAGGGCCATGCTGAGTATCCCGTCTGGGGAGGGACGGCACAAAGCGTTTTCCACGTGCCTCCCTCACCTGGCCGTGGTCTCTCTCTTTATCATTTTTGTCATGT
The DNA here is from genome assembly GCF_028500815.1 of Rissa tridactyla. Classification (NCBI taxonomy): domain Eukaryota; kingdom Metazoa; phylum Chordata; class Aves; order Charadriiformes; family Laridae; genus Rissa; species Rissa tridactyla. Next base: position 2,939,873 of record NW_026529545.1, read on the forward strand.
TTGCCTACCTGAAGCCCACCTCCGTCTCCTCCCCAGATCTAGACCTATTGGTGTCATTTCTGTACTCGGTGGTGCCTCCAGCAGTGAACCCCCTCATCTACAGCATGAGGAACCAGGAGCTCAGGGATGCCCTGAGGAAACTATTGCAATATACTCTATTTAACCCTCAATGAGGTAACTGTCTTTCTCCTACGATTCCCAGCATATTCACAGAAAATAGCAGGACGACCTTTTGTTCATAACCTTTTTACGTGCTTGCTTTCTTTCTCTTTCTTTCTTTCTTTCTTTCTTTCTTTCTTTCTTTCTTTCTTTCTTTCTTTCCTTCTTTCTTTCCTTCTTTCCTTCTTTCTTTCCTCCTTCCTTTCCTCCTTCCTTCCTTCCTTCCTTCCTTCCTTCCTTCCTTCCTTCCTTCCTTCCTTCCTTCTTTTCTTTCCTTCTTCCTTCCTTCCTTTCTTTCTTTCTTTCTCTTTCTTTCTTTCTTTCTTTCTTTCTTTCTTTCTTTCTTTCTTTCTTTCTTTCTTTCTTTCTTTCTTTCTTTCTTTCTTTCTTTCTTTCTTTCTTTCTTTCTTTCTTTCTTTCTTTCTTTCTTTCTTTTTCTTTCTTTCTTTCCTTCTTTCTTTCCTTCTTTTTTCCTTCCGATATTACTTGCTTTCTTTTCTCTCTTTCTCTCTTTCACTGTTTCTCTTTTTCTCTCTTCCTCTTATTTTAGGTTTGTGATAATATTATTCCTAAGCTCACATTTTTAGCATCCCAATGATGAGATGTACATGAGAAGCCAGACTCCCTCCATACTTGAAACAAAATAAAGGCAGCAGCAGAAAATCAAGCCGTGAATGAATGCTTTATTTTGCTTTGCTTACACACGCAGCTTTGGCTTTACCTGGGCTGAGCTGGGAAGTGCTCGGGAGAGGAAAACACCAGTGCAGAGCTCAGCTGTGTGAGTGTGAAGGCTGGGTGCACACAGCAGTGTTCTCACACAGCCAGGCCTTCTGGAGAGACAGGAAGGACCAGCAGAGCAGGACCTGCTCTGTGCCACGGTCCCTGGACACCCCGGGGAACCTGCCCCACGGTAATCGTCACCAACCAGCCCCTCACAGCTGCAGCAGCAGCCACTCACCTCAGCTCAGAGAGCTGATCTGTCCCTCCATGGAGGGACACAAAATGACTGCATCAGAAGTTTGTTCTTGCATCACAGACTTAGGAATACACATTTCATGTGTGTGATGAGATGAATTTGAGGGAGCACAAGTGCCAGCAGCTACTCCTAGGAGTGTCCTGTTGTGGGAAACTCAGCTTATTGAGATCACTTCAGGTTTGGAGTAACATCCGCTGGGTAACCACCACTGGCATGTGCTCCCTTGGGTGTAGGTCATAGAGACATCGAATCATAGAATCACAGCATGGTTCGGGGCTGCCAGCGCACATTGCCAGCTCATGTTCAGTTACTCCAGCCCCAGCATCCTCAAGCCCTTCTCTGCAGGGCTGCCCTCAATCCCTTCGTCAACACACTCCATGAGTCTCCTGCACTGCTCACAGCTTCATGGGATGCTCTTCCAGCAGCTGCCAGGGTGACTGGAGTCCCCCAGTAGATCTCAGCCTCTGAGTGTGGTGCTTCCTGGAGGTGAAGTAAGAACGCTTCGTCAAAAGGCTCCTCTTGCTCGGGTGGCCTGTAGCAAACCCCAGCCGTGAGGATTCCAGCTGCACAAGGGTGCTCAGCTCCTCCTCTTTGTTCCCCAGGCTGCGTGCGTTGGTACAGAGGCACTTCAGCTGGGCCACTGACCATGACAACTTCTTTAGAGGAACACACCCCAAATCCTATGAAGCATTTCACAGCCGTTTCCCTGTGGGTTCCGAACACACCAGCAGCCCCTGGCCCTTCTCTCTTCCTAAAAACTCCATCCCTTTCCCGGTCAATCCAGTCTGACATGCAACTGGCCTCTTTTACACCGTGTTCTGCCTCCCCCCTCTTGGTTCCTCCCTGCTCCCCCTTCCGCTGCATGTCCCTCAGGGCTTTGCACAGCTCTATTCATTCCCGCATCCCTCCCAGACCAGGCTCCCTCTGACTCACAACGTTCTCATTTCAAACGGCCACTTGATCTTCCTGGAGGTGCCACCTGGACTTTCTTGATGGCCCACCAATTCCTGGGACTGGCAAAAGCTCTTCCTTGCCATGGACTCCATGGTTCTTTTCTCAAGTTTGTGGCTCAGTGCACTCTGCTTCTGCTTTCCCCTTTTTTCTCCCCGTTTCCCCATTAACAAGGTCCCCGCGCAGATGACCTTGCTGGAATAAACACTCCCCCTCTCACACGCCTCTATCCCTCAGCGTGACTGACCACCTTTGGTTCCCATCGCTGCCTCCCTGAGCCTTTGCCCTCAGGTTTGGGGCCCTGCACCTTCTTCTTGATGGCCACTCGGCCTGACAGCTGCCCCGCCCACCAGCTTCTGGCAGAAGTCCCGCCCCCTCTCCTCTACTGGGCCTCTGCTCTCTTCTGATTGGCTGCCAGCACCGGCCACCCTGGCTGGATAGACCCGGAAGTGCATGGGACCCGGAAGGCCCTTCCCCTACACGCATGGGGGCCGCCATTGTGGTTTGTCCGCCATTTTATGCCGAGATGCCGCCATTCCCTGGCAGGGACCTGCCATTTGGTTAAAGATCACACAGCTCCGTGATTGGCTAACAGCCATTTCCTGACACCGTCACACCCGCGTGTTCTCAGGCAGCCCCTGGGATGGGCCGCCTGCCTCGTTTGGATATAAAAATAGAATATTTATAGACAATCATATATTTTATATATCTATGAAAGGAAGTGTATAATTCTAGAAATGATTTTTTTTTTTAATAATGCACCCATTAGTTTTATATATGTACTTATGTATATGTGTATAGATTTCTACATAGGTAAACATTAATAAACATATAGAAATTAAATTAATCATCTTTGTTTCTAAAGTTTGCATAACTGTAAATTTGAAATGGAGCTATAGTTTTGAATTCAATAAACCCTTCTTCTATAAGATTTAGTGTAGTGAAGAATTAGAGTTTAAATGTGAACGGAAGCAGAAGGAAAAGGCCGGGTGGGGGTCCCCCACTTTACCAGGCTGCAGAACAAGCCCTGACAGGGTGGGCTGGGGGGAATTCAAGAGGGCGGAGGGGTGCCCGAAAGGTGGTGGGGCACGGACACGCTGGAACATGCCCAGGGGCTACGGCCCCCTTCTAGGAGGGGTGAGCAAGTGACAGAGAGGGGGGTCAGTACTGGCTTGGGTCCCCCCAAAAGACGAGCACGCAGCAAATAGGTTGGTATGTGCTTGTGAGGAGCTGCTGCCTGAGTAGCCAACAGGCCAAGAGGAGGCTTCTGGTCTGTGTAGGAGCTTGTGAGGAGTCGTATCTCAGAGGTGAGCAGACAGCAAGCAGGGGGAGATGTGGGGGTCAGGTCTCTGGTGCCTGAGTAGCTGATAGACCAGGAGCAAGGCCAGGGCTCCTGTAGGGGCTGGTGAGGTCACTGGTGCTGGTGTAGCTGATAGGAGACACGTGGCTCGGGCTTGTCCTTGTGATGTCTCTCTTGGCTGAGTAGCTGATAAGGCAGGCCCAGGTGCACAGCTCGTGTAGGTGCCTGTGAGGTCACTGGTGGCTGAGTCCCTCACTGGCAAGTACGTGGCAAACGGGCAGATACGCACTTGTGAGGTCCCGCTCAGCTGACAGGCCATGAGCTGACCCACAGATCGTGTAGGTTTGGTGAGACCCTTCATGTCTGGACACCTGACAGGCCAGGAGCAGGCCACGCCCTGCGTCTGTGCTTATGAGGTCACTCACGCCTGAGTAGCCAGTGGGCCAGGAACAGGCCTAGGGATTGTGTAGGTGCCTGGAGGTCACTGGTGCCTGCGCAGACGAGAGGCCAGGAGCTGTCACCTGGCTTGTGGATGTCTCTGCGATGTCACTGGTGCCTGAGGAGCCCAGGAGAAACGTGTCTTCTGTTGGGTGTTTTGAGGTCCCAGGTGCCTGAGAAGCTGGTACGCCAGGACTAAGCCCCCATCTTGTGTAGGTGTTTGCAGGGTCACCTGTGACCGCTCAGCTGACAGGCCAGGAAGGGGCCCATGGGTTGTGTAGGAGCTGGTGAAGTCACTGCTGCCCGCGTACCTGGTAGGGCAGGAGCAGGAACATGGGTGGTGTAGGGTGTTGTGGTGTCACGGGTGCCCGAGTAGATGACAGGTTGGGAGCCAAGCAGTAGTTTATGTAGGTGTTTGTGACGTCATTGGTGTCTGAATACCTGATAGGCCAGGAGCAGGAACGTGGCTTGTGAATGTCGCTCTTGTGATTTCACCGCTGCCTGTGTAGCTTTTGGGCAAGGAGCAGGCATATGGCTTGTGTGGCCGCTTCTGATGCCATTACAATAATACTTGGACCCCACCCCAATATGGCTTTTTGGAAGAACCATCGTCATCAGAAGCCCGTACACAACACACACACACACACACGTGACAGCGGGACTCCTGAGCACGCAGCAGCAGCAGCAGGAGGGTGTGAGGTCATGGTCACTGTAACCCCTGAGCACACGGTGGTGGCAGCAGGAGGGACGTGAGGTCACTGTCGGTACCACTCATGAGCACACGGCAGCAGAAGTAGGAGAGTGTGAGGTCACCGTCAGTATAACCCACGAACACACAGCTTGGGCAGTAGGAAGGGTGTGAGGTCACGTCCCCAATGTCACCCTGTGCCCATGGGGCTTGGTGCAGAGCGGCCGTGTGCATGACAGGGGCATGACGGGGGCTGGGAGCTGCCCCTCCCCATGTCAGCGAGGCCGAAGGAGCAGCCCCTGCGGCCCTGGCTGGAGCAGTCGGGGTGGGGGTGGCTCGGGGGCACCCCAGGGATGTGCCTGGGCACGGCGCCAGGAGGAAACCACAGACTTCCTGCCCGGGCGCTGCGGGGGGAGCGGGGGGAGTGCGGCGAGGCCACGTGGGCTGTGGTTTGTGCACCTGCAGGCTCCAGCTCCCGCTCCGCCCGCGGGGAATAACGGCCCCTGGGTGACACACTGAGAGTCAGGGACACGTCTGAGCCTCCGGGCTGTCTGTCTGCTGCCAGGGCAGGGACATGATCCAGCTCTGGCTCCTGCGAGGGACTCACTGTGGGGGTCTGCAGGGTGGGACGGACAAGCCAACACTCCTGGGATGGAGCCCTTGCCCTGGATGAAGACCTCTCCCAGCTGCTGCTCCCAGCACAGTGAGGTCCATGGCAGGGGCAGGGGCTGTTTCCTCCCCATCCTGACACAGACCCTGGTGCAGTCCCCGCTCCATGGTCACCGCAGCTTGGGGGCAGCTGGACACTTGCCTCATGGCTTCTTGGATGAGCCCAGCGCAGGAGATGCTCAGTGCTTCCAGGCCCACAGCAGGGTGCAAGAGGTGACTAACCAAATTCCCCTGCACACCCAGCTTGTCCCATGATGATCCGCCACCACAGCGACCATGACACCGGCAGCGGGACATATATGTCCCTCATATATGGTCATGAACGGCGCTGGAGAAGTTCATTGGCGGGCTGGGCTGTGTCGGAGGGGAGATAGCTCCCGATAATGTCTAAAAAGGTGCTGCTGCTTCGATTGGCTCCTTCCGCAGCTGGGTCGGCATCTGCAGAGATATATCACCCTCCCATCATCGTTGTCCCCGTGAGTCCCCAGGGGCTGTGACAGGGAGTGGGGAAGAGCGGGTCTGTGCCAGCAGGGCAGGAGGCTCAGGATGGGAATGGAGGGACTCCTGTCCCCTCGGGTGCTGTGGCTGCTCCTCTGGGTGCAGCTCTGCAGAGGTAAGTGCCGGCTCCCTTTTCCCACAGCCCAGGGCCATCGGGTACCAGTGGGGTCATCAAGAGCCCTTTGGGAAGAGGGTAGGTAGGTGGAAGCCTACCTAGGTAGGTGGAGCCCTTTGGGAAGAGGTGGTCGGTAGGGGAAGTTGTGGGGCTGGGGGCATGGGGCTGTTATGGTGTGTTGGGCTGGGGAGGAGCGGGTTCCCTGTGCAGGCCCTGGGGGCACAATGAGTGGGTGGTCATGGGAGGGGGCCATGGGAGTGGGAGGAGGTTCCCAGGGCTGTGTTATGGTGAATAGCCCATCCCAGAAGGGCTGGAGTACTGCACCCCTAGCCTTCACAGGCTGTGGGGAGAGCAGGGACCCCCACACTGGCCAAGGGACAGCCTGGAGGGGTGAGGACTCCCACCCTCCCACCGTGGTGCTTCGGACTCAGCCTGGGCAGGGGGGGCCTTCTAGACCTGCACTCTGGGGCTCGGTGCTCTCCTGAGCGGTCCCATGTCGATGTTTGAAGGGGCTGCGGAGGTGAAGCTGGAGGATGGCCGCGGACCCTGTACTGGGAGAGTGGAGGTGAAACACCAGGGCCAGTGGGGGACTGTGTGTGGCATCAGCTGGGACATGGACGATGCTGCAGTGGTTTGTAAGCAGCTGCGCTGTGGGTCTGCTGTTAAAGCTCATGCTGAAGCACACTTTGGGCCAGGATCTGGCGCCATTTGGATGGCTGTTGTTGAGTGTCATGGCAACGAGTCAGCCCTGTCTGATTGCACAGACACAGAATGGATTCGACAATACTGTGATCACAGTCGGGATGCTGGAGTGACGTGTTCAGGTACGGTGCCAGCCTGTTCCCCACCTTTGTGACCAGGACGGGGGAAGGGACCTGGCTGTGCCCTCAAGGAAACAAGGGGTTACTGGAGAAGGGCCTGGTGTAGCTGGTCACACTGCTGAGCTGGGACTGGCATTGCTGGTTTCCCCGGTCCCTGAGGAAAAAACAGTGGGAACCCGCCACTGCCTGACCCCTGATGTGTCTCAGCCCACCCTCCGTCAGTGCCTGGGGCTGGGAGATGGTGCCCTCATGCAAAAGGAACTTAGAGCAGCTCACGTGGCCACCCACAACCCTGGGCCCAAGGAGGTCAGGGACTTTTGGGTTGTGTCCCCTGGCAGACATGAGTCCCCCAAAGCAGAGGGGCTGCTCAGAGGGCAGGGGCCCTGGGCTTGGGCAGAAGAGCTGGGTGGCTCATGGCCACCCCATTCCCCTTCCAGAGCCACCCCATGAGAGCGAGCCCACAGGGAAACACCCCTGTGCAGGCAGCGCTGACCTGCTGCCCAGCCTCTCCTGCCTACCCCAGCCCCTGCCTGCCCTGTGCCAAGGGCACTTACCAGCACTTTCTGGCTCTCCTTGCCCTGGGAGCTCGTGTCAGCCCAGGGCTGCTCCTCTGCCCCCTCTCCTGCCCTCTACCCAGCTGGGGGCCAGGGATGTGCACCCCTGGCAGTGTTCTCTGGCCCTGGCTGAGGACCCTCCCCAGCCAGGTGCAGGAGCTGGGGGCTGGTGGAGACAGCGACTGGAGGTACAGCTGCACATCTGCTCCCTCTGACATGTCCCATCTAATAGCAGTGCCCCAATGGGCTCCATTTCTGGTGGCTCCAAGGGGTTCCTCAGCCTGGCTCTCAGCTTGGTGGGGCAGAGCAGGCTGCAGCAGCCAGCAGAACCTCAGCCCATCTCCTTGGGCTCAAGTGCTCGGGGCGCTGCAGTGCCTGGGGCCAGTGCCAGGTAGCCCAGGGTCTCCGGGAGGGCAGCAGTTTTTCTGAGCGCTTCCTGTGGCTGTGGGTTTGGGAGAAAAGCCAGCCCACGAGTGCTGTGATGATGTTGGGGGAGCAGCAGGGGGTCCATGGTGTGTTTGTGCCATCAGCACCCATTGGGAGCTGCTGGGAGGGTCGTGGGGCTCTTTGCCTGTGGCCACCTTGCAGGCCAGGTGGGACATGGGTATGTAACTGCCAGAGGGCTGTGGGAACTCACAGGGTTCTTTGGTTACTCCAGGATTTGTCCGGCTGGTTGGAGGGGACAATCCCTGCTCAGGACGAGTGGAGATCCATGATAGGAACAAGTGGAAAACTGTCTGTGACTCCGCCTTTGGTCCCAAAGCTGCCGACGTGGTCTGCAGAGAGTTGCAGTGTGGCACAGCCCTGTCTGTCCCCGGGGCAGCTCACTTTGGAGAAGGGGCTGGTCCCATGTGGGACAGAGAGCTGCAGTGTGTGGGGAATGAATCCCTTCTCAGCTCCTGCCCCACGGGGTCCCCCAGGGAGCAGCCCTGCACCCACGCGAATGCTGCCGGTGTCACCTGCACACGTAAGGACTCAGGGCAGGGTGTTACCACCGGGGGTGTGCCGATGATGGGGGAGCAGGGACGGGACTGTGCTGTGCTGGGTGTGAGGACAGAAGGGGTGATCACAGAACCATAGGATGGTTTGGGTTGGAAGGGACCTTTCAATGTCATCTAGTCCAACTTGCCTGCAACCAGCAGGGACCTCTTCAACTAGATCAGGTTGCTCAGAGCCCCATTAGACCTGACCTTGAATGTTTGTCTGCAGCCCTAAAATGGTGCAGAAGGAGGAGAAAGGCAGGGTGTCCACTTGGCCTCTACTCCACCACCCAAGGCAGCAAAAGCACAAGTCTGCCCTGTCTCATCCTTCTCTGTCCCGAGTTCACAGGGTTCAGGCTGGTGAACGGCAGCACGGCGTGTGAGGGGAGGGTGGAGGTCCATGTGCAGGGGACCTGGGGCACCCTCTGTGCCTCCCGCTGGGACCTCTTGGACGCCCACGTTCTCTGCCGTCACCTCAACTGCGGGTTTGCTGAGTCCATTCCTAAAGGAGGGCGTTTTGGGAGAGGAAGCGGCCCTGTCTGGAGAGACTCCTTCCACTGTGACGGGACTGAAGCCCACCTGGGAGAGTGCCCAGTGACTGCCCTGGGGGCCTCGCCGTGCTCCCATGAGAACGACGCTGCTGTCATATGCTCAGGTGAGTGCAGGAAAACACTCGGTTACTCTGTTTTCCTCTTAAATGCTCCCAAAGCAGGGGACCCTGTGGCAGTGCAAGGCTCTGGCTCAGAAGGTCCCCACAGAGGGCTGGCGGCAGGCAGGCGAGCTCCAAGGCCCTCCTGCAAGGGTGCCAGAGCCTGGAGACATGCTGCAGGCTGCCGGGCTCCCTGATGCCGCCAAGGGCTGGGGCATGGCTGCTCTCCCCAGGCCCAGCTCGCTTCGCATCCCTGCGGCTGGTGGGTGGAGGAAGCCCGTGCGACGGGCGAGTGGAGATCTTCCAGCACGGGACGTGGGGCAGAGTCCTGGATGAGCAGTGGGACGTGCAGGAGGCCAGCGTGGTGTGCCGGCAGCTGCAGTGCGGAGAGGCAGAGGCAGCCTACAACCCCCCGAAGGCTCAGAGAGGGACGGGTCCCGTGGGGCTGCGCGGGGTACGGTGTGCAGGGCACGAGGCCAACCTGACCCTCTGCAACACCTCCCTGCCTGAGAGTGCGCTGGAAGCAGGGATTGCCGAGGACGTGGGGGTCGTTTGCTGGGGTGAGTGGCACTGCACGGCCCCCCCAGGCTCTGGGCTGGGTGGGCAGCCGGCCCTTGACGGCAGCCGGGGTTTCCTCCTGCTACAGGGAGCCGTCAGGTGCGGCTGGTGAACGGGCCTGGGCGCTGCGCTGGGAGAGTGGAGATCTACTACCAGGGCAGCTGGGGGAGCGTCTGCGATGACGGCTGGGACCTGTCTGATGCTGCCGTCGTTTGCCGCCAGCTGGGCTGCGGAGGGGCGCTGGAGGCGGTTGGCTCCGCTCGCTTCGGGGAAGGCTCCGCTCAGATCTGGCTGGAGAGCGTGAACTGCTCCGGGGCCGAAGCTGCTCTCTGGGACTGCCCGGCAGGGTCCTGGGGGCAGCACGACTGCGGGCATAAAGAGGACGCAGGAGTCGTCTGCTCAGGTGTGTGCCGGGAGCTGTGGTGGGAGCCCAGTCCCCAGGCAGGCCGGGACGAGGGGAGAGCCGGACACGGCCGAGGCTGTTCCTGGCCAGCTCTGAGCCCCTGACAAAGGCCACCGTGGGGACACCCATGCACAGGTGCCCTCAGTCCCACCGGGGGTCCCTGGGGAGCTCCGCTGTCCCTGACGGGCAGCAGGGAGGGCAGGGGTGTCTGTCCATCAGGGACATTTCTCTGTCCGTGGGTGCAAGGGGGACTTGCTGGACGTGCCTTTGCCTGTCTGAGGGCCTGGCGGGTGCAGGGGTGTCCCTGCTCCCCCAGCCCCAGCCCAGCCTGTTCCCCCTCGCTGCCTTTCCTCCCAGAGTTCATGGCCCTGAGGCTGGAGAACGGCACCAACTGCTCCGGGCGCCTGCAGGTTTTCTACAATGGGACGTGGGGGAGCATTTGCTCCAACTCCATGACTCCTGAAACTGTGTCGCTGGCATGCAAGGAGCTGGGCTGCGGGGACAGAGGGTCCCTGGAAACACAACGGCCCTACGGCAGGCTGTCTGGCACGGCCTGGCTGGACCGTGTGGAGTGTGGGGAGAGAAACAGCTCCTTCTGGCAGTGTCCCTCCGCTCCCTGGCACCCGCAGTCATGCGACGACCTGCGAGAGGAGACCCACATCACCTGCAAGGGTAATTCTGAGCTAGCCGGGCACCAGCATCCCCTGCGTTCCTGCTCCTGGCTGGGCATGGTCAAATTCCTGGGCCTGCAGGGGCCTTTCGTTTCCAAGCCAGACGCTGCTGCTGCTGGTACCAAAAATGGGACTTCCTCTCCTGGAGCCCCACACATTCACCAGTGGTTGCCAGCCGGGCTCCCAGCTTCGCCTGGTTGAGGCAGAGGTTTCTCGAGGCGAGGTCCCAGAAGGGAACAGCCAGGGCTCTGAGGAGTGTCCCTTCCATGGACACCCTCCTGCTGCTCTGTGACCCAGGGTCCCTTTGGGGCTGAGCAGTCAGGGTCCCCCACGTTGCCGAGTGTGTGTCCCCCGAAGGACCGGGGTTCAGCTGCTGCCATGGGTGGGTGGCACGAGCTGAGCTGAGCCCCGCTCTCTGCTGCACGCCCCCCCTGCAGCAGCCCCTTCACCACAGCGTTTCCCTCTGCAGGGAGGCAGCCAGAAACGCCCCCGGCCCCAATGGCTGCGTGCCCCAGCACCCCGAGCTGCACAGGTAGCTGCTCCTCTGCATGCCCCTCTCGCCTGGCAGGGCTCTGCCTGCTGTCCCGCGGCCCTGGGAGCTCTCTGCCTTCTCCAGACAGGGAGAAGATTCGTGCCGTGGGAGGGGAGAAGGGGTGCTCTGGCCGAGTGGAGGTGTGGCACCGTGGCTCCTGGGGGACGGTGTGTGACGACTCTTGGGACATGCGGGATGCCGAGGTGGCATGCAGGCAGCTGGGCTGTGGCCCTGCGGTGTCTGCCCTGGCCGAGGCTGCATTTGGGGAGGGGAGCGGCCCCATCTGGCTGGAGCAGGTGGAGTGCCGGGGGACAGAGCCATCTCTGCAGGACTGCTGGGCCCGGCCTGGGGACAGCGGTGCCTGCCGCCATAAGGAGGACGCGGCCGTGAACTGCTCAGGTGAGCGGCAGGGCTGGGACACCTCACAGGGAGCCCTTTTCCCCATTGGCTGCCATCATGGCTCCAGAGCTCCTGAGAGCAAGGCCATCCCTGCAGAGCAGGAGAGCCTTTTGCCGAGTGGGCAGCAGCTTCTGTGGGGCTGGGTGTCCTCCAGCTTCTGCCCGCAGGGCCCTGCAGCCCCCAGGGGCATCTCCCGGGCTGCCGGCTCTGTCCCTGCTCTGGGCCCTGCGCTCCTTCCTGGCCATGCTCACCAGTCGTGCAGGAGGGGCGATTTGGGTGGGATGTGGCAGGGATGTCTGCACATGCACACGTGCGCACACACACACACACACGGTGTGTCAGAGAGGAGGCTCCCTGGTACCTGCACCCCCACCCTCTCAGCCCAGCTCTCCTTCTCCTCCTCTGCAGATGCACCCAGGACGGCAGCACCAACCCCTCCAGCAGGTAACCCGTCCTCCCCACCAGTGCTGGGTCTTCTTGGGGCCAGGCTGTGACCCACAGCCGGAGGGAAGGGGCTCCTTGCTGGGCTGTGAAACTCCCAGGAGGAGGCACCGGGGTAGCGGTGGGGCGGGAGGCTGGGGAGGGCTGTCATTCACCCACTCAGGTGGGAGCTTCCCCATCCCTCGTCCCCTGAAACCCGGTATGTAATGGGGGTCAGGACTGGGGTGTGCCGGCCCCTCACCTCTCCCAGGCCTGGTGCTGCCCTTTCTGTGTTCCTGCCATGCAGATCCCACGCGGGGCCATCTGACTGGCAGTGGGAGAGTCTCATTGCCCGTCATCATGTGCATCATCCTGGGAGCCCTTGTCTGCCTGCTCCTGGCCCTCCTGGCCGGGCAAGTGCGAAGCGCCAGGGCTGGGCGCAGAGGTGGGTCCCTTCCCAGGGGAAGATGCCTGCTGGCAAGGCCAGGGGTGCCGTGGGCTGTCAGTGAGTGGGAGAGGCAGAGCTGGGGGGACAAGAGTGTGTGCTCTCTGCGGGATCCCATCCCCTCTCTGACCATCCCTGGGCCAGCCCTGCCTCTGTCCACAGGCTCTGAGAGAGCTCAGGAGCCCTTCCCTGAGGCCGTGTACGAGGAGATCGGTTCCAGCCCAGCATGGCAGAAGCAGGCAAGGTTCAGCGGCTCAGGTTGGTGTGCGTCCCTCGTTGAGGACACATCTACAGTGCTCTTTCCCCTGGCTGCCACGCAGGGTTGACCCCTGCAGCCCCCTAACCCATGGTTCGTGCGGTTGTGGGGCTGTTGGATCTGTGTGGGGAGCACCCATGTCCTGGGCCCAGGAGAGAAGCTTTCTCCCCACCTGCTCTGCGCGTCCCATTTGGGGACAGCCCCTCTCTGCCTGCCCCTGCACCCTGGGGGACACCTGAGGGGTGAGGGAAGGGGCTGTCCCAGGGCAGCTCTGGCAGGCCCTTGGAGATGGGCTTTGTCCCAGGGCAGCAGGGTGAGTCCTGAGCCCTCGTCCCCGTGCAGCCGTGGCTCTGTGGGTCCCACGTCCCCAGCAGCACTGAGCACAAGCTGGGTCAGCAGAGCGCACTCCCCTGACACCCGCTGGGCCTCTCTCCAGGCTCCTATTCAGAGGGGTCCCTGAGCAAGCTGCAGCCCTACCCCGGGGACAGCGAGGAGGAGGATGGTCCAGGGTCAGCACCAGGTAATGGGGGGCAGGAAGGGGTGGATGTCTCCTCCCTGCAGACATGTGATGGACAGCAGTGTCACTGAGCGTCACCCTCGGAGCTGGGAGGACAGTCGGGATCTCCTGTGGGGCTGCAAACACCGATGTCGGAGCCCCATGTCCCTGCGCATCCTCCCATCCTCTGCTCTGCAGAACGCATCTTCTCACTGTCACCAGCTCTCCTCTCCTTTCAGACGTCCCTGTCCTGCCTGGAGGTGACCCAGCTGATGGCTATGATGATGCCAGGGAGGTTTCTGACCCTGGGGAGGATCCTTCCCCTGGGCAGGAAGACTGGGAAATGCCCAGGGTGGCAGAGGAAGGATCTGGACCCACGGATACCCCTGGAGGTGAGAGGGAAAGAAAGTGCTGCTGGTTCCTGGAGTGGCATCCCCGGTGCTGGATGAATCGCTGTCACACTGAGAGCCCAACGTGCTGGGGTGGGGCAACCTGCCCCAGGAGTTTTTCCTTGGGGGCTCCATGGGTGGGAGAGGGAGCTGAACGTCTCAGGACTGGTGAGGAGAAGGGAGGAAGGTGATGTACAGCCCAGGAGAGGCACCCCATGGGGTGAACATGCAATGGCCTGCCTTGCTTCTTGCAGGGCCAAACCTGCTCTCCCAGAGAGGTGCTGGTGCCCCCGGAGCTGAGGCGGATGCCTGGTCCCTGTCCCCAGAGAGCACGGGCTATGACGATGCTGAAGAGGTGTCTGTGGCACATCCCCCTGAGGACACAGAGGCTGTGACACCGGAGCTCAGTGCACAACGGTCCCTGAGCCCCGGGCCAGGAGAGCCCGTCCCTGCAGTGCAGCTGGGGGCAGCCAGGAGGGAGGAGAGGTCTGTGCAGCTGGGAGAGCCGTGAGCACCAGGGAACCCTCTCCCTTTTCCCACGGGCAGCAGAAACTGCCAGGGGTTTCCTTGATTTTGATTCCCCTGTTTTTACACAGGGGCCCCCATATCGGTTCTTATTAAAAGCCTTTGAGCCAGAGCTGTGCTTGCCTGCCCAGGTGCTTTAGTGTCTCCCCGAGGGTGGCTGGAGGAAACCAGAGCCCAAAGACATGGCGGTGGGGAAGGGGCATGTCTCGGGTGGGTGTGTGGTGCAGGGCAGTGAGCTGAGCTCAGGTCCAGCACAGCTGCCCGCCTCTCTCCTGAGAGGGGACTCCAAAGAGGCAGCGCACACAGCCCTCCTCACCCCACAGCCAGACCCTGGCTGGGCAGGGCAGGCCCACAGTGCCTGCAGAGGACCAGAGGCTCCAGCTCCAGCCTTTCCCTGAGGCTGGGCATTCAGGGAAGAACCCCCTTGGAGATGCTGGGGATGGAAGCCAGGATCTCCCACATGCAAAGTGGGCACTCTGCCACTGAGCTACACCCTCTGGAGCCTTCCCAGCAGGAGACACTCTCCTCCCATGAGGGGTCTGTGACAAGCACAGCCCCGTTGTCCCCTGGGTGCCCAGGGACCCTCTGCAGGAAACAGCACTTGAGCCCTCCTGAGATGGGGGAAGTCCGCAGTGCCTCTCCGCTGGGGCCTGATCCTGGCACAGGGCTGCACTGCAGAGCACTGCCCCTCCAGCGTCTCTGAAGAGCGATGGGGCAGAAGGAGGCTCTGGCTGCAGGTGCTGCTCCCACGCTCTGGCCCCCTCCAGGGCCAATGGAGAGGAGAACACTCCTGAGCCTCCTCTGCCCCCCAGGGCAAGGGCAACCCCCCTGTGTGCCACATCTGTGCGCAGCGGCACAGGAGGAGAAGTACAACAGGGTGAGGGACATGCCCTCCCTGGGGTGAGGTGCCCCCAGGCTCTGATGGCACCCCAGGGTGTGCGATGGGGCAACATGGGGGCAGAAAGCTCACACGCCCTCACCCATGTAGCGGGCCTCCTCCTGCACCCCTCTGCCCCGCAGCATCCCTGGAGGTGGGGTGAAGGGCAGGTGTCCATCTCCATGGGGCTGATGCCCAGAGAGGAGCATATTGGTGTGTTACCAGTCATTGGAGCACGGGGGCAAAGGGGGCCGAGAAATTCTGCTCAGGACAGCGTGTGACTAAACAATACCGATGGCCATGCACTCCGGTGGGTGATCCTCAGCGTGGCTTTGTCAGCTGTCCTGGGCACATCAGAGGTCTCACTGCAACACCCCCCCGGGGGAAGGATGCTGCCATTCAGGCCGCAGCTCCAGGGAGTGCCTCTCCCTGGGACTATGGGTCCAGTGGCCTCTGCTCTGGGAACTGAAGACAAGGTGCAGGAGGTGCCTGAGGAGGGGAACAGACTCTGCACCCTTGAGCATGACAAAGAGGAGAGGAATTGGGTCGTGCAGAGACCCCGCAGAGGACACATCCCGATCCTGTGGAGCAGGGAAGGAGGCACAGCTGGAGACCTCCCCAAAGCAGCCCTGAGTGGAGAGTCCTGCCCAGGGGGAGGCTGGGGACTTGTGGGGCTGGAGGAAGGCTCCTTCGAAGCCGCAGATGTGCAGGTCCAGGGCAGGGACAGTGCTCTGGCAAGAGGTGAAGGAGCAAGCAGGGCTGGGACAGGCTGGAAGGCGGCAGACGGGCTCTGCAAAAAGCAGAGGGAGAAAAATCACTGCTGAAGCCCAGGGCTGAACCAGGCACCTTTAGATCTTCAGTCTAACATTGTCCCAGCTGAGCTCCTTCAGCCCTGCCCCAGCAGCCCTTGTCCCTGTCCCTGCCGGGCCCCAGGCTGACACAGAGGAGGAGTGCTCCTCAGGGAGGTTCCCAGGGAAAAGCTGTGCCCAGCCCCGGACAGAGGGGACCGGGCCCCTCCCTGCCTCCAAGGCCAGGTGGGCTCCAGCTTTGGTGGAGGCCACGTTACGCTGGGCGTGCCAATATGTGTGTGGGCCGCGTACAAAGGGGACAGGAGTGAAGTTAAGTGGGCAAGCCAGGCATGTGCAACTGCAAAGGCTGAGGGTCAAAGAAGCATAGGACCGATGGAAGACCTTATCACCTGGAAAGCCTCCTCCCGCACGTTTTTTCCTTGCTGAACTTTCCTGCTTTGTTCCCAACTCCTCTCCCTCCTTCCCCCTGAGCAGTGCAGGGCGATGGGGAATGGGGGTCCTGGTCAGTCCATACCAATTCCTCTCTGCTGCTCCTTCCTTCTACCACTTTTCCCATGGGGTCCCTCTTACTGGCTACAGTCTTTCGAGATAAACCTGCTACAGCATGGGCTCTCCTCAAGCTGAAATTCTTTCAGGAAATATCCAACCTGTCCAGTGTTGGGTCCTCCACCAAAGTGCAGGGATTACCTCCTCCGCTGTGCTCCTCTCCTTAGGCTGCAGGGAAATACCTGCTCTACTGTGGTATTCTCCACAGGCTGCAGGAGACCATCTGCTCTGGCACCTGGAGCACCTCCTCTCCCTCCTTCTTCACTCACCCTGGTGTTTGCAGGGCTGTTTCTCACACTGGTTTTTCCCTCACTCCTCTCCCACTCGAGCCCTTGTGTCCTTTCTTAAATACACTCTCACAGAGGTTCCACCATCCTTGTTGATGGGCTCAGTTTTGGCCAGCGGTGGGTTTCTTTTGGAGCCGTCTGGAACCAGCTCTGTCTGGCACGGAAGCAGCCCCTGGTCTCTTCTCACAGAGGCCCATGCCTTCAGCCCCACCACTACCAAACCCTGGAGACGGACACCAATTCCACAAGCCCTGGCTCTGCACCACAAACACTCTGGTGTGAGTCCTCACCCCGCATGGGCACAGGGTACAAGCTGTACTCCGAGGATTTTCCCTCCTGGGCACTTTCCAGCCCAGCCCAGCTCCCTCCAAGCTCTGCCACCTCCCCTGCCCTCTCTCCATCCCAGCCCAGTCTGCGCTGGCCCAACAGCAGAGCCTGCCCCAGGGTGCTGCAGAGCTCTGGGCACTCACTCCACAGCCACAGCCCCCCTGAAGGGCACGGCAGCTGCTGGGGGGCAGAGGAGGGTCAGCCCCAGAGACGGGGGGCATTTGGACACAAGGAAAAGGCAGTCAGTGGGCCCCTATGTCCTCCTCCCCAGGATATTCTGAGGGGTCTGCAGCCCCTCTGTGCCATCCCCTCTCCCCAGCCCAGTACAAGAGCCCTGGCCCTGGGGACCCTCAGGCAGCTCCTGCCGCCCCAGTGACAGAGTGGCACTGGGACAGCCTGCCCCAGGCTGCTGCAGCCAGAAAGGTCTTCTCATCTCCCGTTTATTCAGCCCTGCTGCTGATGGGTCTCAGAAAAAGTAGTTCTAGCTGGTTTATTTTTTTTATTTAAACACACAGAGAGACTGAGTCTTTATTTACACAACTTTTTTCTGTCACACAAGACATGTGGATACTTTATGAGGAGGGGATGAATAAGGAAAGCTTACTTGTCACACCAGGTGCGGGGAATCCTTTGCAGAGGAAGGTACACAGTCCATGGCTGCTGAAAAATGTCCAATCAGTTTCCTCAGGGCATCCTTGAGCTCCTGGTTCCTCATGCTGTAGATGAGGGGGTTCACTGCTGGAGGCACCACCGAGTACAGAAATGACACCACTAGATTCAGGAATGAAGAGGAGACGGAGGGCGGCTTCAGGTAGGAAAACACCCCAGTGGTGATAAACAGGGAAACCACGGTCAGGTGAGGGAGGCACGTGGAAAACGCTTTGTGTCTTCCCTGCTGTGAGGGGACCCTCATCACAGCCCTGAAGATCTGCACATAGGACACCACAATGAAAACAAAACATCCCAAAAAACCAAAAGCACTAACCACCAGAAGGCCAGCTTCCCTGAAGTAGTCTGAGTCTGAGCAGGAGAGCTTGAGGATGTGGGGGACTTCACAGAAGAACTGGTCCACAGCATTTCCTTGGCAGAGAGGTATTGAAAATGTATTAGCTGTGTGCAGCAGAGCATAGAGAAAGCCACTGCCCCAGGCAGCTGCTGCCATGTGGACACAAGCTCTGCTGCCCAGGAGGGACCCATAGTGCAGGGGTTTGCAGATGGCAACATACCGGTCATAGGCCATGACTGTCAGAAGATAAAACTCTGCTGAGATGAAGCTGACAAACACAAAGACTTGTGTAACACATCCTGAGTAGGAGATGTCCCTGGTGTGCCAGAAGGAGTTGACCATGGCTTTGGGCAGAGTGGTGGAGATACAGCCCAGGTCGAGGAGGGCGAGGTTGAGGAGGAAGAAGTACATGGGGGTGTGGAGGCGGTGGCACAGGCTACGGCAGTGATGATGAGGCCATTGCCCAGGAGGGCAGCCAGGTAGATGCCCAGGAAGAGGCAGAAGTGCAAGAGCTGCAGCTCCCGCGTGTCTGCGAATGCCAGGAGGAGGAAGTGGGTGATGGAGCTGCCGTTGGACATCGCATCCCTTTGTTCCCGAGGTACTGCCAAAGGAGGAAAGCCCACTCACAAGTCAGGACAGCTCTGAGCAAATCTCTTCCCATTGCCTGCCCTTCCAAACCCAAGCCCCGGAAACACACTTTGCCTGTGTCCTTTTTTGCGGGAGCTTTCTGCATTGCCCTTGTTGGAGCTCTCATTGTTGCTGGCCAAGTGTGCCGTGAGGAGCAGAGCTCTGCTTGTGGGCTCCCAAGGAGTCATCCCTGCTCCACAGCAGCGGGGATTTGGGAAAGGGGTTACAGCTTCTGCCATTCACTAGTTACCTCATCTGTGATCCACTTGTAACGCAGAGGAGCTGCTCAGCATATTCCTGCAGGAAAACCTCAAGGAAACTCCTGGTTGTCCTCAAACTGCAGTGACATGAGCAGAGCCAGCTCACCTCTGAGCCTTTTCAGGGGGGGAAAGACCACGCAGCTCTTGACTCACTGGCCCCTGACCCCCTGCAGAGGGATAGGGAGAAGAGGGAGAAAAAGGAATAAAAATCTCATGGGTTGAGATACAGACAGTTTGATAGACCAGTAACGGGAAAGAAAATAACAATCATTGTAAAAGAATATAGGAAACCAGGAGTGATGCAGTACAAATGCTTACCCCCCGATGCCCATCCCGAGCAGCAAACACGGATTCCTGCCGCCCGGCCAACCCCCATTTCTGTACTGAGCAGGACCAGCCCAAGGCATTTTATTGACCTCTCTGGTGGTTTTGGTGCTGAGTCCATGAAGCTCAGACACAGGGGAAGCTGATGAAACCTCTCCAGAAGTCAACGTCAGATGTAATTTTGAAAGTTTCTTGTGGCGTTAATGGGTCCCACTGAGGGCCATTAGTGCCAAATGCTCCTGGGGGCTCGTTCGAGGGAAAACTGGAGGCAGTGAGGGCAGGTAGGCAAAGGCAATGGAGAGGTGTCTCTGATGCTGGCTAATGCTGAATGTGTGGGAGGAAGGCAAAGGGCCAAGCCTGGGAAGAGAGATCCTGCCCCACAAGCACAGCTCAGGGCTCTTCCTGGGGCATTGTGATGGGAGGACGTGCAATGCCAAGGGCAGAAAGACAGAATGATGGCTCCCGGGTGGGGAAGAGGAGGCGCTAAGGCCCTAGTGCTGTAAGGATAAGGTGTCTTCTGGTAGCCTTGGTGGCACAGACAACAGCCACAGCCAAGAGGAGAAAGACATAAGCACTGTTGGGGGCTTTCAGCCTTGCCAACTCCCTTGATCGTCTCCTCCCCTGGCTGTGCTATGGTGTCCCACATCTGCTCCTCTTCCCCTGCAGGCTGCAGACATCCCCCCTGCTTCCCCGTCTTGCTCTCCCCTCAGCATCTCACTGCCTTTACTCATCTCTCTCCATCGTCCTTGGCTGTTCCTGAAACACAACGCCTTGGGCTGATCCCGACTCCCTCTGGGTGATCTGTTGCAGCACAGCACTGCCCTTGCAGTGGCATTTCTTTCTCCTGGTGTCCAGTCTCCACCTCCCAAGCTGCCCTTTGTTGCATTATTTCTTTCTCCTGCTGTTTCCCACCAAAGAAAAGATCCATCATCTCACAAACAACCCTCCAACCAGTTTCAGGCTATTCCAATAGTGCCCAGAGCCTCCCTGCCACTGGGCCAGAGAAGCCCAGGTCCCTCAGCCTCTCCACCAAGCACATGTGCACTGGGCCCTAAAGGCCATCTTGGCAGACCTCCTCTGGACACTCTCCAGGTCCTCTCCACTTCTCCAAAATGGGGAGCCGCACACTGGGACACAGCTGTGTGCGTTGGGCCACAGCAGTGCTGAGTCAAAGGGGAAGGTGACTCAAGTTGCCTGGGGGGCACACGCTCCTCCTCCTGCAGCCCCGTAGGCAGCCGGCCTTGTTCATAGTGAGCGTGCACCACTGGCTCATGAGGCGTCCCTCAGGGTGCCCAGGCCCATCTCTGCAGGGTCACTGCTCAGCACATCAGATCCCAGCCTGTTCTGCTGCATTGGGGTTATTCTTCCCCGGGATGCAGGACTGGACACTTCTCCTTGAAAAACTTCAAGACATTTCTGTTGGCCAAATCCCAGCGTCTCTCCAGCTGCCCCTGGACTCAAGCTCCCTTTGGTCAGCTGTTAATGTTTGTGTGCAGATGGTCACCCTGATGCTTGTTCCCCAGGGCTCGGTACTGGGGCCAGTTCACTTTAAGATCTTTATCAATGATCTGAACGAGGGGATCGACCCCTCAGTAAGTTTGCAGATGACACCAAGTTTGGTTGGAGTGTCAACCTGCTTCATGGTAGAGAGGTGTTGCAGAGGCATCTGCAGAGTCCGGATCGATGGGCCAAGGCCAATGGTTTGAGGTTCAACAAGGCCAAGTGCCGGGTCCTGCACTTGGGTCACACCAACCCCATGCAGCGTTACAAGCCTGGGGAGGAGTGGCTGGAGAGCTGCCCTGCAGGAAAGGACCTGGGGGTGTTGGTCGACTGCCGTCTGAATATGAGCCAGCAGTGTGCCCAGGTGGCCAAGAAGGCCAACAGCATCCTGGCCTGTATCAGGGACAGTGTGGTGAGCAGAAGTAGGGAAGTGATCGTCCCCCTGTACTTGGCACCGGTGAGGCCACACCTCAAGTACTGTGTCCAGCTTCTGTAGATGCAGCCCAGGCTATGATTGGCTTTCTGGGCTGCAAGTGCACGTTGACGGCTCCTGTCCAATGTTTCACACACTAGCATCCCCAAGTCCTTCTCTACAGGGTTGCTCTCAATCCATTCAGCAGTCCGTCTGTATTGATACTGGGGATTGCCCCGACCCAAGTGCAGGACCTTGCACGTTGCCTTCTTGCACTTCCAGAGGGTCACATGTGTCCCATTTACCAGTGACCAAAACAGCTGAGAGTTCCTTTCCCAAGGTTTAGGGTCTTGACTGTAGTTTTCAGCTGGCATATATCCCTTCAGATCATGAATTCCACGAGGGGCTGAACGCTGCAGCCCAGGCTGCCACCAGTCTTGGCCTCTCCAATAAGTATCTCTGAGTTGGTGACAGGACGAAGGAGCTGGGTTTGGGTTTAGGCGTGAGGCATGTGGTGAGGGCTTCAGCTTTGGCGTTGGTGTTCAGGGAAGGGCTACAGATGAGAGCTGCAGGTGAGGGATTAGGGTTAGGGTCCAGGCAAAGGCTTAGGGGGAGCTGCATCGTGCTGAGTCTGAGGGGCAAGAGTGTGGAAGGCACTCAGCGTGTATGGGCCCTGGTGGTGAGCAGAGGGAAAGCTCATGTGGTGATGACCAAAAGCATCCCCATTGCAATGAGCTGGGGATTAGCACTGGACCCCTTGGCTTGGCAGGGTACATCCAGTGGGCTACAGCACACAGGATGTCTCTGCCTCCTTTCTTTGTCACCCTGAAATCACTGCCTCTGGTTTTCTGCTCTAACCAGTCCCCAGGGAGTCACGCTTCCATTTCCTGAAGCAGCTTCGTCACCCACAGTCCTCAGCAGACCCTGCTGAACCTCCAAGACTCTTTATTCCTGCCAGGGCCCTCCACACTGCGTGACTTTCCCCCGGGAGCTTGTTAACGTGAAGGAACTGTAATGAGTTTATTCTTGCATCTCAATTCACCGTATGGTTGCAAGGGGACTCTGAGGAGAGACTGTCTCCAAGGAAGAGTTTTGCTAGAGTTTGCTGGAGAAGAAAAGTTTTGTTTAACAAGCACATAATGTAACACGGGCAGGGACATGACTAGAGACATGAGTTGGTGACAAGGCTCTGGGATGGAAATTTGGCCAAGAATAAGGCACAGTTTACTTAATCTGCCACACTCTCTCTTTAGCCAACGCACTAACTGTGCGTATATTTAGAATTTCCTATCAATCTCTCCAACATATTTCTTTTATGTTGATGGTTTGAGGGAGGTGGACCTTATTGGAGGCTTGGACTTGGCATATAGTGGAGGAAAGCATTGGGTTTCTTTAATTAATTGGTATCATTTTGTCCTTCTGGCTGTTCAAATTTAATAAGAATCCCTTGTCTATTTACAGCCAAGTCTCCGGGGGAATCGGGCAGGAATTGGTGCAAAGGAGCTGTGAACATTCAGCTGCAGACTCAGCGCACAAGTCTGATGTAGGAAAAGAATGCAAGTCCCAGGCAGCCCCAAGAGAAATGGTGGGGAGGAGGAGGTGGGGGGGCAAGTTGTCCATACAGTGGGGGACCTCGAGGAGATGGCAGTTGCTACCTCTCCGGTCCTCCTTAGGAGACCCTCTGGTTCAGTATCAGTTGGAGAAAGCTGCAAGCATTTCCTCTGGAAAAATAAAAAGACTAATGAAAAGCCCTTTCCAAATGAAAAATTACCTTTTTATTAAGTGCTTCTTAAAACCTTCCACTTTAAGTAGACTCCTGAGACCTCTCCACTGAGCTGTACCAGGCTAGAAGCCCTGAAGAAAATCATGGCAGAGCTGTGGCTCCTTAGGGTTTTCTGCACTTTAACGAGCCCCATGGGGCATTTGCTGCTGAGCCCAGGAATGCCAGATACTGAGAGGAGCTTGAACAACCTGTGCAGGAATTCAAGTCCGAAGCAAATGCCAAAGTGTCTTGGAGCATTAATTGTCCCCACTGAGGGCCATGACAGACCAAGCCTCCCCATGGATTTGTTCGAGCAGGCAACTGGAGGCTGTGATTACAGGGAGGCAAAGGCACTGTGCAGGTGGAGCTGATGCTGAGTAAAGCCTTGATGTATTTTATCCCGCCAAGCGGCCAGCCCTGGGAAGGGGGATCCTGTCCCTCACACTGGCTCAGGGCTCCTCCTGGGGCAGTGAGGTGTGGGGTGTGCAATGCCGAGTGAAGGACAACGGCACCACACCTCCCGGCCTCCCTGGGGGGTGCGAGGAAGCAGTGAGGCCCCGGTTCCATGAGATTAAGGTGTCTCCTTTCAGGCCTTGGTAGCAAAGACAACAGCCACAGCCAAGGGGACAAAGACCTGCAGGCTGTGGACACCCAACCTCTTTCCTCCCCTTGCTCCCACTGGGGCATCTCCTCGCCTTTCCTGACAGCTCTTCTTCCTCCCTGCCTGTTCCTTGGAACACCCAGCGTTGCGCTGATCCAGGCTCCCTCTGGGTGACCTCAGCAGTCACACCACTGTCCTTCATGGGACATTTCTTTCTCCTCATGTCCAGTCTCGTTGTGAATGTTGATTTGGGATCCTGCCCAACTTTGAGGGGGCAGCAATTTCAGATTTAGTAACACGGGGTTAAGTCGTATGATTCTAACAATACTTCATCATTTGCCAGTTCTCAAAGTGATTTATCAAAATTTGCTATAACCAACACAGTGACATATTTAAAGATTCAAAAAAGGAAAGGTTCACCGGACACGTACGACAGTTTCCTGAATCGAATCAGACACTCGCAACCACAAGACTTAGAACAGTTTCCTAAATCGAGTTGCACACACAGAAAGTCGCTGAGGGGACCATCTCTGTGCAGGTAAGTCCGCACTGGGGAAGGGAATCATGGCAAAAAGGGCCAGCGAGGGGCTCCTTTGGGGGTTTTTGAAGCGGGGAAAAGCGGCCAGCCTGTGCTGGAAACCGGCCCCTCGTGGGTGGTCTGCTGAGGAGGCGTGGGCAGAGCCAGCAGCACGGGCGGCAGATCTAAAGGAGGCGTACTCGCTGGGACCACTTCCCCCCTCATAAAAGAAGCCTTTTGGGAGCACAGCGACCTGGTCACTGCGCACTGAGTAAGCACGCAGCGCATGGGCATCACCCAGGGCGTCACCGGGGAGCACCACAACAAGGCGGTCATCACCCTCTCGGATGGAGTTTAGCTCTGGTCTCCACCCGGCAGAAGGTCGTGCTCTCAACTTTAGCCAGGATGGATGTGGGAACCCAGAGAGAGCTCCCACAGGAACATACAGCCATCCAGGTCACAGGCTGCAGGGGGTGCCAGAGCCTTTCACTGGTAACGCGGGGCAGCTGTAACAGCTGCTGTGTGCCTTGTGAACAGGTGAACCATCTGCTCAGCCTGGTGGCAGAGCTGTGAGAGGAAGTCAAAAGGTTAAGGAGCATTAGGGAGGCTGAACAAGACACAGACTGGTGGAGCCAGGCTCTGCCCTCCTTGAAACAGAAGCAGGAGCACCTATCAGAAAGTCACCGGGATCCAGGGACCCCTGTATCCTGCCCTGTCAGGCAGAAGGCAGAAGCCTAAATGCAAAGAGTGAATGGAGGGAAATTCATGGTCGGGGCAGCAGGCGAATTCCCTCCTTGCCCACCTTGTTCCCCACCCCAGTACCTCTGAAGAACAGATATGAGGTTCTGGTTGAGGAAGGCCAGTCAAATGAGGATGTGGATGATGGGCAATCCACACCAGAGATGTCTCCACAGTCAGAATGGCGTACCGCCCGTATCACAACCACAACCACAAGGAAGAAAAGAAGGGTTATGGTCATTGGTGACTCCTTCCTGAGGAGAACAGAGCGTCCAATATGCCGGGTAGACCCTCCTCATAGAGAAGTCTGCTGTCTTCCTGGAGCCCGGGTGAAGGACATCACCAGGAAACTTCCTCGCTTGATACAGTCCTCAGCCTATTACCCATTACTGATCCTCCTTGTAGGTGGAGAGGAAGCTGCGACTTATAGACCAAGAGCAATCAAGGGGGACTTCAGGGCCTTGGGAAGGTTGGTGAGGGAATCTGGGACACGGGTTATTTTTTCCTCACTCCTTCCAGTTGCAGGCAGTGACATTGGAAGAAACAGACGGATCCAGTCTATTAATACATGGCTCCGTGGCTGGTGTCACTGCCACAATTTCAATTTTGTTGACAATGGGATGGCCTACACGGCACCGGGCTTGCTGGCATCACCTGGGAGACACCTTTCTCAAAGGGGGAAGAGGGTCTTTGCTCAAGAGATTGTGGGGCTGATCGACAGGGCTTTAAACTAGATGTGAAGGGGGAGGGGGATGATAATATCAGGCTTGTCTGTGACCAGCTGTAGGATAACACATCAGGGTTAGGGGGACGGGGCGCTAGTGAGGGCCTCTGACCTGTTGCCTGGGGGCATGCTGGGAACACTGCATCATAGTCAAAGTCTTACAGAGACGAGCCAGGGGCTTCTGAGGTTGTTGGAGTCAACAGGGAAACACCCGTGAAACACCTCAAGGTGATCTCCTCTAAGAAGGTAACACAGGCAACAGTCCAGCTGAAGTGCCTCTACACAAACGCACGCAACATGGATAACAAACAGGAGGAGCTGGAAACTACCATGCTGCTGGAAAGCTATGACCTAGTGGCCATTACTGAAACCTGGTGGGACGAATCCTATGGCTGGAGTGTGGCTATCAATGGCTACAAGCTGTTGAGGAAGGAGGGGCAGAGGTGTTGCCCTCTCTGTTAAGCAAGGGATAGAGTGTGAAGAGATGTCCCTAAAGAACAGCCAAGAGGAAGTCAAAAGCTTATGGGTAGGCATTAGAGACCGAGGCAACAAGGGGAACCTGGTGGTTGGTGTCTACTACAGGCCGCCTGATCAAGGGGAACCTGCTGATGAAGCCTTCTTCCTGCAGCTACAGGAGGCATCGCGCTCGAAGGCTCTTGTCCTGCTGTGGGATTCAACCACCCTGACACCCACTGGAAAAGTAACACGGTGAGCTGTAGACAATCCAGGAGGTTAATGGAGTGCCTCGACAATAACTTCCTAAGACAGGAAATAGACAGCCCTGCCCGAGGGGATGCCATACTGGACCTGACAGTTACCAATGCGAGTGAGCTCACTGGGGATGTCAAGATTGGAGGCAGCCTGGTGTGCAGTGACCACACACTGGTGGAGTTCACAGTGCTAAGGGATACGTGACAGACAAGGAGCGTAGTCAGGACCTTGAATTTTAGGAAAGCAAACCTCCGGATCGTCGTGGAGTTAGTCAATAGGAACCCCTGGGAAATGGTCCTCAGGGACAAGGGGGCAGAAGAGAGCTGGCAGATCTTCAAGGATGCTTTCCATAGAGCACAAGGGCTCTCGATCCCCAGGTGTCAGAAATCAAGCAAGAAAGGGAAGAGACCAGCATGGCTGAGTTGGGACCTGCTGGTCAAACCAGAAAAGGAAGGTTAAAGAAAGCGTGCTCTCCCTGATGACTGAGAATGGCAAACTGGTAACAAGAGATGAGGAGAAGGCTGAGGTTCTCAACAATTTTTTTTGCCTTAGTCTTCACTGCCAGCCTCTCTCCTCACACCTCCCAAGTTGAAGGACTTCAAGACGGGGACCTGGGGGACAAAGTCCCTCCCACTGTAAGTGAAGACAAAGTTTGTGACCACCTGAGGAACCTGAACATACACAAGTCCATGGGGCCTGATGCACCCCAGACTCCTGAGGGAATTGGCTGATGAAGTTGCAAAGACACTCTCCATGATATTGGAAAAGTCATGGCAGTCAGGTAAATTTCCCAGTGACTGGCAGAAGGGAAACGTTACACCCATTTTTAAGAAGGGTAGAAAGGAGGACCCCGGAACTACCGCCCTGTCAGCCTCACCTCTGTGCCTGGCCAGATCACGGAACAAATCCTCCTAGAAGCTATGGTAAGGCACATGGAGGACGGGGAGGTGATTCGAGACAGCCAGCATGGCTTCACCAGGGGCAGGTTCTGCCTGACCAACCTGGCAGCTTTCTCCAATGGAGTGACTGCATCAGTGGACAAGGGAAGAGCAATGGATATACTCTGTCTGAACTTCTGCAAGGCCTTTGACACTGTCCCCCCGCAACATCCTTCTCCCTTGTTGGAGACTACGGATTTGATGGGAGGACTGTTCGGTGGATAAGCAACTGGCTGGAGGGTCGCATCCAGAGAGTAGTGGTCAATGGCTCGATGCCCAGATGCAGAGGGGTGAAAAGTGGTGTCCCTCAGGGATCTGTCTTGGGACCATTGCTGTTTAATATCTTCATCAATGACATAGACAGTGGGCTCAAGTGAAGCCTCAGCAAGTTTGCCGATGACACCAAGCTGAGTGGTGCAGTTGACAGGCCAGAGGGACGGGATGCCATCCAGAGGGACCTGCACCAGCTGGAGAGGTGTGCCTGAGCAAACCTTATGAAGTTCAAGAAGACCAAGTGCAATGTCCTACACTTGGGTCGGGACAATCCTGGTTATCAATACAGGCTGGGGGATGATGTGATAGAGAGTAGCCTTGCGGAAAAAAGCCGGGGGGGTACTGGTAGGTGAAAAGCTGGACATGAGCCAACAATGTGAGCCTGCAGCCCAGAAGGCCAATCGCATCCAGGGCTGCAACAACAGAACTGTGGCCAGCAGATCCAGAGAGGTGATTCTGCCCCTCTCCTCTGCTCTTGTGAGACCCCACCTGGAGTAGTGTGTCCAGCTCTGGAGCCCTCAGCACAAGAAGGACATGGACCTGTTGGAGCAGGTCCAGAGGAGGCCACAAAGATGATCTGAGGGCTGGAGCACCTCTCCTACGAAGACAGTCTGATACAGGTAGGGTTGTTCAGCCTGGAGAAGAGAAAGCTATGAGGAGACCTGATAGCGGCCTTCCAGTACCTGAAGGGGGCCTACAAGAAAGTGGGGGAGGGTCTGTTTGCAAGGGCATGTAGCCATAGGACAAGGGGCAATGGTTTAAACTAGAGCAGGGTGGGTTGAGATTAGACATTGGGAAGAAGTTCTTTACCATGAGGGTGGTGAGACACTGGCCCAGGTTGCCCAGAGAGGGGGTGGAGGCCCCATCCCTGGAGGTGTTCAAGGCCAGGCTTGATGAGGCTCTGAGCAACCTGATCTAGTTGAAGATGTCCCTGCTTACTGCAGGGGGGTGGGACTAGGTGGCCTTTAGAGGTCCCTTCCAACCCAACACATTCTATGATTCTGTGATTCTAAACAGACATAAAGGCTAACCAATACAATTGAGATGTATCTCTTTTTGCAAAAAGTAGCGCATTATTGGTACCAAATGATCTTTGAAACCTCAAAGGCAGGTGTTTCTATATTGTAGGTGGTATTGTAGGGGACAGGTGGTTCATATTGTAGGGAGGACACTGCATTAGGAGGAGCGTGGGTCACCCACACCAGGGGAGCTGTCATCTCACTCCACTGAAACCTGGAGTGGCCACCTCGGGGCTCGTGTGCCCCTCACTGGGGCTTCCTGTTCTAGACAAGTGGGGAGGAATGGAGAGTGTCCAGAGAAGCTCTGCCAATATGGGATTCATGGCCTCAAGCACACGCCCCGTGAGGGGAGGCTGAGGGTCCTGGTCTCCTTCAGCCTAGTGAAGTGGGGGCTCAGAGCGTCACAGTCATAACCTGTAACTGTGTGAAGGGTGGTTTCAGAGATGCTGGAGCTTTTCTTCATGGTGGAAAAAAAAGCAGGAGAAAAGAAGGATGCCACAAAGTTTGGATTGGGAGGTTGAGACCAGAAATGACCAGAAGAAACTGTCACCCCGAGGGCAGTGCTGTGGTACAAGAGGACACCCAGGGGGAGGCTGGACCAGCCCATGGCTTTGTCTTTCCAGGAACAGCCAGGGAGGATGGAGAGATATCAGTAAGGGTAGTGAGATATTGGGGTGAAATCAAAAAGACAATTGGACGCCTTCAAAGAAAGAGGTGCAGGTATGGGACACCAAAGGAGTAACACCTTCAGGTTTGCTCAGCATCAGAGCCACCTTTAATTTCCCTTTACCTACCTGTCATTATTGCTTCCAGTTTTCTGCTCTAATGAGCCCCTGCGGAGGCTTTGTTGGTAATGGTCCTCAGTGGGACCCATTAACACTCCAAGAAACCTTGGAGTTTACATCTGGGTTTGTCTTCTTGAGAGGTTTCTTCAACTTCCTCTCAGTGTCTGAGGTTCAGGGACTCCACCCCAAACCCACCCGAGGGGTCATTAAAATGCCTTGGGCTGCTCCTCTGGTGCTGAGCTGGGCCAGGCTCTTGGGACAAAGGAAGCTGATGTGAAGCAGGCAGCAGGGCTGAGGGCGCTGCCTGCAGGCAACGAGGATGAGACCATCAATGCAGAGAGAGCGTGAAGGCAGTCGTGATTGGGAGGAGAGCTGAGAGCTCACTGTGGGAGAAAGCTTCCCAGCCCTCTGCCCGGTAAGTGTGAGGCTGCAGGGCAATGCCGCTGCCGATCCTGAAGGGTTCTCATAAAGCTGTCGTAGCCCACAGCCTGTGGGATCTTTCTCTGGTGTAGAGGAGGAGAAGGGTGTGCTGCAGAGCAGGGCTTCCCTGCAGCACCGTCAGAGGGACAGGACACAGTGGCTGCCTTCTCCTGGGGATGGTTGCAGGGGCATGAAGGCAGGTGTGCAGCCAGGGGTGCCCAGGGCTGTCCTTCAGAGCAGGGTCCCGGTGCTTCTTGGCAGGCTGGCTTCCCGGAACTGGCAGGCTTCCCGGAACTCTGCCTCCTGCCAGTGCCAACTCTAACCCTGCCCAGTGAGCTTCTGCCCTTAAGGACGTGGGATCCAGGGCAGCAGCTGCCTCATCTGTGGCCATAGCTGCAGCAGAAGGGACTCTCCTGAGCACCCTCTGTCCTTCCCAGGCCGTGTCTCCCTTCGGAAGAAGCATCGGGGCATTTCTCCTTGCTTCTCCACCCGTCCCTCCTGCTGCTGCTGTTGCTCTTGTTTTCAGTCTCTCTGGGGTGGGGGCTTCATCAGCAGCTCAGCCACTGACCCTGCAGGTCCTGCCATGCAGATGTGTCCCTGGTGCCCAAGGCCTCTTCTAACCTCTGGGTCTCTAGGCAATGCAGCCCATGGGGTGAGGATAACGTTAACTCTCCCCAAAGGGCGCCCCATCTTCTGGGCATCCAAAAGCTGACAGCTCTTCACTGGGGAGGGGAGTTTTTAGATGGACTCCCTTGGAGATGGGCTTTGGAACTGGACGACTCTGCTCTCCATGGGATCATCCTCCAGACCAAAGTGGGGCTGGCAAAAAGCAGCTGAGAGCAGGATGGATGGAGAGACCAGCTCTCCTCCTTCAGCACTAAGGGTCTGTCCTATTGCCTCCCAGGACTCTCACAATAGCACTCGTAGGATAGTAGAAATGCCAGGGATTTCTACCTTCAAACATGACTCCTCAAGTGGGCCAGGGGTAACAGGATCAAAATAAACAAAACAACCCCCCAGCTCTGTTCTGCAGCCAGGGGACCTGGGAGTGACAGTGGTCAAAAGCTCTTTTATATCATAGTGAGATTTAACCTGTGAACCATGCTTGGACGTTACTGTGACAAATGCAACAGGTTGTGCTCAGAGGTGTTTGTCCTCACTCTTCACTGCTGTTTCCTTCTTGGACAGGCCCCCATGTGCAGAGGGATCTGATGTCCAACGACAGCTCCATCACCCGCTTCCTCCTCCTGGCATTCGCAGACACGCGGGAGCTGCAGCTCTTGCACTTCTGCCTCTTCCTGGGCATCTACCTGGCTGCCCTCCTGGGCAATGGCCTCATCATCACTGCCGTAGCCTGTGACCACCGCCTCCACACCCCCATGTACTTCTTCCTCCTCAACCTCGCCCTCCTCGACCTGGGTGCCATCTCCACCACTCTGCCCAAAGCCATGGCCAACTCCCTCTGGGACACCAGGGCCATCTCTTACTCTGGATGTGCTGCCCAGGTCTTCTTCTTTGCCTTCTTTATCTTAGCAGAGTTTTATCTTCTGACAGTCATGGCCTATGACCGCTATGTTGCCATCTGCAAACCCCTGCACTATGGGTCCCTCCTGGGCAGCAGAGCTTGTGTCCACATGGCAGCAGCTGCCTGGGGCAGTGGCTTTCTCCATGCTCTGCTGCACACAGCCAATACATTTTCAATATCTCTCTGTCAAGGGAATGGCCTAGACCAGTTCTTCTGTGAAATCCCCCAGATCCTCAAGCTCTCCTGCTCAGACTCAGACTACCTCAGAGAAATTGGGCTTCTTTCTTTTAGTATCTTTTTTTCTTTTGTGTGTTTTGTTTTCATTGTGGTGTCCTATGTGCAGATCTTCAGGGCTGTGCTGAGGATGCCCTCACAGCAGGGACGGCACAAAGCCTTTTCCACGTGCCTCCCTCACCTGGCCATGGTCTCACAGTTTATCAGTACTTCGTTTTTTTCCGACTTGAAGAACCCCTCCATCACCTCCCCCATTCTAGACCTAGTGCTGTCAATTCTGTACTCGGTGGTGCCTCCAGCAGTGAACCCCCTCATCTACAGCATGAGGAACCAGGAGCTCAAGGATGCCCTGAGGAAACTGATTGGACATTTTTTCATCAGCCATAGACTGTGTACCTTATTCTGGAAATGATTCCCTGTATCTTTGTGACAAGCATTCACTATTCCTCCCCTCCTCCTTAACTTTTCACCTCTCGTCTGTGACAAAAAATATTTCTGTAAATAAAGACTCAGGCTCTCGTTTTGTTTAAATAAAATAAATGAACCAGCTACAACTACTTTTCCTGAGACCCATCAGCAGCAGGGCTGAATAAACGGGAGATGAGAAGACCTTTCTGGCTGCAGCAGCCTGGGGCAGGCTGTCCCAGTGCCACTCTGTCACTGGGGCGGCAGGAGCTGCCTGAGGGTCCCCAGGGCCAGGGCTCTTGCACTGGGCTGGGGAGAGGGGATGGCACAGAGGGGCTGCAGACCCCTCAGAACATCCTGGGGAGGAGGACACAGGGGCCCACTGACTGCCTTTGCCTTGTGCCCAAATGCCCTCCCTCTCTGGGGCTGACCCTCCTCTGCCCCCCAGCAGCTGCGGTGCCCTTCAGGGGGGCTGTGGCTGTGGAGTGAGTGCCCAGAGCTCTGCAGCACCCTGGGGCAGGCTCTGCTGTTGGGCCAGCGCAGACTGGGCTGGGATGGAGAGAGGGCAGGGGAGGTGGCAGAGCTTGGAGGGAGCTGGGCTGGGCTGGAAAGTGCCCAGGAGGAAAAATCCTCGGAGTACAGCTTGTACCATGTGACCATGCGGGGGGAGGACTCACACCAGAGTGTTTGTGGTGCAGGGCCAGGGCTTGTGGAATTGGTGTCCGTCTCCAGGGTTTGGTAGTGGTGGGGCTGAAGGCATGGGCCTCTGTGAGAAGAGACCAGGGGCTGCTTCCGTGCCAGACAGAGCTGGTTCCAGACGGCTCCAAAAGAAACCCACCGCTGGCCAAAACTGAGCCCATCAACGAGGATGGTGGAACTTCTGTGAGAGTGTATTTAAGAAAGGA
The DNA here is from genome assembly GCF_028500815.1 of Rissa tridactyla. NCBI lineage: Eukaryota > Metazoa > Chordata > Aves > Charadriiformes > Laridae > Rissa > Rissa tridactyla. The sequence goes on from NW_026529545.1 coordinate 2,972,297, forward strand.
CACAAGTGCTTGAGTGGGAGAGTGGTGAGGGAAAAACCAGTGTGAGAAACAGCCCTGAAAACACCACGGTGAGTGAAGAAGGAGGGAGAGGAGGTGCTCCAGGTGCCAGAGCAGATGGTCTCCTGCAGCCTGTGGAGAATACCACAGTAGAGCAGGTATTTCCCTGCAGCCTAAGGAGAGGAGCACAGCGGGGGAGGTAATCCCTGCACTTGGTGGAGGACCCAACACTGGAGAGGTTGGATATTTCCTGAATGGGATGGGCTATTCACCATAACACAGCCCTGGGAACCTCCTCCCACTCCAATGGCCCCCTCCCATGACCACCCACTCATTGTGCCCCCAGGCCCTGCACAGGGAACCCGCTCCTCCCCAGCCCAACACTTCTTAACAGCCCCATGCCCCCAACCCCACACCTTCCCCTGCTGACCACCTGCCCTGGCACCACCCAAGCTCACACCCCCCCAGGCCTTTCTGTGTCCTCATGAACACCAACATGATCCCAGGATCCCCAAAACCCATGTCCCCTCCTGGCCGCTGGTGGCAGCCCAGCCCCTGTGCTTGGTGGGGGCCCCTGAGAAGGGAACTTCTCTACCACCTGTGGGTGCAGACAGTCCAGTCCCCCTCTCTCTATGGGGCACAAACTGCCTTCCTGGTGTCAGGACTCTCTACTGCCTCAGGGGCACAGTACTGGGGAATAAGTCATCCCAAAAGGGTACCCCAGGATGGGTTGTCTTTAAATGCAGCCAGGCACAGGAAGTGGAGACACCCTCTCCCAGCCAGGTGGACACAGGCAAAGGCACAGGGTCCATAGACCTGAGCTCCTTCTGACCCTCATCTCAGCGGCACTTGGAAAGAAACCCTCTTCCCAAAGGGCTCTTGATGACCCCACTGGTACTCAATGGCCCTGGGCTGTGGGAAAAGGGAGCCGGCACTTACCTCTGCAGAGCTGCACCCAGAGGAGCAGCCACAGCACCCGAGGGGACAGGAGTCCCTCCATTCCCATCCTGAGCCTCCTGCCCTGCTGGCACAGCCCTGCTCTTCCCCACTCCCTGTCGCAGCCCCTGGGGACTCACGGGGACGTCGATGATGGGAGGGTGATATATCTCTGCAGATGCCAACCCAGCTGCGGAAGGAGCCAATCGAAGCAGCAGCACCTTTTTAGATGTTATCGGGAGCTATCTCCCCTCCGACACAGCCCAGCCTGCCAATGAACTTCTCCAGCGCTGTTCATGACCATATATGAGGGACATATATGTCCCACTGCCGGTGTCATGGTCGCTGTGGTGGCAGATCATCATGGGACAAGCTGGGTGTGGAGGGGAATTTGGTTAGTCACCCCTTGCACCCTGCTGTGGGCCTGGAAGCACTGAGCATCTCCTGCGCTGGGCTCATCCAAGAAGCCATGAGGCAAGTGTCCAGCTGCCCCCAAGCTGCGGTGACCATGGAACGGGGACTGCAGCAGGGTCTGTGTCAGGATGGGGAGGAAACAGCCCCTGCCCCTGACACGGACCTCACTGTGCTGGGAGCAGCAGCTGGGAGAGGTCTTCATCCAGGGCAAGAGCTCCATCCCAGGACTGTTGGCTTGTCCGTCCCTCCCTGCAGGGCCCCACAGTGAGTCCCTCGCAGGAGCCGCAGCTGGATCATGTCCCTGCCCTGGCAGCAGACAGGCAGCCCGGAGGCTCAGACGTGTCCCTGACTCTCAGTGTGTCACCCAGGGGCCGTTATTCCCCGCGGGCGGAGCGGGAGCTGGAGCCTGCAGGTGCACAAACCACAGCCCACGTGGCCTCGCCGCGCTCCCCCCGCTCCCCCCGCAGCGCCCGGGCAGGAAGTCTGTGGTTTCCTCCTGGCGCCGTGCCCAGGCACATCCCTGGGGTGCCCCCGAGCCACCCCCACCCCGACTGCTCCAGCCAGGGCCGCAGGGGCTGCTCCTTCGGCCTCGCAGACACGGGGACGGGCAGCTCCCGTCCCCCGTCATGCCCCTGTCATGCACACGGCCGCTCTGCACCAAGCCCCACGGGCACGGGGTGACATCGGTGACGTGACCTCACGTCCTTCCTACTGCCCAAGCTGTGTGTTCGTGGGTTATACTGACGGTGACCTCACACTCTCCTACTTCTGCTGCCGTGTGCTCATGAGTGGTACCGACAGTGACCTCACGTCCCTCCTGCTGCCACCACCGTGTGCTCAGGGGTTACAGTGACCATGACCTCACACCCTCCTGCTGCTGCTGCTGCGTGCTCAGGAGTCCCGCTGTCACATCTGCGTGTGTGTTGTGTACAGGCTTCTGATGACGATGGTTCTTCCAAAAAGCCATATTGGGGTGGGGTCCAAGTATTATTTTAATGGCATCAGAAGCGGCCACACAAGCCATATGCCTGCTCCTTGCCCAAAAGCTACACAGGCAGCGGTGAAATCACAAGAGCGACATTCACAAGCCACGTTCCTGCTCCTGGCCTATCAGGTATTCAGACACCAATGACCTCACAAACACCTACATAAACTACTGCTTGGCTCCCAGCCTGTCATCTACTCGGGCACCCTTGACACCACAACACCCTACACCACCCATGTTCCTGCTCCTGCCCTACCAGGTACGCGGGCAGCAGTGACTTCACCAGCTCCTACACAACCCATGGGCCTCTTCCTGGCCTGTCAGCTCAGCGGTCACAGGTGACCTTGCAAACACCTACACAAGATGGGGGCTTAGTCCTGCCCTACCAGCTTCTCAGGCACCTGGGACCTCAAAACACCCAACAAAAGACATGTTTCTCCTGGGCTCCTCAGGCACCAGTGACATCGCAGAGACATCCACAAGCCAGGTGACAGCTCCTGGCCTCTCGTCTGCGCAGGCACCAGTGATCTCCAGGCACCTACACAATCCCTAGGCCTGTTCCTGGCCCACTGGCTACTCAGGCGTGAGCGACCTCATAAGCACAGACACAGGGCATGGGCCTGCTCCTGGCCTGTCAGGTGTCCAGACATGAAGGGTCTCACCAAACCTACACGAGCCGTGGGTCAGCTCGTGGTCTGTCAGCTGAGCGGGACCTCACAAGTGCGTATCTGCCCGTTTGCCACGTACTTGCCGGTGAGGGACTCAGCCACCAGTGACCTCACAAGCACCTACACGAGCTGTGCACCTGGGCCTGCCTTATCAGCTGCTCAGCCAAGAGTGACATCACGAGGACAAGCCCGAGCCACGTGTCTCCTATCAGCTACACCAGCACCAGTGACCTCACCAGCCCCTACAGGAGCCCTGGCCTTGCTCCTGCTCTATCAGCTACTCAGGCACCAGAGACCTGACCCCCACATCTCCCCCTGCTTGCTGTCTGCTCACCTCTGAGATACGACTCCTCACAAGCTCCTGCACAGACCAGAAGCCTCCTCTTGGCCTGTTGGCTACTCAGGCAGCAGCTCCTCACAAGCACATACCAACCTATTTGCTGCGTGCTCGTCTTTTGGGGGGACCCAAGCCAGTACTGACCCCCCTCTCCGTCACTTGCTCACCCCTCCTAGAAGGGGGCCGTAGCCCCTGGGCATGTTCCAGCGTGTCCGTGCCCCACCACCTTTCGGGCACCCCTCCGCCCTCTTGAATTCCCCCCAGCCCACCCTGTCAGGGCTTGTTCTGCAGCCTGGTAAAGTGGGGGACCCCCACCCGGCCTTTTCCTTCTGCTTCCGTTCACATTTAAACTCTAATTCTTCACTACACTAAATCTTATTGAAGAAGGGTTTCTTCAGTTCAAAACTCTAGCTCCAATTCAAATTTATAGTTATGCAAACTTTAGAAACAAAAATTATTAATTTAATTTCTATATGTTTATTAATGTTTACCTATGTAGAAATCTATACACATATACATAAGTATATATATAAAAAGAATGTGTGTATTATTAAAAAACTAAATTTATTAGTAGAATTATACACTTCCTTTCATAGATATATACAATATATGATATATTGTCTATAAATATTCTATTTTTATATCCAAACGAGGCAGGCGGCCCATCCCAGGGGCTGCCTGAGAACACACGGGTTTGACGGTGTCAAGAAATGGCCGTTAGCCAATCACGGAGCTGTGTGATCTTTAACCAAATGGCAGCTCCCTGCCAGGGAATAGCGGCATCTCGGCATAAAATGGCGGACAAACCACAATGGCGGCCCCCGTGCGTGTAGGGGAAGGGCCTTCCGGGTCCGATGCACTTCCGGGTCCATCCAGCCGGGGTGGCCGGTGCTGGCAGCCAATCAGAAGAGAGCAGAGGCCTGGTAGAGGAGAGGGGGCGGGACTTTCCCCGGAAGCTGGTGGGCGGGGCAGCTGTCAGGCCGAGTGGCCATCAAGAAGAAGGTGCAGGGCCCCAAACCTGAGGGCAAAGGCTCAGGGAGGCAGCGATGGGAACCAAAGGTGGTCAGTCACGCTGAGGGATGGAGGCGTGTGAGAGGGGGAGTGTTTATTCCAGCAAGGTCATCTGAGCGGGGACCTTGTTAATGGGGAAACGGGGAGAAAAAAGGGGAAAGCAGAAGCAGAGTGCACTGAGCCACAAACTTGAGAAAAGAACCATGGAGTCGATGGCAAGAAAGAACTTTTGCCAGTCCCAGGAATTGGTGGGCCATCAAGAAAGTAGAGGTGGCACCTCCAGGAAGATCAAGTGGCCGTTTGAAATGAGAACGTTGTGAGTCAGAGGGAGCCTGGTCTGGGAGGGATGCGGGAATGAATAGAGCTGTGCAAAGCCCTGAGGGACATGCAGCGGAAGGGGGAGCAGGGAGGAACCAAGAGGGGGGAGGCAGAACACGGTGTAAAAGAGGCCAGTTGCATGTCAGACTGGATTGACCGGGAAAGGGATGGAGTTTTTAGGAAGAGAGAAGGGCCAGGGGCTGCTGGTGTGTTCAGAACCCACAGGGAAATGGCTGTGAAATGCTTCATAGGATTTGGGGTGTGTTTCTCTAAAGAAGTTGTCATGGTCAGTGGCCCAGCTGAAGTGCCTCTGTACCAACGCACGCAGCCTGGGGAACAAAGAGGAGGAGCTGAGTACCCTTGTGCAGCTGGAATCCTCACGGCTGGGGTTTGCTACAGGCCACCCGAGCAAGAGGAGCCTTTTGACGAAGCGTTCTTACTTCACCTCCAGGAAGCACCACACTCAGAGGCTGAGATCTACTGGAGGACTCCAGTCACCCTGGCAGCTGCTGGAAGAGCATCCCATGAAGCCGTGAGCAGTGCAGGAGACTCATGGAGTGTGTTGACGAAGGGATTGAGAGCAGCCCTGCAGAGAAGGGCGTGAGGATGCTGGGGTTGGAGTAACTGAACATGAGCTGGCAATGTGTGCTGGCAGCCCCGAACCATGCTGTGATTCTATGATTCGATGTCTTTATGACCTACACATAAGGAAGCACATGCCAGTGGTGGTTACCCAGCGGATGTTACTCCAAACCTGAAGTGATCTCAATAAGCTGAGTTTCCCACAAGAGGACACTCCTAGGAGTAGCTGCTGGCACTTGTGCTCCCTCAAATTCATCTCATCACACACATGAAATGTGCATTCATAAGTCTGTAACGCAAGAACAAACTTCTGATGCAGTCATTTTGTGTCCCTCCATGGAGGGACAGACCAGCTTTCTGAGCTGAGGTGAGTGGCTGCTGCTGCAGCTGTGAGGGGCTGGTTGGTGACGATTACCCTGGGGCAGGTTCCCCGGGGTGTCCAGGGACCGTGGCACAGAGCAGGTCCTGCTCTGCTGGTCCTTCCTGTCTCTCCAGAAGGCCTGGCTGTGTGAGAACACTGCTGTGTGCACCCAGCCTTCGCACTCACACAGCTGAGCTCTGCACTGGTGTTTTCCTCTCCCGAGCACTTCCCAGCTCAGCCCAGGTAAAGCCAAAGCTGCGTGTGTAAGCAAAGCAAAATAAAGCATTCATTCACTGCTTGATTTTCTGCTGCCGCCTTTATTTTGTTTCAAGTATGGAGGGAGTCTGGCTTCTCATGTACGTCTCATCATCGGGATGCTAAAAATGTGAGCTTAGGAATAATATTATCACAAGCCTAAAATAAGAGGAAGAGAGAAAAAGAGAAACAGTGAAAGAGAGAAAGAGAGAAAAGAAAGCAAGTAATATCGGAAGGGAAAAAGAAGGAAAGAAAGAAAAGAAGGAAAGAAAGAAAAGAAGGAAAGAAAGAAGGAAAGAAAGAAGGAAAGAAAGAAGGAAAGAAGGAAAGAAGGAAAGAAGGAAAGAAGGAAAGAAGGAAAGAAAGAAAGAAGGAAGGAAGGAAGGAAGGAAGGAAGGAAGGAAGGAAGGAAGGAAGGAAGGAAGGAAGGAAAGAAAGAAAGAAAGAAAGAAAGAAAGAAAGAAAGAAAGAAAGAAAGAAAGAAAGAAAGAAAGAAAGAAAGAAAGAAAGAAAGAAAGAAAGAAAGAAAGAAAGAAAGAAAGAAAGAAAGAAAGAAAGAGAAAGAAACTACCAAAGAAAGCACGTAAAAAGGTTATGAACAAAAGGTCGTCCTGCTATTTTCTGTGAATATGCTGGGAGTCGTAGGAGAAAGACAGTTACCTCATTGAGGGTTAAATACAGTATATTGCAACAGTTTAGTCAGGGCATCCCTGAGCTCCTGCTTCCTCATGCTGTAGATGAGGGGGTTCACTGCTGGAGGCAACACCGAGTACAGAATTGACACCACTAAGTCTAGATCTGTGGAGGAGATGGAGGTGGGCTTCAGGTAGGCAAACATGCCAAAACTGATAAAGAGAGAGACCACGGCCAGGTGAGGGAGGTACGTGGAAAACGCTTTGTGCTGTCCCTCCCCAGAGGGGATACTCAGCATGGCCCTGAAGATCTGCACGTAGGACACCACAATGAAAACAAAACACACAAAAGAAAAAAAGGCACCAAACAGAAGAAGGCCAACTTCCCTGAGGTAGTCTGAGTCTGAGCAGGAGAGCTTGAGGATCTGGGGGATTTCACAGAAGAACTGGTCTAGGCCATTGCCTTGGCAGAGAGGTATTGAAAATGTATTGGCTGTGTGCAGCAGAGCATAGAGAAAGCCACTGCCCCAGGCAGCTGCTGCCATGTGGACACAAGCTCTGCTGCCCAGGAGGGACCCATAGTGCAGGGGTTTGCAGATGGCAACATACCGGTCGTAGGCCATGACGGTGAGAAGACAAAACTCTGCTGACATCAAGAAGGCAAAGAAAAAGACCTGTGCAACACATCCCGAGAAGGAGATGGCCCTGGTGTGCCAGAGGGAGTTGGCCATGGCTTTGGGCAGAGTGGTGGAGATGGCACCCAGGTCGAGGAGGGCGAGGTTGAGGAGGAAGAAGTACATGGGGGTGTGGAGGCGGTGGTCACAGGCTACGGCAGTGATGATGAGGCCATTGCCCAGGAGGGCAGCCAGGTAGATGCCCAGGAAGAGCCAGAAGTGCAAGAGCTGCAGCTCCCGCGTGTCTGCGAATGCCAGGAGGAGGAAGTGGGTGATGGAGCTGCCATTGGACATCGGATCCCTTTGTTCCCGAGGTACTGCCAAAGGAGGAAAGCACACTCACAAGTCAGGACAGCTCTGAGCAAATCCCTTCCCGTTGCCTGCCCTTCCAAACCCAAGCCCCGAAAACACACTTTGCCTGTGTCCTTTTTTGCGGGAGCTTTCTGCATTGCCCTTGTTGGAGCTCTCATTGTTGCTGACCAAGTGTGCCATGAGGAGCAGAGCTCTGCTGGTGGGCTCCCAAGGAGTCATCCCTGCTCCACAGCAGCGGGGATTTGGGAAAGGGGTTACAGCTTCTGCCATTCACTAGTTACCTCATCTGTAATCCACTTGTAACGCAGAGGAGCTGCTCAGCATATTCCTGCAGGAAAACCTCAAGGAAACTCCTGGTTGTCCTCAAATTGCAGTGACATGAGCAGAGCCAGCTCACCTGTGAGCCTTGTTGGGGGGGAAAGACCACGCAGCTTTTGACTCACTGTCCCCCGACCCCCTGCAGAGAGATAGGGATAAGAGGGAGAAAAAGGAATAAAAATCTCATGGGTTGAGATACAGACAGTTTGATAGACCAGTAACGGGAAAGAAAATAACAATCATTGTAAATGAATATAGGAAACCAGGAGGGATGCAGTACAATTGCTTACCCCCCGATGCCCATCCCGAGCAGCGAACAGAGATTCCTGCCGCCCGGCCAACCCCCATTTCTGTACTGAGCAGCACCAGCCCAAGGCGTTTTATTGACCTCTCTGGTGGTTTTGGTGCTGAGCCCATGAAGCTCAGACACAGGGGAAGCTGATGAAACCTCTCCAGACGTCAATGTCAGATGTAATTTTGAAAGTTTCTTGGAGCGTTAATGGGTCCCACGGAGGAGCATTAGTGCCAAAGGCTCCTGGGGGCTCATTCGTTGTAAAACTGGAGGCAGTGAGGGCAGGTAGGCAAAGGCAATGGAGAGGTGTCTCTGATGCTGGCTAATGCTGAATGTGTGAGAGGAAGGCAAAGGGCCACGCCCTGGCCTCCAGCCCCTGGGAAGGGAGATCCTGCCCCACAAGCACAGCTCAGGGCTCTTCCTGGGGCATTGTGATGGGAGGACGTGCAATGCCAAGGGCAGAAAGGCAGAATGATGGCTCCCGGGTGGGGAAGAGGAGGCGCTAAGGCCCTAGTGCTGTAAGGATAAGGTGTCTTCTGGTAGCCTTGGTGGCACAGACAACAGCCGCAGCCAAGAGGAAAAAGACATAAGCACTGTTGGGGGCTTTCAGCCTTGCTAACTCCCTTGATCGTCTCCACCACAGGCTGTGCTATGGTGTCCCACATCTGCTCCTCTTCCCCTGCAGGCTGCAGACATCCCCCCTGCTTCCCCGTCTTGCTCTAACCTCAGCATCTCACTGCCTTTACTCATCTCTCTCCATCGTCCTTGGCTGTTCCTGAAACACAACGCCTTGGGCTGATCCCAACTCCCTCTGGGTGATCTGTTGCAGCACAGCACTGCCCTTGCAGTGGCATTTCTTTCTCCTGGTGTCCAGTCTCCACCTCCCAAGCTGCCCTTTGTTGCATTTTTTCTTTCTCCTGCTGTTTCCCACCAAAGAAAAGATTCATTGTCTCTGAAACAACCTTTCAACCAGTTTCAGGCCATTCCAATAGTGCCCAGAGCCTCCCTGCCACTGGGCCAGAGAAGCCCAGGTCCCTCAGCCTCTCCACCAAGCACAGGTGCACTGGGCCCTAGAGCCCATCGTGGCAGACCTCCTCTGGACACTCTGCAGGTCCTCTCCACTTCTCCAAAATGGGGAGCCGCACACTGGGACACAGCTGTGTGCGTTGGGCCACAGCAGTGCTGAGTCAAAGGGGAAGGTGACTCAAGTTGCCTGGGGGGCACACGCTCCTCCTCCTGCAGCCCCGTAGGCAGCCGGCCTTGTTCATAGTGAGCGTGCACCACTGGCTCATGAGGCGTCCCTCAGGGTGCCCAGCCCCGTCTCCGCAGGGTCACTGCTCAGCACATCAGGTCCCAGCCTGTCCTGCTGCATTGGGGTTATTCTTCCCCAGGATGCAGGACTGGACACTTCTCCTTGAAAGACTTCAAGAATTTCTGTTGGCCAAATCCCAGCATTTCTCCAGCTGCCCCTGGATTCAAGCTCCGTTTGGTCAGCTGTTAATGTTTGTGTGCAGATGGTCACCCTGATGCTTGTTCCCCAGGGCTCGGTATTGGGGCCAGTTCACTTTAAGGTCTTTATCAATGAACTGGACGAGGGGATCGAGTGCACCCTCAGTAAGTTTGCAGATGACACCAAGTTGGGTGGGAGTGTCGACCTGCTTGAGGGTAGAAAGGCAGTGTAGAGGGATCTGGTGAGTCTGGATCGATGGGCCAAGGCCAGTGGTATGAGGTTCAACAAGGCCACGTGCTGGGTCCTGCACTTGGGTCACACCAACCCCATGCAGCGTTACAAGCCTGGGGAGGAGTGGCTGGAGACCTGCCCTGCAGGAAAGACCTGGGGGTGTTGGTCAACTGCCGGCTGAATATGAGCCAGCAGTGTGCGCAGGTGGCCAAGGAGGCCAACAGCATCCTGGCCTGTATCAGGAACAGTGTGGTGAGCAGGAGTAGGGAAGTGATTGTCCCCCTGTCGGCACGGGTGAGGCCCCACCTGGAGTACTGTGTCCAGTTTTGGGCCCCTCACCACAAAAAAGACATTGAGGTGCTGGAGCAGGTCTAGAGAAGGGCAACAGAGCTGGTGAGGGATCTGGAGAATAAACATTCTATGGAGCAGTTGAGACAGCTGGGATAGTTTAGCCTGGAGAAAAGGAGGCTGAGGGGAGACCTTCTCACTCTACAACTCCCAGAAAGGAGGTTGTAGAGAGGTAGGGATCGGTCTCTTCTCCCAAGTAAGAGGGAATTGGACCAGAGGAAACGGCCTCAAGTTGTGCCAGGGGAGGTTTAGGCAGGATATTAGGAAAACGTTTTTACACTGAGGGGGTTATTAAGCATTGGAACAGGCTGCCCAGGAAGTGGTTGAGGCCCCATCCCTGGAGGTGTCTAAAAGACCGGCAGACATAGTGCTTAGAGCTATGGTTTAGTGATGGCTTTTGTCAGAGGTAGGTTGATGGTTGGAGTAGGTGATCTGAAAGGTCCCTTCCAACCAAGCAATTTGATGTTCCTCTTTTCCTTTCATGCCCTTTTCCACTCTTTTTCCACTCTCAAGTTCTTCTCTTGGATCATCCTCATCCCCTCCCATACAAAGTGCCAACTCTTTTTCACCGTTTCCTTGTTGGCCCTTCCCTTGGTGTTTCTGAGATGGTGACAGTGGCACTTTCCACCTGCCTCATGACGTCCATGACACTAGTAACCCCTTTTCTTACCTCTGCTCTCCTACAGCTACTCAATTGTCTTGTTAGAGGAACCACAACTCAGCATGAGCCATCTGCACATGCAATTTAAATGCTGACGTGCTGGAGCTTCAGTGCACAGGGACCTTGAGACACCTGGGGACGTGGCCAACAGAAACCTCCTCAATTTTTTCTAGGAGAAGGGGCAAAGTGGGAGAGGACCAGGTGAGGAGTGAGTCTGAGGAGAGGGGCCTGGGCATTTTGAGGGATGCCATATGAACCTCTGGTAAAGGCTCAGCACCATTAAGGCCAGCTGCATATGGGGTGGTGTTAGAAGGACCGTGGCCACCCAGACAAGGGCAGTTATCGTCCCCCTTGACTCAGCACTGGTGTGGCCACATCTGCTCTCATAGTGTCCCAGCATGCCATGGATTTGAAGGGACGTTTAAAGGTCATGTAGTCCAATCCCTGTTTTTTAGGGACATCTGCGACTCGATCAGGATGCTCAAAGACCTGCCCTACCTGACCCTGAAAACTGCCAACGATGGGGAATCCACAACTTCTCTGGGCAACCTTTTCCAGTGTCTGACCACCCTCATTGTAAAATTTCTTCCCTATGTCCAATCTAAATCTACCCTCTTTCAGTTTAAAGCCATTGCCCCTTGTCCTGTCATTACTGGCCCTGGTGAAATCTCTCTCTCTCTTATAAGCCTGCCTCATAGGTTAAAAGGCTACAAGAAGGTCTCCTTGGTGCTTTTTTGTTTCCAGGCTCAACAACTTCAACTCTCTCAGCTTTTCTTCCTCGGAGAGGTCTTCCAGCCTCCAATGATTTTTGGTGATCCTTCCCTTGACCCTCTCTAACAGGTCCACGTCTTTCTTGTGCTGGGGCCCACAGAACTGGACACAGCATTCCAGATGAAGTCATATGAGATTGCAGTAGAGAGGGGGAATCCCCTCCCTCCACCTGCTTGCCACGCTTCTGTAGATGCAGCCCAGGCTATGATTGGCTTTCTGGGCTGCTGTCCTGGTTCCGGCAGGGATAGGGTTAATTCTCTCCAGGACACAGGCTGTTCTAACAGATGGAGCCCAGAGCCAGGGATGAAATGAACTCAACGGGCACTTTGGAGGGATGGCCCATAGACTAAGGGCACTATATCTGCATGAATATATATACGTATGTATATACATGACAGGGGAAAGTGGTGGCAATTCATTGGAACCTGTAAGATGTGGGCATGGCATAGATGGTCTGGAATAAGGGGTGGATAATGTCCTGGTTGCGGCGGGGACAGGGTTAATTCTCCCCAGGACACAGGTATTCCATGCCATGTGAGCCATGCCCACCCTGAGCTGCCGGGGGAGGGGGCAGGATATCTCCGCTTGGAGCGGGCTGGGGTGTCCCGGGTCCGGTCGGGGAGGGGCGGGGAGCGTGGGTTCCGTAATCGTGTTTGTACATTCCTCTGTCCGAGTGACTGTTGTTGTTTTCTCGTTCCCTTTGCTGTTCTGTGAAACTGCCTTTGTCTCAACCCAAGAGTCTTGCCTTTTTTCTTCCGATTCTTCCCGTATTGGGAAGGCCCGAGCGAGAGGCACGTGGGTCTTCGTTGTCGTCTGAGGCTAAAACACACCATGGGAGCACTGGGACCATACTGGGAGCACTGGGAGTAACCAGAGAGTGATACTGGGAGCACTGGGAGGAGTGAGGGAGTCATACTGGAAGCACTGGGACAGCACTGGGAGCACTGGGGGGAGTAAGGGGATCATACTGGGAGCACTGGGAGAGCACTGGGAACACTGGGGGGAGTCAGGGGGTCATACTGGGAGCACTGGGACAGCACTGGGAGCACTGGGGGGAGTGAGAGGGTCATACTGGGAGCACTGGGACCGCACTGGGAGCACTGGGGGGAGTCAGGGTGTCGTACTGGGAGCACTGGGACAGCACTGGGAGCACTGCGGGAAGTCAGGGAGTCATACTGGGAGCACTGGGATCGCACTGGGAGCACTGGGGGGAGTCACGGGTTCATACTGGGAGCACTGGGACAGCACTGCGAGCACTGGGGGCAGTGAGAGGGTCATACTGGGAGCACTGGGACAGCACTGGGAGCACTGGGGGGAGTCAGGGGGTCATACTGGGTGCACTGGGAGCACCCTGGGAGTACTGGGGGGAGTAGTTGGGGTCATACTGGGAGCACTGGGAGCACCCTGGGAGCACTGGGGGGAGTGAGGGGGTTATACTGGGAGCACTGGGACAACATTGGGAGCACTGGGACAGCACTGGGAGCACTGGGGGGAGTCAGGGGGTCATACTGGGAGCACTGGGAGCACTGGGGGGAGTCAGGAGGTCATACTGGGAGGACTGGGTCAGCACTGGGGGCACTGGAGGAGTCAGGGCGTCGAACTGGGAGGACTGGGAGCACCCTGGGAGCACTGGGGGGATTCAGGGATTCACACTGGGAGAACTGGGACTGCACTGGGGGCACTGGGTGGAGTCAGCGAGTCATACTGGGAGCACTGGAACCACACTGGGAACACTGGGGGGATCCCCGGGGGTCATACTGGGAGCACTGGGAAAGCACTGGGAACACTGAGGGGAGTCAGGGTGTCATACTGGGAGCACTGGGACTGCACTGGGAGCACTGGGGGGAGTCAGGGGGTCATACTGGGAGCACTGGAACCGCACTGGGAGCACTGGGGGGAGTCAGCGAGTCATACTGGGAGCACTGGGACAGCACTGGGAGAACTGGAGGGACTCAGGGAGTCATACTGGGAGCACTGGGATCGCACTGGGAGCACTGGGGGGAGTCAGGAAGTCATACTGGGAGCACTGGGATAGCACTGCGAGCACTGGGGGCAGTGAGAGGGTCATACTGGGAGCACTGGGACAGCACTGGGAGCACTGGGGGGAGTGAGGGGGTCATACTGGGAGCACTGGGAGCACCGTGGGAGTACTGGGGGGAGTAGTTGGGGTCATACTGGGAGCACTGGGAGCACCCTGCGAGCACTGGGGGGAGTGAGGGGGTTATACTGGGAGCACTGGGACAACATTGGGAGCACTGGGAGCACTGGGGGGAGTCAGGGGGTCATACTGGGAGCACTGGGAGCACTGGGGGGAGTCAGGAGGTCATACTGGGAGGACTGGGTCAGCACTGGGGGCACTGGAGGAGTCAGGGCGTCAAACTGGGAGGACTGGGAGCACCCTGGGAGCACTGGGGGGATTCAGGGATTCACACTGGGAGAACTGGGACTGCACTGGGGGCACTGGGTGGAGTCAGCGAGTCATACTGGGAGCACTGGAACCACACTGGGAACACTGGGGGGATCCCCGGGGGTCATACTGGGAGCACTGGGAAAGCACTGGAAACACTGAGGGGAGTCAGGGTGTCATACTGGGAACACTGGGACTGCACTGGGAGCACTGGGGGGAGTCAGGGGGTCATACTGGGAGCACTGGAACCGCACTGGGAGTACTGGGGGGAGTAGTGGGGGTCATACTGGGAGCACTGGGAGCACCCTGGGAGCACTGGGGGGAGTCAGGGGGTCATACTGGGAGCACTGGGGGGATTCAGGGGGTCATACTGGGAGCACTGGTACCGCACTGGGAGTACTGGGGGGAGTGAGGGAGTCATACTGGGAGAACTGGACCGCACTGGGAGCACTGGGACAGCACTGGGAGCACTGGGGCGAGTCAGGGGGTCATACTGGGAGCACTGGGAGCACTGGGGGGAGTCAGGGCGTCGAACTGGGAGCACTGGGAGCACCCTGGGAGCACTGGGGGGAGTGAGGGAGTCATACTGGGAGCACTGGGACCGCAGTGGGATCGCTCTATGCTGGTCCATACTGGGATCACTGGCCCGTACTGGGATGACGGGTGCGCACCGGCCCGTACTCCATCTCCCATCATCCCCTGCGCCGGAAGTCGTCTCGGTTTCCGGCCGCGGTGGGCGTTGCCCTGTGACGCGCGGCAGCGTGGCGGAGCTGGGGTCGCCGCGGGAGGTCGCGCAGGTCGGTTGGCCCGGGGACGCCCTGGGGACACCCTGGGGGGGGACGGGACACCGCTGAGACTCTCCCGGGACCCCCCGGCCCCCACCCGCCCGTGGGCGGCCCCCGCTACCGGGTCGCGCTCATCGCTCGGTCCTCCCCCGCCATGTCCGCGTGATCCCGCACCCGCTTCCGGGTCCCGCCACGGTTCTGGGTCTCCCCCCCATCCGAGGGTGCCCCCCCACTTTCTGGCTGCGCCCCCCCGAATATCTGGGTGCCTCCCCCCATCTCTGTATGCCCCCCCCAGTCTCTGGGTACCCCCTCCCCATCTCTGGCGTCTCCCTCCAGCTTCTGGGTGCCCCCCCATGGGTGACAGCCCCCCCAGTCTCTGGGCGACTCCTCCCCATGGGGCCCCCCCAGTCTCTGGGTGCCCTCCCCAGCCCATGTGTACTGTCCCCCCGCAATGTCCGGGTGCCCGCCCTTGCCCAGGTGTCCTCTCTCATCTGGGTTTCACCACCACCACCCTCCCCGCCGGGTGCCGCCACCCCTGGGTGCAGCCCCCCCATGCCCCCCCAGGAGGAGCTGCCGCCCCATGCCCTCCCCCGTCTCTGTCCTTCCTGGTGCCCGAACCCGAGGACCTGGAGGACCTTGACACCCGCCACAAGGTGGGTGTGGGCACGGGGGGTGCAGGCAGGAGAGGGTCCAGGCAGACAGGTGGCGGGCAGGAGGGGGTGCAGGCAGATGGTGGGGGCAGGCAGGACCTCCCCCGCCCTCCAGCTGTGGCAGAAGAAGCTGCAGCAGGAGCTGGAGTTCCTGGAGGTGCAGGAGGAGCACGTCAAGGAGGAGCAGAAGAACCTGAAGAAGGAGCTCCCGTCCCTCCTGCCGCCACCCCTGTGTGCGCAGGGGTTACAGTGACCGTGACCTCGCACCCTCCTGCTGCTGCTGCGTGCTCAGGAGTCCCGCTGTCACCCGCATGTGTGTGCTGTGTCCGGGCTTCTGCTGACGATGGTTCTTCCAAAAACCCATACTGGGGTGGGGTCCAAATACTATTTTAGTGGCATCATCTACTCAGGCACCCGTGACATCCCCCATGTTCCTGCTCCTGCCCTACCAGGTACGCGGGCAGCAGTGACTTCACCAGCTCCTACACAACCCATGGGCCTCTTCCTGGCCTGTCAGCTCAGCGGTCACAGGTGACCTTGCAAACACCTACACAAGATGGGGGCTTAGTCCTGGCGTACCAGCTTCTCAGGCACCTGGGACCTCAAAACACCCAGCACAAGACATGTTTCTCCTGGGCTCCTCAGGCACCAGTGACATCGCAGAGACATCCACAAGCCAGGTGGCAGCTCCTGGCCTGTCGTCTGCGCAGGCACCAGTGACCTCCAGGCACCTACACAATCCCTAGGCCTGTTCCTGGCCCACTGGCTACTCAGGCGTGAGCGACCTCATAAGCACAGACGCAGGGTGTGGGCCTGCTCCTGGCCTGTCAGGTGTCCAGACATGAAGGATCTCACCAAACCTACACGAGCCGTGGGTCAGCTCATGGCCTGTCAGCTGAGCGGGACCTCACAAGTCCTTGATTTCCATTTTTATTAACTCATTCGTGTTACTCATCCCGTTTGTGTCCCAGAGCTCAAAATCCACCTTTTTGAGTGCAAGTTGAAGGTAAGTGTCCATTTAGTTTTAGGACCATCCCTACCCCACCCCAGAGGAGACCCCGCTCAGACCCATAAGGCCGCCCCATAGAGCTGCCCCAGCCCCACAGGGCCCCGCACCGTGATGGTGACCAGGATGGGTTTGGGGTTTGGGTGCAGGTTGGGGTCCAGGGAGAAGACGCGGAACCGCACTGGGGAGGGACGGGATCCGTGGGGCAGGGACGCGTATAGGGATCTGTGGGGCAGGGACACCCACAGGGATCCGTGGGGCAGGGGTGAATTCAGGGCGATTTCAGGGGGACTTGGGGTGAATTTGGAGAGATTTGGGGCAGTTTTTTGCAATTTCATCTGAATTGGGGCTAATTTGGGGAGGTTTGGGGAGAATTTCTGGGATTTGGGTGAGTTTGGGTGAGTTTGGGGCGATTTTGGGGTGATTTGGGAGAATTTGGAGTGATTTGGGAGAATTTGGAGTGATTTGGGCAAGTTTTGTGCCATTTTTGGTGAATTTGGGGGAGATTTGGGGTGAATTTTGCATGATTTTGGTGATTTGGAGGGGATTTGAGGCACTTTTGGGGTGATTCAGGTTGAATTAGGCAGAATTTGTGGGACTTGGGGTGAATTTTGGGGCATTTCTGAGCAATATCTGGGATTTGTGATAAAATTGTGTGATTTTGGTGATTGGGGATGATTTTGGGGCAATTTTGGGTGAATTTGGGGAGGTTTGGGGAGAATTTCTGGGATTTGGGGGAGTTTGGGGCGATTTGGGTGAATTTGGCAGATTTGGGAGAATTTTATGGCTTTTTGGTGCTTTCAAGTGGATTTGGGAGATTTGGGGTGATTTGGGGCAATTTGAGAGGAATTTGGGTAATTTGGGGTGATTTTGTGGGGATTTTGGTGTATTTGGGGAGATTTGTGGGCTTTGGGGTAATTTGGGGGTTCTTAGGGGGTGATTTGGGGTAATTTTGGGGTGATTTGTGGGTATTTCTGGCAATTTAGGGGGCATTTGAGGTAATTTGGTGATTTTGGGTGGTTTTGATGGGATTTTGGTGTATTTGGGGTAATTTTGGGGCAATTTTGGGGTGATATTGGTGTATTTGGGGCGATTTGGGTTTTTTGGGGGTATTTGGGGTTATTTGGGGTGATTTTTTTGTGATTTTGGGCGTATTTGTGGTAATTGGGGGGGATTTGGGGGTAATTTGGTGGGTTTGGGGGTAATTTGGGGTGATTTTGGCAGATTTGGGGTAATTTGGGGGTGATTCGGGGGGCGGGTCGTGGGATTTGGGGTAATTTGAGGGCGATTTGGGGGGATTTGGGTGTATTTTGGGGGGATGTGGGGTGCCGGGGGCAGGGTCTCACCCGTCTGCCCCCAGCCCCACATGCACCCGCTGGGGGATGGGGGGGGCTCCGGGCCTCCAGCAGCAGCAGCGGCCCCACGGCGGCCCACAGCGCCCCACAGCGTCCGGCCTGCTCCGGCGTCGCCTGCGGGCGTGGGGGGGGTCTCGTGGGGGCACGCGTGTCCCCCTGCCCCATAGGGCCCCCTACCCTGTCCCCCTGCCCCACGGGGACGTCCCCATCCCCCCACAGTGTCCCCCTGCCCCGCGCAGCCGTGCCGCTGCCTGCCCCTCTCCCTCTGCCCCCCAAGTGGCCCCACCTGGATGCGGAGGAGCTGGCTGAAGCCGTTTTGGGTCCCGAGGTGGAAGGGGGCTGGGGGGGGCGTAGGGCGTCCCCCCGCGGTCACCCTCCCCGGGCCAGGCCGTCACCGGCCCTGTCACCGGCCCCACGGCCACCACCAGCAGCCCCACGGGGGTCCCCAGGGCCACCAGTCGCGGGGCCACCAGCACCAGCCCACACGGGCCGACCCACAGCTGCCCCATAGACCCCTCCGCCCCCTCCCTCCGGGTGTCCCAGAGCCCCAGCTGCCCCACAGCTACCCCACACATGCCTTGGTGGCCCCCCAACGGCTGCCCCATAGCCCCTCACACACCCCATAGGACCTTAACAGGCTCCCAGTCCCGTAGGTGCTCCGTGGTCACAACCAGCCCCATAACTGCTCCGTGGTTGAACCCAGCCCCATAGCCTACCTCCCCAGCCCCATAGCTCCCCACATTCCCCCCCAATCCTATAAGCTCTTAGTAGTCACACCCAGCCCCATAGTCCACCCTTCCAACCCCATAGCGGCCCCAGAACCTCCCGTAGTCCCTCCAGCCCCGCACACCACCCCAGCCCCTTAGCTGCCCCATAGTCCCTACTGGGGGTCCTGGGCACTGCCCCCCAGCAGCGGCAGGAGGAGGAGGACAAGGAGCCCCAGAGCCCAACGTGGCCCCATGGCAGCACCACTGTGGGGCAGCCGGGGCCGGCGGCAGAGGGTGAGCAGGGTGTGGGTCAGTGATTAGGTGGGGCTGCCCCGCCGGCCCCTCGGCCACCGGCCCCTGGCTGGGGACACGTGATTGCGGGGAAATGGCTCTGTGGGGTGTGGGGGGCTATGGGGCAGGAGGAGTCAGCGATGGGGGGCAACAGGGGGCCCTGTGGGCTTTGTGAGAAGTTATGGGGTGCTGTGGGGTCTGTGAACAGTTATGGGGTCTGTGAGCAGTTATGGGGCGCTATGAGGTCTGTGAGAAGTTATGGGGTCTGTGAGCAGTTATGGGGCACTATGGGGTTTGTGAGAGGTTGTGGGGTCTGTGAGGTTATGGGGTCTGTGAGCAGTTATGGGGTGCTATGGGGGCTGTGAGAGGTAGGTCTCTGAGCAGTTATGGGGCGCTATGGGGTTTGTGAGAGGTTATGGGGCACTATGGGGTCTGTGAGCAGTTATGGGGCACAATGGGGTCTGTGAGCAGTTATGGGGTGCTATGGGGTCTGTGAGAAGTTATGGGCTCTGTGAGCAGTTATGGGGCGCTGTGGGGTTTGTGAGAGGTTATGGGGCACTATGGGGTCTGTGAGAAGTTATGGGGTCTGTAAGCAGTTATGGGGCGCTATGGGGTTTGTGAGAAGCTATGGGGTCTGTGAGAGGATATGGGGTCTGTGAGCAGTTATGGGGCGCTATGGGGTTTGTGAGAAGCTATGGGGCACTATGGGGTCTGTGAGAGATTATGGGGTCTGTGAGCAGTTATGGGGCGCTATGGGGTCTGTGAGAGGTTATGGGGTCTGTGATAGGTTATGGGGCACAGATGGGGGTGGGCGTTGCAGTCACTGATGACATCACACCTGAGGGTTCCTGGCCAGGCATCCCTCCCCCATCACCCGTGACGTCACATGGTGTGGCGGACCCGCCCCCCCCGCCCCAGTGGGTCCCACTGTCCGGCCCCAACGACACCCTGGGGACACCCTGGTGGCACCCCCAGGACCCGGTGGGTACCTCCCGGTAACACCCCCCAGGCGCCACAGGGACACCCTGACCTCCTGGGAGGTGCCCCCCCTGGTGACACCCCTGGGGACACTCCTGCTGCCCCCAGCCCCACCTGAGACCCCCCCCCAGTATCTCCCCAGAACCGGGCCCCTGGGCCCCCCCAGCCCCCCACTGTCCCTCCCCACCCTGTGCCCCACGGGGGTCCCGACGTGGACAGAGGGACACAGGTGACATCACTGTCCGGGGGAAACCCCGGGGGGGTCCCAAGGTGTCATGTTTCTCCTCCAGCCCTCGGCGAGGGGTGACAGAGCGGGTGGGGCCACCAAGGGGACATGGTGGGGGGATGGAGAGAGGGGGGGATGGAGAAATGGATGGATGGAGAGAGGGATGGAGGGATGGATGGAGGGACAGAGGGAGGGAGGGATGGAGGTGGACGGGGAGTGGGAAGGATGGAGAGGTGGAGAAGAGGACACATGAACAGCGGGAGGGGTTCGTTTTAGGGGCCCCCCTCCCCCTGCCCCCCTTGCTCCTCCAACATTGTCCCCTCCTTCCCCCCTGTTGTCCCCCCCAGCTCCCTTCCCCTCCAGCCCCTCTCCCCCTGCATGGTCCCCTTGGCCACGGTCCCTCGGGAGCTGCCGGCGATGGCCGAGATCTCCAGGAGCCGTGGCAGAAGAGACCCCACAGCGCCGCGGCGCAGCCTCCGCCCGGCGCAGGCATAGAGGAGGGGGTTCATGGCGCTGCTGAGGAAGGCCAAGGCAGTGGCTGGTGGCCGGGTGGCTTTGGCAGCCGCTTCCAAGATCCCCCCATCCCCTTGGAGGACTGCTGCCACTTCCAACAAGCTGGCCACGTGGTAAGGTCCCCACGCGACAGCGAAGGCCACCACCACGGCGACCACCAGGCGGAAGGTGTGACCACGCCAGGCCAAGCGGGTCTGGTGTAACCGGCAGACCAGTAACCCGTAGCCGGTGGCTATGGTGGTCAACGGCAGGGCCCAACCCAAGATGGTCTCCAGAAGATTTTGGACCACCAACCAAGCCTTCGTGCCGTGCACCCGCTTGCAGTGCCCGTCCTTCACCTGCCAGAAGATGATGGATGGGATGGCCAACACCAAAGCCGCCGACCAAGTCACCGCTGCCGCTCCACAAGCCAACTGTCAGGCACGATCACCTGCCGTCACCACCGTCGTCGCTGGCCTGGAGACCGCCAAGCACCGATGGAGAGCCAGAAGAGCAATGAGGAAGATGCTGACGTACATGGCAGCGGCGCAGAGGTAGTTGCACCCACGGCAGACGGCCAAGCCCATGTTCCATTGGCCAGCACTCAAGGCCCGGATGTAGACGGGACCGGTGAGGAGGGTGACCATGTCGGCCAAGGCCAAGTGGAAGATGAGGAGGACGGGGACGCTGCACCGGCGGGTGACAGCACAGCCCCAGAGGACTATGGCATTGCCCGGCAGCCCCACCACCACTGCCACCGACAGCAGGGTCAGCCCCAGCGCTGCAGCGGGGACGGGGGCAGTGGTGGCGTTGGGGGGGGATGAGGTGTTGGCGGGACACGAGGACATGATGGCGGTGGTGGAGAGGGGCTGTGGGAAGAGGGGGAACACAGAATCCTCCCGAGAAAATGCAGGTGTCTCTCCATCCAGCCCTCCATCCTTCCATCCATCCATCCTTCCATCCATCCACTGATCCCTCTCTCCACCCCGCCATCCCTTCCTCCATCCCACCTTTCCTCCATCCATCCATCCCTTCCTCCTTCTTCCCACCCCTCCACCCATCCCTTCATCCATCCCTCCCTCCACACCTCCATCCCTCCATCCATCCCACCCTTCCTCCTCCTCTCCATCCTTTCCTCCCTCCCTTCATCTCTCCTCCTCTCCTCTGTCCCTCCCTCCATCCCTCCAACCCATCTCCCATCTCACCCCTCCCCAGGGCCCCTCCCTTTCTTCTCCATCCCACCACCCCTCCTTCCTTCTCCCTGCTCTCTGAAGTCTCCTCCTCTTCTTCCTTTACCCCGCTGGGCTCTTTCCCTCTATCTTCGCATCTCCCAGTTGCCCCCCAGATTGCCCAGTGGGCCACCACACTGCGCCTTTGCCCCCATCAAACCTCCCACTTTCCACCCCCCTAGACATTGTAGTCATCCACCCAGATCTTCCAGTTGCCCCCCACCAGACCTCCCCATCACCTTCGAGACCTTCTAGTCGTTGCCCCCCATATTTTTCAGGAGCCCCTCCAGGACCTCCCACCCCACCAGCCTTCCCTCCTGTACCTTGGGGGCTCAGATGTCCCTTCCTGGAGCCTCTGGTGGGGCTGGTGGATCCTTGATGTCCTTGTCACCGCCAGTGGCTGTGACCGTTAGGTGCCTCTTCCCCTCCACCCAGCCCCAGGCAGGAAACGCTCGTGCAAGAGGAAGGAGGCAGGAAAACCACAGGGAGACAAAGGGGACGTGGTGGGGGAGGGATGGTGGACTTAATTTGTCCCCTGGCGGGGGGGGGGGGTGTGTGTGACAGAAGCGGTGGCATTGCCACCAGGTAGGGAACCCCTCCCGGAGGCCCTCCAGGAGGCGGCGGTCTGGTTGCTCCGTCACATGGCTGTGGGGGTGGTGGGAGCTCATGGAGATGGTGTGGAGGGGACAGGGAAGGTTGTCTTCTATGCGTGGTATGGTCAACGTACATTCTCTTCCCTCCATCCATCCGTCCATCCATCCTGTCCTAACCTTTGGGTTCTGGCCCTAAAATCGGGACAAACCCCAACAGATGCCCCCCATGACGGGGTGACCCCAAGTGAGAAGAAGACCCGGTGACAGAGGTGCCCTTCCGTAACCCACCCCGCTGAAGGATTCCCCATTTCCCATCATGCCATTGTCCAAACAAAGAGAGGTAAGACTGGAGATGTCCTGCAGCAGGATCCAAGTTTCCCCTTCCAGCTCTTCCCCAAAATTCCCACAATGCCTTTGACCAAACGATGTGTCCCAAGACTAGAAATGGGCAAGGTTGGCCTTTTTCACCCTCCGCTGCATTTTGTTTTTTGCCCTTCCAAACTCATGAGGTTGGGTCTCAGCAGATGCTCTCCAGGTGGGACCACGCTGCGATCCAACCCAAGGCTTTCAGCCACCATGGGAAGAACTTTCTCAGAACTCAGAAGTCCACAGAGGTTTGAAGGAGAATAAAACCAAATAGTTTTCCTTTTAATTTCTTCTTTCTTTCCACCAGAGTAGAGACAGGGCTTCAAATAAAGCACTTTTTGATCATAATCCTGATGTTTCCTGGGTAATTTTGGGATCAAGGATCATTTTTATCAACGAAGGCTGTGGTAGAAGCACTTGGGCACAATGTGGGCCATCAACCTGGGGCCTGTTCCCTGGGTGCCATCACCCCGGGGCCTATCGCCCTGTGGCACGTCACCATAGGTGAAATGGCCCTGGGTGGCATAACCCTGGGTGCCCATCTCCCCCTAGGACCCATCACCCTGGGGGCCATCACACTGGGTGCCAATAACCCTAGAGGCCATCACCCTGGGGGACCTTCACCCTGAGGCCCATCATCCAGGGTGCCCATCACCCTGGGACCCGTCACACTGGGTTCCACCACACTGGGACCCACCACCCTGCAACCCACCACCCTGGGACCTGTCACACTGGGACCCACCACCCTGCAACCCACCACCCTGCAACCCACCACCCTGAGACCCATCACACTGGGACCCACCGCCCTGGGAGACACCACCCTCCGACCCGTCACACTGGGACCCACCACCCTGGGACCCATCACACTGCAACCCACCACCCTGCAACCCATCACCCTGGGACCCACCACTCTGCGACCCATCACCCTGGGACCCATCACACTGCAACCCACCACCCTGGGACCCGTCACACTGGGACCCACCACCCTGGGACCCACCACCCTGGGACCCATCACACTGCAACCCACCACCCTGGGACCCACCACCCTGCGACCCATCACCCTGGGACCCACCACCCTGCGACCCACCACCCTGGGACCCATCACACTGCAACCCACCACCCTGGGACCCACCACCCTGCGACCCACCACCCTGTGTGTCCTTCAACCAGGTGCCATCAGTCCTGCCCCACCAGTACACGAGAGCTGGACTTACTGGGAGAGAGTCCAGGAAAAGGCCCCCCAAGGTGTTCAATTGCCAGGAGCCTTCTGGGGGGGCCAGAACTTGGCCTGGAGCAGACTTGGCTTTGGGGGGGGGGGGTCCCACCCAGGGCACAAACCTGGACACAGAGTGACTCGGAGGGGTCACATTTTTACTGGGGGGAGGGTGACTGGGGCTCCTCGGGGAGGTTCTGGGGTCTCCTGCTGACCCTCATGGACCCTCCTGAGCCCCCCAGCATCCCATGAAGGTCCCAGCTGACCCCCCCAAGACCCTTCTCGAGCCCCTCCAGGACCCCCTGAAGGTCCCCACTGCACCCTGGGGGCTTTCCCAGCAGGGGGACGGCAGGGGACCCTCAACATGTCCCCCAGGCCAGCGCGTGGAGGCGGTGGGCAGCATCGCGCAGCCGCCCGCGGTACTCGAGGCCGCGGTGCAGCCCGGGGGGGATGGGCGCCAGCCCCCCCAGCAGCCCCCAGCACCCGGCAGCAATGGTCCCCGTGGAGTCACTGTCCCCGCCGTGCAGCACCCCCCTGGCACACAGGTCTTCCCAGGAGCCGCCAGCTGCCAGCAGGGCCTCCAGGGCCACCATGGGTGCGTCGTGGCCGCTGCGGCCCGGCCACCCTTCCAGCGCCCAGCCCAGGTACGCTGCATCCCGCTCAGCCGGGGACGGGAGCAGTGGCACCTTCAGTGGGCCACCGCCCTCCAGGAGTCCCCGGGATTCCAGGTACCTGCAAGGACACGGGGACACTGGTGTCACTGGGAAGACTGGGGACGCTGAGAACGTGGGGACACTGGGGATATTGGGGTCAGTAGGGACACCGGGGTCACACTGGAGACATGTGCACCACCAGAGTCACGGGGGACACTGGTGTCACTTGGGACATTGGGGTCATTGGTGTCACCAGTGACAACGGGGTGACCGGTGACACCGGGGGGCACGGGACTGGGGGTCTCCAGCAGCCCCTGTCATACCAGGTACCTGTGGGGACACTAGGGACAAGTGGGACACCTGGGGGCACCATGGCAGTGGCTGCAGCAGGGACACCACCAGGGACACCAAGGGACATCAGGGACACTGAGGTCTGGGGGAAGGGAAGTGGGGTGGCCCCAGGCCACTTTCCCACAGCTGAGGACGGCGGCACTGGTGGGGACACTGATGACCTGGGGACACCGGGGGCAGCAGGGACAGGATGGGCACTGGTGACCGTGCGGGCAAACTGGGCACCAGGGTGACACCAGGGATGGTGGGGCAGGGGACGCGGGGGATGTGGGGGCACAGAGCAGTGACACCAGTATGGCATGCCACCAGGACTGGGAGAGAGAGGCACCAGTGACCCCCCGAGCCCCTCCCAGTATCCTCACTGCCCCCTCCTAGTGCTCCCAGTGACACCCCTTCCCCCCCCCCGGAGCCTCACCGGTGCCAGGCATCCCCAAAGAAGGGCCAGGCGGCGGCGTTGTCCCTGACGGCCACCCCGGTGCCCTCCACGTAGTCCCAGGCCAGGGGCAGAACGCGCAGCAGCTCAGCCCCCCAGCGCTGCGGGGGCTCCCCTCGCGCCCCCAGCGCCCCGAAGAGGGCCACGGCCAGCGCCCCCAGGTAGCCTGCGGGGATGTGGATGGGTCAGGCGGGTGCCAGTGTCCCCTGCGGCCCTGTCCCCCCAGCCTGGCACCCACCGGTGGGGTGGTGATGGGTCATGCGCCCGCTCTCGATGCTCACGCGGATCAGCGTCGGCAGCTCCGCAGCGCGGGGGTACCTGCGGGGTCCCCAGCCGGTCCCCTCCCCGTCCCCAGCCCTGTCCCCTCCCTGTCTCAATCCCCACCATGTCCCCATCCCCGCCATGTGTCCCCATCCCTCTCATGTCCCCAGCTCCACCAGGTCTGAAGTCTTGTGTCCCTATCCCCCGCCATGTCCCCACCCTGTCCCCCTCCATCCCCCTGTGTTCCCATGTCCCTGTACCCCCATGTTCCCATGTCCCCGTCCCCGTCCTGTCCCCTTCTATCCCCCTGTCCCTCCATGTCCCCGTGTCCCTGTGTCCCCATCCCCACCCTGTCCCCCTCCATCCCCCTGTCCCTCCGTGTCCCCGTGGCCCCGTCCCCACCTGAGGCCGATGGCCAGGCTGCGCATGGCGGCCCCGCAGCCGGTACCGGTGGGGTTGAAGGGGATGCGATAGCCCTCGGGCTCCCCTGGCCGCAGCTGGGAGGTGCCTGGGGAGGGCGGGGGGGTGAGACCCCCCACACACACATCTTGTCACCCCCTGTCCCCCTGCACCAGCTGCCCTCC
The DNA here is from genome assembly GCF_028500815.1 of Rissa tridactyla. Lineage (NCBI taxonomy): Eukaryota > Metazoa > Chordata > Aves > Charadriiformes > Laridae > Rissa > Rissa tridactyla. The sequence goes on from NW_026529545.1 coordinate 2,998,430, forward strand.
CCCGACTCACCCAGGATGCTGGTGGGCCCCGGCTTGCGCCCCTCCATGTCCCCCATGGCGGCCACGTAGCGGCGAGCCAGCTCCTGCAGCAGAGGTTCCCCCTCCAGGCCTGGGGGTGGTGGTGGTGGGGGGGGTGTTTGTCAGTGAGGACCCCCCCTCCATTGGCCACCCAAAACTGGAGGGGAGAGATAACGCCACGCCCCAAAAGCTGAGGAGGAGGGGGAGGAGGAGGAACCAACTGGTGGGGAATGGGAAAACCGCCCCATGGAGAACCCAAAACTGGGGGGGGAGGAGGGGACATCCCCCCCCATGGACCCCCAAAAGTGTAGGGAAAAGGGGACACCCCCCCACCCACGGCTCCCCGAAATGGGAGGGGAAGGGGAACAACATCCGCAACCCCCCCCGCAAAGCTCAGGAGAAATGGGGCATCTTCCCAAGCACCCCAAATTGGGTGGGAAAGGGGTAATTCCACCCCACCCCCACCACACACACACACACACACACGGACCCCCCAGATTGGGAGGGAGAAATGGTGTCCCCCCTCTCCCCCCCCCTGCCGCCAGCACCCAATATGGGAGGAAAGGGAACACAAATTCCCACAAAATGTGGGGAAAAATAGGACACCCCCCCCCCCCGCCCCCCCGAAAAGGGGCCCACAGTTTATTTTTTGGGGAAATGGGGAATGTCTAAGAAGTGTGTGTGTGTAGGAATTAGGATGCTCCCAACCCCCTCCAGGGCTGGTCGGGGACCCCCAAAACCCCCTCCCAGTACCCTCCAGTTTGGTCTGGGGTACAATGGGGAACCCCAAACCCTCCCAGGACCCCCCGGGCATTTCAGGGGTGTAACGGACACCCCCCCACCCTGCAGAGACCCCCCCCCCCATCCAGCCCAGGGGTACAAAGGGGACACCCAACATGTCCCCCCCCGCCGTGGGGCACCTTCCCCCTGGGGATCCTCCCCTGTGCCTGGGCAGGGGGTGGGGGTGCAATGGAGACCGCTGCCTCCCCCCCCCCCCACCCCCCAACCCCGGACCTGTGGCCAGGCCCTCGGCGGTGGCGAGGTGGAGGACGGTGTCGTCGCTGACAGGCCACTCGGGGGGCTCGAGGGTGATGGCCTCCAGCCCCCCGAGCTGGGCCAGCTCGGCATGGATGTGGGGCCCGGAGGTGCAGTACTCCCAGCGGCCCCCCCGGTAGCCCAGTGCGTCCCCCACCCCGCTCAGCACCATGGCGGCTTCATAGGCTTCCACCGGCGGCACCCTGAGGGATGGGGGGAAACGTGGGGTTCGGGGGGGGTGCCCACTGCTGGGAGCGGGGTGCCAGGGACCAACCCCCCCCCCCCCCCCCCAGCCGACACTCACGTCTCCGCCATGGCGGTGGCAGCTGGGGATGCCCGTCAGGGCCCCGGGCACGGGGCCAGCGCTGGCTGGGGGCCCTTAAGGAGGACTAGGGGGACTTGCGGGGGGGCACAGACAGAGGCAGCGTCCCCGTGGCAAGGGGGTGAGGGACCCCAGGGCAGGGGTGGAGTGGAGGGAAGGCTCCAGGTGTCCCCAAAAGGACATCCCCAAAGAGGGACCCCAAAGGGGGCTGGGGGTACCCGAAGGGACACAGCTTTGGGGGGGGGGCGGGCGGACACTAAAGGGACGGGGGACACCCAAGAGGGAGACAGGGGCCACCTGGGTGGCTCAAAGGGGCGATGGAGGCTCATGGAGGGGCACCCAAAGTGTCATGGCGGGGGGCAATAAAAGGGCCGGGGCCGGAGCGGGGGGACACCCAAAGTGGACACTTGGAGGAGATGGAGTTTGGGGAGGATTTGGGGTTTCGTCAGGCCCCCGGGGAGGGTGGGGAGAGGGAGAAAAGGAGCAGCGGCCCCGCCCCCTCCCCCCCCCCCCCCGAGAAATGTGTATTTTTGACGACAACACGTATTTTGGGGCGAAATCCCTCTGACACTGGGAACCCGTCCAGGCCGGGGGTGGCGATTTGCAGCCCAACGTGGAGGAAGGGGGTGGGGGGCAGCTCCCACGTTAAAAAATAAAAAATAAAAAACAACCAAAAAAAACCCCGCTGGGTTTTGCTCTTTGAAAATAAGTAACATTCCTGTTCGGCAGCGGGCAGCGAGGTGTTAACCCCCCCTTAAATTGCAGAGCCCTAATTACGACTGAGCATGGGCGCAGGCCCAAGAAAAGCCCCAAAGAAGCGCAGCTCTCCGCTCCACAGTGATAGGTTTTCTTCTTTTTTATTCCTTTTTGTTTTTTTCTTTTTTTGAATCAAATTATGCCAAACAAGGCACAGATCTCTGCTCTATTGGTAAAAATCGTGCCGGGGGGTGGGGCGGGTGACAGGCTGTGGGTAGTGAAACAGGCGAATGACGAGGAGTAAAATTCGTTTTGGATTTATATTTTTTTTGGTTTGAACTTAACAGAAATTGAGGTTTCGTCCTGCCCCCACCCCAAAGAGGCCATTCAGGCACCAAAAAAAGAAGCCCCCAGACCCTGCGGTTGACCATCAGGAAGGGGGCAGGGTACCCCCAAACACTGTGGGTCAGCGCCGGGATGGGCACAGGACACCCCCAAACCCCGTGGGTCACGCACCAGCTAAAATAAGGGCACCCCAAATGCCGTGGGTCAGGGCTGGGATGGGCACGGGACACCCCCAAACCCCATGGGTCACGCACCAGCCACAATAAGGGCACCCCAAACCCCATGGGTCGGGATGGGCACAGGACACCCCCAAACCGTGTGGGTCACGCACCAGCCAAAATAAGGACAACCCAAACCCTGTGGGTCAGGGTCGGGATGGGCACAGGACACCCCCAAACCCCGTGGGTCACACACCGGCCAGGGACGGGGCACCCCAAACCCTGTGGGTCAGGGCCGGGATGGGCACGGGGCACCCCCAAACCCTGTGGGTCACGCACCGGCCAAACCTGTGGGTCAGGGTCGGGATGGGCACAGGACACCCCCAAACCCCGTGGGTCACTGTTGCGTGAAACGGGGCCAAGCGGTTTTGGCAGAAGATAAACCCCCTTGCGTTCTAACACTCCTCACCAAGGTGGGGGACCAGGTGTGGCTGGGTTTAAATTCGGAGTGATGCCCAATCCAGCACTATCAGTCCAATCATATTTAATATGTATTAAACTGTTACGGTTTGGATACGCTAATAGTGGGCTGCACCTTCAGTCTAGTCGTGCTCCTGAACTAGCACGGCCTCTCTCAAGTTTTGGTCGCATTCAGTGAGAAAGCGAAACGACCAGCTACTGAGACAGTGCTGTTTATTTAAACAACAGGTATATAGGATTGCCGGTGATAAATACACTGTCTGCAAAGCACGTGCAAATGAGAGTATACAAAACACGCGGCAAGGTTATAAACGATACAGCCTGGCTATAAATGTAGGGTAGAGATTCTCTAGAGAAATTTCTAAGTCCCCGAGAAAGCGCTCGGTGTAATCGAAGTCTTACCCAAAGGCGTCCCTATGCGGGGGAAGAAAGGCTCAGCCCGTCGACTGATCCTGGAAATCAGCGGTGGAATTCTTCGCGATGGTGTCTTCCCTGACATCCCCTCTCTCTTAGTCTATTTTTATATTATTTTTTTATCTTCAAAGTGGAGTTTGAGTGACTTTAGTCATACGTACTTTTATTATGATTAATGTACTCAAGGAGGAGTGTTCACACCTCGGGGGCGGATAGCCTCCGGGATGGAGGTGTGTTTTGGTACATTGTGGTGAGCAAAGTTTGCACAAAAGGACAGCATTTCATCAACATTTGACGAAATGTTGGCTCAGGTAGCGTGTAGGCCGCTTATCAGTTCCGTAGTACCATCTCATCCCCATATCTGCTATTCGTCACAAGGGAAGGCCACAGAACAAGCGCGTTCCGTTCCATCCCTCGTGTAGTTTCGCAAACAACCTTGTACAGGGAATCGCAGATGTTGCATTCTTCGTGTGCTAGCTGCGGCTGTATTCTACCTCAGAAGCCTCTTGATTTTATGACTTTCCTTAATGTGTGAACAATGCTGTATTTTTGTATTCTTGGCCAATTTAGTAATTATTCCACAGTCACGCACCGGCCACAATAAGGGCACCCCAAACGCCGTGGGTCAGGGCCGGGATGGGCACAGGACACCCCCAAACCCCGTGGGTCACGCACCGGCCACAATAAGGGCACCGCAAACCTGTGGGTCAGGGTCGGGATGGGCACAGGACACCCCCAAACCCCGTGGGTCACACACCGGCCAGGGACGGGGCACCCCAAACCCTGTGGGTAAGGGCCGGGATGGGCACAGAACACCCCCGAAACCCCGTGGGTCACGCACCGGCCAAAATAATGGCACCCCAACCCCGCTTCCAAGCCATGGTGGTCATGGAAGAGAGGGGGCCAGGAAACTCCGAAGCGCAAGGTTTAGGCCATGGACAGGGCAGGGATCCCCAAAACACTTCAGATCAGGGCCAGAACAGGGGCAGGGATCCCCAAACCCCACTGGTAGCAGCCAAGGCAGGGGTAGAGAACCCCACACCTTGTCACAGCCAGGTAAGGGGCAGGGAACTCCCTACCCCATGGATCACAGCCAATACAGGGGCCGGCCACCTCCAAAATACCATGGATCAGGGCCAGAACAGAGAAAGGGAAACCCTCAAATCCATGGGTCAACCCCTAAGCCTCACAGATCAGGTTCAGGAGAGGGGCAGGGCATCTCCAGAACTGAAGGTTCTTGGCCAGCACTGGGAGGCCGCGAACACCCAAATCGCAGAAATTGCAACCGGGAGAGGTGAAGAGAAGCCCCGAATCCCACTGGTCGCAGTCAGGACAGGGGCAAGGCACCCACAAACTCCGTGGGTCATTCCCTGACTGGCAGGTGACCGTTCTTACAGCTCCGGTTGCGATTTCATCTAGCACAGCTCATGCTGAGGCCTCACGTCTGCTGGCACCAGTCACCATTAGGTGGAAGCGTGAGCACCATGTGAGCACAACCTGCCACCAGAAAGAGCTGAAGGGTCTGTTGGATTTGCGTGGCAAGGTTTTGGTACAGGGGACTTCTGAGAATCACAGAGTCACAGAATGCGTTGGGTTGGAAGGGACCTCTAAAGGCCATCTAGTCCAACCCCCTCTGCAGTAAGCAGGGACATCTTCAACTAGATCAGGTTGCTCAGAGTGTCATCAAGCCTGGCCTTGGATGTCTCCAGGGATGGGGCCTCCACCACCTCTCTGGGCAACCCGTTCCAAGAAAAGACACCAGAAGGTGCCCCCGGGTCCAAAAGGCCCATTGCCAGTTGGCTTCAAGACGGACACACCACTGGTCAAAGCTGAGCCCGTCAGCGACGGTGGAAGCCCCTCTGGGGTGAGATATTTAGGAATGGGGAAAAAAATCCTGCTGTGCAGCCGCAGCCGGAAAGAGGAGTGAGAACATGGGAGAGAAACAACCCTGCAGGCACCGCGGTCAGTGAAGAAGGAGGGGGAGCCCATGCTCCAGATGCCAGAGCAGAGATTCTCCTGCGGCCCGTGGAGGTTAATGGTGGAGGCCATGGAGGACCCGGAGGAGAGCAGGCTCCTGGCAGGACCTTGTGGAATTTGGATAACGAGGTGAAGCAATTAAGACTGGCTTTGCTCTCTCTTGTGCAACCGAGGGGGGGTGAAGACTTGCCTGGCCATCACAGGGTGTGTAAATAATGGAGGAGTCTTCGGGAGCCAGGAGTAAAGATATCAAGATAACAGAGTGCCGTGGTTTAGCCTCAGACGGCAACAAAAAACCACGTGTCGCTCGCTCGTGCCTTCCAAACACAGGAAGAATCGTAAGAAAAGGCAAGACTCTTGGGTTGAGACAAAGGCAGTTTAACAGAACAGCAAAGGGAACAGGCAAACAACAACAACAACACGGATAGGGGAATATACAAACGCGATTACGGAACCGCCGCTCCCCCCGCCGCTCGCCGCTCGCCGGCCGGACCCGGGCCACCCCAGCCCGCTTTTAAGCAGCAACTTCCTGCCCCCTCCCCCGGCAGCTCAGGGTGGGCGTGGCTCACATGGCATGGAATACCAGGAAAAGTTAACCCTATCCCCACCGGAACCAGGACATTATCCACCCCTTATTCCATACCATCTATGCCATGCCCAGCAGGTTCCAATGAATTGCCACCACTTTCCCCTGTTATATATATATATATATATATACACACATATAATACCCTTAGTTTATGGGTCATCCCTCCAAAGTGTCCGTTGAGTTCTTTTAATCCACGGCTTTGGGCTCCATCTGTTAGAACAGTCTCTCAGGGCAGGTGAGATGCTGGGTGGTGCTGGTCTGTTGCATGCTGTATTTTTCGGAGCTTGTGACTGGTGCACCTGGTGTGGCTCATGCACGCAGTCTGTAGGCTGAAGATGTAGATCTTGAGGAAACTGCTGGGCGCCGGCTGCTGAGATCAGTTCTTATCCCATCACCCCTGTGCCTTACTTGTAGTACAACTGATAGCAATGAGGACATACAGTGACAGTGTTACTTAGCAATTAACAGCACACAATCTGATTCATTGGCTATTCTCGCCCAAAATCAGATCTCCATGAGGTACACATCGGACTTCCCCATCCTTCCGCATCACCCACCAAGTGCACCCAGGTCCTTGGGCAAAAGCAATCCCACGGATGGGTTTGCCTTTGCCTGAGGCAGGACTAACCCAGACTGTCTTCCCTAGCATATTCTTCATGTGCACTATGGGGACTTTATCCCCTTCTACAGTACGTGGGAGTTTTGATTGGGCAGGGCCAGCCCGATTGTTAGATCCCCTGGTGTTAACTAGCCAGGTAGCTTTTGCTAAATGCGTATCCCAGTGTTTGAAAGTCCCACCACCCATTGCTCTCAGTGTAGTTTTTAACAGTCCATTGTATCGTTCTATCTTCCCAGAGGCTGGGGCGTGATAGGGGATGTGATACACCCACTCGATACCATGCTCTTTGGCCCAGGTGTCTATGAGGCTGTTTCGGAAATGAGTCCCATTGTCCGACTCAATTCTCTCTGGGGTACCATGTCGCCACAGGACTTGCTTTTCAAGGCCCAGGATAGTGTTCCGGGCAGTGGCATGGGGCACAGGGTATGTTTCCAGCCATCCAGTGGTTGCTTCCACCATTGTGAGCACATAGCGCTTGCCTTGACGGGTTTGTGGCAGCGTGATATAATCAATCTGCCAGGCCTCCCCATATTTGTATTTCAGCCATCGCCCTCCATACCAAAGAGGCTTCAAACGCTTGGCTTGTTTGATCGCAGCGCATGTCTCACATTCATGGATGACCTGTGCAATAGTGTCCATGGTCAAGTCCACCCCTCGGTCACGAGCCCATCTATATGTCGCATCTCTCCCTTGATGGCCTGAGGAGTCATGGGCCCACCGAGCTATGAATAGTTCACCCTTATGTTGCCAGTCCAGATCCACCTGAGCCACTTCAATCCTAGCGGCCCGATCCACCTGCTGGTTGTTCTGATGTTCCTCCGTGGCCCGATTCTTTGGTACGTGGGCATCTACATGGCGTACTTTCACAACCAGATTCTCTATCCGGGCAGCAATATCTTGCCATAGGTCAGCAGCCCAGATGGGTTTGCCTCTGCGCTGCCAGTTGCCCTGCTTCCACTGCTGTAACCATCCCCACAGAGCATTTGCCACCATCCATGAGTCAGTGTAGAGATAAAGTACTGGCCATTTTTCTCGCTCAGCAATGTCCAAAGCCAGCTGAATAGCCTTCACCTCTGCAAACTGGCTCGATTCACCCTGTCCCTCACTGGCTTCTGCAACCCGTCGTGTAGGACTCCACACAGCAGCCTTCCACTTTCGATGCTTTCCCACAATACGGCAGGACCCATCAGTGAACAGGGCATATTTCTTCTCATTTTCTGGCAGTTTATTATATGGTGGGGCCTCTTCTGCACGCGTCACCTCCTCCTCTGGTGACATTCCGAAATCCTTGCCTTCTGGCCAGTCCATGATCACTTCCAGAATTCCCGGGCGACTGGGGTTTCCCATTCGAGTTCGCTGCGTGATCAGTGCAATCCACTTACTCCATGTAGCATCGGTTGCATGATGTGTGGTGGGGACCCTTTCTTTGAACATCCAACCCAGCACCGGCAGTCGAGGTGCTAAGAGGAGCTGTGCTTCTGTACCAACCACTTCCGAAGCAGCTCGAACCCCTTCATATGCTGCCAATATCTCTTTTTCTGTTGGAGTGTAGCGGGCTTCGGATCCTCTGTATCCACGACTCCAAAACCCTAGGGGTCGACCTCGAGTCTCCCCTGGTGCTTTCTGCCAGAGGCTCCAGGTAGGGCCGTTCTCCCCGGCTGCGGTGTAGAGCACATTTTTAACATCTTGTCCTGCCCGGACTGGCCCCAGGGCCACTGCATGGACTATTTCCTGTTTGATTTGTTCAAAAGCTTGTCGTTGCTCAGGACCCCATTTAAAATCATTCTTCTTCCGGGTTACTTGATACAGAGGGCTTACAATTTGACTGTAATCTGGGATATGCATTCTCCAAAAACCCACAATACCTAAGAAAGCCTGTGTTTCCTTTTTACTAGTTGGTGGAGACATAGCTGCTATTTTGTTGATCACATCCATTGGAATCTGACGGCGTCCATCTTGCCATTTTATTCCTAAAAACTGGATCTCCTGCGCAGGTCCCTTGACCTTACTTCGCTTTATAGCAAAACCAGCGTTCAGAAGGATTTGGACTATTTTACTCCCTTTCTCAAAAACTTCTTCTGCTGTGTTTCCCCATACAATGATGTCATCAATGTACTGCAGATGTTCTGGAGCTTCACCCTGTTCCAGTGCAGTCTGGATCAGTCCATGGCAAATGGTGGGGCTGTGTTTCCACCCCTGGGGCAGTCGATTCCAGGTGTATTGGATGCCCCTCCAAGTGAAAGCAAACTGTGGCCTGCACTCTGCTGCCAAAGGGATTGAGAAAAATGCATTCGCTATATCAATCGTGGCATACCACTTGGCTGCCTTGGACTCCAGTTCGTACTGGAGTTCTAGCATGTCCGGCACAGCAGCACTCAGCGGTGGCGTGACTTCATTCAGACCACGATAGTCTACAGTTAGCCTCCACTCTCCATTAGATTTTCGCACCGGCCATATGGGACTGTTAAAGGGTGAGCGAGTCTTGCTGATCACTCCTTGAACCTCTAGTTGACGAATCAGCTCATGGATGGGAATCAGAGAGTCTCGGTTAGTGCGATACTGCCGCCGATGCACCGTTGTGGTAGCAATCGGCACCTGTTGTTCTTTGACCCTCAACAACCCCACAACAGAAGAATCCTCTGAGAGACCAGGCAAGGCAGACAACTGTTTAACTTCCTCTGTCTCCAAAGCAGCTATGCCAAAGGCCCAGCGGTACCCTTTTGGGTCCTTAAAATACCCTCTCCTGAGGTAATCTATACCAAGGATGCATGGAGTCTCTGGGCCAGTCACAATGGGATGCTTTTGCCACTCATTCCCAGTTAGGCTCACTTCCGCCTCCAGTACAGTCAACTCTTGGGATCCCCCTGTCACCCCAGAAATACAAATGGGTTCTGCCCCTCTATAGCTTGATGGTATTAAAGTACACTGCGCACCCGTGTCCACTAGAGCCTTATACTCCTGTGGGTCTGATGTGCCAGGCCATCGAATCCACACCGTCCAATAAACCCGGTTATCCCTTTCCTCCACCTGGCCGGAGGCAGGGCCCCCCTAATACTGGTCATAGTATCCATTACTCACTTCTTGCATAAATGACTTGGAAGTTCCTTCAAGAGGATCAGAAGCAAGATCAAGCCTTCTGCTTTGCCTGGGGAACGGCCCACTGGAAACTGGGGCGGCACTTTTCCTGGAGGGATCCCCTTTTGTGGTTGTCCTTCCTTGCAACTCCTGTACCCGTGTCCGCAGGATCGAAGTAGGTTGTCCGTCCCACTTCCTCATGTCCTCTCCGTGGTCCCGCAGGTAGAACCACAGGGTGCCTCGTGGTGTGTACCCTCTGTACTCTCTCTCTTGAGTGGTGAAATGCCTGCTTCTAATAGCTGAGATACTGGCCCGTGCAGGTGGGGAGTAGGACATATTCTCTTCAAGTTGCTGGACCTTCCGCGACAGTTTCTCCACAGCTGAGACAAGGGGGGAAGAGAGACTTTCTTCATATCGCCGGAGCCGGCCAGCTACCTCATCCACCGTTGGTCCCTCTTCACCTTTCCATTCCATTACTGCCAGGGAGTTGGCATATGACGATGGTGCGCTCCGTACAAACTTCCGCCACATGGGCCTTGTGCATCGCACCTCATCAGGGTCTGTGGGTAAGTCTGCATTGTCCAAGTCATAATAAATCATCTCCCGCACGGCTAATTCTCTCAGGTACTGGATACCTCTTTCCATGGTAGTCCACTTGCTTGGCTGACATACAACATCCTCGCTGAAGGGGTACCTCTCCCTCACGCCTAACAGGAGTCGTTTCCAGAGGCTGAGGGCTTGGGTCTTTTTCCCGATCGCCTTGTCAATGCCGCCTTCCCTAGACAGGGATCCCAGCTGCCTGGCCTCCCTACCCTCTAATTCCAGGCTACTGGCCCCATTATCCCAGCACCGGAGCAGCCAGGTGACAATGTGCTCGCCTGAAAGTCGGCTAAAATCTTTTCGCATATCCCGCAGCTCACTCAAGGATAGGGATCGAGTAATTATCTCTGGTTCTGCCTCTTCCTCCTGCTCTCGTGATGGCCCTGGTTCATCATCATCTCTTACTAAGCGAACTGATTTCTTTGTGTACTTCTTCTTCTGTATGGGGGCAACTGATACTGGCATGGGTTGGTTCCCTGGTTCAGTGGCAGTGGCTACCACGGGGGTTGCAGTAGCCGCAGTGTCTGTCGCAAGGATTGCAGTAGCCGCAGTGTCTGTCGCAAGGATTGCAGTAGCTGCAGGGGCCGCCGCAGGGGCTGCAGCAGCCGCAGGGGCCGCCGCAGGGGCTGCAGCAGGGGCTGCAGCAGCCGCAGGGGCCGCCGCAGGGGCTGCAGCAGGGGCTGCAGCAGCCGCAGGGGCCGCCGCAGGTCTGGTTTCCATCTCTTCCCCTTGAGGGTGCTGCATAATTCTGAGCAGTGCCTGGTAGATACTGGCCAGGGCCCAGCACAGCGCGGTGAGTTGTGCCTCTCTAGAATAGCCACAGCATTTTCCCTTCAAATATTCTACCACTTTATCAGGGTCCTGTAATTGTTCAGGGGTGAAGTCCCAGACCATTGGAGGTGAGTAGTTCTCTAGGTACCTGCCCATGCTCTCCCACATGCCATGCCACCCCTGACTATCCAGCCTCGGAGCAGATCTCCGGGTGGTAGTCTTAAATAGTCGCTTAACCCAAAACAAGACCTGGAACGTATTCAGGAGACATAGCACTACGAACACGCTAGTTTGAGTATCCCAAGGATATTCAAAATTCTCAAAAGCTGTCATACCTGACCCGAAGGAGAAAAGGGAGGCAAAAGGGCTGGGGAAATTATTAACAAATTCTGAGAGACGGTGTCCAATGTACGGACAGGACAGCAAAACCGCATAAACACCCCAAAATAGCCGTCTGAACAGTGATGTTATCATATCATAAACAGATATCGCACAGGACAGCAGAATGATAATCCTCATCCCTGTTCCAGACATGGTAAACAGCATCGCAGGGAGTACATAAGCCATATAGGAATTTATGTAACACAGCCATGAGAACAAACCAAGCAACATGATGACCAGTGACTACTTACCTAATAAAATAAATGCATACAAAAAAAAAAAACCAAAACCGTTTTTTCCACGTTCTAGTTGGATTCTGTCATTATCTCAACCCTTCGAGCCCCACGTTGGGCGCCAAAAGGACTGCCGTGGTTTAGCCTCAGACGGCAACAAAAAACCACGTGTCGCTCGCTCGTGCCTTCCAAACACAGGAAGAATCGTAAGAAAAGGCAAGACTCTTGGGTTGAGACAAAGGCAGTTTAACAGAACAGCAAAGGGAACAGGCAAACAACAACAACAACACGGATAGGGGAATATACAAACGCGATTACGGAACCGCCGCTCCCCCCGCCGCTCGCCGCTCGCCGGCCGGACCCGGGCCACCCCAGCCCGCTTTTAAGCAGCAACTTCCTGCCCCCTCCCCCGGCAGCTCAGGGTGGGCGTGGCTCACATGGCATGGAATACCAGGAAAAGTTAACCCTATCCCCACCGGAACCAGGACACAGAGGCTTTGTGCAGGTCTTTGTTTCCTCAAGAGGCTGCTGTGCCCGATAATTGACCTTTGCCTCATTACCTGTGAAATGCATATTCAAGTTGACACCCCTGTATATGCTAATGAAGATTTCAGAGATTGTGCTAAACATATATGACTATAGCACTCATCTTTCCACCCAAATCATACTACACATCACCTAGGGGAGGGAAGCCTCGGAATTTGGGGGATAAAAGGATGGAGAAAATGACTGTTAAATGGGGAGAGAAGAAACTTGATACCCGAGGGAGCAGTCGAGGGTCTGCGTTCTCTCCCTCCACCCAGGCAGGGACGCTGTGCTGGGTAAGCGCTGCGCCTTCCCCCTCTGGGGAATGTTACCCCGGGTTGTTGTACTCTTGCTATTTTTGCTAGCAATAGTAACCTTAATTAATTAAGTGCTGTTGTAGTCAGTGAGTTTACCAACGGCAAGCTCGAATCTGCGACTGTCACTCTCAACAAAATAACCGATTTCGATTATTCCTGAATCTGATTCAGTGAAAGTCCTTTGGTGGGACACTGACAAAGAAATATTGAAACTACAGTATTATTTTTGCTAGACTGATCTCGATTAATTGTGAAACTGACTTAGTGAAAGTCCTTTGCTGGGACCCTGATAGTAAATCAGTGAAAGTTCTGGGAACTCTAAGAGACAAATATCGGAACTACAATCCTTTTAATGTGACAGACCTGTGGGCCCATGGGGAGAGAGAGAGGAGCTTACGCTGGAACAGATTTGCCGGCAGGACCTTGTTACCCCATGGGGGACCCACTCTGGAGCTGTTTGTGAAGATCTGCAGCCCGTGGGAAGGACCCACATCGGAGAAATCCGTGGAGAGCTGTGTCCCATGGAGAGGAGCCCACACTGGAGCCAGGAAAGAGCTTGAGGGTGAAGGAGAGACAGAGACAATGTGTGATGAACTGACCCCAACCCCCTTTCCCCGCCCACCCTGCGTCACTCAGACGGATGAGGTAGAGAAAACAGGTGCAAAGTTGAGCCCAGGAAAACAAGAGGCATGGGGTGAAAGTGTGTTAAGATTTGGTTTTATTTCTCTTTACCCTACTTTTATTTACGTGGTAATAAAATTAATTTTTTCCCCAAGTTCAGTCTGGTTTGCCCATGATGGCAATTGCGGAGACCTTATCTAGACCCAAAGACCTTTTTTTATGTTTTTTCTCCTCTGTCCAGTTGAGGAGGGTGGGACAGAGCGGCTTTAGTGGGCACCTGGTGTCCAGGCGGGGTTGACCCACAGCAGTATCTCTGTGTGGAATTTTGTCCATCTCTGTACCGGTGTGTGCCACGCTGGGTGTATCCGGGTCAGTATCGGCATCCCTGCCCCTGTCGCGGTATCACAGAATCACAGGACGTAGGGATTGGAAGGGACTTTTGGAGATCATCTGGTCCAAAGCGGGTTCACCTGGAGCAGGCTAGACAAGAACACACCCCAGTGGGTTCTAAATAGCTCCCGAGAAAGACACTCCACAACTTTTCCAGGCAGCCTGTTTCAGTGCTCTGGCACAATCCAGAGCTTCTGGCAAAACTCAGACAGAAGAAGGAAGTTCACAGAATGTGGAAAAAAAAGGGACTGGACACTTGGGAGAAGTATAGGAGCTCTGTCAGAGTACTCAGGGATGCAATGAGGAAGGCTGGGGCCTGCTTGGAATGAAACCTGGCAAGGGATGTCAAGGACAAAAAGAAGGATTTCTTCAAGTACATCAGCAGTAAAAGGAAGACGAGGGAAAATGTGGGCCTGCTGCTGAATGAGGTGGGTGCCCTGGAGATGGAGGATGCAGAGAAGGCGGAGTTACTGAATGCCTTCTCTGCTTGAGTCTTTACAGCTAAGGCTGGTCCTCAGGAACCCCAGACCCTGGAGGCAGGAGAGAGTGCCTGGAGTAAGGAAGACTCTGCCTCGATGGAGGAGGATCAGGTTAGAGGTCATTTAGGCAAACCTGACACCAACAAATTCATGGGCCCTGATGGGATGCACCCACATGTGCTGAGGGAGCTGGCAGATGTTATTGGGAAGCCACTCTCTGTCATCTTGGAAAGGTCCTGGAGTACAGGAGAGGTGCCTAAGGACTGGAGGAAGGCCAACGTCACTCTAGTCTTCAAAAAGGGCAAGAAGGAGGAACTGGGGAACTACAGGCTGGTCGTCCTCACCTCCATCCCTGGAAAGGTGATGGAACAGCTCATCCTGGATGTTATGTCTAAGCATGAGGAGGAAGAGAAGGTCATCGTGAGTGGTCAGCATGGATTCACCAAGGGGGAATCATGCTTGACCAATCTGGTAGCCTTTGATGATGGCGTGACTGGTGGATGATGGAGAGAGGAGTGGACGATGTCTACCTCGACTTCAGCAAGGCTTTTGACACAGTCTCCCGTAACATCCTCATAGGTCAGCTTGGGAAGTGGCAGTTAGAGGAGTGGACAGTGAGGTGGATGGAGAAGTGGCTGAATGGCAGAGCTCAGAGGGTTGTGATCAGCAATGCGGAGTCCAGTTGGAGGGCTGTAACTATCAGCTTTCCAAGGGGACAGTGCTGGGTCCAGTCCTGTTCCATATGTTCATCAATGACCTGGATGAGGGGATAGAGTGCGCCCTCAGCACATTTTTCAATGACACAAAGCTGGGAGGGGTGGCTGACACACTGGAAGGATGTGCTGCCATCCAGAGAGACCTGGACAGGCTGGAGAGTTGGGCAAAGAGAAACCTTAGGAAATTCAACCAGGGCAAGTGCAGGGTGCTGCACCTGGGGAGGAATAACCCCGTGCACCAGGACAGGTTGGGGGCTGACCTACTGGAGAGCAGCACTGTGGAAAGAGACCTGAGAGTCCCGGTGGACAACAGGATGACCATGAGCCAGCAATGGGACCTTGTGGCCAAGAAGGCCAATGGCATCCTGGGGTGCATCAAGAAGAGTGTGGCCAGCAAGTGGAGGGAGGTCATCCTCCCCCTCTACTCTGCCTTGGTGAGGCTGCACCTGGAGTACTGTGTCCAGTTCTGGGCTCCCCAGTTCAAGAAGGACAGGGAACTGCTGGAGACAGTCCAGCAGAGGCTACGAAGATGATGCGGGGACTGGAGCATCTCCCTGCTGAGGAAAGGCTGAGAGCCCTGGGGCTGTTTAGCCTGGAGAAGAGCAGACTGAGATAATATCCAAAGGGCAGGTGGCAAGATGAAGGCACCAGACACTTTCCAGTGGTGCCCAGTGACAGGACAGGGGGCAAGGGCCACAAGCTCGAAAACAGGAATCTCCATCTCTACATGAGGAAAAAAACCTCTCTACTGTGAGAGTGTCCAGGGGTCCAACAGCAGCTGAAGGCAAAGCTGACTGGGAATGAGCATGGGGTACTGATGAGGGTGGCATATGGCCACATAACGGTCATAGGACATGACAGCCAGAAGGGCAAACTCACTGTAGCCCAGAAGAGAGCAGAAGTAGCCCTGAGTTAAGCAGCCTGGGTAGGCAATGGCTTTGCTGCCCACCAGCAAGTTTCCTGTGGCTTTCGTCGTGATGGATGCAGTGGTGATGGATGCATCTCCAAACAGGAGCGGTTACGGAGGAAAAGTTAATGCGGGCCTGTAGGGGTGTCCTTCAGCAGGAACGAGGGAAATGATTAGCGCGTTTCCCACTAAGATCACCACGTATGAAGCCAGGAGAGCAACTGCCACCAGGCACTCCTGAGGGTGGAGGGAGGGGAAGCCCAAAGGAAGGAATTCTGTGACACTCGTGTGGTTCAATATTTGCACCCGAGCCCAGTGAGTAAGGGCAGCTGATCAGTGGAGGAAACAATGCATCAGGAGGTTAAAAGACGAGACAGAATCACAGAATCACAGAATCTCAGTGGTTGTAAGGGACCTTTGAGATCATCGAGTCCAACCACATTAAAAAAAAAAAAAAAACGCAAAAAAAAGCACCCACCAACTAAACTCCACATCCACAACCCCACACACAACACCCCACCACAAACCAATAATCTTGGGCACTAGAGCATGCCCTGAAGAGCCATGTCTACACGTTTCTTAAATACCTCCAGGGATGGTGACTCCACCACCTCCCTGGGCAGGTTGTTCCAGTGCCTGACCACTCTTTCAGTAAAGTCATTCTTCCTAATATCTAATCTAAATCTCCCTTGCCGCAGCTTCATACCATTTCCTCTGGTCCTGTCGTTATTCCCTTGGGAGAAGAGGCCAACCCCTGCCTCTCTACAGTTTCCTTTCAGGTAGTTGTAGAGGGCAATGAGGTCTCCCCTCAGCCTCCTCTTCAAACTAAACATGGCCAGTTCCCTCAGCCTCTCCTCGTAGGACTTGTTCTCCAGACCCCTCACCAGCTTGGTGGCTCTCCTCTGGACACGCTCCAGCACTTCAATGTCTTTCCTGTAGTGAGGGGCCCAAAACTGAACACAGCACTCTAGGTGAGGCCTCACCAGTGCCGAGTACAGAGGCACGATGACTTCCCTACTCCTGCTGGCCACGCTATTCCTGATACAAGCCAGGATGCCATTGGCCGTCTTGGCCACCTGGGCACACTGCTGGCTCATGTTAAGCTGGCTGTCCACTAACACTCCCAGGTCCTTTTCTGCCGGGCAGCTTTCGAGCCACTCAGCCACAAGCCTGTAGCGTTGCCCGGGGTTGTTGTGACCAAAATGCAGGACCCGGCACTTGGCCTTATTAAACCTCATCCCATTGGCATTGGCCCATTGATCCAACCTGTCTAGATCCCTCTGTAAAGCCTTCCGACCCTCAAGCAGATCAACACTCCCACCTAGTTTGGTGTCATCCGCAAACTTACTGAGGGTGCATTCAATCCCCTTGTCTAGATCATCAATAAAGATATTGAACAAGACTGGCCCCAAAACTGAGCCCTGAGGGACACCACTGATGACCGGCTGCCAACCAGATTTTGCTCCATTAATCACAACTCGCTGGGCATGGCCATCCAGCCAGTTTTATCCAGCGGAGGGTACACTTGTCTATGCCGTGATTCTCCAGTTTCTCCAGGAGAATGCAGTGGGGGACGGTGTCAAAGGCCTTACCAAAGTCCAGGTAGACAACATCCACAGCCTTCCCCTCATCGAGAAAGCGGGTCACATGGTCATAGAAAGAGATTAAATTGGTCAGGCAGGACCTCCCTTTCATAAACCCCTGATGGCTGGCCCTGATCCCTTGGCTGCCCTGCACTTGCCTTGAGAGCTCACTCAGGATGATCCTCTCCATGATCTTTCCCGGTACCGAGGTCAGGCTGACAGGCCTGTAGTTTCCGGGATCCTCCTTCCGGCCCTTCTTGTAGATGGGCGTCACATTGGCCACCCTCCAGTCATCCGGCACCTCTCCTGTTGACCAGGATTGTTGATAGATAATGGAGAGAGGCTTGGTGAGCTCTCCTGCCAGCTCCCTGAGAACCTTTGGGTGAATCCCGTCTGGCCCCATAGACTTATGCGTGTCCAGGTGCATAAGTAAATCATTAACTACTTCCTCCTGGATTACAGGGGAGTTGTTCTGTTCTCCATTCTTATCTTCCAGCCCAAGAAGCTGAACACCCTGGGGGTAGCTGGTCTGACTATTAAAGACAGAGGCAAAGAAGGCATTAAGTATCTCAGCCTTCTCCTCGTCCTTGGTTGCAAGGTTTCCCCCCACATCCAGTAAGGGATGGACATTCTCTGTCACTCTCTTTTTGTTGATGTATTTATAGAAACTTTTTTTGTTGTCCCTTATATTAATTGCCAGGTTGAGTTCCAGCTGGGCTTTTGCCTTCCTGATTTTTTCTCTGCATGACCTAACATAATCTCTGTACTCCTCCTGAGTTGCCTGTCCCCCCTTCCAAAGGTGGTAAACCTTCCTTTTTTCCTTAAGTCCCATCAAGAGCTCTTTGTTCATCCAGGCCGGCCATTTTCCCCGCCCTTTAATTGTGTGCCTCATGGGGACAGCCTGCTCCTGGGCCTTTAGGATTTCCCTCTTGAAGAGCGTCCAGCCTTCCTGGGCTCCTTTGTCTCTCAGGACTACCTCCCACGGGACTCTCCCAACCAGGGTTCTGAACAGGCTAAAGTCTGCCCACCGGAAGTCCAAGATGGAGGTTTTGTTAACCCCCTTCCTTACCTCACTATGAATGGAAAACTTAACCATTTCATGGTCACTAAGCCCAAGACGTCCTCCGACCTCCACGTCCCTCACTAGCCCTTCTTTGTTTGTGAACAGCAGGTCTAGCAAGGCACCTCCCCTGGTAGGCTCACCTACCATTTGTGTCAGGAAGTTATCCTCCATACACTCGAGGAACCTCCTAGCCTGCCTGCTCTCTGCTGTGTTATATTTCCAGCAGATGCCTGGTAAGTTGAAGTCCCCAACTAGAACAAGGGCTGGCGTTTGCGAGACTGCAGCCAGCCGCTTATAGAATACCTCATCAACCTGCTCATCCTGGTTGGGTGGTCTATAGCAGACTCCCAGCACAAAATCACCTTTGTTAGCCTTCCCTTTCACCCTTACCCATAAACACTCAACTTCTTCATCAGAAGAGATAGACTCCAGAGTCTATCTCTATAGAGTTAAACAGCTCCCTAATGTACAGAGCCACACCCCACCCCCCTCCTTCCTTGCCTATTCCTTCTGAAGAGCTTATAGCCACTCATTGCAGCATTCCAGTCACGACCATCATCCCACCACGTTTCTGTGATGGCGACTATGTCGTAGTTGTCCTGCCGCACAATGGCCTCTAGCTCATCCTGTTCGTTGCCCGTGCTATGTGCATTAGCGTAGATGCGCTTGACCTGGGCTACTGATTTCACCCCCATCTTTGGCCCTTGACACTCAGGTTCATTACCAGCAGGCCTGGTTTTATCCCCTTCCCCCTTAACTTTCGGCTTAAAGCTCTGTCCATGAGCTTTGTTAACTCTTACCCTAGTACCTTTTCCCCTTCTAGGAAAGGGTTTTCCCATTGTTCTCTAGCAGTAATTTCCAAACATCTACCACCTTTCTCTGATGAAATGTCAGAGTGGGAGTCCTCACTAATGTGGTCTCTTTCAAACCGTGGCATGCTTTCCTCAGGTTTAATCTTGACAGGCCCAGTTATCTCCCCTTCCCCCCTCATATCTAGTTTAAAGACCGGTCAATGAGCCCTGCTAACTCCTGCCCCAAAATTCTTTTCCCCCTTTGGGACAGCTGTGTCCCACCTGACAATGGCATGCCAGGTGTCTCATATAGCCACCTATGTTCGAAAAACCCAAAGCCCTGCCTGTAACACCAGTCCCGGAGCCACAAGTTGATTTGTTGCCTCTTCCTATCGATTTCTTTATTCACAGTTGCCACTGGTGGGATAGAATAGAAGACAACTTGTGTTCCTGACCCCTTGAGCTGCTGCCCTAAGGCTCTAAAATCTCTTTTAATTGATTTTGGCTTCCTCCTACCCATTTCATCACTACCCACCTGAAATACTAACAGGGGGTAGTAATCAGTGGGGTTTACTAGGTCTGGGATTTTGTTCGTCACATCCCTGACCCATGCCCCAGGGAGGCAACAGGCAACAGAAGGAATGCTGAAGGGGAAGAAAAGACTTGCAGGGGGACATTTGGGCACAGACTGGAAGGAAAAGAGAAGAGAGGAGAGGACAATCAGCTGAGAGCATGAAGACATCATTTCCTGCAGTAAGAGCACACTGAGTATGGCGTTAGGGTAGGATCCACTATGTACAATACCTAAGTTATTGTATTTGACCTCTTTATCCAAGAGTCTCTCACAGTCAATGGAGAGTAAAATAGCTGTTTCTCAATCGCTCTTACTCTAGTCTATTTAAATTAATCTTTTAGCATAGGCTAAAATGAATTCTACTGAAAGATAAACCACTTCAGCAGGGCTTTAACCTTCTAATTAGGAGAGAAACAGAAGAGAACGCGACAAATGAGGAGACGTATGGGACATAAAGGTAACCAGGACAGTTAGAGAAGAGGGAAAGGTTTGTTTTTCAGAGAAAAAACAGAGCCAAACACAGAAAGGATGAACAGCCTGTGTTTAAAACTATCCCGTTTTCAGGACCGGCTTTCCATCCATGCTTGAACTTTGCCAGGTAGAACAGAAAGCTTCGTAAACAGATTCCTCCTCAGTCACTGACGACTTTCTTGCTGAAAAACAGTTTTGATCAAATCTTCTGTCTGTCGGAGCGAGAAAGTAAAATGATATTTAAAAAGCAAAACAGAAGAAGGGAAGAAACAAAAGGAAAAACCTATGGGTTTGCTTCTTTCAGGAGAACTAACCTTCACCTTCTCATCCTGGACCATTACAGCCCTGACCGGCTCTTCCTTGTTTGTAAGTTATCAATTCCCATCAACAATGAGCTTCAAAACCCTGTTGGAAGGTTTGCACCTCACCATGTCGCCTGTTCCGCAAATGCTGGAATAGTTTAGGTCGGCCATGAGGACCAGGACCTGCAAACGCGAGGTTTCTTCCAGGTGTCTGAAGAAGGCCTTGTCTGCTTGCTCTTCCTCATCAGGGCTCCATAGCAGACATCCACCCACCACTGTGGTACTCGTCTTCTGCCCTCTCGTGCAGGCCCTTCAGCTCTCAGTTGACTCATCTTCCACCCCCAGGCAGAGCCCCAGGTATTCCTGCTGCTCTCTCCCAGGAAGGGCAACTTCCTCTCTGGGTCCAGACCCGTGGCTTTAGAACCACCAGGTTTCCCAGGTTTCTCTAGTATTTGTAGAACCCTGAAACTCCTCGTGCTGTTACCTCATGTAGGACACCCCCGTCAAGATAACCCAGCCATGCGCCAGCATTACAAGCTGAGCAAATGGTGCTTCAGTTCACGGGGACCTTGAGAAGCTCTGAGATTTGGCCAACAGAAGTCACGTGAAGTTTTACAAGGAGAAGCGGCCAGCCCTGCATCGGTGGGTGCCAGGGGTGGGGAAGGTGGAGAATAAACCCATGAATCAGGACAGGTTGGGACCTGACCGGCTGAGCAGAGACTCTGAGGAGAAGGGCCTGGACACTACGAGGGATGCCCTACAAGGCCAGCTGCATGAGGAGGTGTAAGGGACAGACTGTAAATTCCCAGTCAAGGGGCAGGAGGCCCTCCAAGCCTTCAGCGGAATGCCTCAAACACTTGCAAGGAAATAACACAGGCCTGGCCTTCCAGGAACTAAGGCTAACACTTCTGGCGCCTGAAAGTGTGGGAGAACTGCCTTGTGAAGACAGGATAGTTCTGCCACTCATGTGGTGAGCTTCCTAGTTCTCAAGGCCATTGTGTCTAATTGAGTGACCTTTGCTTCATTATTTTTGGCTAATGAAGATTACAGAGCTCATGCTAAACATGTATGACTGTGGCACTCGTCTCTTCACCCAAATCATGCTACACCTCACCTGGGAGAAGGGAGAAACCTGAGCCAAAGCTGTCCCTGACAAGGCGGGTGGACCGTGCTAATTTGGCAAACGTAAAAGGGGAAAATAAGTGCCCCCAGGGGGGAACAAAGAAGAAACAAAAGGAGATTGTGCCTGGGAAGATTATTCCCGAGAAAGAAGATCGTACCTGGGAAGATTTTTCCAAGAAAGAAGAAGATTGTGTCTGGGAAGTTTCCCCAAAAAAGACACTGGAATAAGGGCTGGTGATCTCTCTGCCTTTTTCTCCATCTTTTCCTTTCTCTGTCCCTCAGTTTCTCTTTTCTCTCAGAGTTGTTAAGTAACGGTTAGAGTTGGGAAGTAAAGACCGTAAGTACGACCTTAAGTACGACCTTAAGTACCGCTTGCCATAAGTTGTCCTATCCCTGTTGTTCAGTAACACAATGCACACCTCACCACTTGCCAAAATTTGTCATACACCTAACCAATTATCGTGGACTTGTTAAGACCTACGCTAACCATTTTGGGAAGCTAATAAATAAATGTTTCTATATGGACCTTGAGATTTATCTCACCTTAGTCTGTGCCGTTGAGAATTTACGAATCTGAAATCACTCACCCCCGCTCTTTGCTGAGAGTGGGATGTGACAGGAGGAGCGTGGGCTGCCCAGACAACCCAAGTTCTCGTCCCCCCCAGCCCCAGGAGAGCTGCAGGGTGGTGGCTGTGCAGCCAGGTTTGCTGCTCCCCAGGAGAAGCTGCGTCTGGAAGGAGTGACCTCTGCCAGGGCAGCTCACAGCTCCAGACCACCGTGGGACATTGCTGGAGGCAGCATTTCAAGAGGAATGCCAAGGCAGGGGATACCTTAAAGGTGAAGATCTTTCCAGCGTCGATGATGCCCACTTGCTCCTGATGGAAATGGGAAAGGCGTTGTCAATGTTAAGTCCCTGAGACTCCTGAGCTGTTACACTGAGGCATCAGCAGATCTGCCAGGAACCTCGCAAAGTGCCTTCACCCCCTCCTCTCCCTACACACAGCACCAGCAGCACCTTTGCTTCCAGCATCAGGCTTTGTCTCATCTCCTCCTTAGGAGCCACAAAGAGGGAGATGGCCCTGCCAGGAGGGGTCTGCAGGGCAGAGCTGAGCCCCCAGCGGGTGGGATGGGCTCTGGGAGCAGTGACAGGGAGGACACCTGGGCACAGAGAAGCAGCTCCTGGCAGGTGCAGCTCCAGGCAGCAGAGAGCCACTCCACCCGGCTCCATCCCTCTCTGCTCTGCTGCACAGGGAAAGAGAAAACAGATGGGAGAAACTGACTTTGAAACTGGACTCTTCCACAAACAGTGACAAAAGTCCATTTTCTTCTTCAAGGACATTGTCAGAGAGACCATTGTCCAACAGAGAGAGATGTATGCACAGGACAGCTGGGTGGCGCCCATCAGGTCACTGGTGTGCAGAGCAGCTCTCCTGACTCCGCACTAGGGCACACGGAGCCCATTTGTCCCTTGGGGCTCATCAGGGTCAGACTGAGAGCAATGCAATAGGTGAGGATTTCTGACCCTTCAAAGAAAGTGCCCTCACTCGGCAGCACAAACCTGATCTCACAAAAATGATATGAGTGAAGTTAAAATCTAAAAATTTAATTCCAAGACAGTTCCATCATACCTCCTGAAAGACCCACCAAGCGGGTCAATGCGAGAACCTCCCAGGATGACCGTGCCAACTCACGATGGGGGTTTCTGCCTTGGGGGTCTGAAACTCATGATGGGAAGTCAGAAAGAGCATTTGGGGACTGTGCAAGACTTAGAACCATAGAATCACAGAGTCATAGAATGAGTTGGGTTGGAAGGGACCCTTAAAGCCCATCTAGTCCAACCCCCTTGCAGCGAGCAGGGACATCTTCAACTAGATCAGGTTGCTCGGAGCCTTATCAAGCCTGGCCTTGAACACCTCCAGGGATGGGGCCTCCACCCCCTCTCTGGGCAACCTGGGCCAGTGTCTCACCACCCTCACTGTAAAGACCTTCTTCCTAATGGCTAATCCAAACCTGCCCTGCTCTAGTTTAAAGCCATTGACCCTCGTCCTATGGCTCCGTGCTGTCTCAAACAGCCTCTGCCCAGTTTTCCCTGCTTACTGTGGGATATCTAGGGAAGGACCAAAGTCAGAGAAAGGATTGGGTCAAGGTAGTTTGTGGAGGAACAGGCATGGGAAAACAGAGAGAAAAGGAGATGAAATGAGCTGGCCCTGTGTAAACAGGTGGCTGGTCAGGACACTTCCTTGGCCGTGCCCTACAACATAATACCTCCATTTGCAACAGCTTTCTGGGGCGAGGGAGATCTCTGCTCTTTGTATGGATGGAGGTCCAAGTTCCAGCCACTGGAGTGGGAACCCCAAGTCATCAGGTCACGTGTTCTTCTAGGAGACAGATACTGGAGAGACTGGTGTGTGTGCATGTCATAGCGGCGTGCGTGTCGGTGGGTGTAACCACTAGCAAACATCAAACCAGAGCAACCAGCAAGTAGAAGAGGCCTGGGAGCCAGGTTTAATTGAGAGTCTAAGTCTGGACGAGAGAGCAGAGGCCCCATCATGGTGCATGAGAAGAGGATGAAAGACGAGTGTTGGGTGAAACAGGGGATGTTCAACCTGGAGAGAAGGAAAAGATTTTTCACCAGGCTCGGGGGTAGTCCTGAGCGGGGTGGCCATGAGCCCTTCGACAGAAGGCTGCTATGGTTGGTCAGGTTGCTATAACAGAGGCGCCCCAGCATCAGAACCTCTTCCACCTGTCTCTCCCCATCTCCTTCCTGTCCTGGTTCCGGTGGGGATAGGGTTACTTTTTCCTGGTATTCCACGCCATGTGAGCCATGCCCACCCTGAGCTGCCGGGGGAGGGGGCAGAAAGTTGCTGCTTGGAGCGGGCTGGGGCTCCCGGGTCTGGTCGGTGAGTGGCGGGGAGCGGCGGTTCCGTAATTGTGTTTGTACATTCCTCTGTCCGTGTGATTGTTGTTGTTTGTTTTCTTGTTCCCTTTGCTGTTCTGTTAAACTGCCTTTGTTTCAACCCAAGAGTCTTGCCTTTTTCTTCTGATTCTTCCCGTATTGGGAGGGCCCTAGGGAGCGGCACGTCCTTCTTTGTTGCCGTCTGAGGCTAAACCACGACACTTCCCAAGGATGGAATTTCTGTTGGGTGGCTTCTCTGATGCACTAGGTGACCTCAGAATGCCTGCTGGCCAGTGTGTGTCCTGGGGGCCAATCAGGCTGCTGCAGTGGAATTGACCTCATTATCATCACCACTCCAGCCATCTCCCCTTGGTCCACCTCTCCCTTTTCCCTCTGCCCCCATCTTGTCTCTGCTGGGAAGAGCAGTTTTGTTATGGACATCTTGTCCCCACATTGCTGGGCCAGCTGCTGGCCAGTCACGCTCCTGCAACAGTAAAGGCCTCACAATCGACACCACAATTCGCGTTGCCTTTGCCCATCTCTCTCCATCCGCTCCCTTGACTCCCCATCTCTGCTGGACCCCTCGTCCAACAGACAAACCCACTCCCCTGACTGGCCTTTCCCTCTCCCCCGCCCCATGGATTGGCAGAGCCAGGGTGGGACATGTTGCACCTGGGCTCGGCAGTGCTCATTGTAGCAAAGTGGGTGCTGAGATCAGACTCTGTGATGTGGAACAAGCCCGACCAAGGAACAACACTCATCTCAGTGGCCAACCAGGCCCAAACCATGGCACTAAACCAGGAGGTTTGCAGTGGCACAGCCGTGTTGGGTTTGCAAGAGGGGCTTCTGTTCGTTTCCTGCAAAGACCTACTACTACCAAGACACTTTTGGTGTTTCAGGCTGTCGCTTGCAGGAATCCCACAAAGTCAATCTGCAGCTGTGCCCACCTGCCTTCCATACATTGGTGCTGGGCTTTTACTCCAGTGTAATCTCAACTGCGCATGGCACAAGAAAGTTTTCACACCAGTGTCGTGGTTTAGCCTCAGACGGCAACAAAGAACCACGTGCCGCTTGCTCGTGCCTTCCAAATACAGGAAGAATCGTAAGAAAAGGCAAGACTCTTGGGTTGAGACAAAGGCAGTTTAACAGAACAGCAAAGGGAACAGGCAAACAACAACAACAACACGGATAGGGGAATATACAAACGCGATTACGGAACCGCTGCTCCCCCGCCGCTCGCCGCTCGCCGGCCGGACCCGGGCCGCCCCAGCCCGCTTTTAAGCAGCAACTTCCTGCCCCCTCCCCCGGCAGCTCAGGGTGGGCGTGGCTCACATGGCATGGAATACCAGGAAAAGTTAACCCTATCCCCACCGGAACCAGGACAACCAGTCATCCGCGTCTTTCTCTTCATGTTAGGCCACCACACACTGCCCTTCACTCTGCTCACAATGTTTGTCTTAGCTCGTGGATGAACTTGCTTAGATTATCCTTGAGTATTCTGAGGGAAAACCCAATGCTTATTGCTTTCTGCAACTACAGCATAATAAATATTACTTTCCCTCACTATGCAGATTGACCTGATGGGTCTTTTCACATTACTCCTTTTAATTTCCCTCGTTGGAAGGTGATGTTTGCCCATATTGGGTCAAGATGATGGTCTCTGTCACAGCCACTTGAAGTGACTTACTCATTTGTCTGTTGCCTGTTGTCACCTGTTTGTCACAGATGACCCAAGAGTTTCCGTCGATGCTCCTGTGTCTGCTAATAATAGGACCAAGTTTCTCGGATTCCCAATGGCCACTTCAACTGTGGGTCATCCCCAAGAATCTGCTGGGAAGGGTTCCAGGATCCCTGGTACCATCCCACAGGAACCTGGGCCTTCCCAGCGGAACCAACGGGTCTTGTCCAAGGCTTATTCTTGAGCTCCCAGACTGCAGTGAGGTCCTTGCGTCAATTGTGACTTGTGGCAGTGACCGTATGCTGCTTTGCTGGAAGCTGAACTGCTCTTCCAGCCTTCTCTAGCTCATTTTCTAAAACCTTTAATTCTGTTTCTAAATTTTGTACTTGTACAACTTCTGACTCCAGTTGTTTAATTTGTAAACAGGGTCTACATTTGCGGGCCCCAAGATCTTCTGAATAAGGCAATTCTTTTAATTTGGGAAATTTCTCCTTCCGTTTCTGGATGTCTTTTTACACGTTATTTACCTTCTCACCTGTCTCTCTCAGGAGATCCTGTGAATCATACCAGGCACACCACAGCGTTTCAAAGGCACGAGCTTCCTTTTTTACTGCCTTTTTTGTTTTCCAGTTGGCAATGACTAACGTGTACTTTACAGGCTGGAGAGGTGGGATCTGCTACTTTGAAACAGTGGAACATCCAAGGGCATTCCCCTTGGTTGATCATCCACTTATTGAGTTTGCAAAATCCTCCTCCTTAGCATAAGTACTGTCTCAGGCTGCGTGGGCTCTTTGTGTGCTTCCCGTATGGCCTTTACACAGGCAAACACTAGCAAGAATTTGGCTGCTCTACCCGGCCAAGTAATAAAGAATTTTAAATATATTTTCTGTAAGCGGCAATTCCAGATTTACTTTCCTTCAGAATTCAGTTGGTTCTGAGCATCCAGAGAGCCAGACCAAAAGATGCATTGTGGGTCATTTCAGTCACCACCATCACCCACAGACCTTTTACTGCAGGGTTTGTCCCTCATTTTATGAACAACGGAATGAAGTTGGGATAAGGGTATTCCATAGGACAGCTTCCCAGACAAAATGCTGTTTGGTTCCAGCCAAGGGTGTGTTAGGGACAATTCCTGAACTCAGCCAATCAAACATTAAATGAACAAAGAGAAATATTTTGAGGGAATTCTGCGTGCAGGAGCAAGGACTGCCTTCAGTCCAGTTCTTTTACATTGTAAGGGCAGGGATCTTAAAAGTGAAATTCCACGTTGCTGATTCACTGCCATCTGTCTGGGAGCTAAAAAACAACCGATGACTCAGACCCTCACCCCAGGATTTCCAAAAGCTACCCAGCGCAGTTTAGAATGGATCCTGAGGACACCAGAAAGGAAGGATGAAGACAAATACTCAAAACCACGGACCTAGCACAGTAATTCTCTGTTTTTCTGGGGCATCAATATTGCTCGAGAAATATACCGAACAATCTGGCCAACCCTGGACCAGTCTCAAGCAACAGACAAGACAAAAACATTTTCTCTCTCTCAAGCAAGTGGCAGTATGAAAGTTCTCAACCAAGCAAAAGAGAATTGTGACTCCATTTGACTACACTCCACACAGGGGCGGTGGGTTAACCCCAGCCAGAAACTGAGAGCCCACCCCATCGCAAGCGTGCTCTCCACCAGCAGGATGGGAAAGAGATTCAGCAGAGCAAACATGGGAGAAATTGTTCGAGGTAAAAAAGGATTTATTAAGTGAAGCGAAGCTGTGCATGCAACCAAAGCAAAATCAGGAATTCACTCCCTACTTCCCATCAGCACACAGACGTTTAGCCACTTCCAGGAAACCAGGGCCTCGGCTCACATAACAGTTACTTGGGAAGACAAATGAGATAACCACCAACATCCTCCTCTGCCTCATCCTTTTCCTTATCTTTAATGCTGAGCAATAACATCTTATGGTATGGAATATCCCATTGGTCACTTCAGGTCAGCTGTCCTGGTTGTGTCCCCTCCCACCTTCTTGCTCATCCCCAGCCCACTCGCCGTGGGGACACGGCGTGAAAAGGAAGAAACTTTGTTGAGGTGCAAGCGACATTCAGCAAAATTCCTACCCAGTGCTTCATTAATTTGGTCACGTAGAGAGTCTGCTGCTGCCTGAGATTCCCTGCGGTAGCCTGGAAATGCCACACTGGAGCTGCAGGACCCCTTCTGTAACATTAGGGGTCACTACAAAAATAGCCTGGACACATCAGTTGAGGTAACTTCTTTCTCGCCATTGACTGCAGAGGGAAGTCTAGACAACTCTATTAGTCATAGAACTCTGTACCGAGCTGTTTAATAGTGGGACCAGCCTCATCTATTCTTCACCTAAAACAGTGTCACACATCACGTACCCTGGAGGTGGTGACAAGGGGATGCGGGTCGATGACTCCTTTGGGAAGACACTGTAAGAGAAAGGTAAGATGAGGGCAAATTAGGTCATCCAAAACCAAGGTGTTCTGATGGTTATTCCGCTCCCCTGCGTTGGGTGAGAAAGCTCAACCTCAGACACCTTTGCTGCGTGCAAAGACTGAGCAGTTATGGACAGTCCTGGGAGGGGAGTGTTTTGAGCAGGGCACTGGGCACTTTTTGAGACAGAAAATTGACCTTTCTAATGCTGTAGCCCTGACTAGCATCAGTAAATGTCAAAAGAAGGAAATAACAAAGAAAAATATCTAGAGTAAAGAAAACGTTAAGCTTCTGAGATTCTTAGTGTTCTTATCCTCCTTGTTTTGATTTGTATTATTATGCTTTCCTCTGGGGGGATTTCATGTGCTACAGGGACACGGGTGTCTTGTGTCTGTGCAGGTGTCCTGGGACCCTCTGCCCAGCTCCATCTGCAGCTCCAAAGGTTCCCTGATCTTCCACAGGTTACACGTAACAGCTGCCAGTCCCGGGCAACTACCTCAGTTACACTGGGGACTCCAAGTGCCACTGGGTGCTTATGGTCAGAACGTGAAGCTCCGCTTCAGAACTAAAGAAACTTTTTCAATATTTTAATTTAAAAAGAAAAAAAAAGGAGCGCCTTTTCATCAAGACTTTTAATAAAAGTACAGTGACATGGCAAAATGTGAATTTTTCACGATGTGTACTAATTAGAGAACAGGCTGAGCAGAGATTGGACAGAGAGCAGCCCTGAGGAGAAGGACTTGGGGGTGTTGGTGGGTGAGAAGCTCAACGTTCACCAGCAACACGCGCTGGCAGCCCAGAAAGCCCCCCGCAGCCTGGGCTGCATCCCCAGCAGCGTAGGCAGCAGGGCAAGGTGGGGGATTCTGCCCCTCTGCTCCGCTCGGGGGACACTCCCCTGCAGTGCGGCCTCCAGCACTTGGGCACCAACAGCAGAAGGACACGGAGCTGTTGGAGCGGGGCCAGAGGAGGCCACAGAGATGATCCAAGAGCTGGAGCTCCTCTGCTGTGAGGACAGGCCGAGAGAGTTGGGGGGTTCAGCCTGGAGGAGAGAAAGCTCCGGGGAGACCTTCCAGCCTCTTCCAGTCCCTAAAGGGGCTCCAGGAAAGCTGGGGAGGGACTCTGGAGCAGGGAGGGGAGCCATGGGATGAGGGGGAAGGGTTTTACTCTGAAAGAGGGGAGATTTAGATTATATTAGGAAAGGGAGCCTGGCAGGAATGTGCCTGGCTCAGGGCCATAAGGAGGACTGAGGGACCAGAGTGTCTTTCATTTGAAGAGGGTCTTTCATACTGGAGAGGGTGCAGCAGAGGGCTACCGAGATGCTGAGGGGATGGAACACCTCTCTTATGAAGAAAGGCTGAGGGATTTGTGTCTTTTCAGTCTGGAAAAAAGATGACTGAGGGGGGATCTTATCAACGCTGATAAATACTTCAAGGGTGGGTGTCAGGAGGATGGGGCCAGGCTCTTTTCAGTGGTGCCCAGCGACAGAACAAGAGGTAACGGGCACAAACTTAGCCATGGCAAGTTCCATCTCAACATGAGGAGGAACTTCTTTCCTGTGAGGGTGGCAGAGCCCTGGCACAGGCTGCCCAGAGAGGTGGTGGAATCTCCGTCTCTGGAGATAGTCCAAACCCGCCTGGATGCATTCCTGTGCCACCTGCTCTGGGTGACCTTGCTCTGGCAGGGGGTTGGACTAGATGATCTCCAGAGGTCCCTGCCAAGCCCAGCCGTTCTGTGATTCTGTGTCCCCCTCACTTTCCACCCATGGTGCCTCTTGGGTTCCCAGAATGTTGTGGGCGGAGTGATTAAATTTACTTGTCAGAGAGAAGCAGTAAAATGTTTATTAACACAAAACAGTGATTTAACAAAGTCAGTAGTGAATACGACAGTGTTTTATGAGATTTGATGCCAGGGTACACTTGAGTATTTACTGCCTAGAGGCTGGGGTCAGACAGAGCTGTCAGGGAGACCCTCCTGTTGAGTCATGAGGTTCAGAAAGGACCCCCTGGGCTTTCTGAACTCCTCCTCAGAGAGGAGTCTGGGTGCGGCTGGTATTCCATCCCATGGAGCCATGCGCACTCTGTGCTGCCAGGGGAAGGGGTGGGAAGTCAGGGCTTGGGCAAGGCAGGGGCATCCAGGGTCCAGTCGGTGAGCGGCCGTTCTGTAATCGTGTTTGTACCTTCCTCTGTCCATCTTATTGGTTGTGTTTTCCTCTTCCCTCTGCTGTTCTGTTAAACTGCCTTTGTCTCAGCCCATGAGTTTTGCCTTTTCCTTCCAATTCTTCTCCATGGGGGAGAGTTCAAGAGAGCGGCACGTGGTTCTTTGTTGCCCTCTGATGCCAAACCATGCCACTCACGCGGGTGCTCACAGGGTTTCCCTGGGGGTGACTCCGCCTTTGGTGATCTTTCACTTTGTGGGGGTCCCGGACACTGCCAATCCCAGCACGTCCTTCAGAGACCCGTGGGGGTCTCCAGGTGGCTCTAGATTTCCTCTCCTGAGGGACATCATCAACATGACACATGTGGGACAGCCCTGAGCGTGTAACTCAGTGACCATTCACTGCCTCCGTGACATTAGACACCGATGGTTGAGTCTTAAAGCCAACCCTTGACCAAAAGGTCAAATCGTGAAATTCAGCTATTGATCCTGAAACCATGGAGCCACAGGCCCTTCTGGTGAGCCGTTGCTCGTGCCTGCTCTTTGTACCAGCTTTGAAAGAGCCAAGGCTTCAGGCCTTGCAATGGGGAGATGACATTTCATTACAGAGAAGCTGTGGGAGAGTCCACTCTGACCCAGCTGTTGATAGACTTTTATACAAGGGTCACATAAGACCTTTATATGGCCTCCAGGTGAGACAGACCAGGTAAACTCCTCACCTGAAGTGCAACAAATCGAAACAGAAATGTAATAACCACAAATGGGATTTGTGAGAGACTGGAACCTTAAAATAATTGTCTCACCGCTTGCTTAAGCTTCTGCAAATCAACAGCAGCCTTGCAGGCCGGTAAGAAACTTGCTTCTGTCTGTTTAGCACCTTCTGCAGATCATCCTCTTGCTTGCCAGTCACCACCCAAGATTGCTGTCAGCTGCAGACGGTGAGTTGCCCCAGGGTGGAAAGGGTGTAGGCCTCTGGCTATCAGAGTAGCCAGACCCTGCCAACTGTGGACTTGTCCCGTTAACCCCAAACTTGCTGAGGCATGAGGTCCGTGCTAAGCCAAGTGCTGCCCAAGCAGCAGGGGGCAGGAAGAGCTCATATGGCGACTGCGTCAAATGACAATTAGCTGGGCAAAGGCCACCAACATGCTGATTGGTCAAGCTACAGACCGACCTGGGCTACCAGCACTATAACAGGCACAGTGACCCACCCCAATTTGGGAATTGGGACCGAGACACCCACCACCATCAACCATGGATCAACGAGATGCCACTAAAATTCAGTAGGACTGTCGACACGGCCGTGAGACAGGTTAGTTATACCCTACTGATGATGTGTTGTTGCAATAGTAATCCTGCTCAGTACGAGAGGAACCGCAGGTTCAGACCCCTGGTGCGTGCGCTTGGCTGAGGAGCCACTGGCGCGAGGCTACCATCTGCGGGCTTATGACTGAACGCCTCTAAGTCAGAATCCCGCCTAGACGTAGCGATACCGTGGCGCCGCCGGCGCCTCGGTGGGCTCGCGATAGCCGGCCGCCCGCCCCCCCCGGGGCGGGCCCGGTGCGGAGCGCCGCTCGCGGTCGGGACCGGAGGGGTGGACGGATGGGGCGCCGCCTCTCCCCCGTCGCGTACCGCATGGTCGTGGGGCACCCGGCGCTAAATCATTCGTAGACGACCTGATTCTGGGTCAGGGTTTCGTACGTAGCAGAGCAGCTCCCTCGCTGCGATCTATTGAGAATCATCCCTCGACACAAGCGTTTGTCTCGCGAGACGCCCGGCTGTCGCGGCGACGGCCGGGGCCGCCCCCGGGCCGCCCGGCCTGGGGCGGGGGGCCTCCTTCCCCGCCCGTAGCACCACCGCACGCGGGGGGTGTGTGGGCGCGGGGCCGGGGCTGCGCGGCGAGAGGCGCGGGCCGGCGCGCGCGGGCGTGTCCGCGGCCCCCCTCTGCCGCCGCCTCGTTCTTCCTCCTCCTCCTCCTCCTCTGCCGCCGCGTCCTCCCCTGCGCGCGCGGGGGAGGCGGGCGGCGTGAGGCGTGGGCCGGCGCGCGCGGGCGCGCCCCCGGCCTTGTGCGTGTGCCCACCGCTGGGGCACACGCACACCTCCGGCTTCCTCCTCCCCGGCGGGGGGGCCTCTGGGCTCCGCCGCCTCTCCCTCGCCCCTTCTTCCCGGAGGCGCGTGGCCACCGGGGCCGGGGCAGGACGGGAGCAGGCGGCCCCTCGACGCGCGACGGAGGGGTCGGGCTCCCGCCCGCTTTACCCCTTCCCCGGAGGGGTCGGGAGCCCGCGGGGGGGCTCCCTTTTTTTTCGTCCTTTTTCCTTCGATTTCCACTTTTTGCTTTCATGCCGCATTTTTGCTTCCATCTCCCCTCTCGGGGGGGTGGGGGGCGCCGGCCGCGCGCCCCCCCCCCCCACGCGTGCTTTTTTTTTTTTTTGCCCTCAACGCGGGTAGACCTGGCAGCCCCCGCGCCGGCCGGAGGCAGTTTCCCGGTCCTGGGGTAGACCTGTCAGCCCCCACGCCGGCCGGGGGCAGTTTCTCGGTCCGGGGGTAGACCTCGTGTCTGTGAAAGTCGCCGTGAAAGGCGGTGGGCAGCGGGGCTCCTCCCCGGTGGGCAGACCAGCGCTCTTGGGGCTCGCCGCGGGCCGGGACGTAGTATCCCGTTTTACAGGAGGGAGCGGTGAGTCGCCTCCGCAGAAGGGCTTTAGCGAGCGTCCGCGGCGCTGTCCGGCTCCCGCGGAGGCAGGGCGAAGAGCGGCGGCGGCGGCGGCGGCCGCCGCCGGCACTGGAACGCGCACGGCTGGGGAAGAAGGGGTCGGGCGGCGGCGGCGGCTTCCCAGCGCCCGAAGGGTCCGCTGACGGTGCGGGAGATGACGGGTGTCCGCTGACGGCGGGTTGCCGGGGAGAGCGCGGGCAGGCAGTGCGTGGTAAGCGGAGCTGGTGGCGCGGGGTGGGGGGGGGCGGCGGCGGCGGCGGCGCTTTCCTCTCCTCCGCCGCCTGAGCCGGCTCGGGCAGGAGGAGGGAAGCGGTGGGCCGGCGAGTGGGCGGGAGGCTGTGGAGGGGGGCTCCCGCTGCCTTGCGCGCGGGGCTGGGGCGGAGCGGCAAAAGGGACCGCCGGCGCTGCGGTTTATGGGTGCGCGGTGCCCACATCGCCCCTGAGGCGGAGGCTCCGGCGGTGCACGGCCAGAGGGGTGACTGCTGTCCGTGAGCGTTCCCAGGCCTCCCCCACGGTGCCGGGAGAAAGGGGAGTCGTCCTCCCCGTGGCTCGGCTCTCCCCGTCCGGGCTGGGCTGGGCTGGGCTGGGCTGGGCTGGGGGACACTTGCGGTGTGACAGGAGGGTGAGGGCTGTCGCCCCACCGTTTCCATCCCTCCCCCCGCGTTTCAGGCCACTCCGGAGCCGGGAAGAGCTCGTACCCCTCGTCTTTGAACCTCCGCAGCCCGGGTAGACCGGTCGGCCTGTTCTCCAGCCCCACAAACCGGCCCCCCCCCCCCCCCCCCCGCCGCCCCAAAGCCGTGCCGGGTAGACCTGGCAGATTGAGCGGAGATTGATTTTGTGGGCGTTTTCTTTGTTGTTTTTTTCCTCTCCTCCGTTGGTGTGTAGTCCTCCTCCGCCCCCGCCCCCCCCATTACCTGGCTTCGATTCTGTTTCTCGCCGTGCGAAGGAGGGCGGGTGACTTCAGCCGGGCCTGTGACCCGCTCGTCTTCCGGCAGCCCCCCCGGCCCGCGCCCTAGCCGCTGGAACCGGGCCCCGGGAGCCCAGGTCTCACCCCACGCGGCGGCGGCGGCGGCGGTGGGGCGGCAGCAGCAGCAGCTGCTTTCCCAAGGACGGGTGCCACGGGCAGAAGAGCGGCCCGAGGGCCTCCCCCCCCCCCCGACAGGCACAGGTGCAGGCCGGGCAAGGACGCGGCCCAGCGAGCCGGCTGTAACAGAGAAGGCGGCGTTCTGGAGAGCGTTACAAATCCTTTGCATCTCTTTCGGGCGTGCACCGTGCACCCCCGAAACACACCCGCCCCCCCCCCGCCCCCCCCCCCGGCCCTCCTCAGTCCCCCCTCCACACCCCCAAGACCCCGTCTGCCACCTCGCGCACACGTGCGCGCAACACAGACGCGCCGACGCAGACGAGCGCCCCCCCCACCTCCCAGGCCAAGACCCCTCACGAGTGGCAGACACGGGCACACACCCAGCCCACCCACACCCACCCCGCGCCGCCCCACAGCCGCCCCACAACTCACCCACAGGCAGGGACCCGACTGACCCTCAAGGACCACACAGGCCTCCGGGACCCCTCTACCCGCCAAGGCAGCCAGGCATCTGGGTCACATCTGCCCCACAAGTACTGCACCCGCGCTGCCCCATCGCTGCCCCGCAAGTTCTCCCCGAGGAACGGCGGGCCTCAGGGCCCGCCGTCTCCCCCCAGGGAAGACAGGCCTGCGGGTGCCCCCGGCCCCACAGCTTCCCCACCAGTGCCCCACAGCAGCCTTGCAAGTGCTCCCCGAGGAACAGCAGGCTTCTGGGTCACATCTGCCCCACAAGTACTGCCCCCGTGCTGCCCCACGGCTGCCCCGCAAGCGCTCCCCGAGGAACCGCAGGCCTCTGGGCCTGCCGTCTCCCCCCAGGGAAGGCAGGTCTGCGGGTGCCCCTGACCCCACAGCTGCCCCGCAGGGCCCCACAGCTGCTCCACAAGTGCTCCCCGAGGAACAGCGGGGCCTCTGGGTCACATCTGCCCCACAAGTGCTGCCCCAGTGCTGCCCCACGGCTGCCCCGCAAGCGCTCCCCGAGGAACCGCAGGCCTCTGGGCCTGCCGTCTCCCCCCAGGGAAGGCAGACATGTGGGTGCCCCTGCCCCCACAGCTGCCCCGCAGGGCCCCAGAGCTGCTCCACAAGTGCTCCCCGAGGAACAGCGGGGCCTCTGGGTCACATCTGCCCCACAAGTGCTGCCCCAGTGCTGCCCCACGGCTGCCCCGCAAGCGCTCCCCGAGGAACCGCAGGCCTCTGGGCCTGCCGTCTCCCCCCAGGGAAGGCAGACATGTGGGTGCCCCTGCCCCCACAGCTGCCCCGCAGGGCCCCACAGCTGCTCCACAAGTGCTCCCCGAGGAACAGCGGGGCCTCTGGGTCACATCTGCCCCACAAGTGCTGCCCCAGTGCTGCCCCACGGCTGCCCCACAAGTGCTCCCTGAGGAACCGCAGGCCTCTGGGCCTGCCGTCTCCCCCCAGGGAAGGCAGGCCTGCGGGTGCCCCTGGCCCCACAGCTTCCCCACCAGTGCCCCACAGCAGCCTTGCAAGTGCTCCCCGAGGAACAGCAGGCTTCTGGGTCACATCTGCCCCACAAGTGCTGCCCCACGGCTGCCCCGCGAGTGCTCCCCGAGGAACCGCAGGCATCTGGGCCTGCAGTCTGCTTCCAGGGAACTCAGGCCGGCGGGTGCCTCTGGCCCCACAGCTTCCGCACCGGTGCCCCACAGCTGCCCCTCAAGTGCTCCCTGAGGAACAGCGGGCCTCTGGGTCACATCTTCCCCACAAGTGCTGCCCCACAGCTGCCCTGCAAGTGCTCCCCGAGGAGCCACAGGCATCTGGGCCTGCAGTCTGCTTCAGGGAACGCAGGCCTTCGGGTGCCTCTGGCCCCACAGCTTCCCAAACTCTGCCCCACGGCTGATCCGCAAGTGCTCCCTGAGGAACCGCAGGCCTCTGGGTCACATCTGCCCCACAAGTGTTGCCCCAGTGCTGCCCCACGGCTGCCCTGCAGGTGCTCCCCAGGGAATAGCGGGTCTGTGGGCCTGCCGTCTCCCCCCAGGGAAGACAGGCCTGCGGGTGCCGCTGGCACCACAGCTGCCCCACAAATGCCTCACGGCTGCCCCAGCTGTGCCCCCCGGCTGCCCCGCAAGTGCTCCCCAAGGCACCCAGGCGTCTGGGTCACATCTGCCCCACCCCAACTGCGCGCACACCGAGGCACTTGCACACGGGTGCACCATCTCCCCCGCCCCTTCCCATTCCCCCCTTCACCTCTCACCCCCCCCAGCAGGCCTCTCCCCCAGCCCCAAAGCCCCGTCTGCCGCCGCACGCACACGTGCACACAACACCCACCCCACCCCCTCCAACGGGCCCGAACCTCTCGCGTGCGGCAGACGCAGACGCAGACAGAGCGTCTCCCCCCAAGCCCCGCTGCCGCCACCGAATTACCACCCACCCCCCCGCCACACCCCGCTGTCCCCCTTCACCCCCCCCTCCCCCGCCTCTATTCACCACCTGGTTCACTGCGAATCCGGCCGCCCCCTCCCCACGCTGCCCTCGGGCAGGTTTGCCACCCCCCCACCCCGCCCCGGCAAGGACGGCGGGAGACTTTAGGACCCAGCGGAGTCCCTGCCGGCTCCGTGCCCGGGCGGGTTAAGGGATTCCCGGTGGCGAGCGGGGATCTAACCCCGGCTGCCGAGTCTCTACCCTGCCGCGCCCCTGGCCCTGGCCGTGCCCGTGCCCGTGCCCCGGCGCTCCCCGCCTTCCTTTCTCAGCCGCTCGCTCGCTCGCTCTGCTGCGCGCCTGCCCGCCCCTGCCGCGGCTGGAGAACCCACTGAACCCCCCCCCCCCCCCCCCCCCCGCCCCCAGCACACACAACGCCCCCCCCCCCCCCCCCCCCCCCCCACCTTACCGACCCAAAACCTACTCCGAAAAGAGGCACCGCGTGCCTGCCGCCCTCTCCCCGGCCCACCTCTGCGCCGTGCTCCCCGCCCGCTCGCTGCCCGCTCTCGCCTGCCTCTGCACCGGCACCCCTTCCCCGCCACTGCCGCTTGCCGGGCAGTGGTGTGCTCGCGCGCCCGCGCAGGGCGCGAAGCCGCGGACCGCCACGCCCCACCCCCACCCCCGCCCCCGACCTGATCCGGGTCAGGGTGGCGGCTCTGCCACTGGCGCTTAAATCACGAACAAAAAAAAGTTGAAACTTAGTTTTTCGCCCACCCCAACCCCTCCCCCCACCCACATACCCCCCCCTCGCCCGACAGCCCCCCCCCCCCCGCCCCCCCCCGCCGGGACGATCCGGGTCAGGCTGGCGGCTGTGCCAGTGACGCTAAAAACGTGAACGAAAAAAAAAGATCAAAATTATTTATCACCACCCGGTGATAAATCAAAATTATTTATGAGCCCCCGGCCCCCCCGCCGCCCCCCCACCCCCCCACCCCCCACCTGCCCGCACGCACTTGTTGGAAGGGAGGACCCGGGTCAGGCTGGCCGCTGTGCCGGTGACGCTTAAATCATGAACGAAAAGAAAAAACAAAAATATCACCCCCACCCCACACCGGCTGCCCGGTGTGCCCGGCTCCGGGGACCGGCTCGGCTGCAACGTCTACCCGCCTCCGGGGATAGGCGGGCAGGTCTACTTCGCTCCGGGAACCGGACTGGCTGTCAGGTCTACCCGGCTCCGGGGTCCGGGTCGGCTGTCAGGTCTACCCGGCTCCGGGGACCGGATCGGCTGTCAGGTCTACCCGGCTCCGGTGACCCGACCGGCTGTCAGGTCTACCTAGCCCCGGGGACCGGGTCGGCTGTCAGGTCTACCCGGCTCCGGGGACCGGATCGGCTGTCAGGTCTACCTCGCTCCGGGGACCGGGTCGGCTGTCAGGTCTACCCGGCTCCGGGGTCCGGGTCGGCTGTCAGGTCTACCTCGCTCCGGGGACCGGATCGGCTGTCAGGTCTACCTCGCTCCGGGGTCGGTATCGGCTGTCAGGTCTACCTCGCTCTGGGGTCCGTATCGGCTGTCAGGTCTACCCGGCTCCGGGGACCGGGTCGGCTGTCAGGTCTACCCGGCTCCGGGGAGCGGATCGGCTGTCAGGTCTACCCGGCTCCGGGGACCGGAGCGGCCGTCAGGTCTACCTCGCTCCGGGGTCGGTATCGGCTGTCAGGTCTACCTCGCTCTGGGGTCCGTATCGGCTGTCAGGTCTACCCGGCTCCGGGGACCGGGTCGGCTGTCAGGTCTACCCGGCTCCGGGGTCCGTATCGGCTGTCAGGTCTACCCGGCTCCGGGGACCGGTTCGGCTGTCAGGTCTACCCCGCTCCGGGGACCCGACCGGCTGTCAGGTCTACCTCGCTCCGGGGACCGGTTCGGCTGTCAGGTCTACCCCGCTCCGGGGACCCGACCGGCTGTCAGGTCTACCTCGCTCCGGGGACCGGTTCGGCTGTCAGGTCTACCCGGCTCCGGGGACCCGACCGGCTGTCAGGTCTACCTCGCTCCGGGGACCGGATCGGCTGTCAGGTCTACCCGGCTCCGGGGACCGGATCGGCTATCAGGTCTACCCGGCTCCGAGGACCGCGTCGGCTGTCAGGTCTACCTCGCTCCGGGGACCGGATCGGCTGTC